>NC_092159.1:40970053-42170053 GCF_045791955.1 Oncorhynchus clarkii lewisi
GCATGTCATTTAATAAGTCCGCATTTCAATAATTTTCACATGAAATATGCAATATTGTCTGACAATCAAGACCAAATGATTGATGAAAGATTACGTTTCTTGATTCTGATTAGAGGTTTAGGCATGCAGGCAATGTTAGGCATATGAATTAATTGCCGTGGATGAAGACCAGTATAATGTGGCAGCAATAGGCCAAAACGTGCATGGTGACAATTCCATTTCTCACTCTTCAGTGTGTCTTTACACTGGCCATTATCCATTAATCAGAGGCCAATGCAATGTCATTACTTACCATATAGGCTACTAGGAGGTTAGATCAATGGAAAGTGGCGAAGCGTTGGAGAGGCATGCCCAGGATCCCAGAGCAACTGCACCTGCTCTGCACATGGGCGTGGGCCTACACCTTGACCCCACGGACAAACCATGAAACGTTATTTGTTTTCAATATGGCGCCTCAAGTCTAAAAGAGTTGTGGCGCCAACTCGTGGCTATTCTAAGTCTTCAGCAAAGGCTTCGACACAAAGCTACTATATAACATTGTTAGGCCAATTTGTCATTTCCAAAGTGATTAAAAGCACACAAACTGACATAGCAAATTGTAACTATTCAATGTAGCTCATTGCGTACTTATATATTTAACTGCATCTATGAACTAAAATAATCAATTAACTGGGAATTTGTTTTTTCAATTGTCATGTTTGTTTGACTATTTTCTTATTCAAATGAAGCCAATCGTTATTTCATATGCCCATCCTTCATTTCAGTAGCCCTCTCCCCATTGAATTGTATTTCAGAGGCCTGCTCTCTGCTCCACTGACCCTGTCATTGCGTTAACTCCCCATTCTTCTCCATCTGTTCATCTTCGTCTCCTTTTCAGTTGGTGTGTGTTTTACCACATTGTCATTCACACGTTTATTGACACCTCTTCTCCACGTGCACTCTGTTCGCCTTTGCAGGTCGCGAGCAGCCTTCTCATCTGGCCCATTAACTCATTGAGATGAAGTCTGGTTAAACAAAAGACAGAAATGTGATGCCTTGTATTCATAAACCGTTCGTACCCTCACGCCTGCTTCCCAGTGAGCCTCGTGGGCATGGGATCCATTCTATAATATATCTACTAACACACCATGAAATCTGTGAATAGTCTCACAATGTTAAACAGACCATGTCTATACTAAATCAGGCTCATATAACTTGATAATATATTGACATGATAATGGCTCCCAACGTATTTATGCATTTAAAATGTCAATTTGAATTGCTATCATTGGTTGGAGAAAAAGTCCAAGAATGTTCTGCGTGCTTGGAAAGTTCTATATAGTTGTAATAATGAAACCGAATTGTGATCAATTCGCACAAACATTCAACATTAAAGACAGTGTTCATGCTTAATTATGTTTTTGACCGAAAACAAAACAGATATGGCCAGCCAATAGGCCTCTCATATGCATGGATTATTAGGGACAATCCCCATGTAGGCAGCCTATCGGAATTGAATCTTGCATAAAAGGATTATTAACCAAGAATAATACTATCTTATAATAGAAAAAAATAAGGCGGGTTTCTGCCCCCTAATTTGTCATGATGGCAATTACCATCCAATTTAGCAAAACCACCAATCTTGTACTTGTCTGGATGCTCGGGCGTTTTTATAGCAGGATAAATAAATCAACCAAATCGTTATTCAGTTCTCCTGGAAACGCACACCTATTGAATAAAAAAGGCATTCTGTCCCTGAAAACCACAAGGGGCTATTTGAGTCGTTATGAAGGTTAATTCAAATGACTTTATCTCGCCTCATTGAAACTTTTAAAAACTGGATTAGATATCAAATGGAGGAGACTTGCAAGAATTGGATTTAAAATCAACGGATTATATGCATTTGAAGTTAGGATCATCCATCTGATTAAGATCATATTTTTTACCAATGTAATTATGAAACTTTTATGAAAGAGAAACTCAAATGAGTAGAAAGTTACTGGTTTAATAATAATGGTTTAGTAACAGTTTTAGTAACTGGTTCAGAACCTGTTTTATTGTGGTCTCTCATTCTAGAAAAAAACAACATTTGACTCCTGTTTTTCAGGAGTGTAGAGAGAAACTACAGAGTTTATTTATATATATATTTTTTTACATTGAATAGGCTTTAGGATACTGTAGCAGGGCTAGTTGTGCTATAGCTCTCAATTGAGAAACAGTGGCATCCTGAGATTGTCCAGAACAAAGTATGACCAAGGAGACTCAGAGGTGACTGGCACCATAAGGACAAACTGTCCGGAAGCCATGTCAAATGTGGCATCCAAAATATTGCTATGGCAATAAAGGGATGGGGGTTTGAAATGATTACAATCATCTTCTAAATCGAGCAGATATAGTGTGAGCAAAGGAAGAGGAATCCCTATGATGAACCAGGTGTTCAGCAAGCGATGCCATCTGGCAGCAGAATTAGCAGCTTATGAGCCAGGTGCTACAGTACAGGGGAAGAATCTAGACGAGTGCCTCTGTGATCCCTTCTCCCAGCCTCTGATCATAACACTGTACTGTTGCATAATGAGAATAGTTCATTTTGTGGGTTGACTCTACTATAGAACTACTATTTCTAGCTAGTTGACCTCTTGGTGATGGGGTTGATCCTGCTATGCTGTGTGTTCATGTGGATTCCAGTGCCTCTTCAACAGGGAGTTGCTGCTTTAAGTTAGGCTTTGTTTCTAGTAACATAATCATTAACAATCACTATCTATGTGTTTTTCATACTCATGTCGAAATGGTCTACAACTTCATACTTTCAAAATCTGAAACTGACCAGGTAGGCCCAACCTCACTAACCCACCCAGTGACACTTTCTGTACGTATATATTGTAACTTTATCTTTGCAATGACAACTTTCCTCTGCAGTTACCCTTCTGTTAACGCATGCATGAAACATGAGATTAGAGAGTCTATTAACGGGACTGCCACAAAACAAAAACACAGTGGCCAGTCATAAACAACCAGATCTTGAAGACTCTATAGACGTCTGAAAGAGCTCTGCTGCCACCATCTGGTAATGATATGCCATTACATTGACTGCAGTATTGCACATTTTTCTCTTTAGACTCCACAATTGCTTCTAGTGTACAAACAGGTACCTAGCCCATATGGGCCATTTCATCAGCATGAATGAATCACCTATATCATCACCTACAGGCTATATTGTGCTGATGAGTAAAAGGGCACATTTACTTGTGAAACAAAGATATGTGCTCTGTGAATAACACATCTATGTTATTCAGCAAGTAAACAAATACAATATCAAACACAAAAACAGTTGGAAGGTGATAACTATCCTAAATCAAAACTAGCATTATTCTGCTTATTTTGTGTGATTTGTTATACCCTAGTTATATAGATAGACCTACCATGATTCCAGAAAAGCGATTCATTCTGACATGGCCTTTAACTAGTCTGGCGAGAGACTAGCTAGTCACCTTCATATCTAGTCACAGTGACACGGCATTATTTTGAGCTGTCCGTGGTGCTGGTTTAAGACAACCCAAACACGTCTCAATTAGACGTTTCGTAAAAACCAGCACCATGGACAGTTCTCAACAACGCTGTGTCACTGTGATTGATCAAAAACAACGCTTCATCCCTGCCTCGTGTGGTACATTCTGGAACTCCCTAGCTAGTACAACCGTGAGGAGGGGCGTAAACAACAGCGTCAGTGACGCTTCGATGTAGCTGGCTGTCAAGAGAGCTTGCTAGCCACTCGCTTCCTCAAAGTTCAACGTTAATCTCAAAGCAAGAGGGGAAAGAATAGTCAAATATAGCTGTCTGGTTGAACCAGGTCTCTGGGTAAGTGAGAATAGTCGTCTATTTTTGCATGTATTTTTCAATTTACTATGGTTTGCTGTTAGCTATCGTATCTAGCTAGCTAGTCAGCCAACCAACCCAAGGCAAGGGCAGGGCAGGGCAGGAAGGGTGTCTCCAATCCAATATTTGTTTAGGGTTAGCTAACGAGCTAACGTTCGTGATGGTAAACAATCGTCCCAAATATATTTCTGCTAAATATGATCCGTTTCGAATTAATGGTAAGTTAAATGAGTAACTTAAACGTTAGTTAACTACCAGTAACGACGCAATGTTAATGTTACAGAAGTTGTCTAGAATGCTAGCTAACAACGTTAGCTTATCATCAAGTAAGCTAGCTAGCTAGCTTCATTTTGTTGTTGTTGGCCTGTAAACCAGGAACAAGCTCATCAATGGTATTCCATAAATAACTCAATAGTTAACGTTAGGTAGCTTAAGCGCAGACAATTATAACATTGGTCTGCTAGGTAATTGCATTTATGTCCTCGAGCGATTGTACAGGGAGGAACTGGCCTAGTTACTAGCTAGCTAATCAGCCATGATAAGTAGCTAGCTAGCTGACTGCTAGCAGCGAGGGAGACTGCTGCTAGATACCCCATAATAACTTAGCTAGTTAGCTAACGTTACTCAAAATGGCAAAATGTAGGCAGCAAGAGGCGATGGCATGATTCAGCATTCGTTATCATAGGAAGTCCTAGATACCTACATCTAGATGGGTAGCTAACGTTAGCTAACTGTATCTGTCAGTGGACAGATCAGTCTTCCACTGACTGTACACGTCCATAATAAGCCTGTTACATACGCATAACTAACGTTAGTTGGAAGGGAAGCACGTAAACAAAGGGACTTTTTAAATATCCTAAAATTGACATGCTGAATCTACTGTTCTTAAAAAATGAAGTTATGCGGACCAAGTTAGTTTTATTTAGATAATCTGTCACAGGTCAACAAACATTGTTTATGCATGAGTTTAGCTTATCTTATCTTATCTTATCGTATCTTTCAATTGAAGGGTGTATCACCATAGTGCCATGGAGTTTCCAAATCTAGGAGAGCATTGCTCTGAAAACTCCTGCAAGCAGCTGGGTGAGTGGTTGTTTATGTAATGCTGTCTCCATTTACTACCTCAATGCCTCTGGGACCCTTCCAATACAGAGCCTGTTGTTTGTGTTCTCTTCCTGTCCTTTCCAGTATGGCTTTGGTATCTGTAAATAGTTGTGGTTTAAGTCAAGTCCTCCATAACCAATTGTCATGGGCTGCACTACCCATTATCAGGATGGAAGAGGGATAGTGAGAATTGAATTGATCTACATACATATGGATGATCTCTATCCTTTGCCATGGAATCAAGACCTTGACATATTTCTTATATCTGACAGATTTCCTACCAATGAGATGTGATGCCTGTGAAGAGATTTTTTGTAAAGACCACATAACCTATGCAAATCACAAATGCATGTCATCCTACAAGAAGGTACATTTTAAATAATTTAGCAGCATCGTATGTTTGAATTAAAGCAAAGTTCCTATAATGTGCAGTTAGTATGTAGAAATTAATGTATGCTGTTCAACCTTATTAGTTGTCTGCATGTTGTCTATTGATCCAAACAGAGCTTTAATACGGCTCTCTGCTTGATTCTGTCCCCAGGATATCCAGGTCCCTGTGTGTCCTCTGTGCAACACCCCGATCCCCATCAAGAGAGGGGAAATGCCAGACATCAAGGTTGGGGAGCACATCGATCGCGATTGCCAGTCGGACCCTGCTCAGAACAAGAGAAAGGTACGGTTGATAGGCTTCTCTACAGGACCATTTACACAAACTGCCCATGGTTAAAGTGAAGTAGCTATGCCTAATCTAAGCTAACCAACCTTTTTTTTACGGTAGATATTTACAAACAAATGCTCGAAAGGAGGCTGCAAGCAGAAAGAAATGATCCGAGTGACATGTGACCAGTGCCACATGAATTATTGTCTTAAACACCGACATCCACTAGACCATGACTGTAAGCCTGAAGACAAACCAGTCTCCAAATCTGGGTAAGTATTTCCCTCCACCTTATGCCATTTACTGATTGTGGTGCACATTGTGAGCTTTTGTGGTATAATGATGATTACATTGGATTTCTTTCAGATTCGCTGCTTTCATGCGGTCCCAAGGAGCATCCTCTAGCAGTGCCTCCACTTCAAGCAGTAGAGGAAGTTCTAGGCCTGTTTCTAATGGGAATGCTAGGACCCAGAGTAGTCGGTGAGGATCCTCATGTATTGATTTTCGAAACGCCACACTGAAGAACCACATGAAGCTTAAATAAATAAACAAGTGATATTGGCAAGCACAGTTTGTCCTCTAAATTCATGAGAGGCATATTGTCACTAAAACACATAGGATGGACGAATTGACAGGTTGATTTTATTGTCAGCGAAATATACTACACATGGAAAGGATGTGACATTTTTGTCCTTCACAGAACTGCTCTTACCTGTTACCGCTGTGAAAGTGTGTTGACTTGTTGACTCTATAACCCCACTGAGCATTATTGTTTTTGATTCTATCACAGCAGTGCTCAGGCCATTTATAATCCAGCTCCGGCCATGCGGCCCCCTCCAGCACAGAATGTAGTACCTGTTTCGGCATCCTTTCAGGTTGGCCTGGTATGCCTAACACTCTTACACCGCTTGATTGAAACTACTGTAAACTCTCTCCTCTGAATAATTCCAGTCCATTCATTCAGATTCTGTAGTCTGCTCCTGTTTTTTTTATTGAGATTATAAAGTCTGCTCCTGTTTATTCATTGAGATTCTAAAGTCTGCTCCTGTTTAATCATTGAGATTCTGTAGTCTGCTCCAGTTTATTCATTGAGATTCTAAAGTCTGCTCCAGTTTATTCATTGAGATTATAAAGTCTGCTCCTGTTTATTCATTGAGATTCTGTAGTCTGCTCCTGTTTATTCATTGAGATTATAAAGTCTGCTCCTGTTTATTCATTGAGATTCTGTAGTCTGCTCCTGTTTATTCATTGAGATTCTGTAGTCTGCTCCTGTTTATTCATTGAGATTCTAAAGTCTGCTCCAGTTTATTCATTGAGATTATAAAGTCTGCTCCTGTTTATTCATTGAGATTCTAAAGTCTGCTCTAGTTTATTCATTGAGATTATAAAGTCTGCTCCTGTTTATTCATTGAGATTCTGTAGTCTGCTCCTGTTTATTCATTGAGATTATAAAGTCTGCTCCTGTTTATTCATTGAGATTCTGTAGTCTGCTCCTGTTTATTCATTGAGATTCTAAAGTCTGCTCCTGTTTATTCATTGAGATTCTGTAGTCTGCTCCTGTTTATTCATTGAGATTATAAAGTCTGCTCCTGTTTATTCATTGAGATTCTGTAGTCTGCTCCTGTTTATTCATTGAGATTCTAAAGTCTGCTCCTGTTTATTCATTGAGATTCCAAGAAGAAAATATAGAAAATCCTGTAAGTGTTTATATCTGCATGTTATGATTGCAGACTGAGGAGCAGGCCTTACAAAGAGCGCTGGAGATGTCCTTGGCTGAGTCGGCTCGCAGCACAGTCCAACAGCCAACACTCAGGTAATAAACAATCCCCAATAAATCCCATAATCCAGGATCACCCACACATAATATAGGCTGTCATCATGTCCAGATGCCATCAACACAACCCTCTTACCTATTGTTTCTCATCACTAGCACTTATTGCTACGTGTTTGCTCTAGTTGAAACGCAGGCTATTTGGTTACTATAGGAGAACACAATATTAATAGGTTTGACATTCCACTATGTAGCCCATGGTGGGATGTCCATGATGACTTCATAAATGAAGGACAGTGGTGCCCACAATTCAGTGTTTATTCACCTCATGATGTGTGTTGCTGCTCCTCAGACCTGTGTGTGTGTCGTTGTGCCTCTTGCTTGCTCTCTGCAGTGTGATGATGATGCATTCCTCTGTGTGACATAGAAGTGTTTGTGTCTGTCTCAGCCCTCAGGAGCAGGAGGATCTGGCTCTGGCTCAGGCCCTTGCTGCTAGTGAAGAAGAGTACAGACGCCAGCAGCGGAGACAACAGGTATCCAGAAAACTTAGGCGTCAGTAGCATGCTAACAGGACAGGACCTCACCTAGGTACATTGCCTCCATGGCGTCCCCTATATTCCTTCATCATCCTCACTGGGTGCATTTAAAGATCAGCTAAGGAGAAAATGAGTGACACAATTTTGAAGTACTACTTAATGTGTATTTTATCTGATGGACCTATTAAATGATCCTATTTACTTTTTTCTCCCCATGTTGAATATTTACCATAAATGGTGAGACAAGCCTCTCACTAATGACTCTTTTGTCTTGAATTAAATCGACTTTTGCCTGTACTAATATCTCACTTTCTATCGTAGGAAAGAGAGTCCGCCAAACAGTCTTCCTGCAGCCTATCATAAACCCAGATCAGTGTCTGAGCCCAAGCTGCTACCACCAGTAATCAACTAGCAACTGTGCTACATCGATGGAACCCTCCAGCAGAACTCTTAACTTCCAGTATCACTTATCCCAACTAATGAACAGTCTGGGACTTTCATAGAGATATATTGAATAGTATCACTGCTTTCTCTCTACTCAGCACATAGTCTAGACAGGCTTTCTGTCCTTTTTACCGATGGCTCTCTATGTACATATTTTCTATGTTGATCATGGACATTTAACCTCAGCATCAATGTTTCTTGAATAAATTATTTTAAAGATGTATTCGTTTCTGAGGCATGTTCTATGTGCAAGGCATGTATACAGGAGGATGGATATAACTGGAGAGGAAGGAGGTTTGGAGAACTAGAATGCGATTCAATTTCTATGGGTTAGAGAAAACGGTCTCAGCCCAAGCTTTGCCAATTAAGAATAAAAAATCAAGGCCATTATTTAATCCAACATATTTAAATCGAAGATTATTGGTCTAGTACACAGTTTAGCAGATGTTATAACGGGTGTAATGAAATGCTAATGTTACTAGCTAGTCAAAACAAGTAGACACTTGTCTGCATCATCATGACAACTGAAAACCAACAGGTACATCATACACAATACGGAGTTGGTTTTATTATGCTATTGACAAGTCTTAAATTGTCAGTGCTTGGTAAATGGAATGAACACAAATACACTTGTTGATTTCCGTGATGTTGATGTGTATTATGTTGTTCCCCAACACATCCATCAGGACCTTTGCGACGCAGTTCCAGCTTTGAATTCCCTCAGGGGTAGGCCTTATCGACCTTGGCTGTTGAATTGAAAGGTAAGTGGATAGAAAGTGTCTTTTTATTGTCAACATTTCATCGGTAATGTCTGTTTTCAAGAAGACTTTAGCAGTTATTGAGCACCACCCATAGAAAGAATTCCTAACAGCAAAAACAGCTGAGACAAAACCAACATGAGCAAGATAGGAGTGCAGCAAACTGCAACTTCAGTGTTGTGCTGGTGCATATTCATTACGCCCATTCTGTTGCAAAACGTTTCTTAAACGGAACGAAATGTGGAGGGACCTTCCTGAATTTGTCCAATAGAAACTTGTTTTGCTTCCGTTTGGTTCTTAAACGGTAAACGGTTTCCGTGATGAATGCACCTTTTGTTATGCATTCGTACTTTGTCCAACAGAGAGCAGCATAATGTTGCATGTGAAATCTTTGAGGGAGGCCAAAGAGGATCAAATAAAATTGTAACGTTATGTCACATGCGCCGAATACAACATCTGTAAACTTCACCGTGAAATGCTTAATTACAGGCCCTTAACCAACAATGCCGAGTTAATAAAATATTTACTAAATAAAGGAAAATATACTTTTAAAATAACACAATAAAATAACAATAATGAGGCTATATACAGGGGGTACCGGTACCGAGTCAATGTGCGTGGGTACTGGTTAGTCGAGGTCATTTTTACATGTAGCTAGGGGTAAAGTCACTATGCATAGATAATAAACAGCAAGTAGTAGCAGCAGTGGAAAAACAAAGGGATGGGTGTTGGGGCAGGTTCACAAGAATGGTGTTTTTTTTTCTCTCCATAAAGAAGGCTCATTTGTTGACTATTTTTTTGACAGATTGGGAAGTGCTGCTCATGTTGTCATGGTTATGAATGAGTCAGGCTAGTGTGTCACTAGCATGATTGTGGCACTCAACAATAATTCAATTCCTTGAAATACATCTGATGCCATAAATGAAAGATTATTAAGGTAAATACATTTTGAGTAATTTTTTTCACTGATAAAACATGACCAAGGAAGCTATGCATTACATTAAGAATTGATGGAAAGCATCCATGTTCATAAAAAAACACACAAAAAAAACATGTTAATTGGCAAACAAAGTTCATTTGCATAATGGTGTGCTTAGTCACCTTCATTTAGCTCCATCAGCTGTTATGACCTCCTCACCCTCAAACACTGGAAAATAGCACATAATTGGAAATTGTCACAAAGTGACATTAGTTATAGGATTACTCATTTGGAGATAATTTCATCTGAGCAAACAGAATAAAGGCACACTCTGTAGCTTCCCATTGGGCACATCACATAAAGACAGCCAGAGGTTTGTTCAATTCCCAATGTGTTATCACTTTCAACCATCTAAAAGCACAACCAAATTCCATTGGAAAAACTGTCCGATTCTTTATTTAGTTGTCATCATGTAAATGTGTTATCACTGCGCATTCAACCATTTAAAAGCACAACAAAGTTCAAATGTAAATTCAATGTCAGATATTTTTTAATCATACAAAAATGTAATGTGTTATCACTGTGCTTCATCTAATAGCACAACCAAATGACCTGAATTTCAGTTGAGACAACATTCAAAGTACATAGTGTAAGTACCGGGCATAATAGCACCAATGTCGTCCTAAAAGTTATATGTTTGAATCTGTCCATAGAACACTCTTCCAAAAGTCTTGATGATCATCCAGGTGCTTCCAGGTGCTTTTTGACAAAAACTTGAGTCAATTTTTTTGGACGACATTATGGCTGGCGAAAACCAAACACTGCATTCCACAGTAAGAACTTGTCAAGCATGGTGGTGGTAGTGTGACGGTTTGGGGATGCTTTGCTGCCTCAGGACCTGGACGACTTGCCTTAATTAAAGGAGCCATGAATTCTGCTCTGTATCAGATAATTCTACAGGAGAATGTCAGGCCATCTGTCTGTGTGCTGAAGCTGAAGCACAGCTGGGTCATGCAGCAAGACAATGATCCACAACACACAATCAAGTCTACATGAAAATGTCTGAAAAGCAACAAATTTGAAGTTTTGGAATGACCTAGTCAGTCCAGACCTAATCCCTATTGAGATGTGTCAGGACTTGAAATGAGCAGTTCATGCTTGATATCCATAAATGTCGCTGAGTTAAAGTAGTTCTGCATGGAAAAGTGGTCCAAAATTCCTCCACAGTGACTGATCAACAACTACAAGAAGTGTTTGGTTGGAGTCATTGAAGCTTAAGGTGACACAACCAGCTGTTGAGTGTAAGGGGGGCAATTACCTTTTAAAGCAGATGCATTGGGTGTTGCATAACTTTTTAAAATGAAATAAACAGAATAAGTATGTATTTGTTGTGTTATTTGTTCACTCAGGTTCCCTTAATCTAACATAACGTTTTGGTTGAAGATCAGATAACATTCAGTATCAGAAATATGCAAATGTAGAGCAAATTAGAAAGGGGACAATGACTTTTTCACATCACTGTAAATATAAACATTTAAAGAATACGACTAAATCAAATCCAACTTTATTTAAAGTGCATTTAAAGTTTGATTTGATTTAGTCCTATTCTTTAACTTTGGGTTTTGGTTTAGATGGAAATGTGAATCCAACATATCAATTATGAACTTGAAGATTACATTTGAAATCAACAAAAGCTTGAAACTTTATATTTATTGTTACGTTTTTAGTTGAATCCTGGATTGAATTGAAACTAGCTGTTGATGGTTTTGCAAATGCTGTTTAAGCCAATTAATGATCGTTAAAGATGTATGACGAAAGTATAGTTACATTTAATTTGCTCTGTTAAACCTATCATTGGAATAGTTATTAAGAGATCTCTCAATAATCATTCTCACAATAGCACATTAGTTGTAGTCAATCACAAATATCAAAGCTAGGCAAGTCTGGCCATAGTTAAAACCCTAGATGCGAGACCAAATGGATAGCTGTAGATAGATCCACTTTCCAGGAGGAGGTGCTGCTGAACTTATAGTTTTTTTTTCTGATAGTGGATATATAATGTTGAACATCTGACATTGTTTCAAATGTACTAATTCAACATATTTTATACAAGGTTTGTCTGTTGTTGAAAATTGGTAATCATGATGACAATCCTGTTGTAAAAAAATGTATCCTTGACTTTTTGCAAATCCAATGTATTTACCCTGTAGATTCCACATCACAATACATTGTGAAATTCCCTTGAAACAATGTTGTGTGCTCAGTGGGTTATGTTTCCTGTCAACAGTGTGGCCCTGATTGGTGTAAATCAATGGTAGACTGTAGATTGGGGAAACTATGGTGTGGTGATGTCTATGGTATAAGAGGAACTCGTGAACCCATCTGTTGTTAAGTCATGTATTCTGGGAAATACAACCAAAATTCAGGTCCTCTCACATGTATCATTCCTCAGAGTGACAGAATAACCATCCCTCCAATGCACCCTGTCTACACAGATCCTTATCAGTTGGGATGTGAAGCATATTCAGGGGGATGACAGCTGCACCTGTTACACCAGAAGCATGCGATTGAAAATATATCTGAGCATCATGAAAATATCAGTTATTAGTAATCAATATGCAAGTGGGTATCAAACTAAAAAATATCTTGTTGCTGCACATTAACCAAGAACAACCCATTTGATTACTAGTCTCTTTCACTCTCAGGAAAGCTGGAAGATCCTCCAATCTGTTTTGTTTGTGCTTTGCAGTGCTCTACATTTTTATTTTATTTGTATTTATTCATCCGTTATTTTACCAGGTAAGTTGACTGAGAACACGTTCTCATTTGCAGCAACGACCTGGGGAATAGTTACAGGGGGGAGGAGGGGGATGAATGAGCCAATTGTAAACTGGGGATTATTAGGTGACCGTGATGGTTTGAGGGCCAGATTGGGAATTTAGCCAGGACACCGGGGTTAACACCCCTACATCAAGGGTTTTCAAACGGGGGCCTGTGACGGTATTGCAGGGGTTCCGCAATAAAAATACAATGACATTGGGAAGTCTACAGGAACAGTTATCATGCTAGCTGCTCCTGATCATTCTATTCTGGGAAAGTAGATAAAGGGCTTCATTGCAAAATCTCAAACTATCCCTTTAATACAGAGGAAATTACAGTCATTGGAGCTAATTTCACTTTTTTTTCTCTATAGAAACATCTTATGCGGGCTGTCTAAGTGGTCATTTTTGGGATGAAAAACTCTTTCAGTGCCAACTTAAAAGACCAAAACCAGATAGAAAGCATGCAGAAAATAATTGAACTATAAAAATAATTGAACTATATATCTAATACCATCTTTGATTTTGTTCTAATGTTTGAGCATTAGCCATTACAAAATGTATAAAATTGCAGGAAATTAGCTTTAAAACTGCAACATTGTCTCTCAGCTCCGTGTCAAACTGTATGGAATTCCTGGAAATTAGCTTTAAAACTATAACATTTTCTCTCAGCTCCGTGTCAAACTGTATGGAATTCCTGGAAATTAGCTTTAAAACTATAACATTTTCTCTCAGCACAATGGAATATTTTTGAAAAATGTGCTTTACAACTGTGAAAATTGTCTCTACGCCGCAAGATACCTTTACCATTTTAGCTGATGGACCATGTTAGAGTTTACATTTCCTCTTCCAATGAACTGTGGGGAACTGTCTACCAAATCAATTCATTTCAAAAGGATGATTACTTCTACTCAAGACATGATTTTTAGTTTTTTTGCTAACATATGATGGGGGTCCCTGGGTCGCCGATTTACCTGAGTGGGGGTCACTGGGCAAGAAAAGTTTGAAAACTCCTGCTCTACATTATTCAGCAGCACCTCTAGGCTGTCCTTGAAACAAGTTTCTCTCTGCATTGTCTGTAGTGCTGGCAACAGAATGGATCCTTTAGTTAACTGTGTGGATGGTAAGATTCAGTGAAAGGATATTTACCTTGAATCCAGTGGTATTCAAACTGAGATAAGATCTCAGTCATCAAACAATAAACAGTGTGTGGGCAGGGTGTTTGTTTTTCTTGCACATAAAGCCCTCAGTGACTGAAATAATATAACATAGAAAACAGCAAGTAGAAAACATGTAGGCCTAATCTCACATCAACTACAAAGCCGCAAATTCAATGTGTCCTATCCTCCTACCTCCTTTTTGAAGGATTTGCACACTTACTTTAATGCTCAGTCTCCAATGAGACAGCCGTTCCCAAGGTAGTACTATATTTTATTGCAGGTACATCTGGGTTAGCGCTGCTCCTTGGAAAATTATTTTCAACGCGAGTGCGGGCTGGCAGCCTCTCAGACGGGTGGGCGATTGTGGTTCAGTGTGGCTTCAGGGGGTTGGTGATGAATTCGTGGGCTTCTTTAGCTTCTTACAGCAAACAGGGCTTTGTGAATATTGTCAACCTCAGTAGGATGTGTCCTTAACCCTCGAGGATATGGTTTTGTGGTTTTGTAAAGAGGTCTGACTTGCAGTGTCCTTTGTGTTCTCTAGAACATTAGATAGGCAGAAGGTTTATTACAGGCCATAGAAAATGATGCAATGATCTGTATTTATTGGGTTGTACCTTCTTGTGCTCCGTCCAATACATCCAATACATTGACATAAGTAGGTAACACCAGACTCTCTGTCTGTTCTATTTCCTGTTGTATTTCCTGTCCTTGACAATCATGTTAACCTTTTACCAGTCTCAAAAATAAAACAAATTAAACTCATATTAATCTGAAAAACAGTTGCTTTTGTTACCCTGTATGTCTTTTTTTGTTCATGGAAACTCACATGGAACAAATTCTTCAAAATCATATTATCATGCCCACATGAAAAAATACTTCAGTTTACTACAGAATACTACATTACTTACTGTATGTTTGTATAGTAAACTCTAGTATACTGTAGAATACTATACTACAGAATGCACACTTTCCCTTGATCATGTGTAGTACTTACTATATAATGTTGAAGTATAATGAAAAATACTATACTAAATACTACAGTAGATATCTGCCAAAAGAAGACTGTAGTGTCTGCAAAGACTCTGCTATAGTAAAAACTACAGTATCTATTTAATTTGCATATGCCCTGCTCATTCCACTCCCCCATATCGCAATTTGCCATATTGTGTTCCCTATAGCTTCTAGAAATAAGCAGAAAATGTGCTCTTTTAGTATTCCTCCGGTAGGTTTCCTGAAATGTCCGCAATAACACTACAGTAAATACTACAATATACTACAGTCTGCAAAAACACTACAGTATAGTACAGTCTCCAAAAACGCCACAGTAAATACTACTACAGTACTACTACTACAAATACTACTACAGTTCGCAATAAACATTACATTATAATACAGTTATTTTACTACAGTAATTGTACTATAGTTAACTGTAAATACTGTACTATAGTACAGTTGTTAGTCTGCAAAAACACTACTGTGAATACTACAGTAAAGTCTGCAAAAACACTACACTACATTGTTGGAGGGCCAGTAGGAGGCACCCTTTCCGTTGGTCTAAAAATATCCCAATGCCCCAGGGCAGTGATTAGGGACATTGCCCTGTGTAGGGTGTCGTCTTTCAGATGGAACATTAAACGGGTTTCCTGACTCTCTGTGGTCACTAAAGATCCCATGGCACTTATCGTAATAGTAGGGGTGTTAACCCTGGTGTCCTGGCTAAATTCCCATCTGGCCCATCTGGCCCTCATACCACCACGGTCACCTAATCATCCCCAGCTTACAATTGTCTCATTCATTCCCACTCCTCTCTCCTGTAACTATTCCCTGCTGTAAATGAGAATGTGTTCTCAGTCAACTTGCCTGGTAAAATAATGGTTAAATAATAGCATTTATACCATAGTATACTATGGTATTTTTTTTAAGTGGGTGGAAGTTGCATTCATAGTAGCCTATGTCCTGTCAAATATTTCAGACACTATTTCAGACACACTGTGCTGTATTCATCGCAAGCAAGGTCACATAGCATAGAATAGCACCTAACTGTTATGTATTAAATTTCTTCAATCTAATTGGTTATCTGAAATGTGATGTGTAGGGTTCAAACATGCACTAGCTTTAACCAGATGCAGACCACCAAGTGTCACATAGGCTGCGTTTACACAGGCCCAACACAGGCCCAATTATGATATTTTTTTTTCACAAATTGGTCTTTTGACCAATCAAATCAGATCTTTTCACATCCAATCTTTTTTTAGAGCTGATCGGATTGGTCAAAGAAAAGTCTGTGAAAACATCAGAATTGGCCTACCTGTGTAAACACAGCCATATAGCATCCAGGAATTCAGACACTGTTGTGATCAAAGGATGACTTTAGGAGCTATTCATGTCTCTCAATTAATCCTCTGGGTCAGCAGCACTTAAATATCACAAAGTAACGCCTAACTAGGCGAGAGGTGTAACACATCCTGACTAACAAGGATGATCCCAATCAGGGCAAACCACACCCAAACAGAACCAACCTCGAAATCAAAACTCAATTGAGAAAAACCTCAAATCATATAAAGCTAGCAAATATTTCAGACACCATTTTCTGTGCTCCTCTCATCGCAAGCAATGTCACATAACATGCGTGGACTGTTATGTATTCAATTTCTTCAATCATATTGGATATCTGAAATGTGTACAGTGACACGTGATGTGTTTCCGTGACATGATACAGAGGTATTGTATGTTTGTTGTGTAAGGTTCAAACATGCAGTGGTGGAAAAAGTACTCAATTGTCATACTTGAGTAATAGTGAAAGTCACCCTGTGAAGTATTACTTGAGTAAAAGTCTAAAAGTATTTGGTTTTAAATATACTTAAGTATGAAAAGTAAATGGAATTGCTAAAATGTACATAATTACCAAAAGTAAAAGTACAAACCATTTCAAATTCTTTATGTTAACCAAACTAGATGGCATAATAATACAAACATGTTTTTATTGGCAGATAGCCAGGGGCACACACCATCATTTACAAACGAAGCATTTGTGTTAAGTGAGTCCGCCAGATCAGAGGCAGGAATGTAGTGGAGTAAAAGTTGGCAAAATTATAATTAGTAAAGTAATGTACAGATACACCACAAAACTACTTAAGTAGTACTTTCAATAATTTTTACTTAACTACTTTACACCACTGGCACTAGCTTTAACCAGATGCAGACCAGCACATGTCACATACAGCATTTGGAATACAGTACCATGCAGGAATTCAGACACTGTTGTGATCAAAGGATGACTATGGGAGCTATACATGTCTCTCAATTATTCCCCCCCCCCCTCCCAAAATAAAAAAATAAATAAAAAATGAATACAAAGTCTACAAAGCAAGTTTGTGATTGTGTCAAGCTCTTTCAAGAGGCTGCAGTGAAATTCTACATGGAAATATAATTCAAAATGAAACCGTAAATAATTTCTCTTACAGCTCCATTTTATTTTCAAGATGGAAGTCATATTGTGTCTTTCTGGGTTTTAACTGCACGCTGACAGTCTTTCCTGTTCTAAATGGTTCCTTCTACTAGAAATACTGCCTTTGGGAAATATGTCTCATAAGCAATGAAACAGTATAACAAAGGGCTGCGTTCAATTAAAAATTCACCATAATATCTTTGAAGCTTGTGTTCTCTTATGTAATTCATTAGTGTCCATCAATGTTTATAAAAGCAGATATCATGCAGTATTAACGCCTGTGACAGCTCATTATAGTCAAATGATTGCAGGAGTTTCCCATTCTGCTTTGTTACTGTGTTCTCCTGTCTGTCATCAGGTAATGCGGAGCTGATTAATAGCCAAGAAGGAGAGCTATTACCTAAAGACATCTGGAATTACAGGATGTACTGTTATCCTAATCAACCCCACTGCAGGGGGACTATGCCGCATGCTCTACCAGCTCTCACAGTCTCACGTCAGAATCAGACATTCATCCATGTTTATCACACATCAAATTTTGAAGTTGTTCCAAATGTCAAATTTCCAAGTGTTTAAGGTTCAGTTTAGGCATTAACTCCAAGTGTTTAAGGTTAGGATTAAATTCATGCATTAACTCCAAATGTTTAAGGTTAGGATTAAGTTCAGGCATTAACTCCAAATTCTTAAGGTTAGGATTGAGTTCAGGCATTAACTCCAAATTCTTATGTTTAGGCATGAACTCCGAATGGTTAAGGTTTGGGATAGGCTTAAAAACAACAACTCAAAAACAACTTTCTATCACTGGATTCGAACATTTCGCACAAGAGGCAGATGTTGACACCCTAGCAAAACCAAAACTTGCTTGAAGGTAACAGCACTCACTGCCCCTGGTGGTCGGTTTCTACATCATCTCCCGTCGTCCACAGATATAGATGTGACTCGTAACATGATTGAACTGGCTGGCGTGCTAGTGTTTCATCACAATGTGTCACAGTCACACATAGCAAAACACAGGGAGAACCCCATACTGAGCTCTTATTCCTGATATGTGCTGGAGCCTTCTAGTATTGGACGAAAATAGTCTGAATAATTAAGTGAATCAATATTATTCCCTGCAATTTGTTTCTCTTAGTCTAAAGACAGACTGCCAGGAGGTGTCAGGGCAACAGGTTTCATTTGGGACTGTTAGAAAAAGCATTGGTAGTGCTGCAGGCCCTGGATGTTCTTATTGGCTGCAGAAGCCAGTAGAAGCAGTGAAGTAGCAACAGCTTGAAATAAAGAGAGCGGCAACTCGTCTGTCAAAGACCAACCAAGCCTCCAGAGTACACCCTGTAAGAGTACACCCTGTAAAAGTACACTCTGTAAAAGTACACCCTGTAAGAGTACACCCTGTAAAAGTACACCCTGTAATTACATCTTTCTTTAGGTAATAGCTCTCCTTCTTGGCTATTAATCAAGGCCAACATCAGGTAGTGCAGCAGATGGCATCTCAGTGACATCAATATTTTAAAGCCAATTATCTCCGCTGCTTTTTGCATGAAGCGATTCCTTAAAAGAACTCCCAGAGTTCTAAAGGCACACTATGTTGATATCCACTAAAGTGGTTACAAGATGACATACTATATGCCAATTTCTCGAGCCTTTACCAGTATTAGCTGGCCGATATTGACGTATGTAGCGTATCTCCACTTTCTTTCAGCATCTCCACTTTGGCAACAAAGGTAGTTGTATAATTACGAACAGTATCTTGCAGGATTCAATTGTGGGAATTGTAAGAATTGTTGCCCCTGTCCCTTTCTCTGCGATTGTCATTCTAATGGTATCTAGAAAGAACAAAACCCTGTCCTCAAATGCTTCCATCAAAAGGTACAGAGATATAGGCTAAGAAACAAAACATCCACATCAAAAGTAGTGCACTGGGCCTTTACTAGTCCTGTATTAGAGGACCGATATAGACATCGGTAAAAAATAATGTAGCACCCCCACCCCCACAATACTTCCTGGGGCTATGGACACACCACTGCGAAGTGACAATGGAGCTGATTAATAAATTGAGCTTTGACTGTATATTGTCAGGTTCAAGGCCCGCTCTCATTAGCCTGGCCAAAAAGGTCAGCATCTAGGTCAGAGAAATCAGACAAAAGTGCACCTTCATTACAGCTCACAGAACATCACTGTCTCCTTTGCCATTGAGATCTTAGCATAGGCTATTCATGTGCAGTGTAGGAAGAACACGCAATCAGTGATATGCAATTTACAGCACACAGAATACCACAGTATGCTTTGCCATTGTCTTTGTAATATCGGCTAGCATATTCAAAACATATAATATTATAATATATATTCCATTTAATCATCTGCACTAGGTAGAGCGTGCAATCACTGACACAATCACTGACACAATCACTGACGCAGTCAATTTGATTAATCCTTAAGAGTCTATTGAAGCACCCGTGCCTCAATCTAAGTAGAATAATACAAAAAATCCCCATCAAAGTCAGTCAATTTAAATTACATTTATTTATCTTTGATGATTTTTCACACCAAAAATCTAATCAGTCTCTGAAGCTTTGCAAACTGTAGTACCTGGGTAGGAGAACTGGTTGACGATTTACTGTATGTCTGCTGGAGAGTCATCAAGGACATATTAGAGAATTTTGTATCAGGTCAGAGCAATTAGTCAACTCTATCTAACACCCAACAGACAACGCTGTCTGAATTCAGATACTTGTGTTTCCATGACAACTAGGAGAAAGACAGGATGTGAATTGTGTATTTATTGGAAGCTGGGACTGATCCCTATATTCCCGATTTAGGGAATAAACATGACTGATCCAATTGTGACTATTCCTGATTTAAAGCTGAGATCCGCAATAGGCGAAACAGCACCACTGGCTGCCCCAGGGGAATTCGTTATTGTTTTTGCTTAGCCGGAATTGAGCATCCAGCATCATGGCAACAAACACAATTTTACTATACACTCTGCTTTTCTATCGCTGGTGCAATGACGAGCAATGATGTCTGAGGGAAAAAAGCAGTGTTCATTGTTTGAAGTAACGTCTTTGTTGTTGTAGTATTGCCTACGAACGTGGCAGTTTCACCGCAATGGGATTGCAGCTTTGAGGGAAAATATTGAAACTAACAAAATGTAGAAGAATATTGACCTATCAACTCAGAAACACAACTCTTTTCGATGACTTTTAATTATGAAAAATACATTGAAAAAAACATTTAATCGAAGGTGAAGACAGTAATTGTAGTGTATATTGAAAGTCTATAGAGTAAATCTGGAACTGCACCCTATCCCCATAGGGCAATTTAAAAGATAGGGTGTCATTTCAGACGCTGCCTATGCTAGCTCATCCTAGTGCCACTTACAATTTACAGCATAGGTCATCTCTTAACAGAGTGGTTTTTACAGTTCTGGAGAGAACTGCTTAACTAGGGGGGATAGGTGAAAATTGTCTGTTAATTGAATGATTAGAATATTCCGCCCTGAAACATATAATTGTATGGAATTGATTAGAATGAATGAAATCATAATCAATAAATGTGTAGTCCTAGTCAGAATTGGGGTAAAACCATGTCTTTATGGTATTTTAAACACAGACTGTCTGAGCTTGGTGCCGACCTGACTAGAGATTTGGGAGAGAACGGGGAGTACGTCTCAAGGACAAGGTCACTATCTCTGTTGGGTGGGTGAGACAGTGTGTGCGTATGTTTGTGTGTATGTGTGGACGTGAGAAGTCAGTATAAAATGAATTGATTTGTATTCTTGACTTCAGAACGTTCCCGTGAATAAACATGTAACTTTGGTAGACTGGGCCTCTGTCTGTTTTCGTTTCTATCAGTATCAGTATCTATCAGCAAGTCTGTTAAGATCTAATTCTTATTTTCAATGACGGCCTACACCGGCCAAACCCGGACGACGCTGGGCCAATTGTGTGCCGCCCTTTGGGACTCCCAATCACGACTCCCGGAGGGACTCTGGGACTCCCAATCTACCAAGATCATTTAGGATAATATGTTCAGTGGTGTCAGATGATTCCTGTGACTCAATGTTCATGTAACCAATCTAACATCTTCAATTTAACCAAATAGTGTCAAATGTTGTGTTTCTCTTTCCACGCTTCAGTGGTCACATATCTAACACTAATATCTAACACTTACAATTCCTTGGTGAGAGTGTGAGGTTAGTTCCTGAATGAAATCACATGATCTGAGCTGACACTGCTGTTGACCTCAGAGAACACAGGTTCAGCTACATTCCAAATGGGAAGAAACGTAATGAGAACTATATCAGGACAGAGTTCTACTGTACAACATTTGAAGACAGACATTGTGACCATTTGTTTATTTTATAAAACCTTTATTTACCCAGTCAATTGAGAACTCATATGCAGCAAGTTTCTGGGTGCTTGCCAAGGTACTGCACAATATACACAGATGTGAAAAGAGGTAATCAGCCTGTGTGTTTTCGTCACACGTTCTGTAGTAGTTTGGAGATTGGCCTGTCCTAATCAAAGCAGCTACTACTTCAACTTCCTGGGCTTTCATCATGATGGGGGAGAGGATCACCCTCTAACCACCACAGTGTTCTGGAAAATAGCCCCAATCATGCCAAAATATACCTTTCTATGTGTTACACAATGACTGTGATGAGGATCCTTTTCAGCCTGCTTTTAAAAAAATGTCTCTGTGAACAGAATCCTCTGACATCTCTGCCTTAATGGTTTTATGGAAATGAAAGGTTGAGTCTCATTAGTTGTAATGTACCTCAACTGGCTAATCGACAGAGGATGTTTATCCATGTCTAATTATTCTTATCCGACGTTGACTGGAACTAAAATAGTGAGACGTATCATGTCAACCACTGGCCAAATCCAAAAATTTATTGTGATTATTTTCCTGTTTGATATTACTGCATACAAGCAGGCACAGATCGGCATATTCCAACCATACAGTACTGGAATAAAATGAGCCGATTAAGGATTTACAGTACATACAGTACCTCTAACTACCCTGACAGATTGGCTCCTCTTAACCCCATCATTAGAGTGAGTATTATATGAGATTAGAACCTATGGGAGGTTGAAAGTTTAGGGAAGAAATAGAAGGTTGGAATAAATCCCCTATATGCTGTATCGCAGTGCTTTTGACAACGAGTGGGTAATTCATGTTAATTCGATTACACAGCACGTGAATGTCAGAAGAACATCTCACTGATTGCTGTGCTCTTGGTGCCAAATCAATCTGAAGTGTCAGATAAATCCAGTAGCATAAAGTGCTAATGGCCACGGGCACAGCCAAGGATCTGATCAGTGTCCTGTGAAAATGAGCCTTCTTTGGTTGCTATGGGAACCTGCCCATGAAATAACCCAGGAGGCATTTCAGAATGCTGATTTACCAGTACCTTGCCACAAAACTTCATAAGCCATGGTCACTTTGATAGTACTTTAATGTATTTTTTCCCCACCCACAGATCTTACCATTCACTAAATACATCATGATACAATGTACTGCAAAGCTGCCCACAACATGTAAGTCTTGTGTCATAGGACACATTGACTTTTTATTGAAAAGCTCTTTGCAGCCAACAAAAGCTTCCCTAGGCAACCTTGAGTCACACGTTGAATTGCACCTTATGACGTTTCTTTCTGAATATTGTAACAATGCTTAACAACAATACTCTCTGAAATCTCAAGAAGTGTAATGACGAAGTACCACTTATGCCATTGCTATTCAAATGCAGTATGAAGCCCCTAGAGTCGATGTCCGCGCCACCCTGCGGAAATCTAATTAGCATAAACATCTGTCAGTTTAAACTAGAGACATCAGATTTGTTGCATTGGATGCGTCTCAATCCACCACATCGACGATGCCGCATCTGCGGTGAAAGGTGACAGAGCTAGAGCGGTGTTGGTCAGACCACGAGACATCCCGAAAATCTGTTTTCTCACAAAATCGTCTAGCGTCAGAACCGTTTGGCCAACAAAATATTCTGAAAAGGTGAGACTCTCACAAATACGTACATATCAGTTGTTTTGCTCTAGGACATCCAAAGGCCTCACGAGACTCCTCTGAAGGTCCCCAATGCCAGTTGAAAAAAATGAATGGCAGTACATGCAGTGCCTTCGGAAAGTATTCAGGCCCCTTGAGTGTTCATACCCCTTTTCCAAATTTTGCTACATTACAGCCTTAATCTAAAATGGATTAAATACATACAAACTCCTCAGCAATCTACACACAATACCCCATAATGACAAAGCAAAAACTGTTTTTTAGACATTTTTGCAAATGTATTTAAAAAAAAATTGAAATACCTTATTTACATAAGTATTCAGACCCTTTACTATGAGACTCAAAATTGAGCTCAGGTGCATCCTGTTTCCATTGATCATCCTTGAGATGTTTCAACAACTTGATTGGAGTCCACCTGTGGTAAATTAAATTGATTGGACATGATTTGGAATGGTACACACGTGTCTATATAAGGTCCGACAGTTGACAATGTCAGAGCAAAAACCAAGCCATGAGGTCGAAGGAATTGTCTGTAGAGCTCCGAGACAGGATTGTGTTGGAGAACAGATTTGGGGAAGGGTACCAACATTGGAAGAAGTTTGGAACCACCAAGACTCTTCCTAGAGTTGCCCGCCCGGCCAAACTGAACAATCTGGGGAGAAAAGCCTTGGTCAGGGAAGTGACCAAGAACCCGATGGTCACTCTGGAGTTCCTCTGAGAGGAGTTCCTCTGTGGATGTGGGAGAACCTTCCAGAATGACAACCATCTCTGCACCACTCCACCAATCAGGCCTTTATGGTAGAGTAGCCAGACGGAAGCCACTCCTCAGTAAAAGGCACATGACAGCCCGCTTGGAGTTTGCCAAAAGGCACCAAAAGACTCTCAGACCATAATGAAACCAAGATTTAACTTTTTGGCCTGAATGCCAAGCGTCACGTCTGGAGGAAACATGGCAATATCCCTACGGGGAAGCATGGTGGTGGCAGCATCATGCTTTTGGGATGTTTGTCAGTGGCAGTGACTGGAAGACTAGTCAGGATTGAGGCACGGATAAACTGAGCAAAGTACAGAGAGATCCTTGATGAAAAATTGCTCTAGAGCGCTCAGGACCTCAGACTGGGACGACGGTTCACCTTCCAACAGGACAACACCCCTAAGCACACAGCCAAGAAAAACGTAGGAGTGGCTTCGGGACAAGTCTCTGAATGTCCTTGAGTGGCCCAGCCAGAGCCGGACTTGAACCCGATCGAACATTTCTGGAGAGACCTGAAAATAACTGTGCTGCGATGCTCCCCATCCAACCTGACAGAGTTTGAAAGGATCTGCAGAGAGGGAAGGGAGGAACTCTCCAAATACAGGTGCCATGCTACCTACCCAAGAAGCCTCAAGGCTGTAATCTCTGCCAAAGGTGCTTCAACAAAATACTGAGTTAAGGGTCTGAATACGTATGTAAATGTGATATTTCAGTTTTTGATTTTTAATATATTTGCAAAAATTTCTAAAAACCTGTTTTTGCTTTGTCATTATGGGGTATTATGTGTAGGTTGAGGAGGAAAATAAACAATATAAAACATTTTAGAATAAGGCTGTAACGTAAAAACAAATGTGGAAAAAGTCAAGGGGTCTGAATACTTTCTGAATGCACTGTATTGACATGGAGACAAACTTCCTTTTGATATTTTAAGGGATTATCGGTTGTTCCAAGTAGTGATTCTGTTGTTCAATGTGTTTGTATGGGTTAATAGCAGTAAGGCCAAATAAAATGTTTTATTTCCCCCCAAAAAAATTATATACTTCAAGGGTCTTAAAATTCAAAATCAATTACCTTCTTAAAACAATTCCATATAGTTTACCGTAAGGCCAAATTAAATGTTTAATCAAATAATTGTTTTTTGGGGGGGTACTTCAAGGAGGATCTTAAAATCCAAAATCAAATTGCAAAATGATCTTTGGTATGACCTCCTTAAAACAATTCCATACAGCTCAGTAGTAAATTTTTGAGCTAGCTAACTAGCAGATTAACATCAACAATCAGCTGATAGCCCACCCTCTTTTCCCAATGTCAATCATGTCTTTAGGATGCACTGTAACTATCTTGCATTTACGTACACACTGTTATCCAGAGCGAGAGCACATTGACAGATTTTCACCTAATCTGCTCAGGAGTTTGAACCAGCGACCTTTCGATTACTGGCCCAACTCGCTTAACTGCTAGGCTACCTGCCAACTACCACGAGGCTACCTGCCAACTACCACGAGGCTACCTGCCAACTACCACGAGGCTACCTGCCAACTACCGCTAGGCTACCTGTCACCTTCTTACAATTTGTGATGAGTGAGTGTGTGTTGTAGAAATAAATGAATTTCGAGATATGAACTATGAAAATCAACAACCAAAATATATAGCAAAGGGAGGAGGGGGAGAGTGGGAGGCATGCCTCTTGGGTGGCTTTTTTCTCCTCATTTTGAGCACCTGCCCACTGAAAGGTCTGTGAAAGGCTCTGGTAATATATTATGGTGTATTGTAACTGAGGACAGAAAGCTCTGGAGCGCTCAGACCAGGCATAAAGTGGTGCTGAGGTAATAAAAGGTCAATACTGTGAGTCTCATGTGAGTTTTTCTCTGAGGTTTGGCTTTCCTCATCTATCTCCTCACTGTAATCTCCCTGAAATTGTCTGGTTACTTCCTCCGTACGCATTGTATTCCCTAACCGTACAGAATATAGTACAAAAATGTATCACAAAAAATCATGATGGCAGACTTTATTTTAAAATGATAATTTGCTAACATGTTATTGCTTAGTAATTACAATACATTTGTTTCTTTGTATCAGTTCATTATAATCCCAGCTAATTACCAATTGTGTTGAATTACTAGAAGGAGTATGCATTTTGACCACACCATTCCCTAGTAAATACCAAGGACATACCAGCTGGAACAACACATCTTCATCTTCAGGGCCATTGCAGTCAAAAACGTGATTTTCCTTAAAAATCCTACAATGTGATTTTCTGGAGAAAAAAAAAATCTAGTTTTTTCTGTCATAGTTGAAGTGTACCTACGATGAACATTACAGGCCTCTCTCATCTTTTTAAGTGGGAGAACTTGCACAATTGGTGGCTGACTAAATACTTTTTTGCCCCACTGTATATATAATTCCACACAATGAGGTTGGAATAATACTGTGAAATTGTGAAAATTATAATAGCCTTTTAGTGTAAGAGCTGTTTTAAAGACTGTTTTGGTGGGATGGAGTTTGAGTGCCTGGTGTAATCACCTGGAAGTAAATGAGTTAATAGACCAATAAGAAAGAGAGTTCCAAATCTCTTTGCCAATAACAGATAGTTTTCAGGTTTCCCTCCCCAGTCAGACCAATCCCAGACTGGCCTATCAGAAGTATTGCTTGAGAAATTGCTGTTTGCTAATCTTTGCTATGAAACTATGTATGTTTTTGTTGTTGTTGACAATTTGAATTGAAAACAATCACAGTAAGGTACTTCATGGTTACCCAGAAATGATTTAATATTGAGATATAATGTAAATGGCTACATTGGACCTTTAAAGCAACTCTTGAGTACGGGGTTATGATCAAATAGGCATACTTCACAGTATGTGTAAGCAAGAGCATTAAGCCTCCTTCTCAACTGGTTAAGAGGCTGCTTTGGGAGGTCAGGATTTAATTCCTGTTCAGCTGAATCATTTCCCACTTAGATGTGCTTAATGTGCTGTTGTCATTATTACAAAGAAAACTATAATACTATTTTTTGTGATGCATAATAACACACACCAAGCCAACTGTGTGTAATTACGAGCTGGTTGTGAGTGTTTCTCCAAGGTGGGAGTAATTATGTTTTCAAAATGTTGGAAGTGAAAACAGAGCAAAATGTTAGGAAGATTGGAGACTGAACTCTACAAACAGATGTATACATCTAAGGCTAACGATATGGATGATTTAGATCAAGAGAGCCCGTACGGATGACTGAATATCAATATCATGTCACCCTAGATGTAAACACTCACAGGGCAGACAGACACGCATACACGCGTTGACGAAAGCACTCACAACACAAATATATTTTACCAATACATTGAAATGTAATATATGTGGATGAGAGACCTCGTTTCAATAGGGGCTAACTTTATCAAGCTGCTGTATATAGTCATCCAAAAGGGTTACGTTTAGAAAAGCATAAAGCATAAAGCATAAGCCATATTCCCTAACGTTGCAACTTGATCCCACAACCAAACAATTAATATAACACCCCTTTCTGAGTTCACAAGTTCAAAGCCCCTAAAGACAAGCACTCCCAACTCACTAGTGAGAACAATCCAAGAGAGCTGTATTGAGCTACTGTTCACAATAAGCTACCAGTCAAAGTTGCCATAATGATGCATTTATGGAAAACTTTGCACCACATTAATAGCTGATGAGTTCCAGCCGTAGTGCCGTAGTCTGGGTCCAGCAGGGGCTTGACTGATTGACAATATTGCTTGAGGTTATTCCTTTATCCCACCAGCTGATAATAAACAGTGGTTGTTAAGCCTTGCTCCAGTACGGACGGCAGTGTGTAAAACACAATGCACCTCTTCTGCAGTGAAGTGTGAACATTCAATTAAATGTGGAGGAGGAGCCTTTGTGAGAGGGGGAAAGGGAAGGGTTGAACTGAGAGAGAGAGAGAGAGAGAGAGAGAGGGAGGGAGAGGAAGAGAGGGAGAGAGAGAGAGATATCCAGGCAGAATATCAATGTGCAACGGAGGAGAGGGAGGAGAGAGAGAGCTCAGGCTATGGAGCAGATATTAGCATGAGCAGCATTGTTTTTCTGTTGAGGGTAGCAGGACACAACAAACATAAACAGGACATTTGAACAACGGATATATAGTTTGCCAGTAATCCTGGTAAGTAAAAATCCCCCTAAATACATCTACTTCTAATTTGCATGATGTGTCTACATTCATACACAAACGCCTTCAAATACTTCTAAAGCAATTCTTCTAAAGGTTTCAAATGCATTTACCATGTACCATATTCTGTTGTGAGGAGGTGCATAACAGCCGACCACTGGAATGTGGGATGCTAGATGGAAATGAACTACTCTTACTGTTGCAATGAGAATGTGCTTCAGAAGTTTGGTTACATGTTGTCTGTGTCTTCACCTTCATTTTATTTCATTACATTTGTTCATTATAAACATATATATTCCACTGATCTACACTCACCGGACAGTTTATTAGGTACACCCATCTGGTACCGGGTCGGACCCCCCTTGCCTCCAGAACAGCCTGAATTCTATGGGGAATTCTACAAGGTGTCAGAAACGCTCCACAGGGATGTTGGTCCATGCTGATGCGATGGCATCACGCAGTTTCTGCAGATGGGCCAGCAGTATACTCATGCTGCTGAACTAGCCCATTCCATCTCATCCCAAAGATGCTCTATAGAGTTGAGCTCTGGGGACTGAGCAGGCCACTCAAGTAAACTGGACTCGCTGTCATGTTCCAAGCAACGTATTTCCACTCCTCAATTGTCCAGTGTTGATGATCACGTGTCCACTGGAGCTGCTTCTTCTTGTTTTTAGCTGAGTGGAACTCGGTGTGGTCGTCTGCTGCAATAGCCCATCCAAGGAAAAGCAGAAAATCGTATGTTTATTTTATATCCTGTCATTTACCCTCCTCTTATTGTCCATCACTGCTGTAATTCCACACAAAACCATCATTATGACTCAAGACGAGAGGCAAATTCTGCATCCTCTCCAACTGTTGGTTCACACACGCTAAGGGATTAGCTCGATAGCTCGATAGCTCGTCCTCTCTGCTTGCCTCTCAGGCTGGCTGTCATGCTGCTCTTCCTGTCAGCCAGCTCAAATGACATGGCTGTCATGCTGCTCTTCCTGTCAGCCAGCTCAAATGACATGTATGTCAAGATTGTTTCCCCCTGGGAGTTTGGCTTGCTGAGGAGGAGAGTCTGGGCTCTGACTCTTGACAACAGGAGTGGTGAGACGCCTCTTGGAAATGGAATATAGACCGTAGCGGTAAAGCTAAAGTGGTAGGCTAGAGAGCATTGATTTAAATACCAGAACTACTTACTTGTTGTCTCATACAACTCCATTGAGGATACCTCAGAGTTTATTTTAAATAATTTGGTGTATTTCACATAACCGCCCTTCCTCTTTTGGTAATCGGCCATTAGCCATAGAGGTATGTTGACAGTTTGCTTTTTCATTGTTATTCAAGGTCACATATTGGCAATGTGTGAGGAACAGTGGGCAAAGGCAGCCCACTGATTATGAATGTGATGTTGTGTTAGGAAAATCAATGTTTTTATTATCGGATATATTCAATTGAATCCTGTTCTCCAAAAGCCTAATTTAGAATAAAAGGGCACGATACTGTGCATGTTGTTGTGGCACCACAGCAACATGCATTTTGTATTTGATTATGGAAGATTTGAGGTATGTTTGTGACGTGTTTGGATGTGCTCGTTCCACTATGTTTGCTTCTTTGTGTTTGTGTTCCCAGGTTGAGTCAGTGTTTGCCACTGTAATTGTCATCTCCCAGATATTCCAATTAGATTTAATATGGAGTCTGTAAGAGATGTAATAGGTGGTAGAAAGACAGTGTTTAGAGAGAGACTGTTTCCCATTCCTATCAGCCAGAAAGCATTCAGTGAATGAGACATTTTAAAAGGGGTTTCCTGTATGCTATAGTACTGCTCCAAGGCCAATATGAGAAATATGTAAGAAGAGTCAAGCATAGTAGTACATCGCCCCTGGAGCAAATTAGGGCACATCGACAGATTTTTCACCTTGTCGGCTCAGGTTTTCCGACCAGCAACCTTTCGGTTACTGGCCCCAACGTGCTAACCGCTAGGCTACGTCAAATACCTGACTTTCAGCTGATGTAATAATAATTTGACAGTGATTTGACAAAATATTATTTTTAAGGCTTTCACGGTCCCGAAATTAACCCAGAGATCAAGCCAATGGCATGCAATTTAAAGGGTGGGAAAGGCAGGATGCTGCACACTGACAAATCACCAGATGTACTTTCAAATCACCCTTAATATAGTAGGACTTATGAATGATTTGGCAAGAATCCAAGTCGTTTGTTTTAAGACAATATGAATGCGCTACAAAGCCTTTACAGTTGTCGTTATTTTAAAGTGGGACTTGAATCCTCTGTCACAAATATGTAAAACTGTAATAACAATAATGTCACATCAGACCAGTCATGACAGCAGATGTTAGCTTGGCAACCGACTTAGCAGTCATGTCACAAACCTAATAGGATCCCCAGCCAATTAGTTGGCTGAAACAATACTCTCTGTCATGGCAATTTAAAGTTGGTTACAGCAGCTGTCGTCTTGACATCTGACTTGTCATGTTCATGGTACGGTAGAGATCAGTCAGTCCTGTGCTGGATCAGGTCCAGTTTTGTTATGAAGAGCGATGGGTCTGGCGTAGGCTGATCGAGATCTATGAGGTGGAGGTATATGGCGGTACAGCTCTGCTTTGAGAAATGTGTGTTTTCTAAGAGCTGTCAAGTTGATGCTAGACAAGTACAATCCAAGCCATTTGTGACAGAGGATTCAAGTCCCACTTTAAAATAACGACAACTGTAAAGGCTTATCCCAGTCTGCTGTTCCCACATGCTTCAAGAGGGCCACCATTGTTCCTGTTCCCAAGAAAGCTAAGGTAACTGAGCTAAACGACTACCGCCCCGTAGCACTCACTTCCGTCATCATGAAGTGCTTTGAGAGACTAGTCAAGGACCATATCAGCTCCACCCTACCTGACACCCTAGACCCACTCCAATTTGCTTACCTCCCAAATAGGTCCACAGACGATGCAATCTCAACCACACTGCACACTGCCCTAACCCATCTGGACAAGAGGAATACCTATGTGAGAACGCTGTTCATCGACTACAGCTCAGCATTTAACACCATTGTACCCTCCATACTCGTCATCGACCCCGCCCTGTGCAACTGGGTACTGGACTTCCTGGCGGGCCGCCCCCAGGTGGTGAGGGTAGGTAACAACATCTCCACCCCGCTGATCCTCAACACTGGGGCCCCACAAGGGTGCGTTCTGAGCCCTCTCCTGTACTACCTGTTCACCCACGACTGCGTGGCCACGCACGCCTCCAACTCAATCATCAAGTTTGCTGACGACACAACAGTGGTAGGCTTGATTACCAACAACGACAAGACGCCTACAGGGAGGAGGTGAGGGCCCTCGGAGTGTGGTGTCAGGAAAATAACCTCACACTCAACGTCAACAAAACTAAGGAGATGATTGTGGACTTCAGGAAACAGCAGAGGGAACACCCCCCTATCCACATCGATGGGACAGTAGTGGAGAGGGTAGTAAGTTTTAAGTTCCTCGGCATACACATCACAGACAAACTGAATTGGTCCACCCACACAGACAACATCGTGAAGAAGGCGCAGCAGCGCCTCTTCAACCTCAGGAGGCTGAAGAAATTCGGCTTGTCACCAAAAGCACTCACAAACTTCTACAGATGCACAATTGAGAGCATCCTGTCGGGCTGTATCACCGCCTGGTACGGCAACTGCTCCGCCCACAACCGTAAGGCTCTCCAGAGGGTAGTGAGGTCTGCACAACGCATCACCGGAGGCAAACTACCTTCCTCCAGGACACCTAAACCACCCGATGTCACAGGAAAGCCATAAAGATCATCAAGGACAACAACCACCCGAGCCACTGCCTGTTCACCCCGCTATCATCCAGAAGGCGAGGTCAGTACAGGTGCATCAAAGCTGGGACCGAGAGACTGAAAAACAGCTTCTATCTCAAGGCCATCAGACTGTTAAACAGCCACCACTAACATTGAGTGGCTGCTGCCAACACACAACTCCAGCCACTTTAATAATGGGAATTGATGGGAATTGATGTAAAATATATCACTAGCCACTTTAAACAATGCTACTTAATATAATGTTTACATACCCTACATTATTCATCTCATATGTATACGTATATACTGTACTCTACTGCATCTTTATGTAATACATGTATCACTAGCCACTTTAAACTATGCCACTTTGTTTACATACCCTACATTACTCATCTCATATGTATATACTGTACTCGATACCATCTACTGCATCTTGCCTATGCCGCTCTGTACCATCACTCATTCATATATCTTTATGTACATATTCTTTATTCTTTATCCCTTTACACTTGTGTGTATAAGGTAGTAGTTTTGGAATCGTTAGTTAGATTACTCGTTGGTTATTACTGCATTGTCGGAACTAGAAGCACAAGCATTTCGCTACACTCGCATTAATATCTGCTAACCATGCGTATGTGACAAATAAAATTGATTTTATTTTTATTTTTATTTCTTGTAACCTATTTTCCTGTGATTTAATGGTATAACTGATAACAAATCTCTGATAACAAGTAGGTTTTGGACCTCAGTGGAGGTAGAGCAAACTAGCTTAACCGAACCCTACACAATAACTGTAAAATCTACAACACCATCAATGTTTTACTCCTTTCATGATAGATCCCGATAGTGACATACTATATCTCAGAGAGAAAAAATAGCAAAAATATTAATTACAGTGAGTTTAATGGTGGATTGCACAAGCAGCTTCTGCTGTATTTTGGAGGATGAGCCATACTTTTGTCCAGAGTGGCACTTACAGCAAGTGCCAATTTACCAACACTCATCGTTGGTCCAACATGAACATTGAAAAGGAAAAATAGAGTGAGAATGGTCCAATGATGTCAGTATGCATGCATCCTCATATATAGACTGATTTACTATCTGCATGGTGTTAGGAAGTACAGTATGCATGTTTATTTCTAGTTTAGTTCACAAATGAGATAATGACTGCAGAAATGTAGACTCAAACAAGCCTCCACTGTATAGGCATACCTTAAGCTTTCATACAGTACAATGTAATCACTCTCATACTTAACAAATCAACTTCTGCATCATCTTTCATGGTTTCATCTGAATCTGCATTTTTTATAATATTAGTGATTGTGTATGTGTGTCATGTCATTTCAACCATTTCCATTAAGACGTGGGCATCGTTGAAGCATTATTGAGGCACACTCCAAAGCCATTGTGCTGGCAAGGCCTACTGTAATCACATGTGATCTGATATGCTGATTTCATCAGTATGTAAAACCAAACTCGTTTTGTTTTTTTGCCCTAGCACTACATGGCTGATTCAAATAATCAAAGCTTAAATGATGACTTGAATATATCAGCATCTCTCCCTACTCAATTTTTAATAGACCTTGCTGCTGGTATGGCTTAGCAGCCAATGGATGTGTGCATCTTCATGCTATGAGGATGAATGCAAGAGGATAACCAGGTCACTTTGGGTGGGAAGGCTATAGAAAAGACACAAGCGGAGTGGACAGGTCCTTTGGGTAGTCTGAGCATGCATCGGCTCCCTGTTATGAAAATACATGGTTGTCTTTTTTTTTTTTTATCCTCACAGTTGGAACACAATCCACCATTCTTGTCAAATAAAACATCCAAAAGGAAATAGTTGCTCAAATTTGCGCAATGTGGGATTCAGGACATGAGACATAGAAATTGATGTGTTATAAGAAATATTTAACGAACTTTCCTCCCTATCCTTGTGGTTTGAACATTTGAATTAACTGGTTTTAAAACATTTGTGAATATATACGTTCATAAATTATCAGTATTGTGTTCCCTAAAGTCCATGTAGCCCCATTGCAGTCATAATTCAACAGCATTAACCACATCGTGTACTTCTCTCATTCTCTTCCAGAACTTCTAAAATACTCTCAAAATGTCAGATCTGGAAGAATTCAGCAAAACAGCAGGGCACTGGAACACATCGGACAGCTACCAGCTGAATCCCACCAGTGTGATCGTGCCCGTTGTGTTCTCGCTCATATTCCTGCTGGGGACCATTGGGAACAGTCTGGTTCTGGCCGTCCTCCTCCGCAGCGGCCAGGTGGGATACAACACCACTAACCTGTTCATCCTCAACCTCAGCGTGGCCGACTTCTTCTTCATCATCTTCTGCGTGCCTTTCCAAGCCACCATCTACTCCCTGGAGGGCTGGGTGTTCGGCTCCTTCATGTGCAAGGTGGTCCACTTCTTCATCAACCTCACCATGTACGCCAGCAGCTTCACGCTGGCCGCCGTCTCGGTTGACAGGTATGTACACTGTAGCTCTTGTTGGCTAATGTCTCATTTAACATTTAAAAAAATTCAAAACATTGAAATACTCTATACAAATTTTTCTACATGCATACAAATTCCATAAGGAAGATCTTAATTATAATTTAGGGGTTAACTACTTCTTTATGGCTCATAACGAGGAGCTGATAGGAATATACTTCATTTGTGAAATATTTTGTCATTTATATTCGGTTGAGTTCTAACCGAAAGGACAGAGACATAACCTGTGCTGCAGCTCTAAAGGTCAATGCCAATTATAGTACAGAGTTATATTGCCAAGGTCACTATTTCCCTCACCTCATTAAAGTCCAGCACACTTCCTCTCTATACAAGCGCCCAATACTCTCTCTACAGAAGAGGATGGACGCTCATTTAACGCTCATTTAGCAAAGCACACGGCAGTAACCTATACTGTAGTCATTCATTGGTCATTATTACAAAACAACCTTAACATTTTCACAGGGAGATAGGGAGAATGCTGTTCAGGCATTTCTTTTTTTGGCAACCCTGTTGGTCACGTTAATTGAAACCCAGTATTCATGTGATCAAGGGAAGGGCATTTTATCTCCATTAAAATGTGGAAATGAAAGAGTAGGTCTTGACCTGAAATTGAGGCTGAATCTGTGATTGAGTACAGTAAAAGACCACTAATGTGTTATCCCTACATGAAATTGACATATTCTTCTTTCCTGCATATATGGATGCCGTTGATTCTGCAGGGCCCTCGCTATGCTCAGCCCAGTGAAAATAGCTGGGGGGTTTTTTCTTACATTAAATAAGGGAGCAGAAACCCTGGTGTTGTTTACCTTTTGTAGGGGAACATTCATTTGATAGATGTCCTCTATGTGAAAAATGAGCATCCACTCAGGCTTCAGCTGAGACCTAGAATACCCAGCAGCAATTATTTCACTGCCAGCTTGGGATGAGCAATATACACACACACTGTTTGCCCGTTCATTTGTTGCATTTGCAGCACCAATGTGCCTCTTGTCTATTAACCCCCAGAAGCAAGCGCTCATAATATTTGTATGTCTTTGTGCAAGCAACACAACAGTAAAAACAATTAATTCCATTTAGAAGGTGGAGTGTAATGAAATCCCAGTTGACTTGCAATTACACATATAAAGCAAACAACATACAATGAGTGTACAAAACATTAGGAACACCTGCTCTTTCCATGACATAGACTGACCAGGTGAATCCAAGTGGAAGCTATGATCCCTTATTGATGTCACTTGTTAAATCCACTTCAATCAGTGTAGATGTAGGGGAGGAGGTAGGTTAAAGAAGGATTTTAAGCCTAGACACAATTGAGACGTGGATTGTGTGTGTGCCATTCAGAGGGTGAATGGGCAAGACAAAATATTTAAGTGTCTTTGAATGGGATATGGCGGTAGGTGCCAGGTCCACCGGTTTGTGTCAAGATCTGCAATGCTTCTGGGTTTTTCATAACCATGAGTTTCCCGTGTGTAACAAGAATGGTCCACCACCTAAAGGACATCCAGTCAACTTGGCACAACTGTGGGGAGGATTGGAGTCAACATGGGCCAGTATCCCTTTGGAACTCATTCGAAACCTTGTAGAGTCAGTGTCCCGAAGAATTTAGGTTGTTCTGAGGGCAAAATGGTGGGTGGGGTAAAACTCAATATTAGAAAGGTGTTACTTCATGTTTTGTACACTCAGTGCATATTGATTCATGGCATTATGTTTTAATACAATATGTAACTAAGTCTTTCTGTTTGGTCTAGGTATCTGGCCATTCGCTACCCTCTTCGCTCTAGAGAGTTGAGAACGCCCTGTAATGCCGTGGTTGCCATGGTAGTCATCTGGGGACTATCATTGATCTTCGCAGGACCGTATTTGAGCTACTACGACCTCATAGATTACGCCAACAGTAACGTTTGTGTTCCAGGTTGGGAGGAGTACAACCGCAAGGTGCTGGACACGTGCACCTTTGTGTTTGGTTATGTGATCCCTGTGCTCATCGTGAGCCTGTCCTACACCAGAACCATCAAGTACCTGTGGACTGCTGTGGACCCTCTGGACGGGATGTCAGAGTCCAAGAGGGCTAAGCGCAAAGTCACCAAAATGATCATCATCGTCACAGTGCTCTTCTGCTTATGCTGGCTGCCCTATCATGTGGTGATCCTATGCTATCTGTACGGAGACTTCCCCTTCAACCAGACCACATACGCATTCAGGATCCTCTCTCACTGCATGGCCTACGCCAACTCCTGCCTCAACCCCATTGTGTACGCCTTGGTGTCCAAGCACTTTCGCAAAGGTTTCAAGAAGGTGTTCAGCTGCATTCTCAGTAAGAACGGCAGGAACAAAGTGCATGTGGTACATGTGGCCAACACAGTGCCTGGGTTCCAGGCGGGGTCCACAGAAGTGTCACAAATGAATGAGGACAATGTACGACAAAATGACTGTGAGATGAGCAGCCGGCCCATCGCCGAGCCGAGGGAAGCAACTATAAGCCATTTCCAGAAACAGCCTTGAATGATGAGGCCTATGGTAAAGGACTGTGCAGATTGCCTTATCACAAAGACTTTGCTTTCCAACCTCAAAGGGAAACTCAATGGTGACATTATCTCGGTTTTTGAGATGGTGACAACTGAGAATTTGATGAGAGGGTAAAGAGAGCATGATCCTTAAAAAAACAAACATGAGAATGGTTCAAATAGAGAATTATAAATTAGAATACTAGTCATTTAATTTATGGGTTGCACCTATGTTTCATCACAATATTGGTTTGAACATTTGTTTTAGAACTGATGCCGACTGAGCATTCTACTCTATGCATTATCAATGAGCGCTGAGGAAGATATCATCAAGTGCATTACAATGGCTTGGAAATACAATTACATTTCAAAACGAGGCAATTAATTAGTAGGAAAACCTTTTGTCATCATTTTGATGTCATCAGATGGACTTGCAGAATAACGTTAGCTAGCAAGCTAAGATTGAGTGGAGATCACCGGATTTTAGCTAGCTAGGTTTAGCATTGCTAGCTATTTTCAATAAACTTTCCTAGCTAATGACAGCATTACCCTCTGTCTAAAGTACGTTTTATGAAATTATAATGATGGCATAGTTGTGTCCTACTAAATATTTGCAACGCCATTGTAATATAGATGAAGCAGTCATTTCCCTACGTTCAGAATGAATGTGTTTAATCTCAAGAGGGCGGCTTGAGAATGCTCATAACAATGGCATGACGCGACCGAGTGAGGGAGGTGCAACCTACGAATAGGATCTCTATGGGTTCAAATGTATTAGGCTGGTGGTGTTATCTTTTTGCTTTGCACATATTTGTATTTTCGCATGATTCTCTCTGATGTTTACTGCACTCAGTCACTTAAGAGTTGTGTTGCTGTTGTAAATGCCATGCTGCTAACTTTATTATCCTTTATGGCCTCTATTCACTTGTATTAGCTAATCTGTCTGTTAAACTCTATGAAGTCAAATGTCTCTTTTCTCTGTTTGCTTTCTTCACTTTCCTAGTTTCCCCTTTTCTAGTCGAGTCTCCTTAAAAGCTTGTATACTACCTCACTGCTGTGTTAAACTACCCTGCCTCTCATGTTCTTACTCTCCCTCTCATTTAGAAATTCCAAGAAATGCAATTTTCCACCAGCAGGACTGATTTTCCTGCAAAAGGCCAGAACAGAAAGGTATATATTTTATATTTAGAACTCTCCTTTATACCCTGCAATTTTGTCAAAATGCAATGTGCTTTCTGTATTCTTTGTTTTCGCCTTTGTGACACTTCCTTATGTCTGTACTTTATGTACTTCTCTAACTTGTTTATGTGTATTGGATGAGATTAGTATTTGGTTAAATATTGCCTAAACATTTTAGAAGTGGATGTAAATATCAATTATCAAATAAAATGTTTTTTTTTGTCGCGGTATTTAATGCTATTATTGGTAACATATCAAACCCTAATCCTAGCTTCATGTGCACAACCCTGGGTTCAACCCTAAACCTAGACATATCCCTATGTAGTTTTTTATGAAAGGTACGTTCGTGTAATGTAGCTATTCATAAGCAATGCGTTTAAACTAAGACAAACAAATATTGTGTGTTCTAAACATTCAAGCTCTAACAGACCATGCTTTAAAAGCTCAATTGGTTCAGTTTATTAACATGAAACAAATAGCTTACCACCTCATGGGTATCTTAGCCCATATGCTGTAGATTTTCAACGTCTCTAACTTCTCAGTATGACTAATTAAAAAGCAAATTCCTCCTGGAGGAATAACAATTGCTTTCATGGGAATTGCTTTTTATCCCTATATGGGATTTCAGTCCCTACATCAGTATTCATAAGTACAGTACTGAGACGTTTAGAAAAGCAATATGGAGTTGTAACAGTCTCATCACAGCTCATTGTGTTCTTTGCTATGCTAGGTTTGGCAACATGCACACTGCCCATCTAAAAGTCAGGATGGAGTATGTATCCTTTTCTTGTTCACCCATTAATAATAGCAGGATACACGTGACACACACTTCACATTAGAAACGCTTTGTGTGTTCGTTCTGAGAACCTTCATTGGTAAAAAGGTAGAGGGACAACAATGCTCTAAAGTGGTCAGTATCACACATCATGTCTTCTGAAGGTTGGAAAATATAATGAGCTAATCCGATCTCAATAGAAGACAGCAACTATTATCATGCCAAGAGTAGAACTAATTTACATTGCAAGACGTGAGGAGCCTCAATTAGCTAAATCCCATTTCAGGTATGCTATATGTCTAATAAAATGACTATTATCATGGTAACAGTCACAGGTTCAGTCTCACCCAATTCTTATGAAGCGTTTTCTAAGACCTTTCTAGTCTGGCTCACCATCCTACGCATTTTATAATTGTCTCTCCAAATGGTGGTTCGATACATCCACCTACTCCATTGATCCTATTCTTCCGGTGGCAGGCAACAATTTCCCATGTTTCATTCACTGGCATTACAATAAGTACAGACAGTAAATATAATTATTGAACTACAGGCTCTCTGTTTGCACTGATATGATTACAGAAAGGCATTGTTTGTCTTGTGATTTTTTTGAGGATTTTTCAATGACGCTCTATAAGGCTCAGTACTTGTTTCTGAATTGTCGTGGCAATCAATCAATAAGCCTGCAGCCTCCCTTGTCCTCAGAGCGCTTACCCTCATCTCTTTCACACCTTGTAGCGTTACATCCTTGAATGCATCTGACCACGTTTGTACATGGAATAAATATGAAGCTGTGTGAAGATAGAGCACACAGTGCTGTGCGTGCACACAAAAGAGGATTATTTTTCTCCATTAAAGCCAGTTGAGGCTGCTGAGGGGAGGACGGTTCATAGTAAAGGCAGGAATGGAGTCAATGGAATGGTATCAACCACATGGAAACCACGTCTGATACCATTCCATTGACTCCACTCTAGCCATTATTATGAGCCGTCCTCCCCTCAGCAGCCTCCACTGATTTAGGCCTACCTGTTCTTGGCAGATTGTTCCTTTTCCTCTAGGAAGTAACTCATACTGTAGTAGAATATCAAGGAAAGCAGCAAGAGAGAGTGAGAGAGCAAGAAAGGGGAGAAAGAGGGAGCCCCCAGAGATCCTTGCATCTCTGGAATTTGACCTGGGAGCAGGCAGCATTTGCATACAGGAGTTGCCTCTGCTTCACTTTGAAGGAGCTCCTGATTAAAGAATAAAGCTTGTAAAGAAGAAAGTCAAATGTAATTATCATGCATAGACATTACAGAATGACGCTGGCCAATGTGTGCTACACGAAAGCAACGTTATGCATAAACAGCATGATTTTGACTCATCAGTGTATCATCATCATGGTGGGAGTGCATTCCTTAATGTAATCACGCTGTAAGGCATTTCAATCGGAAATGTAGCTTGTCACACCCAAAACCCAAAGCAAGCAATTAAGACTGGGATGAAAGCTTTTATTTTGGCACACGGTAATTGACGAACATCTGCCAATTGTGCAGTGGTGGTACAAGATGTGAAGTTAAATAGAGAGTGGTTTGTCTCTGCGAATTCGTCCCTGAGATGTGTTCCCTGACTCATTGTTGGGATAACTCTATTGTGCGGGAGACTTCCTCCATCCCAGAATGACGCAGCTCGGACACAATGTCCTGGATTTGTATATTGAAAAAAGACAAGAGATTCAAATCCATGTCCACCGCACCAGCTGAGTCAAGAATCAAGTGCCTTACTGTTTGACAATCTGTGGGCAGATGATACAACTGCAATGAGTTATCTTTCAAAGACAACTTCATTGGTATCCTAAAATGTCCATTATCCTTCAATATTACCAAACTAGAAGCAGGATAATGAAACATTTGTGACAAACAAATTAAATGTGTTCCCGACAAACTGGCAAAATGTCTGGTCTTTCATTTTATGAACTGTTTTATCTTCCAGCAGGTCAATTCTCCATCTAATTGTCTTTTTAATTGAAAAATACGTCATTGTCTCTCACCACAGAGAGTTACTAACTCCTCAAGACCCTTATTTAAGACACTTAAAGTTTTTATATCAGGCTACCCTTATTGCTTTAAGCCTCAGACACTTTTTTCTTGAAGAACAATTTAGTGGTTAGTGATTAATAGTTTCATTTGTATGGTTTCAGGCTTGTACTGAATTGAATCTGTTCTTATGTAACAGTCTCTCCTCTCTCATGAGCATTACGGACTTTATTTAGCTTGGGTGATAAAGTGTGGGCCAACTGGGTGGATTACAAACATACCTTAAGTGTATATAGAGAATATGCTGTTAGATTATCTCTTGAAAGAAGATGTGAAATACGTAGTAATGTGTTGTAATTACTGATGATCCAAGGAAAAGTCATAGAGGTGAGTGGACAAACCATAACCTCCATTTCCCCCAGAACCCATCTGCAGTGTAGACACTTCCTGTGAAGATGATCATAGCAGAGCAGAAAGTCTAGAGGAGTGGAGTGCTTTAGTCATGGCCTTGATGCTGTTTAAACCCCTCCATTCCTGAAACCTGTGGGTGTCAGGCAGCAGTAAACATGATCTATGAGACTTCAGCATCCAATTGCTATGACTCAGGGTAGAATGAACTCTAATAACAATTTGGAACATAAATAGACGTTTGAAAAAAACTCACCCCAGTTACTTCTTAGCACGATATAGACTGTTCTTTGTAAAGCCCTTTTGCTTGAAATGGATCTAAGAACGTCAGGCAGAACAGACTACACACACGCATGCACGGACACACACACACGCATGCACGGACACACACACACGCATGCACGGACACACACACACGCATGCACGGACACACACACACGCATGCACGGACACACACACACGCATGCACGGACACACACACACGCATGCACGGACACACACACACGCATGCACGGACACACACACACTTTAATTCTCTAAAATACGGGACTTAATCATTTCCAACACTCAGCATGTAGTTAGCAAGCTCCATCTCTGCTTTTGATATATCCTATATCTGGTATATGACAGTCTCTACTTGGTCATTGTGTACACATGTATCCATTCGATTTTCTGTGACTACTACATGTGTTTGTCTCATTGATATCAAATTATTAGAGGTTTGTAAGTTGTTTTTTGAAATAGGTCACTGTAATTATGTCTACGACCACCGCGCGTCCTGCGCGTAATGGTTATATGAGCAGGTGTTCAAACAGTTTCCAACACAGGGCCTAATATTTCCACTCTGGTTGTGTCTGTTCGTTAGTAATTCCGGCTCAGGGCTGGTGTCTGCATAGGGGATGTAATCCACACCCACGGATTACGTTTATTATCCTCCTCGCTCCCTGCAAAAGAAGCCTTGTCCTACTGCAACAGATGTAGGCCTAATTAGAAAGGCACCAGGCATATAAATGGTAGGAAACATTTAAAAATTAAAAGGTTTCTCTGGGCAAGAGTGCTTGTTCAATCCAATATGTGAAATCAAACAAGGACTGTGGAAAGATCCAACAACAATCCAACAAGAACTACATGGCTGGCTGAAGGACGGAGCTTGAAGAATGTGCTTAGGCTTAAAATGCTGCCAAGTGTGCCTACGGATACTTAAAGGAAATACAGTATACTTAACCCCTACTTGCTGATAGTGGTGCTGTGAGTCCCTCTTGACTATCAAATATCTAGAATATTGAAAACACTAATAGGCAAGGTTGGCATGGACAGATCAGCTATTAAAGGGAAATCAATTGTTGGGTCAAGAGAGGGTAATGCCAGGGAGTTGGATATATGGTTTGAGATTGTCAAAGCACAGGTTAATCTAAGGACCGTGAGGAATTAGTTTAGAATTAGGAATTAGAATACTAGGTCATGAACCTCCTTATGATGATATAAAAGGTCAGACATTTTGGTAAGGGAGTTGTGAAGCCATTGGTCAGCCAGTGCTGTAATAAGATGCTATGTAAAACAACTCATGTTTATTTGCTAGCTAGCCAGAAGGTTTAAGTGGAATGATTCCCCCCCAAAAAATCTAATGACCTACATTCCATACAAACAATGGAGTCAATCCACATCCATACACTGCTGAAATGAGTTGATAGGACTTAGAAAACTTGTAAATGCAACAAGTATCAATATTGTATCATAGTATATCACACGGCTTTTCAAGAAAACAAACATTGAGACATTTATGGTCTGTTTACATATATTTTACAGGCTATTTATACCAAACATTGGTATAAAACTGGTGTAAACTGTACATATAATGAATGATATGACAATATTTTTGCTTGACAATAATTCTGTTGCACAATTTCTGATACATTGCATGCCCAGGGGTGTCACTTCGGTATGGCAGAGTAATGGCAGTCGCCTTACCCTAGCTCAGCACCAACAATTTAAAATAGGCTACTAAAATCATCCAATCCCGATTAAAAGGCAAATGCAGTTTAGCAGTAATAGTGGGCTGGTTTAAGGACCATGCGGATAACTCAGAGCAGGACGGGAAGGTTGTTTGGCCGGCTAGCTGGCTTTAGGCCTATGGACAGCGCATTGACACAGCTCTGCAGTGAGTGAACTTTTCTCTCAAAACAGTGCAGATCTGGAAGATGTCTCTAGATGGCTAGATAACTGCTGTTTGACTTGACATGAAACTAGACTTTTTGATTCCGGTGCTGAGCTAGTGCGCATAGCAGAGAATTGCTGTTTGAAGGGTTTGTAGAATGTTAAGTCTCCTGTCGACTGAGGTGAAGGAAGTTACAGTAGCCAAGGTGATAATGGCTGGAGTAAATTTGGGTTGTTTTTTTTTTGTTCTCCAAAATGCATTTTAGAGTTTTGAATTGTGTAGAAATGCAGTAAATGAGCTTGAACTTTATAAACCCCACCCCCTGCCATACCCTAGGTTTAGCTGAAATGACACCCCTGCACATGCCTTGCTTTTATTTCCCTGCATCAGTAAAAGAAGGAAATGCATCACCTATGCCTCTACTGCCATTCATTCCAATTAGACTGGTTTGGATTTCTGCCTGACCGCAATGGCTGCCATTTTCATACCATTCTGGAACTTTGAGGGTTTATAACATAGCCTCTAGTAATATAATCGGATCTTTATAATAATAATAGCACTTTTCGTACAGATTCTCAGTCACACACAATAAAAAGATGTCAGGGAGCTGGTCTTCCACAGCTGGATGATGATGCAGTTCTGTACCGGAGACGCTTGAGTCAAGCTGGTGTCGATGGGCCAGCTAGGGAGTAAGATTATTCAGACAGGCAGGACCGGAGCTATTCATCAGGCACCTTTGTCTCTGAAGTTCACAGCGACTCCTCCTCCGCGGTCGGAACAGATTCACCACTGAAAAGTGTAGCACCCACCTGGGTGATGCTTCGTCAGCTATAAGCGCCTTAGAGACCACCACACGTCAGCAACAGTCTCCTACAAGGCGAGCCTCTGCCATCCCCTCACAGTCCTTCCAGAAACCTGGGCAGGTGGAACAAACAGCCGGTGCATCATTGAAATTTAGAATAGCCAGCTAATGTTAGCTAGCTAGCTATAGCTAAGTAAACAGACTTGCCATAGTCAATCCTGTAAATCCATGGGTTAACACCAGATATTGTAGCTCAAGGTTATCAACTAACCCCCAAATATATTTTTTTAACATTCTTCAAAAATCACTTAAAAAATAACAACAGTAGGTACAATATTGACAGAGCTCTCCGTTGTACAAGGCTTTGGATTCTTCTCGGCATGATCCTGCCATCGCTGTTTGATGAGCATTGAAACGTATTCTTGTTTAAAGAGAATTGAAAAGAGTTGCGTTAGTAGCTGTATTTTCTCTATTTTATATGGTGAAGGCTGCAGTCTTCACAGGGGGTACGAGTTACTTACAGGTCCACAAATCAATGATTATGCATTTTTTATGCTGCATGTGGTCTTTCCCTTTCACCTCAGAGCAAGATAACAGTGTAGGATTACTGTATACTGAGGACAACAAATGGGCTGATAAAAATCTAGTCACAGATTAGAATTTTGAGCAGATGTTACATTTTATATAGAAATTTTATATATAAACCTCAACATTTGCGAAGAAACCCAGATGAATGCAGTTTACGGCTGGAGTATCAATGTTTTAGACAAGCAGGATTTTAGATAATGTTCACTTTTCCCAATTCTCCACTTGACAGTTTTTACTGTACATTTTTCACCTAGACATGGCTGTGACATCCCAAAGCCCTGATTGCTTTCTGTCTGGATCTCTAGCACTGTGAAAATCAAAGGCAGCGGCATGGTGAGGAAAATACACACACACACACACACACGCAAAATGAATGAATGCATTCTGCAGACAACAGGCTGGAAGCCATATCTATACATGTCTGATGAACGCGAGGAAAGGCCTCAATGGGGATCCACACAAAATAAAATCTGAAAAGTATGCATTAGTATGCTTTACGATAACGCCGCTATTTACATATGAAGGCCACATGCAGTATACAGCACATAAAGGCTGTGTAGTATAATTGACCTCCATATGATTTCTAGAGTATTGTTTGGTCTCAAACAAACACGTAACAAAAACACAGGGTTGAAACCCAAACAAAAGAGCAAGGAGTACCTTGAATAAGTAACACACGCACACGATGATTAACACACAGACCCGTAATCATCATTGTAAAATAATCGACAAGACCATGGAAACCAAAGTTGCACATATATACAAATATTAATGAAAGTTCCGGAGGGATCTGTGACAGTACACCCACTCTTTTACACCCCCCAGCTTTGAGAGTAAAAAATGTTGAAGCCATTCTGTTTGCCACATGGGAATATCCCAAGGCCAAGGAAGAAATGAAAATGAGAGGAGATAGATGGGGTAAAAGAAGATAGCTCTTGAAGTTCAGTATTCTGAAGCAGAAAAGTGTGGCGAGGGCTGAGATGGAGTGGAGTGGAAATGAAGCATGGAGAGCATTGGAATACTGTAGCTCAAGTGCTGAGGGATTGAAGAGAGAGAGGCAGAGGGAGAGGGAGCAAGAGCGAGAGAGGGAGTGAGAGCCAGGGCGATAGAGAGAGTGATAACAGCTCAATCCATATTCTACAGTGGTTTAGGAAGATGATTAGATTGAAAAGGGATACCATGCGCACTAAAAAAAAGAACAGCAAAAAATGAAACAAAGCAAAAGGTGTAAGAGGCCGGATGTGACACTTCATCAGATTACAAACATTACCCCTAAACATCCAAATATGGCAACATCAGTGCGAAAGATAATGTGGAACGAAGAGGGCAAAATTCTTAGCACTCACAACCCTTGAAGAGCACTCAAACACACCTGTGGTTTAGATGCTGTAGTCTGGATGAAAGCAAAGGAGTAGTCTTGATTCTGTATCGCTTCAATAGCCTGCAGCAGCTAAGACTGATACAGCAGCAGCTATGACTGCAGGAGTGATCAGAAAACCAAAGAGTCTGAAACAAAGTGATGGCCATCACTGTATGAAAAACATAGTGGAGGTGAAATGTCAGTCACAGCCATCACTTCCATTACTAATGACTTTCAGTGAATTAAGCCCTGTTGATGTGATATGTTGGTTTATAACACAATTATAAATGTTTTACATGACCTCTCTAAGAATCGATGGATCCCTGAGAATATCTGACTCAACTTCGATCCGATCCCCGATATTACGAGGGACCTGATTTCATAGACCAGTGTTTCCAAGGGCTACAACAAAACGGTATACTGTTGGGGGTACTCAATGACCAGGGTTGGGAAACACTGTCACAGACCTTCCACAAATTGCTTTCTTTATTAAAACCTCTCTAGGGTATGTGGGACGCTAGCGTCCCACCTGGCCAACATCCAGTGAGATTGCAGAGCTCCAAATTCAAATACAGAAATACTCATTATAAAAACTCAGAAAAGATACAACTATTTTACATAGGTTTAAAGATGAACTTCTTGTGAATTCCAACCACGGTGTCAGATTTAAAAAATGCTTTACGGCGAAAGCATATCTTACAATTATTTGAGAACATAGCCCAGCAGACAAATCATTACAAACAGTAACCAGCCAAGTAGAACAGTTACACAAGTCAGAAATAGAGATCAAATTAATCACTTACCTTTAATGATCTTCATATGGTTGCACTCAGAAGACATTAATTTATTCAATAAATGTTCCTTTTTTCAATAAAGTCTCTCTTTATATCTGAAAACCTCCATTTTGTTTGCGCGTTTTCTTTAGTCATCCACTGGCTCAAACGCAGTCACAACAGGCAGACAAAAAATCCAAATGGCATCCGTAAAGTTTTTAGAAACATGTCAAACGATGTTTATATTCAATCCTTAGGTTGTTTTTAGCCTAAATAATCGATAATATTTCAACCGGACAATAACGTCTTCAATATAAAAGGTAAACAAGAAAGGCACTCCCTCGGCCGCACGCATGAAAAAGCTCTGTGACACGACAGGGTCCACTCATTCAGACTGCTCTTACTCCCTCATTTTTCAGAATACAAGCCTGAAACAATTTCTAAAGACTGTTGACATCTAGTGGAAGGCATAGGAACTGCAATTTGAGTCCTAAGTCAATGGATACTGTAATGGCATTGGATAGACAACTACAACAAACAAAAAAATCCTACTTCCTGAATGGATTTTTCTCGGGTTTTCGGCCTGCCAAATCAGTTATGTTATACTCACAGACATTATTTTAACAGTTTTGGAAACTTTAGGGTGTTTTCTATCCAGATCTATTTATATGCATATCCTATCTTCTGGGCCTGAGTAGAAATTCCATCCAAAATTCCAAATGCTGCCCCCTACCCTCATGATGTATCCAGGACACCAGTGGTGTTTTTAATTGATTTGACATTTCTCAAGCTGTGAGAAATGTGTGATATGCTGGAGTGCTGCACTTTGAACAGAGTATCCTGAACTGAGAGTGTTCTGAAAATGACTTGAGAGCAAGTCATCTTCAAAAACAGGAAGTTGTCATACGCACACCTCAAAACACTTATTAATAAATGCACCTGGTCGAATGAATATACAACAACATCTTAACATGTTCATACTATTTGATTTAGGATTAATTTTCGTCAAGGCAGGTCCTACAGGCCCTAGTTTTGTCGCACCTGGACCAGTGCACTTAATGTATTGTGAAAAGTGTTATGACATGTAGTGTCATGTAATATTTGTTATTGTATATAACTGCCTTAATGTTGCTGGACCCCAGGAATCCACAATAAACACAAATACAACAATCCATGTTACAAGTCTCGTAAATGGGGAGGAAATGAAGGGGCTGAGCTGAGTCACATTAAGACGTTTTTCACCACAATTAACACAACCCCATGCAGTGGGAAAATATACAGCGGAAAATAGCTCAACTGAACCTACTGTTACTATGGCCTAGTTAGAAAAGATGCATGTTGCAATTAGTTTGACACACCCATTGTGTTATTGACTGGTTTGACCACATGGAAGTGGGCTCACGGTCTGCCTGTTTACATTGTGGTTTCATCAACGCTGTTTTTCACACCAGCACAGAACCTGACTGACATGTCTTCATTCCTTTGCCCACTTTTCTTTTGTCATATCATTGGTACATGGAACACAGTTCGTAGACAGTTGACAGTTTTACTGACACCTATATGATGATTATCCTACCTACATCATTTGCATGGTTCTATTTAGCTGCCCACAGACGTTAAGCAGAATGTCATAAACAACAAGTGCTGCAATTGTGCATTTTCTACACGAGGGACATCCTGTATGTGCTGCTGGCTGCGCATTCCTCTCGGCCATGCACAATGAATTGACTGAGTCTAATTAGGCATACTGTTTCTGTTGGGTGGGAGTAACGTGCCCAGCTGCTTTTTATGTGCGCTTTAGACGCCAGTGATTCTCAACACTGGATACACCCCCACACACAGCGACAGCGACTGTATAACTGTCTGAATGTAGAATTGGAGTCCTGGCACAGTCTAACGGAAAGCAATAATTGATTCAAGGGGAGCATATCTTCACCGTGGTATCTTGATGGAGGCCATATTGACGTTTACTTCTAAAGGATGTATCGGGATTAAATAAAATATGAGTGTTTAGACTTGGTTACCATGGGGATTTCAGACTCAGGTTCAGTGGGATTTATTGACTGCTGTGCTACAATCTAAAACATGTATAAATTAGTCAGCAATACAAGGACTGCATGCAATTAAAATATATTATCCCTCCCTCCTCCCTCTGTTTCTCACACACTGCTCCCAGTCATTACTGGTTTCTCCGTCAGAACATTGCCTACTTGGGTGTTACACACAAAGGATATGTTCCATTTATAGGTCTATGACCCTGTAAAGTACGTGAGGCAGTGTGGTATTGTGTGGAAGGTTATGCATGAAAGGAGGTTGGACTGGCATTTACCTTCCGCTAGCCGGGGACATTGGACAATAGTGACCTGACAGGCTGACATTCATTTCTGACTTTTGATGTACAGTCCAGTGCAGGTCTCCATACTAAGCACAGCATGTACAGTGACGTACTGATATAGCTGTATCTGAAGTCACCAGCCTAGCCAGCGCTTCAGTGTGGCCTTTCTTTAGGTACAGGAAGTGCATGTCAGTGCATGTTCAAGCTTTAAGCAGGTGCATCCTGCTGCTTGTGTGCATGTGTCAAGACAATGAAGAACACTATGGTCTGAAAAAAACGCAGTAGACTTACACTAGTGCATGTTAAAGAACCGAGGATGCTGGAAAAGGACATAACAGCATCATTCAAAGCGAGTCATCAACAGGGATGGTGTGAAGAGAGATAAAACCGGTTTGGGAAGTACACAGAGTCTCCATCAGAAGTGAGAAGAAAAGCACACGTCTGATCATTGCAGACAACCTCGAATTGATGTTCATTGCAAAAGGGTGCGAAGAGCAAAGTTTTTGCAAAAACAACAGTATATTTATATATATCTTAGAGCAGTGGCGACCACTAATGAAGGCCTATTTCTTTTGATTTGGTCTGGCTAGTTTTAGGCACTGCTGGAGAACACAATAATGATCTTACTTTTTCAATTAAGCTGCTTGCTTCTCTAAACAGAGCCCAACATTGTGTTCCAGAATTAATTACAAGTCTATATGAGCTGGGGGCCTGTTGGGATGAAACAGCAGGGGCCTCACGGTACTGCTATTGGATTGGAAAGAAGTGAACGAGAACACAATTAACCAACCGTGTGCTAGCAGCAGTGTTTTTAACACTTGTCTGGGACTAAGCCTCAAACTAGGGATTGGAAGACAAAGGAAGATATTTCTGAGCAGTAACAGTAGCTAATGTGCAGATATATGAAGAGCTCTTTATAAGGAGATTGCTCGATGCATAATCACCCACACGGCAGAGAGACTTGAAGAGTGTCATTGGAGGTTAATGGAGAACGTCCTACAAAATGTACTAATCAGTTTTGATCTTAGAATCTCTGTCATTTCTGAGAACACTTGTTTTAAATGTAACGTGGCTTCCGCTTTATACAAATGTCCAGCAAACCATCTTAACCTAATAACATTTATTCACATACAAACCCATTTTGCAAGTACTTGAATCTGACTCTTATCACAACATTATCCCTTCGTAAGTCTACATCAAAGTGAATCAATCAAGTCTGTCATTCGTTAAATGTTACCGCTTACGTCTGACTTGTGTCTGTATACGCAGCTATTTCTGACGTAGCCAGTAATGGGCCAGGTTAACCTCTAAAACTCGTTGGGGTACAAAGCTAACATATGGAATTGTTTTAAGATGGTCATACCATAGATCATTTAGCTATTTGATTTGGAATTTTAGGACCCCTTTAGGTATCCCCCAAAAATATATACTATAGCCCATAGAAGTGCATTGAATGGTACAATCATATGTGTCAAAAAAGACAGTAAAAAAATGTAATCATTAGGAATAAGGCTTTGAAGTGTCTGTCCTATATCTAGGAGATATAAGAAAGCTCCAGATTTTTTTTTCTTCTCACATAATTACCCCATATTTTTGGGACACAAATCTACTTCCATACTTCCATTCATTTGTGTGGGTTATCTTCAGACTAGTCCCGTGACACTTGTGGGGGTCATAGTTTGTAGGCCAAACCGTAGCTCAACTACCTTCCACCGCAGATGCGGAAGGCCGACACAGGCGCAATCAGTGGATTGAGATTCAGCCCATGCAAACTGTTACCTCAAGCTTAATTTTACAGATTTTGATGGGGATTTTTAAAATTATGTTACTTAGATTGACTCACGGGTGTCAATAGACAGTTAAGGATTGTTAACTGACAAGAGTGAACTGCAACATCTTCCTTTGTAGTTAGACTTGAAATACTTCAAACTTGATTCAAACTCATTAACAAAAAAGCAAAGCTGTTCTAATTACAATCCACAACAAGAGTCAATCAAGAGTTTGATTCCGATTCTCAAGATTTGATTCTGTAGCAATGTTCCAATTAATCACCTCAATCTGGAAGCCTGAACCGTTATTCAGACAACAGCCACACTCTCCAAAGCTCACCTCCAGTACCATTATCAAAGGCTTTGTCTGAAACTGCTGTCATCTCAGCCAGGTTTGAGAATCTACTCCTCACACGAGCAAATGCTTCTCTCACTCTGCTGGTCATGGACTGCCATAGGTTACAGTACTGCTTTAGGTGTCATATTCTAGAGCCAATATTCTATAAGAGGTTCCCAGTGGTCAAGCAGTAGAACACTTGAGGTGCAGGTACCAGTACGGGTGAGAAGCAGCCCACTTCAAGCAACGCTCACAATGCCAGCGGATCAAGACTGCCATCTTCAGTTGAAGCTGTGCCAGTCAAACCCTGCAGATGTTTTATTTATTGTAACTCTACTTTGTGGGTAACACATTATATAGTGAAGTATAGTTTAATAGGACATTAAGTATTTCATAAAGCGTTGTTAGTTTATAGTGTTAAAGTGTTAGTTTTAAAATCAGTTAACACATTTGAATGACTACAGGTAATGGAGAAGTTCGGGTTTATTACATGTATTCATTGTTGAAGTACCTTTAAATGATAACCGCACAACTCAGCACTAAGAAACAGTTCCGGGGTATTGAATATCTCCTAAGTGAATTGCTGGTTGATGACATGTACAATTTTTTTTTTTACATATTTACACAAAACGTTTCTATCCAAAGTGAGATGTGACATAGGAAACAGTTGAACAGAACATGGTTTGTAAGACGCTAAATAAAAATATAAAAGCAAGGTCTTGGTAACACTTGAGAATCACACAGCGGATGACATGAGAGGATGGCAATAAAAGGCACTCTGTGATGGTCGTTATATACATTTCATTGACCATAAGTGGGGGGGGAAGTTCACTTTGGGGCTTTCACAGTAAGAATCACTGCCCTCCATTGGTAATACATACAGACAGTGAACATCTAATGATAATCATAACAGAGAGCCAAATTCTACATTGTAGCGTGACAGATGATGGCTGAGTACCAATATTGTCAAAGATCATGGAGTAAATGCCTCTCGTTATGAAAACATAAAGTACGGTTATTCAAATCTTTAAACAGGAGCAATAGAGGGTTGTCCACTACGTATGTTAACTTCATACAGATTCTTTAAAAATATCCATCTAAATAAATACAAAAACAGCATCTCAGAAAAGGAGATCGTCCTCTTATACGTGGTGTTGATAGAGAACAACACCCAGCAATACAGCACTCTGATTAAAAAGGTCCTTACCATCCTAATCACAACGGTTAGCACATTCCACCTTGCACTGACCCTCGGCACAACGCTATAGAACAGGGCTCTCCAACCCTGTTCCTGGACAGCTACCGTCCTGCAGGTTCCCTCAAACCCTAATCTAGCGCAAACGATTGTAGTCATTTGCTGATTTGATGAGCTGAATCAGGTTAGCTACAGCTGGGGTTGGAGTGGAAACCTACATGGAGGGCACCTCTCCAGGAACAGGGTTGGAGAGCCCTGCCCTAGAAAATTGTACAAGAGAATTCCACTTCAACACAGGGATTTGGAGAATAATCAAAGAGTACCCATGTGAATGAGGGTAAATAAAGAAGATAAAAGGGGATGACAAACATATCGACTTCTACTGTTCTCTTTGGTGTATTGTGACCTATCAAAAAAAAAGTAGATCACTTCATACTAAAGTTATTTCTAGAGACAATTTCTACCAGGCACCAAATTTAGCTCTATAGAGCTATGAAAGGCTACAAGTCATTATTCAGCTGTATGTGATATATTTACTAGGTAAGCATATACTATGTCCTTTCATTGTCCAGTGTGAAACCATGGGGTCAGGAGCCTTTCTGAATGCATGTGAACACACATTAGACGATCAACACTCTATTGAGCCTCGGTAGTTACTTGGTGACAAACTTCCACCCACAGACCCTTTCTCTACACAGACACCCGTGTATGAACCTTCAGGAGACTTTTACTATGGACTCTGGTCTTAAACGCCTACAAAAGCTCTAGGCTGTAAATAGAATCTGGATCTGAACTGTCAGTAGCATGTACACAAATGGTTGTGATTATCTCTGATCAAAGACGTTATTTTCTGCCCTGATCTGCTACAATTAAGACCGAAATGTAGCAAAAATCTAAGTTACTGAACATAGTGGGGATCAATTTAAGTTGGCAGATGTCTGCAGGTATGGGAATAATCATGTATTTAATGTGCATACATACGTACACTATGGGGAAAGTTAAGAGACCTCCGAGTACAGTACATTGGACACAGATCGAGCTACTGCTGGGGATGTCCCTTCCTAATTGAAAAATGCAAAACATGAGGGCAACCTCAAGAAGGCATTCCTTTTTCATTTTGCGCCATTGACACTAATGCATAATACAGTGATAAGTGCAGCACGACAACTCAATGCCACTTAACTTTAGAGGACTGGCAAGGTTGAGTGTTCCTGTTAAAAGCACTTGGTAGAACATGGGGCTGTGTAATAGTTCCTACAATACTTGAAAAACAGCCTGTGTCAAAACACTTGGATCTCATCGAATTGGAACAGCGCCACTGTTTTAATAGGATTAAAACGACCGCTTTTTCAAATATTTAAATAGATAATATAAAACTTTATCGTTGTGTTTTAAAAACAGACAATCTGTACACATCTGGTACCAACACATATAAAAATGACACGCTTACATTAGAAAGGATACCTTCTGATACGTCATATCAAAAATAATATGCTGCTTTAGTAAGCAGATTCATAGCATTTTTCTTCTAGTCAAAATTGTACAATGCTACATTACATTACACTCAGAAAGACACTTTTTTTTGTTTTGTCCAATGCTTTCCTACTCTGCCTGCACAATGCAGTGGCACTGAGCAGATATGAAAGCCTTGGAGTCATAAGGGTCTACCACAGTGACCACTATGCACTCGTCTCCTCATTCTCTCATCCCTTCATCCATTCCCTCCTGTAGCGACTTACTCCGTACATTTTCTTCCCCTGCCAATCCTCCCTCTAATCAAACACTTTCTCTCCGTCTCTCTCAAGTGAGCAGCTCATCCGTCGATAGCGCCATCGCAGGCCGACTTTGTGAACGTCTCCTTCCTCTCCACCTCCATGTCAATCAATCTTTTCCACTTTCCCAATGATCTTCTCCTCAAAGATGGGCAGGACGGCGTCATCTTCGCGTACCTCTTCAAACACCACCCCAAAGTCATTGCTTACCTTCTTGAAAAAATACCTAGAGTCAGAGAACAGTTGGTTGTTAGTTCAAGTTCTTTGAAAAAGCTTGATTTATTATGCACCAAATTTACATAAGATGAAAAAATTGACTTTGGAATGTGGTTCATCCTTTTCCAGATGACCATAAACAAAACAAAAACGTGATATTCAATTTCAAGGACTTCAGAGTTTAATAGACTAAAATGTTACATAACATCATGCTGTAAATCTAGTTCCCTGTGCCTCACCAGGTAGAGTAGTGACCTCACCTGTAGCTTCCTTTCTTAGTCAGCAGCTCTTTGAACTGGCCCAGCATGACCATGCGACCTTTGACCGACGTCCTGTATGGGATTGGCTCCCCACAGAAGTAGTAGGCCACCGTAATGTTCTCACAGGCAGGCTTCTTCGTCACTTTATGTCTGCAAACAAACAAAGCAAGAGGTTCATTCAATTTGCCAAGTCAAGTTTTCCTTTCATCTTGAGATGTTTCATGAGATGCATGAGATGTTTCAAAGACCTCAGCAGAACTCCAAGCTCTGATCATTTGATTGGGGGGGGGGGGGGGGATTCTGACATCCAGAGGTATAATTTCCTCTCAGTCAGAATCTGATGTAAGAAAACAAGATTTCAAGTCACTCATTCTCCCTCTTTACAACGTAGAAATGTTTTTTCTGTGAGCGCCACCAGAGTTGCTATGCAGTGAATGACTGTTTAGGGGGCGAAGCATAATCAACCAGGGGGCCGGGGACCCCTAGTGGGGGGCCTTAGTTTGATTTCCAGAGGCCTGCCAAAAAGGAGACAACCAATAAATGCAAAAATTTGTTTGACAAACAAATTCAAAGAATCGGTTTCATGATTGGAATACTTCACGAGCCACAATGTGAGACTTTACAGCATTGATTTCCTCTAAAATGCTATCAAATTGAGCACTCCTGGTACAGGTAATATTGCCCCAAGGACCTTGTCCAGGGAAAGTATTCATTTATCAATCAGAGTTCTTGGAGGTAATGTTGTTCCAGCAAGGAAATGCTCACAAGTTTAAATGAGATTGTGATGAAGAGGTGTTATGCCCAAATGCTACCAGCAGGGAGCAGGCTACTACAGTAAGTAGTGTTCCAACTGCATGCCCCTGTGCCTGTTGTTGGGTTTGATGGTGTGGGGTGAGGTGGTGGAGGCCCAGTGATAGGATGGGGTTGTAGAGGCCCAGGGGCTATGCCAGGATAGCCCGGCTTTCATCTGCTCCTTACTGCAGCCTATCCTGTCCCCCTACATCACTAAAAACTGTCCATCGGAGGAAGAAGCCACGGGACATCAAACAAACAGCAGGTTCACACAGAGAACATCAAAGTGCTGCGTTCTCGCCCCACGCAGCTTACAGTACACGCCTCTCCCTAGCTGCTGCCTCCTACTACCTCCCTCCCTGTCTTCCAGTTCTATCTTCCCCATCTCTCTCCACTTAATGTCATTCTAATCCCTCTCATCCCACCAGCGTGAAACCAAAGGTATGATCATTCTCACGGTCATCCACTGTTTTAGCCCTCACCCTGCAGCTATGGATTACTGTCTGACTAAGAAATGGCTGAAGAGGTGAGACTGACTTTTCTAATCCCCACCCATACGCAAGCAAATAATCAGATCAAATATGAATTTCTAATTGACAAAAAACTAAAACTACACACATATGTTATTGTACAGGAAACTACTACTAGATTATGGGGATACAAGTATTAATGCCAGTAATCAAACATATACACCTCTGTTAATCTCTATGGAGTCTAGTCATACAGACAGGCCTCTGCTTGGCTGTGCAGATACAGAGCAGTCGGGTCTGGATGCTGCTGGTGATAGATATGGAAGGAGGTGGTGAGTTGGGGTGCTGCTGTGACCAATGGGAAGGGGGGGGGGGGGGGGTTGAGTGCTGCTGTGACCAATGGGGTGGCTGTTAAGGGCTACTGGGGTAAACCAGACTGGACGTACTCGGACAGCTCCGTGTCAGAGACGGCAGGCACCACGCCGAGCGGCGGGAACAGGGCGGGCCTGGCGGCAGCGCGCCCCCGCTGGATCACTTCCATCACATACCTGAAGGACCCAACAACCCTGGGAGTTAGACACGGACCAGCCACAGGGCCACACCAACCAGGATACACACACCAGGGATCATGCACAGATGCGCAATGAAAATGTAAAACCAGGTTGGTCAGTGCATCACGCTACTCAAAATGGGGTTTGATCAGTGAGAAATGTGAAGGGGAAAAAAAGGGAAGAATATTTCATTCTTTAGTGGTCTGAGACCCTGTCATGCCTCAGCTCACCCCAACATTTGCTGTTTCAGCACAAACATTACTTTTCGATAACATTATTCCTTTTTTCCTGTATTATCAAAAGGATGAGTTTGGTGTTCAGTCACATGGCTGCCACAATCACTACAACAATACAACGGATGGCTAGACATGACATGAAGAACCAGACTGTGACAGAAACATCTCCCTTCCTCCCCAGGTAACACCGACTCACCTCTGTTTGGTCTGTAAGGTCCCCGTCTTCTTCTTCTCCTCCTCCAGTCTCCTCCTAGCCTCCTCCAGCTGGGTGAGGGGATTGGGGGCCGGGTTGGGGGGCATGGTGGGGTCCTGGATGAAGGGGTGTGAGGGCTGCACATTGTTCCGCAGCTGGGCGCTGACCCACGGATGCACTGCCCCGGGACGCTCCACAGAGCTGGGCCGCGACACTTCGTGGCTCGACGGGGTCTTCTTGGACCCTGTGGTGCTCCTGGGAGACATCCTTGTCATTGTTTGACCCAAATATACACATACCCCCATAATACAGATCAGTGTTAATTCAAATGACTTGCATCACTGTGGTTGTACGTTACGGATTCCCTACGTGGGAAAGACCCATAAAGCCGGAACTCACCCGTAGGGGCTCTTCTTGTTACGGACCGCCTCTCCCTCCATCATCCACTGGAGGATCTTCTGGTTCCTCTCCACGTCCTCCGGAGGCACGGGCACCTCGAAGGTCCGCACCTCCTCAGCTTTCTTAAACGGCCGCTTCGATAGCGTGCTACCTTTGCTACTACGGAAATTGCGTGATAAAAATGACAATGACGTTAATGGCAAGTGTTTTTTTTTTTTTTACAAAAATAAAAAACATTGGAGACATGGAAGAACTAAAAACATAATTTAAAGAGACATGAAGGGGCTGTGTGTTTCTGTGTGTACCTGTAACCCATAGGATCCATCGGGCTGGGGCCCATGCCGTCAGCATAGTTGCGAGACTTGGACCCATAGTTGTGCTGCTCCATCCCCCAGTGGAAGTTACCATTGACCCTCGTGGCTGTGTCAGCCTCCACCTGCTCTTTGGGCTTCCCTCCGGCCGGGTGGTGGATGTGGTGCACGTGTTTGTGGTGGTATTGCTGGCTGGCAGCTTCCCCCTTGGGCCCCTGCCGAGCTGGGTGTTTGCCCGGGCCTGTGGGCAGTGGCATCCCAGATCCGGGCACCTTGCCACCTGCAGGGAAGCCGTCGGGTGAGCGGGACTTGGGAGAGTGGCGGCCGGTGCCCGGGGACTGGCAGCCGGGGGTCTTCATGACTCGCTGGACGTGGTCGTCCAGGATGCTCTCGGGGTTCTCCTCGTGGGCGTCAGGACGCAGCGCCAGGCCGTTGTAGCCGATGTCAGAGTAGCGGGGGTTGTTGTAGTGTTGTGGGTGGGCGCCAGGGGGCAGTCTGTGACTGGAGAACGAGATGGATGTGGAGATGTCTGCATCCTCACCCTCTTCCTCCTTCCAGAAAGAAAAATAAATGATCATTAAATATACTGCAGATGGTTACTACCCAACTCAACAGCAATACTACAAGTTGACATATCAGAGATCACGTCAGTATATAATACACAAATATATTCTACACATTAATTTGTGCTGTACATTGAGACATATCTCAATTACAACCCACATGTATGAGCTTCAGTGTCTGGTCATTTCCCAAGAAAATAAATGGAGCCCCAACTCACCACATTGTGAAAGAACAACTGCTAAAGTCATTTCAAAAGGCAATTTGTTCCAATCAGTCACACCAGCAGATGGCACACTTCCACGAGACCATGTGTTAACACGTGCCGTGGCATTATCACGGCTCTGCTGCAGAGGCAATGTTCTTCCTCTGTGGTGCAAAGCTATTTCGCTCTACATCATGTCTGCCAGCATAATCTTACCTCTCAATAGACCCTTGATTTTTACTACAATTAAATAGCTCAATATATTTCAAGCTATTATATTGCTATGTACTAGTTCCTAGACAAAGGCGCAGTCAACCATAGTAACTAACTGTATGACGCGTACAGCCATAGTAACTAACTGTATGACGCGTACAGCCATAGTAACTAACTGTATGACGCGTACAGCCATAGCAACTAACTGTATGACGCGTACAGCCATAGCAACTAACTGTATGATGCGTACAGCCATAGTAACTAACTGTATGATGCGTACAGCCATAGTAACTAACTGTATGACGCGTACAGCCATAGTAACTAACTGTATGATGCGTACAGCCATAGCAACTAACTGTATGACCCGTACAGCCATAGCAACTAACTGTATGATGCGTACAGCCATAGTAACTAACTGTATGACGCGTACAGCCATAGTAACTAACTGTATGATGCGTACAGCCATAGTAACTAACTGTATGATGCGTACAGCCATAGTAACAAACTGTATGATGCGTACAGCCATAGTAACTAACTGTATGATGCGTACAGCCATAGTAACTAACTGTATGGCACGTACAGCCATAGTAACTAACTGTATGGCACGTACAGCCATAGTAAATAACTGTATGGCACGCACAGCCATAGTAACTAACTGTATGGCACGCACAGCCATAGTAACTAACTGTATGACACCTCTAGCCATTTCACCAGGTCTGTCTCCATCTCTGCAACTAACTGAATTGCTAAGGATTTGTGGACTCGGTCTTCCACTCCCCTAACTAAAACACATCAGCCCCCATTGGCTCCTCACCGCCTCACCCTTCCCACACACCTTTGATGGCATTTCAACATGGGAATCATTGGCAAATAACAGTGGGCAATTTATGTGTTGGAGGCTTTGATGCTCACTCCAGGTAGAGGAATCCTGGGCGGGAGCTAAGGACTTTTTGATGAGGGTCTGACTGGCGCGAGCAGATACTGGCCTGGCTCTCAGTCTCTGGCTCAGAGCAGCTGTGCAGGCCATTGCTCTGCACTCTCAGTTACCCTGTTCGTGCCAAAATGAGGCCAGATCCAGACCTGCTGAGCCCATCCTGCTAAAAGGCATCTACTAATGAATGTACTGAGTCTCTCTCACTCACTCTCACCTCAGGGAAGAGGAACGTACTGCTGCTATTGAACATGTAAATTATACATTAGGTGGGCCAATATTCAGAGCGTCGAAAAGTAAAGTGAAAAACGCCTATTAAGTTATTTCTCTCTCAGTGGCAACAATGCATTGATCCTAAAGGTTCTGTATAATTTACGACTAATTATTTCATCAGTCAACAGCAATATGACAGGCTATCCTGCTCTATTGACCCGTTCCTGTCAGACACTACTGAGGGAGTATGCCTAGACCGCATGTGACCTCTCCATCAATCAACATTGGATTGAGGCCACATTCAGTGAGATCAGGGTGTAAGTCTGTGGATGAATACCAGGTAAGAGAGCAGTGGAGAGGAATGGAGGGGGGGGGGGGGGGGGGGGGGGGGGGGGTACAAGCTTATCTTTGATTTAGGTAAGAATATCAGTTAATAGAGTCACTATTTGCCACTCCCGTCTGCCACCAGCTCTTAATAAAGAGAAACCCACTGTTCCATGATGGCGGCTCCTCTTACGGAGGGGCCAAACGACATAAAATATCTGCCTTGAGACTTAAGACCTGGCTCTGTGTACCGAAAGAGATTCCATTTGCGGTGAGCGCAGGCATTTCTTCACGCTCCGACGGACTTCAAACAAAGTCATTACAGTGCGCCAGGCTCAAAAGTGGCTCAGGCTGTCTACAGGTGTTCCATCTGATGCCAGAGACAAAAGGGATCCAGGATACAGTGGGATGGATCCCCGATAGGCCAGAGCCACACTTCTATCAATGATTCATAATGGAATAATGTCGGTTTCCTTTGAATGAATCAACCCGGTCCTTTCAAACAACAGAGACATTACAGTGTACCTTCTGATAGACAGCCAGACAACACAGCTGTAGAGAACATGGTAAGAGGTTGTTAAGAGGATGATGGGGGGGCGTATAGAGTAGTATAGCGCCCCACCAGGGAGAGGGATCACACCGACAAGCATGGTGGTACTTCTGTGGACAACAACGTACCAGTCGGACTCTCTTCAGCCGCTCCTCCAGTTTCTCCTGGGCCTCCCTCTCCCTCAGCACTCCCTCCAGCCGGCTGATCAGATCCGCCGCAAACTTCTCCGGCTCCACGTGAATGTCCTTTGGTATCCGGTTTGTGCGCTAACAGAGGGGGAAACACACAATTTCCAGTTCATTTCAAATTGTACCGGTAGCCATTCGCCGATAACATTGTTGCCGTTTTCTCCTCAAAACCCGTGGCCACTACGCTGTTCACTTCTGTTGATAGAACAGAAGGGAGAAAATGAAAACAGGAGGAAAGACTTATCAAACACGTCTACAGTTCATCAGGGAAACGCTAAACAGGGGACCTGTAATGGAAATGAACGTGCCAAAACAATAACCTCAAACCAAAGTCAAGAAGACTACTGCTTAGCAGCTAATGTAGTACCTACAAGGTCTGATTTGACATGGTTTAAGGCTTTGAATAGGCATTAGGCATGCCGCAGGCATTCAACATAGGGTACTTCCAAAAGGTAGAGAAAAAGCATAAGATAGTTAGTCAAATATCAGCCATAAACAACTTTTGTTGGTCAGTGACTTTTATAATAGCCGTTTAAAAAAAAAGAAAACACCGAAATCAATCTCCAGGTCGACCCGTCGCAGCGTGACGCCGTGCCCCACTTGCCTGGATAAATAAAGGTTAACAGCGTCTGAGCTACACGCCGCGTCTGGAAAAACACAGTGAAAGCCCACTGGTACACCACAGACCAGACTTCATCTCTAAAAAGGTGATTGTCCATTCAAAATAATCCCCATCATTTCATGTTTAATCACAGGCAGCAGAGTGAAGTACATTTTTATCAAAAGGAAGATGCTGGGAATATGCAGCTCTTAGCTGGTATTCCCAACACAACTCAAGCCTGTAAGGTGCATTGTTGTAGTAATCCAGCAAACAGAGATTAAAGTACATTCTGGGTATAGCCTAAATATTGTAGAGGGACGTTTTACTCAGGGCCCCACTGAAACACACAGGATATGTCCACATGCTGATTACAAAGCCGGATATTTCCCCAGCTCTGACTGCTATTTTCTCTTTGAATTTGGCTTCAGTTGGATTCATATTCATTTCACCCAACACAGACAAAGCTTTACACACAAACAGCCCAGAGTAGCTTTATGGCCATTAGAAGACCTGGCTGTAGAAATTATTTCTCTACTGTGGCTATTACCCTCTATTAGTGATGAGTGTACACAGTGTACAAAACATTAGGAATTACCGTCCTAATATTGAGTTGCACCCCCTTTTGCCCTCAGAACAGCCTCAACTCATCAGGGCAATGGACTACAAGGTGTCAAAGCGTTCCACAGGGATGCTGGGACATGTTGACCCCAATGTGTCCCACAGTTGTGTCAAGTTGGCTGGATGTCCTTTGGGTGGAGGACCATTCTTGATACACAGAGGAAACTGTGTACGCGTGAAAAACCCAGCAGGGTTGCAGTTCCTGAACCAAACTGGTGCGCCTGGCACCTACGATCCGTACCCTGTTCAAAGGCAATTCAATATTTGTCTTGCCAAGTCACCCTCTGAAGTGGCACATATACACAATCCACTTAATCTATAGTCACCTTCATCTACACTGATTGAAGTGGGTTTAACAATGACATCAACAAGGGCTGATCGCTTTCACCTGGATTCATCTGGTCATTCTGTCATGGAAAGAGTAGGTGTTTCTAATGTTTTGTACACTCAGTGTATGCAGTGCATTCAGAAAGTATTCAGACCCCTTACTTTCTCCACATTTTGATACGTTAGAGTTGTTATAAAATGTATTACATTTTTCTCATCAATCTACTCACAATACCCCATAATGACAAAGCAAAAACAGTTTGATTTTTATTACTTATTTATTTAAAAAACTGAAACATCACAGTTACATAAGTATTCAGACCCTTTACTCAGTACTTTGTTGAAGCACCTTTGGCAGTGATTACAGCCTCGAGTCTTCTTGGGTATGACGCTACAAGCTTGGCACACCTGTATTTGGGGAGTTTCTCCCATTATTCTCTGCATATCCTCTCAAGCTCTGTCAGGTTGGATGGGGAATGTCGCTGCACAGCTATTTTCAGGTCTCTCCAGATGTTCGATCGGGTTCAAGTCAGGCTCTGGCTGGGCCACTCAAGGACATTGAGACTTGTCCCAAAGCCACTCCGGCGTTGTGCTTAGGGTCATTGTCCTGTTGGAAGGTGAACCTTCATCCAAGTCTGAGGTCCTGAACGCTCTGGAGCAGGTTTTCATCAAGGATCTCTCTGTACTTTGCTCCGTTCATCTTTCCCTCATTCCTGACTAGTTTCCCAGTCCCTGCAGCTGAAAAACATCTCCACATGATGCTGCAACCACCTTGCTTCACTGTAAGGATGGAGCCAGGTTTCCTCCAGATGTGACGCTTGGCATTTAGGCCAAAGAGTTCAATCTTGGTTTCATCAGTCCAGAGAATCTTGTTTATCATGGTTTGAGGGTCCTTTAGGTGCCTTTTGGCAAACTCCAAGTAGGCCGTCATATGCCTTTTACTGAGGAGTGGCTTCCGTCTGGCCACTCTACCATAAGGCCTGATTAGTGGAGTGCTGCAGGGATGGTTGTCCTTCTGGAAGGTTCTCCCATCTCCAGAGGAACTCTGGAGCTCTGTCAGTGGCCATCAGGTTCTTGGTCACCTCCCTGACCAAGTCTCTTCTCCCCCAATTGCTCAGTTTGGGCAGGATTTTCCATTTAAGAATGATGGAGGCCACTGTGTTCTTGGGGACCTTCTATTCTACCAACATATTTTGGTACCCTTCCCCAGATCTGTGCCTCGACACTATCCTGTCTCGGAGTTTTACGGACAATTCCTTCGACCTCATGGCTTGTTTTTTACTCTGACATGCACTTTCAACTGTGGGACCTTATATAGACAGGTGTGTGCCTTTCCAAATCATGTCAAATCAATTGAATTTACCACAGGTGGACTCCAATCAAGTTGTAGAATCATCTCAAGGATGATCAATGGAAACAGGATGCACCTGTGCTCAATTTCAAGTCCCATAGCAAAGGGCCTGAATACTTATATAAATAAAAGTATTTCCGTTTTTGATTTTTAATACATTTGCATAAATTATTATGTAGATGAGGATTATTTTTTTATTTAATCCATTTTAGAACATGCCTGTAACGTAACAACACGTAGAATGTCTGAATACTTTCCAAATACACTGTACGTCTCTCCATTACCACTGCAGTATGTGTCAGGGACTAATCCATTACACAAAAATGGAACAATCAAGGACAAGACAGACAGCGTTTCCATTATTCTGCTATGCATAGTTTGTTTCTTCATTATTCTGTATTCTGTGTACCGAAAAACAGAAGTCGATGAAAAAAAAAATATATTCTACACAAAAGCATACATGCATCCTAATGTGAGGGAGAGAGTCTTGTTAAACAGGACTCTTGACTCCGAGGCCCAATTAGGATGGGAGTTCTCCTGTAGGGAGCTGCAGAGGCATGCAGGGAGGCGGGACTGCCACAGTGGAGAAACACTGCTGTCTGATGGGCTTCAACACAGACAGACGGCTGAGGGCGGGGGACAGCACCAGGCACAGTTTAGAAAGCACAAGCCTCACTATGAGCTATTCACACAACCTACACGGGCCCAGAGAGAGATGCAGTCAGGCATCTTACAAATGCAGGAAGGTGGAGAGATGGGAACATTTGAGAGAGACTGATGGTTCTAGAATACCAGGTTACAGCCATGTCAGCAGTCTTTGATGAGCGAGTGGGGGTTCTTGCAGGTATGTGTGCGTACTTGTTTGTGTAGGGGTGTGTGTAGCTAAACCAAGGTTAACTTACAGGAATATGAGGTAGTGGCACACGCCCATTTGCTTTGGCACTTTCGTGCATCTCTCGTCGATGCTGTTTGCGATATTTGTATGGTGGTACCCCATCTCTGGAACAGAAACCAAAAGGACAATTTTACACACATATTCAAAACTAGAAAACTCATAGGTTACTTTGAAGCTGGTGTGGTCGCTGACACCAACACGAAGAACTGTTTTATCCCAAGTCTCAGTGGCCCTGCTGGGTTTGCCTCGTCCGTGCCAGGAGCTGTGGAACAAACAGCAGATAATGGCCTCTAATCTAACCTGCTTCAGACACATGTTTTTGTCCTGCTGAGCAGCCTTTGATGATTCTTTAACATGCGTTCCCCCGTGCCATCTCTGAACTTACAGCACCGTTCCGGTCTTCTCTGGCTTCCCTCTGCCAACACATCCTAGCTCGATTTACTCTAAAAGGAAACAGTCTGCTTCCCGCTAAGGCAGAAGAAAGAGGATTACTGAGCTAAATAACAGCTTGTGTCCAACATGGGATCCTCCAAAGTTGCTACTTATACATTTACCCATCCTGAAACAAACCGTTGTCAGGCAATGTGGGTATGTCATATAAGACGTAGGCTATAACATTTGATTTTTTATTCATTGTGGACCGACTCCTTTTACACAATTATGAGAGCCTGTCAAAATCTACTCAACCTTTCACCGCCAATTCTCCACCATTTCCTCAGAATTCCGGGAAACTTGATTTAAAAAGGGTAACAGGTCCATGCGTTCAAATGACATACTTTGGCCCTGTCGTACCTCCCAGTTTATAGCTCTATAATTAGCATAAGTAATGACATTTAGCAGCGATCATTCGCGTGGGTAATGAACAGGCGGCTGTTCTCTGAGGAGAGGAGCAGAGAGAGATGTGTTGCTGCTCCCAGTGACAGACAGACAGACAGGGGGAAATGGCACCATGGCACCAGTCTGCGTGCAGCAGGAGGCACTACAGTCAGACTAGGGTCCTATTCATTCGGCACCAAACGGAAGAAAACATACTCAAAAAGAGGGACTACCTGAACTTGTTCATTGAGAAACCTGTTTCTGTTTTCTGTGGCAAAACGTTTTGCTACTGTGTGCCCTAATGAATACGACCCAGGTAGAGCTCAGATATACTGGGCATGGGTGAAATTGAAAATAACACACTCTCACTATTGTTTTCTATACCCACACACTCACATGTCATAAAATTGTTTGTGACGGTCCTCATGCTGAATAGCAAGGAACAGGGAAGCTAAACTTCATTCTCGAAGGCATTCTGCCCTTACTTCTGGTATGTACTATTACAGTTTGACCGATTGTGTGTGTGTGTGTGCACGCGTGTGAGTGGGAGGTGATGCGGAGGCTGTGCGAGTACGTACACACTGCTGTCGGTCAGGGAGAGTGTGTCTACGTCACTGGCACTGGACATGCTCTGCTGCTCGCTGTCGTTGGCGCTGGTGGCAGGGGCCATGGCGTAGCCCGAGTTGACATAGTACGGGTTGACAGGCTCCCGCCACGGCACGCGTCTGGAAGAAACGCCAACATTCAGAGAGATAGCATTAAGACAAAGTCATTAACAATACATAGCACATGATATAACACAATCAATGATGTCAGAGTGTATTAGCACCATTAAACAATAGAGTCAGGTTCACATGAGACACACGCAAGTACATTTTACGAATATTATTGCACTGTATTATCATAGCATTAAAAGGGAAGGACGTTGTTAGTTATTCTGGATAAGAGCCGATAAGAACTGAGTGACAATGTAAATGTCATTTAGATATAAAACAAAAGGAACATTTCCAAATAAGACTACTGTAGTATCTCTGTAGTAATACATGCCTTTCACACCAAACCGCCCACATTGACATAATGAATATCCTTCAGAGGGTTTCTAAGGGTAGGTACAGTAGAGATGCTGATTTAATTCTTATTGGAAGCATCGCATCACCACAGCCTCCATCGTTGACTCAACCTCCCTCAACTGCTCCCTTCACATGCATTATAGATCTGGGTAGGCCTCTGTTCTCTTCATCTTTAAACTGAAAAAGATCCCCAAAGTGGTCCGTGCGTGCTCCCTCCCTCCCTCCCTGGGAAGTCTGAAGCTCTCAGTCTTATCAGAGACCAAACCAAACCCAGGCTACTTCTGACTGGCTATCAGTCAGCCCATATTCTAGCCAAACAAAGAGAAAGAAAATCTTTTGCAAAGTGGTAAATCAGTTTGGATTAAGAGAAGAATGGAGAGTGGTTGAAGAATGTCTTTTAGTTCTACATCATGTAAGTAAAGGGATGAGATTCTAATATGTCTAGAGATGACAAATTACAATTGGTTCTCTTTGAAAAGCAATGGCAGTCGTAACGGAAGATGGCATGTGTGTCATAACTAGACTGCCAATCTATCGAATAAAATGACGATATAAACTAGATTTCCATGCGAATATTCCTAAATCCACAAAGTGAACACGTGCATTTTCCCACCAGTGGTGTTTCCACCAAGCTGAATTGTCACGGATATATATTTTTTTTAAATCAGCGCATGATGACGTAGTGCACACAAAAAAAAAAAAAAAAATTTCGGCTTACCGAATAAAATGTGAATGTTTACCGTGTTTCCCATCGCATTTTCAACTCTACCGACAGTTTCGCCACAAAAACTTTTTGCGTTAAATAGCTAAATGTGACTAGTCTGGTCTTGATGCTTTAGCCAACAGCTCACAGACACAGATCGAGTAGGCTCTGCGGTAGGCTAGTCTACATGATGATATCACAGAGAATATTTTTTTTATTTTGTCAAAACGGCAGTCAAAGCATCGATCAATCAAAGTCACCAGAATAAGACCCTCGACATTTATTGGAAAGGAGCATCAAGATCACCATGCACTTTCACCGCCTTGTGAAGTTCATCGTAACTTATTTCCTCTGTAGCCTAATAAAGTGTGTTGTTTCCTGAGTCGTAGTGGGAGGACCACACACACACACCATGTGATCGAGTGACTCCAAGTTTACTTCGATATGATGGCTATTACATATTTGCGCATAAAGGCATTTCCACCACCATTTCTCACATAACATTTTACCGAAACAAAAAGATCCCGCCATGTCAAACTAACAACTTATCTGTCAGCATCTAGACAATTGTACTGAAACTTCCTGTTTCCATCACAGCTGTTATTTGATTTTTTTATACGGTATGACTTTACTCACATACAATGTATGGATGGAAACGTGGTTATTGGCTATAAATGACAGGACCGAGGCTAGTGGTACTGCCGTCACATTCAGACAGGATCATATCAAGGCGGTGTTCAACTATTCGGCAAAGAGCAATAAAAGTTAGAGACTATTCCTCGACAATCCCGGAGGCAAATTTCCCCCAGAGAAAAAAAACAAGACAGAAACGTGCCTCACTTCCTATTCAAATAAAATACAGGTCTAATCTTCGTAAAGAACAGGTGTACAGTCATGCTTTCTGAACAGAGTCCTGTCCATCAACCATAAGTCCTATCAGCGTTTATCACTGGAAAAGAGATTACAGTTTAATACTAAAGCACTCTAGTCATTAAATGATGCTTATGGCCTTTTTGCATTTTCGGTCCATAAGCACTGTCAGCAGTAAACCATTACATAATCTGCCCTTCAAAGGAAGTCTACTGAATTACCCATGGCGAACATGCATGACATTTGCTTTCAGCTTACAAGCCAAATCTAACAAAAACATGAAATGTCATAACGTGAACAACTAAGAAAATAAGGGAAAGAGCTCAGATAAGTACTTCATTTGGAATAGTCAGCAATTTTGCAAAAAAAAGTGAGTTTCCATTGAAGTCAAAAATGACTCAATATAAAAAAATGTAATAAAAAGTTGAGTAGTAAAAATCAATTCACTTCTCAAAACAGAGGCTCTGAGGAGAACACTTCTTTGCTCCGGATGCTCTAAAAAAAACTGCTTTGAGGAACAAAACCCACACCATGACGGCATCCCTCATGCTACATTTATCAAACAAAAACAAGTCCAACCAATACGTGGCTGCGGTGCAACGTGGTTGTGGATAACGACAACGTTATATGGCCAAGGTTTCAAATGAGTGGGATTCATTTACAAGAAGGAGCGTTACGAGAGGAAATGCAACTGAAAGGGGCAGCTGCAGGAGGCCACAGTGTTTTAAGGAGTGTGCACGGCACGGGAGCGAGCGCCAAGCAGGAAGCCTCCTTTCTACCAGGGTTTCCCCTTGACCTGGAAGCCTGCTTCCCCTGCTGCCTCCTAGAAACCAGGGCTTCCAATTCTAAAACCTGGCTGTGTTCTCTCTTCAGGGCACCACGTGGAAAATGGCAGCCTCCTACCAGAACCTGAACCATGGCCATCCATCCTACTGACTGGTAGTGAGGCATCTGTTTATGAACCGAGCAGCTCTCGGATTACTGCAGCCTCTGATGATTATTCCCAGGCAGCACTCAAGCCCATGATCTAGAATCTTCTCATGATTGAAGCAGCAGCCATGATGTCAATGTTCACAGAATCGCAGAGAGAGAGCAAAGAGATGGAGCCGGAGGTGAGAGATGCTTTCAAACCAACACTGGTTTCATCATGGTTGATTTTTTTCTGCTGTTTAGCTATGACAGTGTGGGTGCACAGCTGTAAATGGATGACATTTCATCACGTTTCTTACGACCGAAGAGTAGGCCAGATGGCTTTCGATGAACATGAGGAAATACCCGAGTGCAACAGCAGCACTGGCCAAAACATTACTCATACCTCTCAGAAAGCCCATCAAAACATCATCCGTACCTTTGAATACCCTTGTCCTGAAAAACGTAATGAAATTGTCCTCCTGATGCACAGTGATCGAAGCTCAATGCCAAATCATTAGATGTAGGGCCTTTTGTTGTTCCAATGACTTGGGCATTTCTTTGGACCGAGAGAATAATTACTGGTCCTTTGTCACTCCCCTTTACATTGGAGTGCAGCCACCCCTGGATCACCACCGATTGGTTTATCAAAGCCCTGCCCATACACAGCAACATACAGTTGAAGTCGGAAGGTTTGAGTCATTAAACCTCATTTTTCAACCACTCCACAAATCTCTTGTTAACAAACTGTAGTTTTGGCAAGTAGGTTAGGACATCTACTTTGAGCATGACAAGTAATTTTTACAACAATTGTTTACAGACAGATTATTTCACTCAGAAGTTTACATACACTAAGTTGACTGTGCCTTTAAACAGCTTGGAAATTTCCAGAAAATTATGTCATGGCTTTAGAACCTTCTGATAGGCTAATTGAGGCTAATTGACATTATTTGAGTCCATAGGAGGTGTACCTGTGGATGTATTTCAAGGCAATCCTTCAAACTCAGTGCCTCTTTGCTTGACATCATGGGAAAATCAAAAGAAATCAGGCAAGATCTCAGAAAAAAAATGTGTAGACCTCCACAAGTCTGGTTCATCCTTGGGAGCAATTTCCAAATGCCTAAAGGTACCATGTTCATCTGTACAAACAATAGTACACAAGTATAAACACCATGGGACAACGCAGCCGTCATACCGCTCAGGAAGAAGACGCGTTCTGTCTCCTAGAGATGAACGTACTTTGGTGCGAAAAGTGCAAATCAATCCCAGAACAACAGCAAAGGACCTTGTGAAGAAGCTGGAGGAAACAGGTACAAAAGTATCTATATCCACAGTAAAACGAGTCCTATATCGACATAACTTCAAAGGCTGCTCAGCAGGGATGAAGCCACTGCTCCAAAACCGCCATCAAAAAGCCTGACTACGGTTTGCAACTGCACATAGGGACAAAGATCGTACTTCTTGGAGAAATGTCCTCTGGTCTAATGAAACAAAAACAGAACAGTTTGTTCATAATGACCATTGTCATGTTGAGGAAAAAGGGGGAGGCTTGCAAGCTGAAGAACACCATCCCAACCGTGAAGTACGGGGGTGGCAGCATCATGTTGTGGGGGTGCTTTGCTGCAGGAGAGACTAGTGCACTTCACAAAAATAGATGGCATCAGGAAAATTGTGTGGATACGTTGAAGCAACATCAAGACATCAGTCAGGAAGTTAAAGCTTGGTCGCAAATGGGTCTTCCAAATGGGCAATGACCCCAAGCATACTTCCAAAGTTGTGTCAAAATGGCTTCAAGACAACAAAGTCAAGGTATTGGAGTGGCCATCACAAAGCCCTGACCTCAATCCTATAGAACATTTGTGGGTAGAACTGAAAAAGTGTGTGCGAGCAAGGAGGCCTACAAACCTGACTCAGTTACACCAGCTCTGTCAGGAGGAATGGGACAAAATTCACCCAACTTATTGTGGGAAGCTTGTGGAAGGCTACCCGAAACGTTTGACCTAAGTTAAAACATTTATAAGGCAATGCTACCAAATACTAATTGAGTGTATGTAAGCTTCTGACCCACTGGGAATGTGATGAAAGAAATAAAAGCTGAAAAAAATCACTCTACTATTATTCTGACATTTAGCATTCTTAAAATAAAGTGGTGATCCTAACTAACCTAAGACAGGGAATTTTTTACTAGGATTAAATGTCAGGAATTGTGAAAAACGGAGTTTAAATGTATTTGGCTAAGGTGTACGTAAACTTCTGACTGTAGGTGAAGGAATCAGACCTGCTAACAGCTAAGTTACTCATTACATTCTCTCTACAATTACTCTGAAGATGATATGGTTATATAAAAATGGAGGTTATATATCTAACCTGTTCATACCAGAAATTGTCATTGAGGTAAATCATCTAAACTACTTTCCGAGGGAGACCTGGAGAGAGGAGGGGCACCAGGAGAAAGGTTCCCGGTGGAAAATGAGTCAGGGCTGAATTGAATGAGTTGACAGACAGGTTGAAATGAGTCTTTCAGAATGAACAGGTTCATATAAAATGTGTATTCATGCTCATCATAGCACGTACACATATTCAGAGAGATTTGTCTCTACAAGAACAGTGACTGGCTGAGGCCATCACCTGCTTGTCTGAGAACAACGCACAAATATCCCGCAACGTTTTTTTGTGCATTACTACGCAACTGTGAAAAAAACGTGTTTTTCTCCATATTCATCTTCACTACCGAGCTGCTCCCTTTTAATTCCCTGGCTTCTGGTCTTCACACATTAAAAGACATCTGACTGCTGCAAAATTTAGTTGCACAAAACCCCGAAGGGTGATGCTAAAAGGCTATTTAAAAATGGAGGGTAATATTTTTTGTAATTTCCGCCAAATACTAGACCTAATGAAATAGTCATTTGAAAACAACCTCAAAAAATGCACTGCTCTCACTAATTAAAGCAAATCATATCCAGGGGCCATAGAATACACAATCAGAAGCAGGGTGGAGTGGGGAGTGTTTGTGGTTTTAAAATATCCTAGTCTTTCATTTTGTCACATTTATAGGCCAGCTGGAAATGAGAAAAGGCAACATAAAGGCCTATACACTATAACTATACTAAAAACACTTTTCGGAGCATCCAAATAGACTGAAGTCAGACAAAACAATATTCCTTAGCATAGGCCAATAGTCTAAACAATGTGCTATTTCTGAGTAGACCTATTTCCAAAATCACAACACTAGTCCTAAACTAAAACAAAGACTTGGAAACGTTACTTTTTTAGTCAGGCTAATTGAAGACGGATTTCAAGTCTTTCAGCCCTGCAACCACAACTCTTCAACACATTCTCTGCACAGAGTGCTACTGCATCTTCTGCATATGTCAAGGTTTGTCTAAGACTGTTGATAGAAAAGTGGGTCAACTTCTAGGGATAGAATTCTGCAATCTTCAATCTCTGCACCAGACAATGCCAACAGTGAATATCCGTAAGCCCATCTGAAAAGTAAAAATGCTGTGTTCTTACATATTTCAGAGCAAGGCTAAATAAATCTGCAAAATCCCTCCGCGTATCCTTCTCACAACTGGTGATGATAGCAGCTTTGCTTAGTGACCAATATGGAACAAATTCAGAGATGTGTGAATGTCTTTTTTTTTTTAAAGATTGATATTTAATTCGCAGACTTTGGCAGGAACATTTGGAGGCCTAATCCTTTGCATAGTGGGCTAAAAAGCCCAGAGGCGCTGTTTCTGTTCCAACAGGACGAGGATTAGAGTTTTAAGTAGTCAGTCACATCGCACAATCCCATTCTGCGCAAATGAAATGACACAAGGCTGTGACACAAAGGTTTCTGTCAGATATAACATAAGCATCATATTACTATTGATTAAAGAATGGAAGACAGATAAACAAGACCGTACTTTTACAATTCTATTTTAGTCATCCAGAAGAGAAATATCGGGAGTGCTTCCTTTGACTTTCGGCTGCAGTTAAACCAGACTTCTCCATTTTCCACAGTCAAAAGAGAAATCACGTTGAGCTTTTCTCTGAGAGAACCTTTCTTCCACTAGAAAAGCCTGCCATTCACGGGACACCTGCGTGGGGAACACAAAGAGCGTCTGCCTCCACCTTCTAACAACCAGCAAATGCTCTCCCTCCGACCCCTGCCTCGCCATCACAGGTACTTAAAGGCCTCTGCCTGCACTGCATTCCTCTCACCTTAAGCTGTCCGCTGTGCTAAACTCAGAGCCACTTTTCATCTCCAACTTCAGGCAGCACTCGGACAGAGGGGGGGAGGACAAGTTTATTTCTAATTCAGCACTTGCACAGAGAAGCTAGATAGTTATAGAGACTGGAGAGAGAGAGGATTTACCTGTACTCGTGACTGTCCTGGAATCTCTTGGTGCTGGTGACGCGTTGGGAAGCTGTCTCCTGAAGCAGCTTCTGAGTGAGCCGGTTGCTGGGAGTGGGATCACTCTCCTGCTGCTCCTCCAACTCGTGGTCACATCTCCACTCCTCGTCCTCGTTCAGCGTGGGCAAATACCCTGGTAAAACCTTCCCACCCCCAGAGACAGAGCTCTGGTCGCTGTAGAGCTTAGGGCTCTCCCCCCCAGTCCTGGTGTATTCCAGATAGATATCTGACTTGAGGAACAGCGGGTAGGTGTTCTCATCCATCATAGTTTGAATCTCAGTCTGAGCCTGGTCAAACATGGCCGGGTCAATGTGCAGCCTCATCACACAGTCCTTGATGAAGCTCTTGGTGGCCGGTTTGATCTGTCTCGAGACTATTCCATTGTTGTCCAGGATGTACTTTTTATAAATGGCTTTCGCCAGTTTCAGCTTCTTCTCCTCGCCCTGGCCCTCGTTGGCCTCGAGCTTCCGGAAGCCAGTGCAGGCGAACCAGAAGTCCAACATGTCGGCACATTCCTCCTGCTTGAGGAACGTCCTGAACAGGTGGATACCATCCTGGTCGTCCAGGAGAGAGTGCAGGGACTCTGCCCACTTAAGGTAGGGCGGCGTGGGGGAGGCACTGCCCTCCGGCTCATAGCCCAGGTCTAGGTCAGGTCGTCTTGGCGTGGCCGTGGAGGCCTCGTTCTTGAGGCTCTTGAAAGAATAGAAGCCGTGGCTGTAGGGCCGTCCATCGCTGGACACCAGCTCTCCTTCCTCCCCAGGGACCGGGGGTCTGGGGGCATCCTCAGTGAAGCTGCCCCCCAGATCCACCAGGTAACCCCCCAACTTGTCGCCCACGCTCATGTTCACAGCGTCCATACACCCCGTCCCAGTACAGCCCACAGTGCAGAACTATCAGATCCACCCCTCTACTTATGCCACCGTGAAAGAATTTCTCCTGTAAGAAAAATACAAAAATAAACAATGAGTGGAAGCTTTAAACACACGTTTAAACGTATTCACAGGCAATGACTCAAGAAGTTTATTATCTCATTTTGACAACTTAGTAAAAAATAACAAACGTTTGAGACAAATTGGAAATCCATTCAATACTGAGAAAATAAAAACAGACTGAATATCTATGTCTAAGCATAGAATTCACACAAGTCTAATATTTCAAAAAGAAATCCTGCCAAAACAGAGATGCCATAAATTATTTCATTGCTCACATCGATAGCACCCATTTAAAAGGTTGAAAAAATATTTTGACTACTAAGAAATAAAATTCAATATCCCCTAAAGCAAAGGGCATTGAAGAAATCGATACTCACGAAAAAAAGTGATCTGTGTGTCATGTGTTCACACAGATTAGCACGTTCCATTAATGAGTCCCTACAGCAATACCTTAACATCAGAAGATTCTAGAATATATTTTTATTGTTGGATTTCTGAACTGCAGCTAGGCTATATGTTAGTGTGAATGAAATCTATTCGATAAAATACAGCGGTAGCGAAAATTAAGAACACCATTTCAGATATAGCCTAACTGCTTCATCACAATCCTATTGAATGTATTTCTGACTTGGAATGGTTGGCTGAAAATAACTGAACGGAAAAGGGTTATGGACACCGAGTAGTAGGGTGCCTCTTCCTTCCATTCTTTAAAACTGTCAGGTTCTTATTTTGTTGTTTTTTCCTGTAAGTAGAGACAGATGTGCACATCGACCCCTCTTCACTATTGAAAATAAACGTGCACGTTTGACATGTGTCCTGTAAAGGGCACAAAGAACAAAAACTCCACTTGAGGCCACTGATGACAGACACAGATCCGAGCAGTGTACTACAGGAGCCGACCCTGAGCATGAAATAGAGCGACAAGGGCAGAGCATTCTGGAGGTTAAAAGAGGAACTGCGGGGTGCAGGCAGAGCCCAATCTGCCATGACTGTGACCATGGCTGCTGTGTGTGGTGAATGCAGCCAGGCAGGCACTCCGACTGATCATATCAGAGGACGACCTTGAGTCAAATATTTTCAGTCCCTGCTGAGACCTGGAGGAAGTGGCCCTCCCCTGTGGCTGTCCGGGAACTATGGAGTGGACAGACAGGGTATTTTACACATCACAGTGCAAGGAAACACTAACTATACTCAATCTCTCCTTTTCACCTTGACAGAGATGATGAATCTACACAAAAATGTGATACGCTCAATTCTAGTAGCAGGAGTAGTACTTCTCTTTAAAATGTTACATTTCAAGGATCTCAATATCTTTAGAATGTCCTCATCTATCTAGACACCAACTGACCTAGAATGTCAGCTCATACAAATACCTGGGTATCTGGCACTATCGTTCCACACACAAATCAATAATCTTCAAGCAAAGGTCAAGTCCAGACTCCGCTTTCTCTACCAGAACAAATCTTAATTCACACACAGTGCTAAACACACCATGGTCCAAATGACAATACTCCCATCCTGGATAGTGGTGATGTCATCTACAATATGGCCCCAAAGTCCACCCTCAATAAACTGGACGTACTTTACCACTTTGCCATAAGCTTTGTCACTAGTGCCCCATTCCAAACCCATCACTGTGACTTATTCATTAACTACATGTAAGACATAAAACCCACTGGCTCACATTCATATACAAATCCCTCCTCGGCAAGACCTCCCTTTATCTCAGCTCACTATACTAAGACTCCACACCACCAACAACAACCTGAGATCCAGCAATTACATCAACCTGGCAATCCCCAAGACACTCAGTATCTTTGGTGAAAATGCTGTTCAATTACCTGCTGCTAGAGACTGGACCATGCTACAAAAAACACACTAAAGCTATGCTATTTTGAGCCAACTGGTACTTTTAAAAACAAACTGTCTGAGATTTTAACTGATAACTGCATGTGTTTTCCCAGTGCCTCTTAATTAAATGCTGCATATTACTCAATCTCTTGCTGACTGGGCATTGTGTGTACTTTTGACTGTTGTATCTATGATATTGTTTCACCTAATTGTGTGTTATACGTGCTGCGCCTGCTCCCTGAGAGGTCTCATTGTAAAATAAGAATTTGATCTTTATAGACACAGTAGGTGTGGACGTTAGCTAATGGCAACTGCTTTGACTACTGGGCATTAGTTCAGCCAACTGCTCAGAATGATTTGTGCAAACATTATACGCAATTGGTCATGTCAATATCAAACCCTAAATCTAAGTTCCCCTCTTCACTGCATCAATTAAACGGCTCAATTTAAAATTCAGGGGGAAAAGCTTAGGTGTGAATTCGTTGTGGGATTCGTTTTTCCATTCTCAACTTCCACTGTGTACAATACCAAAACAACACTGTTGGAATCAATTAACTTAGCAACATAGCCTTCCAGCAACAACGTAACAAACACGTTAGGAAGCTGACGTTATACTGGAACAAAATAAAAGTAACAATATTGATGCTGAAATTCTATTAAAACACATTGTAGCCTACGTAGTAGCACATTTACCAAAATAGCAAGATCACATTATCAAGAACAGGCTGTGATATGATTCCAACTGTGAACACGTAGACCGTGCAAGTATTACCATGCGCACATTCACAAATACTGTGTTGCGGTCTTCAGTTTCGTAATATGCAAGTACATTTCCAAAGAGTGTAATCTGTCGCTACTATAACTGTATTACTACACCCATTCCCTACCATCCCTAATGCTTTGAAGTGATCACCACATTCATTGCATTCATGTCTTGGCCTCTGAGTATGAGCAGCACAGCAGCAGAAACGGATGGGGGAGGGGAGGCAGAAACAAACTCCGTACACACAGCCAGGCCCTTCCGCAGCCGACCGACTAGTACACAACTTTGCAACACTATTTGCCTACTAAAATGGAAGTATCTTAGGTAATGAATGTTCAGAGTTGTTCACGACCAACACCCCACCACCATTCAGAATCGATAAAAGACGCAGCAGAGATAGAACACTCGATCTCGGAATTGACTAGCCCGCACACACACACACACACACACACACAGCAAAGCGATGGCACATATCATCTCCGGCTACCGCAATCCCAAACCATGAGCTGAAAAAAAGTACTCTGTACTTCACCTGTGAAAACCTACTTGCCGTTTTCGAGTGCATCGGGAATCTTTGCTTGTACAGCTCACTGTGAATCGTGTCATAGATGCGAATGGGAAGAGTTTAAAAATAACAAAGAAAACAGTCCGCTCTCCACCTCTCCATGACTGTCTCTCACTCCTGTCTGTGTGGTGGTTCAGAAGATGTACAGCGCCACGAGCGTTCAAAAAACATACTGCCGCGGTGTGGAAGAAATGGGGGGGACCTGAACGGGGGGGAGAGGAAATTATGTGCATTCTCTTCAAATATTCTATAGTGTAGCTAGGCTTTCTCTACCCAGACGACAATATATTTTATCACACGTGTTGATGATAATAAAGACAACCTGATCAAACCATCTAAACAAATCAAAAGCCTAGAATGATAATGCTACATCTATACCGTTATTTGGAAATCATTTGGCAGAAAAGGGTCAAATGAAAACGCTCGTATCGGGGGGGGGGGGGGGGGGGGGTGTATAAGCGATATTCTTACAGAGATAAACATAACATTTGTGAGGAGAGGAACAATGCCGCATGTAAAAGCAGATGATGTGGCAATAAGAGACAGTCGACCACCTGTCTCTATACGAATGCTATTTACAATATTTTCACAAGAGCTGTTGCCAAGGAACTGTTTTGAGAATATAGATTCAAAAAGGCAAGTAATAATTTAATGTGGTTGTCCTTTGCCCCTGTTCTTTTATGTATACGGCTGGCACAGAATAATGAAGAATGGAGTTATTGTGTTTGCCTGCTGCCACTGTACTGTGGTTAATTCACTTTGAAAATGTCCGTGAAACATCAATATCAACACACGGGGAATATGAACGTGGAGTGCAGCTTATCTACCTTGAATGTCACACAAGAAGAGAGCCAGAGAGAGGTCTATTATCACCATATGTCCACTACATTACAACAGCCAATGAATTATTGTATCTTATCATTTAATTCTATCAGCTCTGTCAGAGTTTACCAAAGAGAAATGCAGGGTGGTATGATGGCACTCTTTAACTCTTCCAGCTCCATTCTCACAGCTTGTAAAGAGATAAAGATCAAAGGTATGCCCGTGATTGTATTCCTCCACCTGAACCAAAGGATAGAAATGCTTAGACAAAAGTTAATGCAGGTGCCTTTCAACTTGCTATTCGAATCTTTAGCCCCCTTTAAGAAATGCACAAGGGAGTAAGAATTAACATGTATTTTTACTGGAATGTATATTTGCAAGGGCAATGTGTGTTTTGACTGTGTATCACACGTGGTGTGTTGATCTAGACCTGCAAACTAGCTGCACATTCCTGCAAACAATCAGGTCTGTAATCTCAAGGCTTTACTGTACTGAGATCAAAGGCCATTGGAATGCAGAAAGCCATTACTGGTCTTGATGGTTTGATTAGATTAGATCGTTCAAAAAGTACAGAGAATGACTGTACATATTTTTCAACTACATTATATTTTAGGGGGTAATTTGACACCTGCACTGCAACAGAATGAGCCAACACAAATCTGGCATATGTGCAGCCCTTCAAGATTTGGAGGTCCTGGTGTTGTGTAAAATGATCAGAGTAAACAACATCTTGAGGTATACTTAGTTACACCCAGTGTTGTTGTAACCTGGTTGAGGTTAGATATGACTGTATGTGCTTCAAGACACATTTTATTAAGGAGATTCTCTGTGTACTTTTGTATACTTGTTAGCCAGTAGTTCTGAAAGTATCACTCAGGAGCCAAAAGTGGTCCCCGAAAATTGCGTACTACGTCACATATGTGCAGATATGTGCACCAAGTAATTGCTCTCTCTCTCTCCTGTGTCCACAGAGCCGTTGGGCATGCCCTGCAATCTCATTGGGTAATGCTAGGCAGGCCTCTTCCTAGCTGTCACTCAAATGCAAGGGGCTAGAGCTCATTGGCTAGAACTCCAAATGGTAGTGGGCTGGCCCACGTGTTGGGAAATGTGCATGACACAAGTAATTTTTCCAACATTTGTTTACAGACAGATTATTTCACTTATAATTCACTGTATCACAATTCCAGTGGGTCAGAAGTCTAAATTGACTGTGCCTTTAAATAACTTGGAAAATTCCAGAAAAGGATGTCATGGCTTTAGAAGCTTCTGATAGGCTAATTGACATCATTTGAGTCAATTGGAGGTGTGTCTGTGGATGTATTTCAAGGCCAACCTTCAAACTCAGTGTCTCTTTGCTTGACATCATGGGAAAATCAAAATAAATCAGCCAAAAAAATTAATTGTAGACCTCCACAAGTCTGGCTCACCCCTTGGGAGCAATTTCCAAACGCCAAAAGGTTCTACACTCATCTGTGCAAACAATAGTACACAAGTATAAACACCATGGGACTATGCAGCCGTCATAACGCTCAGGAAGGAGACGCGTTCTGTTTCCTAGAGATTAACGTACTTTGGTGTGAAAAGTGCAAATCAATCCCAGAACAACAGCAAAGGACCTTTTGAAGATGCTGGAGGTAAACAGGTACAAAAGTATCTGTATCCACAGTAAAAACGAGTCCTATGTCGATATAACCTGAAAGGCCGCTCAGCAAGGAAGAAGCCACTGCTCCAAAACCGCCATAAAAAAAGTCAGACTACAGTTTGCAACTGCACATGGGGGACAAAGATCGTACTTTTTGAAAAAATGTTCTCTTGTCTGATGAAACAAAAATAGAACTATGGCCATAATGACCATCGTTATGTTTGGAGGAAAAAGGGGGAGGCTTGCAAGTCAAAGAACACCATCCAAACCGTGAAGTACGGGGGTGGAAGCATCATGTTGTGGGGGTGCTTTGCTGCAGGAGGGACTGGTGCACTTCACAAAATGGATGGCATCATGAGGTAGGAAAATGATGTGGATATATTGAAGCAACATCTCAAGACATCAGTCAGGAAGTTAAAGCTTGGTCACAAATGGATCTTATAAATGGACAATGACCCCAAGCATACTTCCAAAGTTGTGGCAAAATGGCTTAAAGACAACACAGTCAAGGTATTGGAGTGGCCATCACAAAGCCCTGACCTCAATCTTATAGAATATGTGTGGGCAGAACTGAAAAAGTGTGTGCGAGCAAGGAGGCCTACAAACCTGACTCAGTTACACCAGCTCTGTCAGGAGGAATGGGCCAAAATTCACCCAACTTATTGTGTGACGCTTGTGGAAAGCTACCCAAAACATTTGACCCAAGTTAAACAATTTAAAGGCAATGCTACCCAATACTAATTGAGTGTATGTAAACTTCTGACCCACTGGGAATGTGATGAGAGAATAAAAGCTGAAATAAATAATTCTCTACTATTATTCTGACATTTCACATTCTTAAAATAAAGTGGTGATCCTAACTGACCGAAGACAGTGAATTTTTACTCTGATTAAATGTCAGGAATTGTGAAAAACTGTGTTTAAATATATTTGGCGTGTACAGTTGAAGTCGGAAGTTTACATACACCTTAGCCAAATACATTTAAACTCAGTTTTTAACAATTCCTGACATTTAATCCTAGTAAAAATTCCCTGTCTTAGATCAGTTAGGATCACCACTTTATTTTATCTTCTGAATTTTCCAAGCTGTTTAAAGGCAGTCAACTTAGTGTATGTAAACTTCTGACCCACTGGAATTGTGAGACAGTGAATTATAGGTGAAATAATCTGTCTGTAAACAATTGTTGGAAAAATTATTTGTGTCATACACAAAGTAGATGTCCTAACCGACTTGCCAAAACTATAGTTTGTTAACAAGAAATTTGTGGAGTGGTTGAAAAACAATGACTCCAACCGAAGTGTATGTAAACGTCCGACTTCAACTGTCATTTCTATTCAATTCATGACACATTTGTCAACCAAAAATAATTATTTTGAAAAAAAAATAAAAAAATAATAATAATAATAATTTCTCATCGGGCTGAATTTTGTGTGCACTTACAAAATACAAACGTGCTTTGACCTTGCTCAAGCTATTTGCTGGTATTTCTCAAGTGATCTTTTCTTGTTCATAAACTCTTTCACCTCCAATGGCAAAAAAAATGTAACAGTAAGGTGTGGGTCATGTACTGTAAATGATCTACTTTATATGATTGGCCTGGAGCCATCTTCTTCTGAGAATTCCGTGACCTCATCTTTTTTTTTTTTTTTTGACTCTTCTTATCAGGTCAATTCATTTTTTATTGTTAAAAAAAAAAGTAAGATGGACAAATACGAAAGACTCTGAGAAATAAGTTGTATGAAGGTTCAATTCTTGTTATATTATTTTGAGTCTTGTCTTTGAAATGTAGATTTTATGGAACAATGGTGTGCCTCAAAATACACCACTGTGCAAGACAAATAAGATAAGGGTGATTCTATGGGAAGGTCAACCTGAGCGTGTACAAATAAAGTTAGTCATTTCCAAATGAAACCACGTTGATAATTATTCTATATGTTGGAGTTCAAGCTTTATTTGACCAGTTTATGAAGGAAATTGCCTGAATTTAGACCATTACAGAGTAGGCTGCCAAGACTCAAAAAAGGCTTTTCAGAAAGGGCTCACAGAGCTTATTTTTTTCCACTCACAGCTGTTCTTCCGTGTTAGTTATGAAGATGTTAATGAAGCAATACAGACCAACATTTTATTTTATGTTCTACTATCTTATAAAGATAGTGGGGTGACTGGGACAGGCAATGTAACATCAATCCAGGATTTTTTGTCGTTGTAAAACATGCACCATACATTGGATCATCTTGAAACTTCCTCTGTAAAGCCAACTTTCAACAAGGTTTCATATGGTCTATAATTGGGTTCTTACATTTCATTAGGAGTATCCTTTTCCAGCGCAATGATATCCTTAACATCCATAACGGTTGTGGATGTGATAGATATTGATGTTCACAGCCTTAGCTTCAGAAGCTTGTGAATCCACCACATTTTGTCTGCTTGTTCTGAGAAGTGTTCTTCAGACTTGCCCTGAAGTGATGGTTGATATCTTGAAAATTACGTGTTCTAGATAAGATTGTCTTGGAAAATAAATTCTGATTTCTCATACAATGCAGTGTATTTTTTTTTGTTGATAGAAAGATGAGAAGAGTGTATCAACAATTTTTTTGTCTTTTTCAAATGGAATATTGTTTCATGTGCATATTTTGTTGCAATATTTTGTAAAATTTTTTTAAATACAAAAACATCTTATATTTGTGTCGACATTCAACGAGTCTGTATTGCTTCATTAACATCTCATCTACATAACTAACACTGAAGGAAAGCTGTATATGTTTAAAGATTTAAAAAATTAAATAAAAGTGGTGCCTGGCCTTGTATTCTATTCAAGCTGCCTCTAGTTATGTTTGTTTTTTATTATTATTTTTGTTATATTTGTACAACTTTTTGTGATATCCAATTGCCGCACTGCTTCTTCACACAATGCTCGCTTAACCCGGAAGCCAGCCACACCGTACAGCTGGTGACCGTGTCAGCGTGCATTGGGCCCGGCCCGCCACAGGAGTCGCTAGGGTGCGATGGGACAAGGACAAGCCGGCCTAACCTGGACAATGCTGGGCCAATTGTGAGCCACCTCTTGGGTCTCCTAGTCGCAGCCAGCTGCAACACAGCCTGGGATCGAGCCAGGATCTGTAGTGACACAGCTAGCACTGCGATGCAGTGCCTTAGACCGCTGTGCCACTCAGGATGCGTAGCATCAGTCTCCCCAAAAAGTGTGTCCATTTCATTTAACATCCATAACACTTCTTATTATCTTTATTTCTCCAACATGCCAATATTTAGAAGTCCACTTTTAGAGGATGTACGCTCACCCCAACGGGTACTATACACACACACATGAAACGTTTCATTTCTATTTTGTTTGTCCCTTCTGTGAGACATTAAAGTTGTTGATTTTTCATGCAAATGTAATTTCCATCATGCTGGAACCAGCCATGAACAATGAGGACAAGTTGTAAACTACAGTGACATACATTTCTTCAAGTCAGAACTTTCTCTCTCCTCCTATAGAGAATTGCCTCTGTGAACATTTCCTGACGAAGCCCTTGCAGTTTCACTCAAGTGCACGATTATTCAACCGTTGTAGCCACAAGGGCACACAGCATGCCAGAGGTCTCAAATGACACAGAATGTCTGACTAGAGGAATTGTCTGTCAACATAGAGTGACTTGGAGTGCAGTGCCCCTGCGCTAATCACACCTCCTCTATGACACATGCACATGTATTCATTATGTAAGGGATAGGAGGCTATGCACTCTATGGAAACGAATGAACGACACACTGGCGGAGTGGAACTGACCTTCCACAGAGTTGCATTATTTTCCAGAGAACGCATAGAGCAATGAGTTGATTGTCCCTTCTATACCATGGCTGTAATTTAAGACATTTGCCGCTAGACGTGTTCATTTGCTGCTAGAAATGTGTTTAGCATCCACGGAAGTAGCTAGCAAGTCTACTAGATGGTAACCAAACAGTATTCTTAGTTTAGCTAACCAAACCATCAGTCCTAGCTTTCTATTATGAAAATCAAATTCAACAATGCCATTCATGTTTTCAATTCACTTTTGTTTTCAAAATTCTACCGCGCGCCATAGGGAAATAATGCACACTCTGGAATGCCCTGCAAGCCAATCAGAAACAAGTATTCAAACGTTGCCATGGTATAAGCAGTTATTACATGGAGTGTCGACATGGAGTGTCTACACATGACTGCACAGCAAGCAGTGTGCGGTGTGTGTAACATTTCCAAGAAATATGTTCAGAAGAGATACAGAAACAGCAGCAGAGTGGTGTGCTAGTAATAGAATGCTCTATTCTCTCGGTGAAGAAAACCATCTGAAAGACCACACCTAAACCATGGTCTATTCTATAGAGAGGAGGAGATGCAGCACTGCTCACAGACATGCTGTATCTGCCTGACCTCTGTGTCTCATTATAAATAAGAGCTCAAGTCTTAGGCTGCAGGCCCATGAGACTGAAGACATGATGAACAGGCTCGATATTGAAAAATGCCACAAGTTCTGTAATAAAATAAGAAAATATATGTCTTAATTATGTAAAGCAACATGCCTTACCTTCAGTAAAAGGTTACTCCATTGTTTAACGGATTTCTCTCCTCCAATTTGACACCCATTTGCTGAGGCTCCCATTGCAATCTCATTGGATGAATCAGGTGCCAGTAAAGACAACATCTCTCTCAATACTAGCAAAATGAAGGTGCCTGCCCATGGGGAATCTTGCCATTCCAGGATGTATTTTTTATCCATTCGATTCTGAAACAGAGGAACAAGAAAACATTTGGTTGCATTATCACCAAATATAAAATATTTTCAATTTGTCAACAATGCTCTGAGGATGTGAAATGCCAAGTAAAATGTTACTTGTGCTTTTATTTTTCAAAGTTTTGACACCTCACTCAAATAGAAATTGAAGAAATGCATAAACATCACATGAATTTATGCCATTATTTAGAGAATAAGCCAGCATCTCAAAATAATATATAAAACCTGCCAGAAACAGCACCTTGAAGGAGACGTACTGCTGTGCAGAAGCCCCCTACCCCTTTTTTAACTCAAGACTGTGTTCATTTCAATATTTCTCAGCTATGTAGCACTGTCATCCAGATAAGGAGCTATTTCAACATTACCTGGTGAATAATAACACAAGGTCTGTAGCAGTGTTCCCCAATTGAATGGAAATGGCAGAGCAGATCTCCCATCAGATGCCACCAGCAGCTGCATATACAGCCCTCTCCCTGGCCTTCCTGGGCCCTGGCTTTGATCGCTGGGCCCCCCACGGCGAACAAACCCCAGGCCTCCGGGATTCCAGGGAATACCAATTCAGCTCAACACCAGCTCACCAGCAAGAGAAAACAACGGAGAAGTTTGGGCGTAGTGCCAAGTGAATGGATACGATTTACACAGATTGGAGGAACTACCTTTGCAATTCTGCTCAGTCTTGCATAAAGTATTACATAAAGCCATTGAAGCTGCCTTCAAATAATCGTTAACCCTTACATGAATTTTATTTGGCTTGTGGCCACGTTCATTTTACATTATATCGATGTCGGCACATAACGCATGGACATCATGTTCCCCCCATAGAGCAAACTATTAGAATCATTTGACAGCTGTGTTTGGCAGTTTTCCTCTACTATGATGTGTAGGGATTGCGACTAGCAGCTGGAGATGCCTATCAGCTACCTGTTGATTGGCCTTGGGACTGATTGACAAATGACATGACAGGTGCAGGCTGCTAGTACCTGCCCCCTCTACAAGGCAGCTGACAAGCTAGTGAGGGGTGGGTGTGTTATTGACAGTAAGGGCTGTCTTCTGTCCCGCCCTCAAGGCAGAGCTGCCCTCAGAAAAAGCTTGAATAAGGAAAACTCCACTGAGTTTGTAATCACAAGTATAACCGGCATCAGTCTAACTTTTCTGACCAATGCCAATTCCTCAGCAGCAAGGGTACAGTGAAGGTCCAACAAACCATTGTGTTATACGAAATCACATTTGCTTTGCAGGTATGGCAAATCTTGTCATCTGCCTTACAAGGTTTGGTTGGAATATACAGTTGATATGCAAGGGAAAGCACAGTGCAGTAACAAAAATAAAGATGGGGTACACATCAAGTTTGGGGTGGCAAGAGATTTTTACGTACCACCATTACCATGTACAGTGGGGAGAACAAGTATTTGATACACTGCCGATTTTGCAGGTTTTCCTACTTACAAAGCATGTAGAGGTCTGTAATTTTTATCATAGGTACACTTCAACTGTGAGAGACGGAATCAAAAAAAAAATCCAGAAAATCCCATTGTATGATTTTTAAGTAATTAATTTACATTTCATTGCATGACATAAGTATTTGATCACCTACCAACCAGTAAGAATTCCGGCTCTCACAGACCTGTTAGTTTTTCTTTAAGAAGCCCTCCTGTTCTCCACTCATTACCTGTATTAACTGCACCTGTTTGAACTCGTTACCTGTATAAAAGACACCTGTCCACACACTCAATCAAACAGACTCCAACCTCTCCACAATGGCCAAGACCAGGGAGCTGTGTAAGGACATCAGGAAAAAAATGTAGATCTGCAAAAGGCTGAGATGGGCTACAGGACAATAGGCAAGCAGCTTGGTGAGAAGGCAACAACTGTTGGCGCAATTATTATAAAATGGAAGAAGTTCAAGATGACGGTCAATCACCCTCGGTCTGGGGCACCATGCAAGATCTCACCTCGTGGGGCATCAATGATCATGAGGAAGGTGAGGGATCAGCCCAGAACTACACGGCAGGACCTGGTCAATGACCTGAAGAGAGCTGGGACCACAGTCTCAAAGAAAACCATTAGTAACACACTATGCCGTCATGGATTAAAATCCTGCAGTGCACGCAAGGTCCCCTTGCTCAAGCCAGCGCATGTCCAGGACCGTCTGAAGTTTGCCAATGACCATCTGGATGATCCAGAGGAGGAATGGGAGAAGGTCATGTGGTCTGATTAGACCAAAAAGCTAAGTCCTCCTGGGGATCTGCCTTTTTACTGAAGTTGCTGGGAAATGACTGACAACACAGCTCTTAGCTCCCTCAGTAGATGCCTACTGGAGAACTTATTTGTATTGCTTTTAATCTTTTTAAATTAATATCTTATTAACACTTTGTTCTAGCTAGCTATTTGTGTAGGTAGCTATCAAGTAAACCCAATGATAAAGGCAACAACACTCGCCGTGTTTGGAGGAAGAAGAAGGATGAGTACAACCCCAAGAACACCATCCCAACCATGAAGCATGGAGGTGGAAACATCATTCTTTGGGGATGCTTTTCTGCAAAGGGGACAGGACGACTACACTGTATTGAGGGGAGGATGGATGGGGCCATGTATCGCGAGATCTTGGCCAACAACCTCCTTCCCTTAGTAAAAGCATTGAATGGCTGGGTCTTCCAGCATGACAACGACCCAAAACACACAGCCAGGGCAACTAAGGAGTGGCTCCGTAAGAAGCATCTCAAGGTCCTGGAATGTCCTAGCCAGTCTCCAGACCTGAACCCAATCGAAAATCTTTGGAGGGAGCTGAAAGTCCGTATTGCCCAGCAACAGCCCCGAAACCTGAAGGATCTGGAGACGTATGGAGGAGTGGGCCAAAATCCCTGCTGCAGTGTGTGCAAACCTGGTCAAGAACTACAGGAAACATATGACCTCTGTAATTGCAAACAAAGGTTTCTGTACCAAATATTAAGTTCTGCTTTTCTGATGTATCAAATACTTATGTCGTGCAATAAAATGAATTACTTAAAAATCATACAATGTTATTTTCTGGATTTTTGTTTTAGATTCCGTCTCTCACAGTTGAAGTGTACCTTTGATAAAAATGTCAGACCTCTACATGCTTTGTAAGTAGGGAAAACCTGCAAAATCGGCAGTGTATGCAATACTTGTTCTCCCCACTGTACTTAGGGAGTTTAAAGGTCTCTCCTTGACCTTTAAAATCATGACACCATGTCACAGTCTATCTGTCTCAAGTGGTATTAACTAGCTTTCAAGGGCATCCCTGACCATAAACTCAGCTAAGGAACAGAATGGTACGTGACACGGCACATGTCACGATGACAGCCTCGTAATGGTGTAGGGCTCTATTTTCGGCTGCAGTTAACCCAGCGCAATTCTCAAAATGCACAATATTTTGCCATTTCAACCTCTTAAAGCAGGCACTCTGCTCTTTTCAAAGCATTGCGCCAGGGTCGGTAATTTACCTGTTTTATATCAGCTCGCTTACACTGAGGTGATTTTAGAGACAGACCAAAAGCTGGTCTTAGCAGTAGGGCTGTTGTCTATGGCATGGATTTAGCCTGCGGAGGCACCCGGTATCCTAATCAATAGAATAGCATATCGCCAATGGTATATTAAAATATCACTTTTGGGAGCAGTTTTTCGATCATATTTATGTCCAGCTCCTGTAAAAAAAACTTTAGACACGTGCGATGCCCATTGAATGAAAGATGTCAGTAAGCCTATTTAGAAACATCAAGTTATCTGTAGGAAGCCTATTTAGAAACATCAAGTAGTTAAAAAGTCTGCTTGTTTCTCGTTTATAATTTTGTTGAAAAATGAATCTTCCACTGTCCTCTGCTGATGTCAAATCGCAGGATTTCTGAATGTTGTCCGTGTTGCTGAATCCGCTATTGTATTAATATGTGCATAGTCTGGTAACCCCGACCCTAGGTGGTTACATTGTGGGAGGCAACCCACCCCGCTGCCTATAGGGAGGCTAATATTTGACTGTTTGTTTGTTTACCTGTAAAATTCTTCACATGGCAAAGTCACCATACAGGCCATATCACTGCGAAGGTAGGCCAATCTTATTATAACATTTGGTAGGCAATGTCTCTTGTTCGGATATGCAATGCAATTTGGGCTATAGGCTACCGAAATTTGAATGCAACATTCCCACGTTGAAGGATATTACCTTTTTTAAAGGCATATGAAAATTTGGATTCATAAACATGTGTTATAACTAGGACTATTATAGGGTTACTACTGTATGTTATTTATACTCTATGCTATTTAATAAACTAGTAGCGCTATCTTTCACGGATAGGACGAACATCCATTTTCTCCCGCCGGAGTTTATGACAACAGAACACCAAACACCGTAAATACACAACTTAAAGCAACCACAAAAGGCATTGGAGCAGTTTTTCATTGGCCAGTGAGTGGTCAAGCCATCATAACACCTACAACATGCGCCCATAATTCCCACTGTCAAAATATCACAAATATTTCTGACACACCCACAACTTGAGTGCGCTTAGATTTATGTTAGAGGTTAGTTTGTCAAAATAGATCCCATCGTGTACAATGATGTCATCCACTGCAGTGTATTATTATCTAACCAAAAAAAAGCATTCATTAACCAAGCACTTGCTCTCTCTTTCTTATTGACACCATGCCATCCAACTATCTCCACTTGTAACCAATGATGTCACTTCCTTTATAAGTATTCACATAACTTCACATAACAATATTACACATTATTCTCATAAGTATATCCTTTTGGTGCTTGTAATATAATCACTTTAAGATCAACAAACAGTTAAATGGTCAAATATCCTATCATTGCATGTAGCAGAGCTAGAGCATAGCATGAGTAAGGAGGTCAGGACATCAGATACAATGTTCAGGGTGGTAATCCCAACCCTATCATACCCTCTACGTTACACATTAACCTGACATCATTACATCATGGTGGTAGTTAGCTCCTAAAACAGGGACATGTACTGTTCATAAGAAGGATTTCCTTTTGAATCCCTTTGTTCAATGATGTCTCAAATGTTGACGATTTTTCTGTACACATGAAACAATGCAAAGTGATGCAATACGGAGGAATATATCTTGGTTTCAGCTATGCTCTAATTTGTCTTCCTCTCTGAATTATCAGGAGACAAACCCTTGGGTACAATAATGCAATGTTTATATTATACGCATGGATGGTTCCTTCAATCCATTGTAACGGTCCAAGTAATATGTATTATCTGTTGGTACACTATCAACATATTGTATGCATGCGGTGTGGAAAGTGCAAGGTTTACAAAGTTGCTGTGCTGTGCATGCAAAATACCATACTGCTTTATTGCAAGAGAATATTCATGGAAAATGAATCATCCTACTGCTTTACCGTACTACGTGTTATGAATTGAGTTATAATTTAACATGAGGCCTTTTAGCATTAGTGGAAAAATCCAAGTAAAACTTGGGACTCAATCAGACCGGACATTGAATTGCATCGTTTCTTTCTCCACCAAAGACTACAAGTCCTGTTTTGAAAATGTTAAACATTTACCTGTATGGGGGGGGGGGGGGCTAATGTTCATGCTACTGCAATGTGAGCTTGATTGAATTGAGCCCATTGTCAGATATTCACTGAACTAAGATCCATTGTTACAAGTGAATAGAACGAACAGGCACACACAATGGAATACTCCATCTTTATTTATGTCTCATCAACCAGGAGTCAAAATGTTCATATCTGAATTAACAGCAGCTTAAACATTTGCCACCTATGGGCTATGGCGCACTTGATTTCCTGTGCTGCAATTCACAGCTGCCGGAGATGATAAGGTAACCTAAACCAGGCCTCTAGGTGTCTTTCACATTCTCCATTGTCTGTGACCCAGCCATCTGCTCACCTACAGCAGATGAAAATGCTTCTACATGGATCCCTCCAGTGAGTTATATCACACAAGAATAGAGCCTGGGCCATGCAGGGAATTCATGCACTGTCTTAGACTGTGATGAAATGAAATGAGCTTTTTGCATAGCAAGTGGTATTTCAATTTCGTCTCCTCCTCCTCACCTCCTCTCCTTAAGATTGCTTAGCTTCTCATTTTCCAGACACATTTCCTGTAAATCCAAAATAAATCTCAGGGCTCTCCCACGGTCCTGCCCATTTTATCTAATTTGCACATCTGAGAGCTGTGTTTGCTTAAAGACAGTAAAGTCTCCTTGGTGAGGGGAAAAACGACCAATGTGCAAGTTTGACAGTGACTATGTTAAAGGTCACATCCCAGAATAACAGCTCATGAAATGTAATGAAGCAACAACGGGCATGCCTTTCTTTTGCAATTTCACTCCTTTTTGGGATAATTTACTGACTGCAGAGTTATTTCTCTAAATGACTTCAGCATGTCACACATTATTCACTGCTGTAGAAACGTGGATAGTACTGAGAATAGGATCTGAACTTACATGATGCTTGCCAACCCAACATGCTATATACCACTTTGCCAAAAGTCCAGACACATAAACTCCTATTTTGTGTATGGCATTTACGACGATACTGTGCACATGTACTTTACACTTATGCCTACTTTGCTTGATTCATTGCTTTTTATTTCAGAGTTTTTTACTTCCTTTGAGGACATGCTGGACAATCACTCCTACATCCTAATCAGCAGGAACGAAGACAAATGACATTCTGATCTCTCAACTGTATGTCACTAATTCATGTACTCATTCAAAATGCTCAAGTTCTGTTCCGACTATTTCAGTGGCTGTGACTGAATAATATGCGGCTCAAGCTTTCAATAAACAGGCAATGACAGCCATAACGGCCGATTGAGATTGAGAGGGAACAGAATGCGACCTGCAGATGTTCCTTTGACTTCCTTTCACACTGCACTGGAGAACCACTGTTGGCTGTAGAGAGATCTTTTGAAATAGGAATCGACTCAATACTACTGTAAAATAGTAATTGCCACCATTCTAGCTGCACTAGGAACAGTTTTAAGATGCAGCGACGGATGGACGAAGCATACATACAATGGATACACAGTCATTTTTTCTTAATAAACATGAATAAATCCTTAATTTCACATTTGTCACTTGATGTTATTAATTTGTTTGCATTATCATCGGACTGAATCAGGATAACCAAGATAAAGGATGGGGTTTTGAGGTTAAAATACAGACAATGAAAACGAATGACGAAGATCTAAAAATCACCTTCATCAGAATGTTTTGTGTTTCCTCTCCTTCGTGACAGGATAAAAGATGATGGCAATCAACAACAACAAAAATCGGCAACCATCTAATTGAATGATGCAAGCTTCCTTTCATAGAATAATCTTAACAACTTCATACATCCCCAGTTCTTCTTTTCTATTGCCTTTTGTTCCAGCTGCCAATGTGGATTTTCACTCCCTTTGTAGGCCTTGCTTGAAATAGGCTTATCTCTGGAGAGGCCTCTTCACTTGACAATAGCCCATCTATACATTAAAATGAACGCTCTATTTCTTTGTACACACACAAGGCGGTATCATGTTTCAAAACCAGTAGTTTTCAAGTCACTCACAAAAAAATGAAGTTGGCATAAGAACAAAAGCGCTAAAAAAATATATATGTATGTCTCAAGGTTCTCATTAAAACAAAGTATGGAACAAGACTCGATGAAATAAAACACGCACAAATGTTTTCAGCGGCTGAGGTTGTTTTTTTTCAGCTGAGGACACTGTGAACCACAGTGCAAGCTTTGGTCAAGCTTTGGTTAAGAATAATTAAGTTACTTGAATAGAAGGGACTTAAAAGAAAGAGTGCCTCTTTGGTGTATTGATATGCTGCTCTTTTTAGTGTTTGAACGTCTTAAAAGAGCAATACCCCGAAAGACTGTTCTGAAAATGTATTCTGGAGTCCTGCTGATGTTCTTTGTCATTGCTGAATATATCGTGACTAACAAACCCAAGAGTGGATTAGGCACATAGGATTAAACGATTTGCCGCCTTGAGTTTATATTACTACTTATAGTTTCTACTCTTCGAAACATGCATATAATATAACTACATATTCAGGCTGCTTTTTGTTTGTTATGGAATGGAAGGAACCCTGAAGAGACATGCAGCGGTGGCCGTGCACCCAATGGCGAAAGTCCTCTGATCATAGAAGATCTGTTGGGTTGGACAAATGCACATGAAATTAGGCATGAAAGCTTGTCATTATGCCCAGTATTTTGGGCTTGGGATGCACTTCAAGCAGTCAAAACAATTGATGTGCTCTGCCTTGGAAAACAAGGAGGCCCGTGACAGTAGCGAGATCATCTGGGAAAGAAAAAACGGAAACGGTTTCGAAATGACAAAGAAATGGATCGATAAACAATGCAAAAGCAGCCATCGCTCTCAAAGGTTCAACGCTGTGCAGACAGCATAACTACCACTTCCATTTGAATTTACCTTGTTACGCGATGCTTGTTTTTGTTCTGCTGAAATGCAGACGGCTCCGATTGTCTTGCTGTGGATCACGTCCCGCGCTGCGCAGTCTGCGGTATGCAGAGCCGCCATCTTTAATCACAACTGAGTTCATCTGTCGATGGTTCTTTCCTTTCTCCCCTCTCTTACTCTGTTCTTGTCTCTCCGTCCCGGCCCCCTCTGCGATTGTTGTGGGGGTTCTTCTTTTCTGACTGACATCAAACCGCCATATCGACAGGCTCATGTGCCGCCTGGTAGGGGGGCAGCTCAAAACAAGCAGCATTGGCCGCTCTCCTTTACCTCGCCGCACATTCACTGACCACATTTCTAGTTTTTCTCCCAAAAAATAGCGATTCCAAGGAAAAATGAATCTCAGCACTGAGGCCTTTGATGTGTGGAAGGCCGAATTCAAAGCTCCTCAATAGGGTCTATTGAATACATCTTTCTGTCAGATGTTCCGAGTAATGAGATTTAGAGGACTTTGATTGATCTAGGCCAATTTGTTGTCACCCGTACTGTCTCAGTCACATATTTTACGGAGAACAAAGGTATTAGAGACACAAACACTTGATCCAACCAATCCGACTTTGTTGTTCTTCCGTTCTTCCAATGTACAAAAATCGAGAGCATAAAAACATATCGTAAGTAAACAAGGGCTCAGCTGGAGTTCTGTGATCGCGCCATTTGAAACCAAAACAATTCTGAGAGGCCTTTGACTACGTTTTTGTTGCTTTCATCCCGACGATGCTCTTCATCCATTCTGACACCCCACTGACATGACTCGTTTCCCCCTTTTATGGTCGGAGACTCGATTTTAAGGCTAATCTTGTTTACTGTCACCGTTTTTTGTTTGTTCCGTAAAGTACTTTTTTTGTGCAATAACCAGTTAAGACTCAAAATGGTCGATGCTCTCACCTGGCTCTCCTGCTGAGTGTGTCGTCGGTTCTGATTTCTCTGGTCCGCCATGACTGGGCGCAGTCGCCTGCTTGCCACTCTAGATTACTTTCTTATACTCATGAACCTGTTTCTGTTTCTTACTAGTGGATAGCTGAAAGATGTGCATCTTTACTTCATGTTGCAGCTTCTTCACTGCAACCCCATTGGAGGATGCGAGGACCAGATGATAGTCTGCAGAATCCTATTGTAACTATAGCAACAGACCCCGCAGGCATGAGTGACTTGCTCCTAATTGCTGGGTAAACATTAGAAATAGCCCACTTACTATTAGCGGATATGATCACAGTTTGTGACGAGACTTAGGGGTGACAATTACAAAAATGAAAGTGGCTTTGAACAAACAAAGCTGAACGGAGTCCTCTTCCGCAATCCAGTCTGGTTTTATCCAGTCTGGTTAAAAAATAAACTCTAGTCATGGAGAGTGGTGGAAATAGCTGTGCTTTGTTATAAAAACCTGAAGTTTGGTTATTTTTAGATCAAAGCTAGCATGTGTTTAATGGATAGTGAAGATTGCGAAATGCCACAAAACACACAACAGCCACTGAGAAGAGGTATAAGCAGATGAGAGTAGTGAAAAGAACATTGGGGAAAAGGGGAGAGATGATTATTGCCTTTGTTGTATAGCGTTATCAGCTGCTTACCTTTCATATGAATTTCACACTTGCTTGTCTTGTAGCAGCCAGGGTCAGATTTAGCAAACCCTTCCCACAATGACCGATTTTCCATTCACACTACCCCAACGAACATCCATGGTGTCGCCTGCCACTTGCATTTGCCTTGATTGCGCCACAGTAACACAAATTTTACTTTCAGATTTTCGCTTGATTTCAGTGGTTCTCTTTTCGCTCCTTCGGGCACATTCGCCAGCATCTGTAATAGAAACAAGAGAAGCCACAACACTCAAAGACATGTAACTCTTAAAAAGAAGAGAGCATCACAGGACAAACAGCTGGCCAGTGGTATCAAGGAGAGCCAGGATTAATGTTCGGGAGGGGTGAAATGTTGGAGCAGTCAAGTCCTGGCTTGTGGAGAAAGATTTTATTTACCTCGCTCTTCATCGAAGATGAGTTGTAAGTTGTCATGGACACAAGGATTTTGTCTTATTTTTTTCTTATCCTGCAGATTCTCTCTGACGCTCCCCCAGGGGAACACAGACCTACAGAGAGGAAAATTGATCGAAAGTTTCGCCTGACATTTTTTTTGTATTTTTACCCGAACAGATGGATTAGAGAAGAAAGAAAATCTAGAGCCAAAGTACAGTCTACAAACCTTTCATTTGGTGGAAGTGACCATTATAGTAGATGCACATTTTTACAAAATAGTCTGTGTGTGCATGGGTGTGTTAGGAACATATTGTTCTCTATATTGTGTTCGATTTTGTTCGTATTGCCACCTTCCAGCATTCCCTGCACATTCTCTGACTATGACGTCCTCACTACATCAGAGAGACTCGTCAAACAGATCCACTACGGCAAAAATACAAAGCAAACATTACCCCGCCACGTACGCAAATGAAGACATCGACATTGTCTGACCACAGAGACAAACACTCAAAGACCTCCGTTTGGACAAAATAAACTACAAGTGCTAAGACGTCTGGCCACACAAGTGTTTTATATTGTACTCTGTGCGTGTATCAGGTAATATTCCATAGCGGTGGATTTCTCATTTGAAGCCGACTGTCTTTTCATGGACACACTCACTCCCATATTTCCACTCATGAACAGAAAAACAAGTGGTGCTTATAAAAGAGAAGTTTGGCCAGTGTGTCTATAACAAGGAGCAATGCATTATTAAAAGGATAGCTACATTAAATAGTTGTCTTATTCTCGGCGGGAGAGAGTGAGTTTCTTGGTGTTTCACCACATGAATAGAAATGCCTCATAATGATGTAATTTCAGGCTAAGAAATAGCTCTCAGGGTTTACAACTGAATTGATTTACGATTCTGTTTACGGATTTGCGGGAGTTGTTCTGAGCACAAAATCAATGCTGTATGACATTACAAACTCCATACTATTTTAGTTTCAAGGATACAAGTTCTTTTCACAAAGATTCAAACACGGGAGCAGACACCATTGTTTCAGTCTCATTTCAAATGTTCCCCTTCATTCTCCATGCCTCAGATACCTGTTCTTTACTATAAAGCCTAGATATTCTGCGGCCTTTGTTCTTCATCCATAATGTGCAGTAAAGCCTAGTTAAAGTCACTGAACAAAATCCTATCAACAGAAGTGCAATGGATATGGCTGGTAATGACTTCTAGGATGAATGTCCTCATGTGTGGATCAGGATGTCCAAGGCCAAAGCCTCATTTTCTGTACCAACTGAGCTCTGGACAGAACCTTGAGCTCTGGCTACTGGAGAGTGTGATATATTATGGATGTTATAGGCAGGTATATGTGCTTGGCATTTATAATACGGGCCTGGCAGAGCAGAAAAGTAAGAATAACCCAACTTGTGTGTTGCTGTCTTTGTTGATTCTAGCTACTGGGCACACACTGGTTGAATCAACGTTGTTTCCGTGTCATTTCAATGAAATTACATTGAACCAACGTGGAATAGATGTTGACTGAGGGCCCTGTATGGCTCAGTTGGTAGGGCTCAGTTGGTAGGGCACAGCGCTTGTAAGGCGTGGGTTGTGGGTTTGATTCCCATAGGGGACCAGTACAAAAATGTGTGCAGTCAGTCTGGATAAGAATGACTCAAATGTATTGACGTCTGTGGGTAGTCACTACTGAATACAGTAATATCCATCCTAGTGACTTTCTTATACCGAATTTGCTTAGTGAGCTACAGATTTGTTACCCATTTTAATTGTTTTAACAATGTTTTTTTTTAGCTCAAGGATCATCATTTAGGCCTCATAGAAATGCTTTGGGTTGTGGTTGATGAATATTGTAATCCACAAATTCCATAACTTTCCACGCTTCACTGTATACCCTGTATTTATGGATTTCATCATTCTTGTGAACCAACAAATAATCTCCTACTATTGGTGTTGTTTTCACCTCATTTCACTAACTGGGCAGCCCTGCATCCCCAGACTACAGAACATGGAACCCTGAGATAAACCACACACAATGACATTCCACCAATGATCAACAGAGGACAAAGTAGCAGCCAGCAGCTGCAGTCACTTTAAAATCTCAACCTACAATTCAGTCACAAACAAAACAATGAGCACGGAAAAAAACAATAGACACCCTCCACAACTAATCTTGACTGACACATTCTGTATGTCAAAGACACTACGGAAGGAGCAGAGCTCATTCAAACCATTTGTGTCCTGAACATTGCATCATGACATATTGCATTTCCATTGTCTTTCTCAAATCACTCTGCTCATGTTCCTTCCGAAACAATCACAACTATTTGGGACTTCATTAGCTGTGATGGCTGTTCCATTTATGTTGGCCATGCCTGCGCCGTGATGTAGCAAGCAAAGACAAACTAAACACAACTCGTGCTTTTCCATCGAGTGCTTTTAGATTTTTATTTTTTTATTTAAACTTTAAAATGTTTTGTTTTAAATATGGCTCAGTATAGTCGCTTGCTATACTTACGGAGCATAAAAGGTAACACTAGTGTAATAAAGACATTGTTAGCACCAGCAAACCTCAAGAATAGTTTAACATAAAACAGAGCAAGCTTTTGTTCGTCTCTGGGTACTGATGATTAGGGATAAGCAGGTCAAGGTTTCATCCACAACATCTGTTGGTTTTCAACACTGACTCATTCCCAATGGTAATGAGTCTTGTTCATTTTGGAAAGCCTTTGAAACAACCCCTAGGATATCTGATCAAATGAAAGCCCTAAGGCAAGCATTTCTCTCTGAGGTTTTGGGGAAGAAGAAGATAGTGAGAGCTCCACCAGACTCATGCATATTGTATCACAAAATGTAGAGGCAATACAAATGTACTGACTATCCATATCAATACTGTAGAGCAGTTCAACTCCAGTTTCCTTTTCTGGGGTGCATTTTCCCAGTAGACTCAGAAATAACACATAAATATATCTGCAGTATTATAAAATACAGATTTGTACTTCTATAACCATACACCCTCAGTAACAATGTAACATTCCCCCTCTAGAAAGGGCAATTCAATTTGAATGTTAGTCCTTCTGTTCCCAGTGTTCTGCAATTAACAGTCTGAAAAAAAGGATACATCTCACGCTTACATTTCCTGTCTCATGACTCTCCTTCTCCTCTCTCCCCTCCCCCATCACTAGCAGTCTGTCTCCTTTCTCTCCCTCTTTCTTTCTTTCTCTCTCCTCTCTCCCAAAGGTGTTTGTTTATTCCTCCCTCCAGGCTGTAGGACTGAAGCCCACTCCCACTGTCAAAGAAACCACCGACAGAGAAGAATAAGGGACCCAGTACAACTGGTTTTAACTCTGCTGACCAAACCATCGGTGCCTCTAAGAACACATCGGAAACAGCATAGAACACACACTGCCGTTAACAAATCATTTTTTCCCCCACAGATCCCGTTAACATTTTTTTTTTCACAGATTATATTGCATTTCTGCTCAGGCGTCTTGTCGTTTCTGCATTCCTGTTTAGGCCTCAATAAAAATTTTGAGCACAGTTTGGATGGACGAAAATTACAGACGTGTTGACGTTGGGCCAGTAACCCGGAAGGTCGCTGGTTTGAATACCTGAGCCGACGAGGTGAAACATCTGTCAATGTGCCCTTGAACAAGACATTCAAGGGCGCCGTAATACTATGGCTGACCTTGTAAAACAACATATTTCACTGCACCTAAAAAATATATAAATGGTTGGCCATTCGCAATTACATTCATTTTATATTACTAGCTTGGTCATTCTTAAAATGTTGTGACAAATGTGTCCCATTGTCTGCAACAATGAAAACCTCACATTTTTGAAGGGTCATTTAAATGTAAAAAGCTGTTTGAATAATAATTTTAATTGTTCTGTATATTGCATAAATTGTGTGTGTGCGTGTGTGTACTAGCTAGTCTTGTGAAGTTTTGAAAGACAGTGCAGTGTAATAGCCTCCCCCTGTGGTTCATGCAAAACATTTTATTTTTCTCATTCTTTTTTTTATTACTCACACCAAATGTCACTTCCAAAGTGACAGTTCATTTAAATAGGCCTATACTAAAATACATTATATTTTACATGCATTGGTGGGGTCCCTACTAACTACTCCCTTTCAACTGAAATGGTGTTACTTCTGTCTTAAACAAAACATCACCTATTTCCAATTTAAATACATGTACACGGCATAAGCCATAAAAAAAAAAACATTTCAGGGTAATAGCTGTGTAACACATACTACTTCGTCTACATGAGATATGGAACACTCTTTCATGCGCTCACCAGCGCAGGCGCGGTGGCCAAGTGGTAAGGCGTCGGTCTCGTAAACCGAAGATCGCGGGTTCGAACCCCGTCCGTGCCTTTTACAAGATTATCAATAGCATTTCTGCTAAATCAAAAATCGATGTACCATTTCCGTACTAGAAATATAATTTATAATAGTAAGCGTAATCAGCCACAACAACAGTCATATTTGTGTTGATTTTCACTTCGACTGAATACCTGACTTTTGTGTGGGACTACTTTAGCATCAATAGGGGGCAGCAAACACTAATGTTTTTAATGCGTCCATACAATCTTTCCTTTACAATGAATGAGAACATAACATTGTAGCTACCTTAGAGTGAAACGTGACATATAGGCAACAACTGACTAAATTAGTGTGCTAAATTGCGCAATATATTCATATTTTAAAAGAGACATGGGGACTTTTGTAAGAATTTTACAAAAGAACGCAATGTTTTGTTTTTCTTACATCCCATTTCATCTGCATTTTCAAACCCTTTCACCAAGTCTTATTGTGAATTCCTTTTGGCGCGCGCGGAACCCTGTTCTGGGCACCATAAACGCACAAAACAGTGTGACGCTCCATGGATTTCGATGAATCCATTTCCCAGTTTCAATATTTGTATAATACTTCTAGGAAAATAAAACTCATACTTCCATTTACAGTAGGCCTAGCATATGCCAAACTTTCCCCCCAATAGCTGCAGAAAACAACGCAGGACAACGCCATATCTGACTCTGATACGACCCCCCCCCCCTAGAATGATTCTCTGAATTTCAACAGCCTATAATTAACAACAAAAACACATTTATTTGGATAAATGCCATATTGCTGTTGTCTGTTTTTGAGACTGCATCACCCCCTTCACGGCCTCTCTTACCTCGTGGCGTGACCATGAAGCAATGTTAGAGGCAATGTATCGAGATTTTATTTTAATGCATTGAGTCAAATCCACCAGACACTGCTGAGCTCACCACTAGGAGCACGGATACTTAAAGAAACAACAACACATAAAATCAGACAGTCGTTCCTTCCTATCCTGCTGACTGGTCTGATATTATCATGGTAAGTTTAAAGCGACGTTATATCCATGATACACGGAAGATGTTTTGCTTGAGAGTTCGGAGCGGCTGTCATGTCGTCTGTCTACTAGGGCTGGGAGGGCCAGCAGGTGTGAGGGGGATTCTTATTGCTGTCACTCCGATTATCTAATAATTAGAGGCCTATGTTATTGATCATTTTGAATAGCACAATGAACGCTAAACTTGTCTGTGAATATTTAGATAATGCTATTGTTTTGATATTAGGTATGCATGATTAGTTGTCGTAAATGTGCTGTTTTTTTTTCACGGGGTGGTCTCTCAGAGTAGCAGACAGATTGTGTCTGAGAGTACCTGAACTCTCTAGGGATCACCAGACAATGTCTGGGACTCAACTAACGCCCAGTGAATTCACTAAATGCACACAAGAGCTGTATATTAAAACATGTTGTTTTACATTCTATACAGAGGGACATATTGCAGCAATATGATATTAATGTGCACGTTATAATCCAGTTGTTGTACAAGGAAATGTCAGCTTGATGCTAATCAAGTGTGTAGTTTATGAAAGGATATGTTCAAGGATTGCACAGTGATTCAAATCATGAGGATTGCATAATCAGTAATCACATCATTTGTATAAAATACACAGGCTACTGTAAAGCCGTTGTTCTTATGAAACCAGCCTTATTGTAGGTCATGTAGGATGTAGCTAGATTAACTAATTATTATAGCAGGCTGACACTGACACATTCTCAATAACAGTGAGTGTGTTATCTATTTTATAGCCAGACAAAACCCCTACCTAGACCATAACCCAATATCAGTTATGCAATAGCCTACACACAAACTGCACTCTTTGAAAATGAGTTGAGGATAAAAGCTGAGGATGATGTAATATTTTATCCATAAGTAATTGTAATGTGTATGAGAATGTCAGGTGGCCTTAGTGTGGTCTCAGTCACGGGATCTTGTGGGCGAGATGAGTTTGATTAGAATCCAACTGGCCCGCAAAGTCCCGCTTCTGTGACTCACCCTCTCATCTTAACCAATTAGCCCAACTTTATGTGTGTTTGTGTGATACTGTGGTTATGTTGGGACAGAATAAATAGTCAAACTAGTGGCAGGCGGTGGTGCCCAGTGAAGTTCAAATGTAATGCCGCAGGGAGAATGAGGGGCTTTTGGGGGCACTTGTGTTTCAGTTTCACCATCATAATGCCCCTAAAAATCCTTATTGCTCTTGCACTGATCTCCTATCGCTGTGCTTATGGGGGTGTATAAAATACATATCAGATTAAACTAAAACACATATCAGATTAAACTCATATATATATATATATCAGATTAAACCAAAATACATATCAGATTAAACTAAAATATATATCAGATTAAACTCATATATATATATATATCAGATTAAACCAAAATACATATCAGATTAAACTAAAATATATATCAGATTAAACTAAAATACATATCAGATTAAACTAAAACACATATCAGATTAAACTAAAACACATATCAGATTAAACTAAAACACATATCAGATTAAACTAAAATACATATCAGATTAAACTCATATATATATATATATATCAGATTAAACCAAAATACATATCAGATTAAACTAAAATATATATCAGATTAAACTAAAATACATATCAGATTAAACTCATATATATATATATATCAGATTAAACCAAAATACATATCAGATTAAACTAAAATACATATCAGATTAAACTAAAATACATATCAGATTAAACTAAAACACATATCAGATTAAACTAAAACACATATCAGATTAAACTAAAATACATATCAGATTAAACTAAAACACATATCAGATTAAACTAAAACACATATCAGATTAAACTAAAATACATATCAGATTAAACTAAAACACATATCAGATTAAACTAAAACACATATCAGATTAAACTAAAACACATATCAGATTAAACTAAAATACATATCAGATTAAACTCATATATATATATATATATATATATCAGATTAAACCAAAATACATATCAGATTAAACTAAAATATATATCAGATTAAACTAACCCAACTCTTTCCCCTCTATACATTTCAGAGTGCCCTTGGATTAATGTCCTAACTAGCTTTATTGTATTGGATTCCATTACATGGGCTGATGTTGATGGTGATGATGATGATGTTGAAGATGATGATAATGTAATCATCATTTTTTATGTTTAGTTTCAGTTCAGCATATTTTTTGATGCTGATGATGTTGACCTGATGTATTTGATAAGGTACTTAACTTCTATCTAGGTTTTACTTTGTACTATTAGTGGTGCTAATGTTGATCATTAATATTGAAATATATTTATATTAATGGCTGCCCACCCATGACTAAGGCACTAGCATTGTATGTACTACCTTTGCATTCAGTATCTTTGTGATTCATATGTGTTTTTTTTAAATGTTTCTACGTCTTATGTGCTCCTTGCTGCAAAACCAATTGCCTTCTGGGACAAATAGAGTTGAAACATGAACTAATGTAGACCACCGTTCAAAAAGTTTGGGGTCACTTAGAAATGTTCTTGATTTTGAAAGAAAAGCAACTCCGGGATGCTGGCCTTCTAGGCAGAGTTGCAAAGAAAAAGCCATATCTCAGACTGGCCAATAACAATAAAACATTAAGATGGGTAAAAGAACACAGACACTGGACAGAGGAACTCTGCCTAGAAGGCCAGCATCCCGGAGTTGCCTCTTCACTGTTGATGTTGAGACTGGTGTTTTGCGGGTACTATTTAATGAAGCTGCCAGTTTGAGGACTTGTGAGGCTTCTGTTTCTCAAACTAGACGCTCTAATGTACTTGTCCTCTTGCTCAGTTGTGCACCAGGGCTTACCACTCCTCTTTCTATTCTGGTTAGAGCCAGTTTGCGCTGTTCTGTGAAGGGAGTAGTACACAGCGTTGTATGAGATCTTCAGTTTCTTGACAATTTCTCGCATGTAGTAGGCATAATTTCGTAGAACAAGAATAGACTGATGAGTTTCAGAAGAAAGTCCTTTGTTTCTGGCCATTTTGAGGCTCTAATCAAACCCACAAATGCTGATGCTCCAGATGCTCACCTAGTCTAAAGAAGGCCTGTTTTATTGCTTCTTTAAACAGAACAACAGTTTTCAGCTGTGCTAACATAATTGCAAAATGGTTTTCTAATGATCAATTAGCCTTTTAAAATAATAAACGTGGGTTGCTGATAATGGGCCTCTGTACTCCTATGTAGAAATTCCATTAAAAATCTGCCTTTTCCAGCTACAATTGTAATTTACAACATTAACAATGTCTACACTGTATTTCTGATCAATTTGATGTTATTTTAATGGACAAAAAATGTGCTTTTCTTTCAAAATCAATGACATTTCTAAGTGACCCCAAACTTTTATAATTTTATAGATTGTTATCTCACTTCTAATGATGAATAAATAATGATTGCATTGCATAAATCATAATTCAGTATGGTTATTGGCTTTATATCAATTGTGAGAGGTTTGCGTCAATTACAACATGTAAGGAGGCGTTCAAATTCCTCAAAATATTAACGCAGGGGACTTCTTAGAATTTCCCTGTAAAGAAAGGAGCCGTGTCTTCTTTCAAAGCCCAGATTGTTCCATCCTAGTCTTGAGGCAAAGGCCAGAACACACTCTTTCAGTGCTCAGAGCATGTGACACAAACACAAGCCACTGCTCAATATTTGTTTGTGTTAACATTGCCAATGTATCTCCCTTGGCTTGAACAAGCCCTTTGGTAGGGAGTTCACATAATGTCATGCCTACAATTTGTGCTTCTCACAGATGGCCTTGAGTGAACAATTAAGTTGTTTTGCACCAAGGTCCGCTCACAACCCCTGTGTGTGTATCACTTTCCTGTTAAATTCCAGCTGACTGGGATCACTGAATTACTATACACTGTAAAAAAAATATGCTGGTTCTACTTTTTAAAAATGAACTGTTTGCCTCAGCTTTTTGACTATTTCCAACATGAGGTATTACTATGTATAATATACAATTCCAAAACAGTTAGATCTACTTCATCTTTTGGATCAGTTACTTTCAGTGATCATGTCAAATATGTCTTTGATTATTTGCCATTTTAACCCATTGCTGAACACAGTGTGCATTCCACTAGCAGTCAGTGGAGGTAGAACTGTGGCCATTGTAAGATGCTGCATGTGCCTCTAGCATTAAGGGTTGTGTAACCTTGTAGATGGTGGGAATCTCACCGTTGAACGTCAATTTGCCCGATGCTTTTCATATCAGTTCATCATTATCCATTATAACTCATAGCACAACAAGCTGCTTAATACTGATACAGAAACATGCATATAAAGTTGTGTAAAAGTATCATAAAGTCAAACTGTTACGGTGAGTGAATGAGGACCCAAAAGCGAACTAACTTAAACAGAGCTTCTTTAATAACCAAACATAGGTAGGCTCAGATAGACCGGCAGATTCCGACAGGACAGGACAAGGTTACAGCAAACATGACGATAGTCTGGTTCAGGCATGAAACACAACAAACAAGAATCCGACAAGGACAGGAACAAAAACAGAGAGAGATATAGGGGACTAATCAGAGGGAAAAAGGGAACAGGTGGGAAAAGGGGTGACGAGGTAGTCAGGAGGAGACAAGGAACAGCTGGGGGAAAGCGGGGGAGAAAAGGTAACCTAATACGACCAGCAGAGGGAGACAGGGTGAAAGGAAAGGACAGAAAGACACAACATGACAATACATGACAGTACCCCCCCACTCACCGAGCGCCTCCTGGCGCACTCGAGGAGGAAACCTGGCGGCAACGGAGGAAATCCTCGATCAGCGCACGGTCCAGCACGTCCCGAGAGGGAACCCAACTCCTCTCCTCAGGACCGTACCCCTCCCAATCTACGAGGTACTGGTGACCACGGCCCCGAGGACGCATGTCCAAAATCCTGCGGACCCTGTAGATGGGTGCGCCCTCGACAAGGATGGGGGGGGGGGGGGGGGGAAGACGAGCGGGGGCGCGAAGAACGGGCTTGATACAGGAGACATGGAAGACCGGGGGGACGCGACGAAGGTATCGCGGAAGAAGAAGTCGAACTGCGACAGGATTAATGACCCGAGAAATACGGAACGGACCAATGAACCGCGGGGTCAACTTGCGAGAAGCCGTCTTAAGGGGAAGGTTCTGAGTGGAGAGCCAAACTCTCTGACCGCGACAATATCTAGGACTCTTAGTTCTACGCTTATTAGCAGCCCTCACAGTCTGCGTCCTATAACGGCAAAGTGCAGACCTGACCCTCTTCCAGGTGCGCTCGCAACGTTGGACAAAAGCCTGAGCGGAGGGGACGCTGGACTCGGCGAACTGAGATGAGAACAGCGGAGGCTGGTACCCGAGGCTACTCTGAAAAGGAGATAGCCCGGTCGCAGACGAAGGAAGCGAGTTGTGGGCGTATTCTGCCCAGGGGAGCTGTTCTGACCAAGACGCAGGGTTGCGAAAAGAAAGACTGCGTAAGATGCGACCAATAGTCTGATTGGCCCGTTCTGCTTGACCGTTAGACTGGGGGTGAAAGCCGGAAGAGAGACTGACGGAAGCCCCAATCAAACGGCAAAACTCCCTCCAAAATTGAGACGTGAATTGCGGACCTCTGTCCGAAACGACGTCTGACGGAAGGCCATGAATTCTGAAAACATTCTCGATGATGATTTGTGCCGTCTCTTTAGCAGAAGGAAGCTTAGCAAGGGGAATGAAATGAGCCGCCTTAGAGAACCTATCGACAACCGTAAGAATAACAGTCTTCCCCGCTGACGAAGGCAGTCCGGTGACAAAATCTAAGGCGATGTGAGACCACGGTCGAGAGGGAATGGGAAGCGGCCTGAGACGGCCGGCAGGAGGGGAGTTACCGGACTTAGTCTGCGCGCAGACCGAACAAGCAGCCACGAAACGACGCGTGTCATGCTCCCGGGTGGGCCACCAAAAACGCTGGCGAATGGAAGCAAGCGTACCCCGAACGCCAGGGTGGCCGGCTAACTTGGCAGAGTGAGCCCACTGAAGAACGGCCAGACGAGTAGGAACGGGAACGAAAAGAAGGTCCCTAGGACAAGCGCGCGGCGACGGAGTGTGAGTGAGCGCTTGCTTTACCTGCCTCTCAATTCCCCAGACAGTCAACCCGACAACACGCCCCTCAGGGAGAATCCCCTCGGGGTCAGTGGAGGCTACTGAAGAACTGAAGAGACGAGATAAAGCATCAGGCTTGGTGTTCTTAGAGCCCGGACGATAAGAAATCACGAACTCGAAACGAGCGAAAAACAGCGCCCAACGCGCCTGACGCGCATTAAGTCGTTTGGCAGAACGGATGTACTCAAGGTTCCTATGGTCAGTCCAAACGACAAAAGGAACGGTCGCCCCCTCCAACCACTGTCGCCATTCGCCTAGGGCTAACCGGATGGCGAGCAGTTCGCGGTTTCCCACATCATAGTTACGTTCCGACGGCGACAGGCGATGAGAAAAATACGCGCATGGGTGGACCTTGTCGTCAGAGAGGGAGCGCTGAGAAAGAATGGCTCCCACGCCCACCTCTGACGCGTCAACCTCGACAACGAACTGTCTAGAGACGTCAGGTGTAACAAGGATAGGAGCGGATGTAAAACGATTCTTGAGGAGATCAAAAGCTCCCTGGGCGGAAACGGACCACTTAAAGCACGTCTTGACAGAAGTAAGGGCTGTGAGAGGAGCTGCCACCTGACCGAAATTACGGATGAAACGACGATAGAAGTTCGCGAAGCCGAGAAAGCGCTGCAGCTCGACGCGTGACTTAGGGGCGGGCCAATCAATGACAGCTTGGACCTTAGCGGGATCCATCTTAATGCCTTCAGCGGAAATAACAGAACCGAGAAATGTGACGGAGGAGGCATGAAAAGTGCACTTCTCAGCCTTCACAAAAAGACAATTCTCTAAAAGGCGCTGGAGGACACGTCGAACGTGCTGAACATGAATCTGGAGTGACGGTGAAAAAATCAGGATATCGTCAAGGTAAACGAAAACAAAGATGTTCAGCATGTCTCTCAGGACATCATTGACTAATGCCTGAAAGACAGCTGGAGCGTTAGCGAGGCCGAAAGGAAGAACCCGGTATTCAAAGTGCCCTAACGGAGTGTTAAACGCCGTCTTCCACTCGTCCCCCTCCCTGATGCGCACGAGATGGTAAGCGTTACGAAGGTCCAACTTAGTGAAAAACCTGGCTCCCTGCAGGATCTCGAAGGCTGAAGACATAAGAGGAAGCGGATAACGATTCTTAACTGTTATGTCATTCAGCCCTCGATAATCTATGCAGGGGCGCAGAGACCCGTCCTTCTTCTTGACAAAAAAAAACCCCGCTCCGGCGGGAGAGGAGGAGGGGACTATGGTACCGGCGTCAAGAGCTACAGACAAATAATCCTCGAGAGCCTTACGTTCGGGAGCCGACAGAGAGTATAGTCTACCCCGGGGGGGAGTGGTTCCCGGAAGGAGATCAATACTACAATCATACGACCGGTGTGGAGGAAGAGAGGTGGCCCTGGACCGACTGAACACCGTGCGCAGATCGTGATATTCCTCCGGCACCCCTGTCAAATCACCAGGCTCCTCCTGTGAAGAAGAGACAGAGGAAACAGGAGGGATAGCAGACATTAAACATTTCACATGACAAGAGACGTTCCAGGAGAGGATAGAATTACTAGACCAATTAATGGAAGGATTATGACAAACTAGCCAGGGATGGCCCAAAACAACAGGTGTAAAAGGTGAACGAAAAATCAAAAAAGAAATGGTTTCGCTATGATTACCAGAAACAGTGAGGGTTAAAGGTAGCGTCTCACGCTGAATCCTGGGGAGAGGACTACCATCCAGGGCGAACAAGGCCGTGGACTCCCTTAACTGTCTGAGAGGAATGTCATGTTCCCGAGCCCAGGTCTCGTCCATAAAACAGCCCTCCGCCCCAGAGTCTATTAAGGCACTGCAGGAAGCTGACGAACCGGTCCAGCGTAGATGGACCGACAAGGTAGTGCAGGATCTTGAAGGAGAGACAGGAGTAGTAGCGCTCACCAGTAGCCCTCCGCTTACTGATGAGCTCTGGCTTTTACTGGACATGAAGTGACAAAATGACCAGCAGAACCGCAATAGAGACAGAGGCGGTTGGTGATTCTCCGTTCCCTTTCCTTAGTCGAGATGCGGATACCTCCCAGCTGCATAGGCTCAGCACCCGAGCCGGCAGAGGAAGATGGTAGTAATGCGGAGAGGGGGGCAACGGAGAACGCGAGCTCCTTTCCACGAGCTCGGTGACGAAGATCAACCCGTCGCTCAATGCGAATAGCGAGTTCAATCAGGGAATCCACGCTGGAAGGGACCTCCCGGGAGAGAATCTCATCCTTTACCTCTGCGCGGAGACCCTCCAGAAAACGAGCGAGCAAAGCCAGCTCGTTCCAGCCACTGGAGGCAGCAAGAGTGCGAAACTCAATAGAGTAGTCTGTTATGGATCGATTACCTTGACATAGGGAAGACAGGACCCTGGAAGCCTCCTCCCCAAAAACAGATCGATCAAAAACCCGTATCATCTCCTCCTTAAAGTCCTGATACTGGTTAGTACACTCAGCCCTTGCCTCCCAGATTGCCGTGCCCCACTCACGAGCCCGTCCAGTAAGGAGAGATATGACGTAGGCGACACGAGCAGTGCTCCTGGCGTAAGTGTTGGGCTGGAGAGAAAACACAATATCACACTGGGTGAGGAACGAGCGGCATTCAGTGGGCTCCCCAGAGTAACACGGCGGGTTATTGATTCTGGGCTCCGGAGATTCGAAAGCCCTGGAAGTGGCCGGTGGATCGAGGCGGAGATGGTGAACCTGTTCTGTGAGGTTGGAGACTTGGGTGGCCAGGGTCTCAACGGCATGTCGAGCAGCAGACAATTCCTGCTCGTGTCTGCCTAGCATCGCTCCCTGGATCTCGACGGCTGAGTGGAGAGGATCCGAAGTCGCTGGGTCCATTCTTGGTCGGATTCTTCTGTTACGGTGAGTGAATGAGGACCCAAAAGCGAACTAACTTAAACAGAGCTTCTTTAATAACCAAACATAGGTAGGCTCAGATAGACCGGCAGATTCCGACAGGACAGGACAAGGTTACAGCAAACATGACGATAGTCTGGTTCAGGCATGAAACACAACAAACAAGAATCCGACAAGGACAGGAACAAAAACAGAGAGAGATATAGGGGACTAATCAGAGGGAAAAAGGGAACAGGTGGGAAAAGGGGTGACGAGGTAGTCAGGAGGAGACAAGGAACAGCTGGGGGAAAGCGGGGGAGAAAAGGTAACCTAATACGACCAGCAGAGGGAGACAGGGTGAAAGGAAAGGACAGAAAGACACAACATGACAATACATGACACAAACAATTTTGAATTACCCACAATCCTCTAAAAACGAGGCCACATGGCAAGTTGTTGAAAAAAATACATTATTAAGCTGAGAGTAAATATTATGAAAATATAGTAAATGATACACTGTATATTAAATTGAATTGACATTTTCAAATGTAATGCTTTTTGAAAACATACAAACGAAGTAAGGTATTACAAATATTGAAGTAAAACCCGAAACCTGAATTTGTATGTGAAAATCATATATTTTTGGGGATAGTATTTACTAAGCCCCTGAATATTTTTTTTACAGTGTTAGTGCAGCCACAGCAGCTGTGGATTCATGATCAACTAATTGATTACCAAAATGTTTTGCAAATTAGATGAGGGTGAACAGATGAAGACCAAAGGAATTTTGATTAAAAGAACACTTTCAGTAGGCCATTTGCAATTCTGCTCATCTTCATGAAATATGCTGCACAGCAAGCGGGCTAAGGCATAAAACAGGTGATTAGTGGTCATTCACACACATCAAGCTCTCTGTATGTCCACAAGCCTGTAGCTACTGCTATCAGGAGAGCACTTCCTTCTATGTGGGATATACTGTGAGTGAGCAGAATAGATATTTAGCTCTCTTCACCTTTACCTTGAAATTGATGACGGAATCAGAATGATCTTGACAGAATGGTTCATGAAACAAAAGTATTTTGGATTTCATTGTTGTATTTGCATTCATAGAAGAATATCAGTGGAGATGAACCCTCTTCAACTAAGCCCATCTAAATAATCTCTCAAAATATCAGCGCATAAACACATCTATATCATTGTAAACATATCTTAGCCATGGACATATTGAATCAAAACTGTAATAATCTGCATCGTGAGATGTGATGGTGGAGTCGTAAACACCTTCCCTTGCTGTGAAGGCGCTGTGTGTGAAGAATATGGTCAAGCTGTGTTGAATCACAGAGCATTTGCTGGCTTTCCAGACAGGTTTGTCTTTGCTTATCGTGAGGGAGGCAGTTACAGCTGGGGAAGTCATTATTGACACCCTATACCTTCAACGGAACGTTCCAGTCTAAATGACATGGCAGAAAGGATCTGTGCCTTTATTGATTTTAAATAAAACATCACAGCGAATGCCTATGGTAATAATATTGAAATATGAATATTGCAATATGAGTATTTAAAATATTAAACTGTGAATGACAAGACGAGAAAACAACAGATAAACTATTAATAGACTATTAATAGATTGATTAATAATGATAGTAGAAACTCTAATTGTTGGTATCATTTCTGCATCATGTGGTGCCTGGTGCCTCAGGAAGTAGATTATAAAGTAAATGACTGTCCTAGTTGAGATTAGAGGTCGGCCGATTATGATTTTTCAACACCGATACCGATTATTGGATGACCAAAAAAAGCAGATACCGATTAATCGGACGATTTTTAAAAATTGATTTGTAATAATAACAATTACAACAATACTGAATGAACACTTATTTTAACTTAATATAATACATCAATAAAAATCAATTTAGCCTCAAATAAATAATTAAACATGTTCAATTTGGTTTAAATAATGCAAAAACAAAGTGTTGGAGAGGTAAAAGTGCAATATGTGCCATGTAAAAAAGCAAAATTTGAGTTCCTTGCTCAGAACATGAGAACATATGAAAGTTGGTGGTTCCTTTTAACATGAGACTTCAATATTCCAAGGTAAGAGGTTTTAGGTTGTAGTTAATATAGCATTTATATGACTATTTCTCTCTATACCATTTGTATTTCATTTACCTTTGACTATTGGATGTTCTTATAGGCACTATAGTATTGCCAGTGTAACAGTATAGCTTCCGTCCCTCTCCTCGCCCCTACCTGGGCTCGAACCAGGAACACATCGACAACAGCCACACTCGAAGCAGCGTTACCCATGCAGAGCAAGGGGAACAACTACTCCAAGTCTCAGAGCGAGTGACGTTTGAAACGCTATAACTAGCTAGCCATTTCACATCGGTTACACCAGCCATTAGGCTGGTAGGCTTGAAGTCATAAACAGCGCTGTGCTTGCGAAGAGCTGCTGGCAAAACGCACGAAAGTGCTGTTTGAATGAATGCTTACGAGCCTGCTGCTACCTACCATCGCTCAGTCAGACTGCTCTATCAAATCATAGACTTAATTATAACATAATAACACACAGAAATACGAGCCTTTGGTCATTAATATGGTCGAATCCAGAAACTATAATTTCGAAAACAAAACGTTTATTATTTCAGTGAAATACGGAATCGTTCGGTATTTTATTTAACGGATGGCATCCCTAAGTCTAAATATTCTTGTTACATTGCACAACTTTCAATGTTGTATCATAATTACGTAAAATTCTGGCAAATTAGTTCGCAATGAGCCAGGTTGGCCAAACTGTTGCATATACCCTGACTCTGCGTGCAATGAACGCAAGAGAAGTGACACAATTTCACCTGGTTAATATTGCCTGCTAACCTGGATTTCTTTTAGATAAATATGCAGGTTAAAAAATATATACTTCTGTGTATTGATTTTAAGAAAGGCATGGATGTTTATGGTTAGGTACAGTCGTCCAACGATTGTGCTTTTTTCACAAATGTGCTTTTGTTAAATCATCCCCCAGCGTTGCATCGATTATATGCAACGCAGGGCTCGCTAGATAAACTAGTAATATCATCAACCATGTGTTGTTATAACTAGTGATTATGATTGATTGATTGTTTTTTATAAGATAAGTTTAATAATGCTAGCTAGCAATTTACCTTGGCTTCTACTGCATTCGCGTAACAGGCAGTCTCCTTGTGGAGTGCAACGAGAGGCAGGTGGTTATAGCGTTGGACTTATTAAGTGTAATGTTGCAAGATTGGATCCCCCGAGCTGACAATGTGAAAATCTGTCGTTCTGCCCCTGAACAAGGCAGTTAACCCACCGTTCCTAGGCCGTCATTGAAAATAAGTGTGTGTTCTTAACTGACTTGCCTAGTTAAAAGGTATAATTTTTTATTTTTACATCTGCAAAATTGGCGCCCAAAAATACAGATTTCCGATTGTTATGAAAACTTGAAATCGGCCCTAATTAATCGGCCATTCCAATTAATCGGTAGACCTCTAATAGAGATATCTTTAAAAGGGCCTGCAAGATATTCATCTGAGACATTTGATGTTCAATATTATGAGATAATAGCATAAGCGTGTTTGACTTTTTCCAATGGATGTAATCCTTTGAGTAATCTCTATTAAATGATCCCTCAAATCCGAACGACGTAGAATGTTTTCTGACGCATTGCTGTGCATAAACCAAAACTATGTTGATTAGATTCTGTGATAAACTAGTAAACTTTGCAAAAATGAATCCCCAAAAGCCTCTTGCTATGACAAGCTGACGTCAGAGGAGAGGAATGCACTGGAGAACATCATTTTTTGTTGAATTAGCAAAGTACATTCACAATGACCTACAAAATGGTTTGGATTGTCACAACCACCTTTAAGATTCCAGATGTGACCAATATTTCCTGGTCCTTGCAGTCCTTAGACTGTTGTGTTTCTAATTGTATAACCTTCCTCTATAGAGGCTTCATCTACATCAACGTATAGTACTCTACTACACTGAGTATACAAAACATTAAGAATGCCAGCTCTTTCCATGACATAGACTGACCAGGTGAATCTAAGTGAAAGCTATGATACCTTATTGATGCCACGTCAATCAGTGTAGATGAAGGGGAGGAGACAGGTTAAAGACAGATTTTTAAGCCTTGAGACAATTGAGACATGGTTGTGTATGTGTGCCATTCAGAGGGTGTTCTTAATGTTTTGTACACTCAGTGTATGTGTCTGTCGTCAAGAACCTTCCCTCTACTCATCATGGGGTGAATGGATCTGTATGTATGAGTGAATAGAAGATGGTGGCATGTATTCTTTCACTACACTGATGCACATGAGTCTTCCTAGTGTTATTTAGTGGTCTTCAGACAAGGCAGAGCAGAGTGAGAAGGACACACAACCCCAGTTTACTGTTTAATCATCTCTGCTCGCAGGTCTCCACACTGACAGCCTGCCAGATACAACAAAGCTGAGGGTGTGAGAGTCAGCAGGCCAAGAGCACACACACACACACACACACACACACACACACACACACACACACACACACACACACACACACACACACACACACACACACACACACACACACACACACACACACACACACACACAAACACACACACACACACACACAGCTTTTAAACAAAATACCAGGTGGCATAGCAAGATGAAATGTGCCTTTTCTTGTCAATGCACATAATACATTGGACAGGACCACTTTCAGCATACATCAGCTGCTGATCTTACATGTAAGTAATACAACAAGTATTGTAATTACAGTAATTACAGTAATCCTGACCCTAAATACAGCGTAAGAAGAATGTCATACCAACACTTGTTACCATGTTAAGTGTCTGATGATAAAAAGTTTGGAATTGTTCCATTTGGAAATGCTTTATAACAATGTTAGTGAGGAAAAATATATATTTCCTTGTCCCAAAAAATCAAGACATGTGTGAAGCAATAAGGCACGGTATGAAACCCTTACAGCCAAGACTCCCACCCACATCTAATCCTATTGTGGATATGGCCATATTGAGTGCTCTACAGTTGCTGATGTCAGATTCCTTTGACATTCACACTGAGCTGCACGCACTGTTGAAGTCCCATTTTGAAGCAGGACTACTTAGACAGAGAGGGACACACAGAGACCTTGCATGGGAACTCTGCAGGGTAAAGTATATTGAAAAATCTCACATGACAAGCCACCCTCACACAGCGAGGGGGATACATTTACCCTTTCTGCCTCAGCAGTTATATTTAGAGCTTCAGTAGAACCGGTGAACAGAGGACATCATGATGCATTTGAAGCTAAATGGGAAGGAATTGAGATGATTCTCTTGATTCTTATGCTCGAATCAGACACCAAACATGATTAACACAGTAAGATGAATGAATGTAGGCTGTGCTCTCTTGGTATGACAATGTAATAATGACAATAGAAATTTGTCCAGCCAAATATGACCAAGTTGTCGCTCTCACTTAAACAAAATTCATATATGGCCGTCCAATATGTCAAGATGGAGTTGGCTCTGAACTCGGTAAGTAGCTGTCTCCTGGGCACATGTGCATCCAACACTGTCATCAAACGCTGATTTCTCACATAAATGCACACATTGATTCAGGTTACAGACCATGTAACTACGCCTAGAACCCATAGATAAAGCAAGTGAATCAATATTAGTCAAATCAAATGTAATTGGTCACATACACATGGTTAGCAGATGTTAATGCGAGTGTAGTGAAATGCTTGTGCTTCTAGTTCCAACCATGCAGTAATATCTAACAAGTAGCTTCAGTAGGCTAGTTATTGGGTTTGTAACAATATACATTTGTGTAACTACTGTGCCGAGGTCCCATTTGAATCACGAGAAATTATAATATGTCCAGTGTTGGAAAAAGTACTCAATTCTCATACTTGAGTAAAAGTAAAGATACCTTAATATAAAATGACTCAAGTAAAAGTGAAAGTCACCCAGTAAAATTATACTTGAGTAAAAGTCTACAAGTATTTGGTTTTCAAATACACTTAAGAATCAAAAGTAAAAGTACGAATAATAGAAAATTACTTATATTAAGCAAACCAGACAGCACAATTTCTTTTTTTTAAATTTACGGATAGCCAGGGTCACACTCCAATACTTAGACATCATTTACAAACAAAACATTTGTGTTTAGTGAGTCCGCCAGATCAGAGTCAGTAGGGATGACCTGGGATGTTCTCTTGATAAGTCTGCGAATTGGACCATTTTCTGTCCTGCTAAACATTCAAAATGTAACGAGTACTTCTGGGTGTCAGGGAAACTGTATGGAGTAAGAAGTACATCATTTTCTTCAGGAATGTAGTGAAGGCTGTGTAAAAGTTGTCAAAAATATAAATAGTAAAGTGAAGTACAGATACCCCAAAAAACGACTTTACTTTAAGTACTTTCCACCACTGAATATGCCTTTGGGGAGTGCGGATCAAATGACTCATCTCACATGTCTCGTTTTCTAAGACTGCTTTGTGAAGGCAAAATGTGTTTAGCATTGAGCATATTTGGACAACATTCATTGTAGTAATCACATCTATAAACCATACTTGAACGTTGTCCTGTGACTGATGTGAACACATCAAAAGTGGACCAATTACTAGACATATGGGGATGTGGACTGCTTTATTTCACTGTCATGCTTTATTTCACTGCCACACAAGTGCATATGGACAAACCACACAATTGGACAAGGTTATTAAAAATCTACGTGCATGTACAATTCCCAAACAAAACTGGGGGCGGTTTAAAAGTTCCAATTCACAGCATAGCACATTTTCCTCACTGAGCAATAAGTAGGATTTACATGAACCAAATCTATGATTCTTGTTAAATCCAGAATCCTTGACAGGCACCCCTGGAGACCAGCTCTGTGCAGTAGAGCTCAGCTTCCTCATATGACTGCCAGGCCTTGGAGAGAAGCCCCCAAATTAATCAGTATCAGGCCCTGCTGACTGCATTCTGGCCCAGTGCTCTCTAGCATGCAGACCCAGGAGTACCAGCTTAATTAACAACCACAATGGAAATGTAATGTACCTAAAGATAAAACTACATTAGGCAAAGCTGCCAGAAAATAAATGCAGGTAGTGTTGTTATTGTCTTTAAATAGGCAGGTAAAAACACAGGAAAAATAAGATCCTCCTGTTGATTCAGTGGTTAAGAAATCACTCAGAGATATTTTGGCTGGTTGGGTTATGACTTTGGGTTGTGGCCATGTGGTTGTGGGTCAATGACAAGCTGCACTGCCAGCTATTATGAGTCCACCGTAGTCTGAACATTGTGGAAAAGAGGCAGGTAATAGGTCTCTATGCTTCGGGCCTCTGGCAGAATGTCAACAAACCCCTTAATAGTGTTTCAAGGATGATGTATTGACAGCGTTCTGAAAAATGACGACTATTCACATGACAGACATGCTCCATTTTCACCAGGATCTATGCTTTGTCGTCTAGCCCTAACTCGGCACAATGGTGCTTCTTTGACTTTTTTCTTACACCAAATGGTGACAAACAAACTCCCTTTGTTCAATCCATCCTTGCAAATTATCATGTTTCTTACCTTTGAGAGGCCATTTGTCTAAGGGAAATGTTACTGTAAGTTGAATATAAAACCATATGGAGTGCGTTCTCTCCTCCCAGTTGAAAAGATCAAATAGGATTTAAAGTGCTGACTGGCACAACTTACACAGAATATCGTGCAAGACCTACTCCACTGGGCGGGCACACACTGGTTGAATCAACGTTGTTTCCACATCATTTCAATGAAATTACTTTGAATCAACGTGGCACAGACGTTCAATTGAAAGCTTCAAATTCAAATCAAATCAAATGTATTTATATAGCCCTTCGTACATCAGCTGATATCTCAAAGTGCTGTACAGAAACCCAGCCTAAAACCCCAAACTGCAAGCAATGCAGGTGTAGAAGCACGGTGGCTAGGAAAAACTCCCTAGAAAGGCCAAAACCTAGGAAGAAACTTAGAGAGGAACCTGGCTATGAGGGGTGGCCAGTCCTCTTCTGGCTGTGCCGGGTGGAGATTATAACAGAACATGGCCAAGATGTTCAAATGTTCATAAATAACCAGCATGGTCAAATAATAATAATCACAGTAGTTGTCGAGGGTGCAGCAAGTCAGCACCTCGGGTGCTGAATAGTTGAAACTGGAGCAGTAGCATGGCCAGGTGGACTGGGGACAGCAAGGAGTCCTCATGCCAGGTAGTCCTGAAGCATGGTCCTAGGGCTCAGGTCCTCCGAGAGAGAGAAAGAAAGAGAGAAAGAGAGAGCATACTTAAATTCACCAAGGACACCGGATAAGACAGGAGAAGTACTCCAGATATAACAAACTGACCCTAGCCCCCCGACACAAACTACTGCAGCATAAATACTGGAGGCTGAGACAGGAGGGGTCAGGAGACACTGTGGCCCCATCCGATGATACCCCCGGGCAGGGCCAAACAGGAAGGATATAACCCCACCCACTTTGCCAAAGCACAGCCCCCACACCACTAGAGGGATATCTTCAACCACCAACTTACCATCCTGAGACAAGGCCGAGTATAGCCCACAAAGATCTCTGCCACGGCACAACCCAAGAGGAGGCGCCAACCCAGACAGGAAGATCACATCAGTGACTCAACCCACTCAAGTGACGCACCCCTCCCAGTGACGGCATGAAAGAGCACCAGTAAGCCAGTGACTCAGCCCCTGTAATAGGGTTAGAGGCAGAGAATCCCAGTGGAAAGAGGGGAACCGGCCAGGCAGAGACAGCAAGGGCGGTTCGTTGCTCCAGAACCTTTCCATTCACCTTCACACTCCTGGGCCAGACTACACTCAATCATATGATCCACTGAAGAGATGAGTCTTCAGTAAAGACTTAAAGGTTGAGACCGAGTCTGCGTCTCTCACATGAGTAGGCAGACCATTCCATAAAAATTGAGCTCTATAGGAGAAATCCCTGCCTCCAGCTGTTTGCTTAGAAATTCTAGGGACTATTAGGAGGCCTGCGTCTTGTGACCGTAGCGTACGTGTAGGTATGTACGGCAGGACCAAATCTGAGAGATAGGTAGAAGCAAGCCCATGTAATGCTTTGTAGGTTAGCAGTAAAACCTTGAAGTCAGCCCTTGCCTTAACAGGAAGCCAGTGTAGGGATGCTAGCACTGGAGTAATATGATCAAATTTTTGGGTTCTAGTCAGGATTCTAGCAGCCGTATTTAGCACTAACTGAAGTTTATTTAGTGTTTTATCCAGGTAGCCGGAAAATAGAGCATTGCAATGTTACGTAGATGGAAAAAAGCTGTCCTTGAAACAGTCTTATTATGTTCGTCAAAAAAGAGATCAGGGTCCAGAGTAAAGCCGAGGTCCTTCAAAGTTTTATTTGAGACGACTGTACAACCATTAAGATTAATTGTCAGATTCAACAGAATATCTTTGTTTCCTGGGACCTAGAACAAGCATCTCTGTTTTGTACGAGTTTAAAAGTAGAAAGTTTGCAGCCATCCACTTCCTTATGTCTGAAACACAGACTTCTAGCGAGGGCAATTTTGGGGCTTCACCATGTTTCATTGAAATGTACAGCTGTGTGTTATCCGCATAGCAGTGAAAGTTAACATTATGTCTTCGAATGACATCTCCAAGAGGTAAAATATATAGTGAAAACAATAGTGGTCCTAAAACGGAACCTTGAGGAACACCGGAATACAGTGCCTTGCGAAAGTATTCGGCCCCCTTGAACTTTGCGACCTTTTGCCACATTTCAGGCTTCAAACATAAAGATATAAAACTGTATTTTTTTGTGAAGAATCAACAACAAGTGGGACACAATCATGAAGTGGAACGACATTTATTGGATATTTCAAACTTTTTTAACAAATCAAAAACTGAAAAATTGGGCGTGCAAAATTATTCAGCCCCTTTACTTTCAGTGCAGCAAACTCTCTCCAGAAGTTCAGTGAGGATCTCTGAATGATCCAATGTTGACCTAAATGACTAATGATGATAAATACAATCCACCTGTGTGTAATCAAGTCTCCGTATAAATGCACCTGCACTGTGATAGTCTCAGAGGTCCGTTAAAAGCGCAGAGAGCATCATGAAGTGAGGTTGGAGCTCAGTGAGGTTGGATGGAGAGCATTTGTGAACAGCAGTTTTCAGTTCTTTCCACAGATTCTCGATTAGATTCAGGTCTGGACTTTGACTTGGCCATTCTAACACCTGGATATGTTTATTTTTGAACCATTCCATTGTAGATTTTGCTTTATGTTTTGGATCATTGTCTTGTTGGAAGACAAATCTTCGTCCCAGTCTCAGGTCTTTTGCAGACTCCATCAGGTTTTCTTCCAGAATGGTCCTGTATTTGGCTCCATCCATCTTCCCATCAATTTTAACCATATTCCCTGTCCCTGCTGAAGAAAAGCAGGCCCAAACCATGATGCTGCCACCACCATGTTTGACAGTGGGGATGGTGTGTTCAGCAGTGTTGCTTTTACGCCAAACATAACGTTTTGCATTGTTGCCAAAAGTTCAATTTTGGTTTCATCTGACCAGAGCACCTTCTTCCACATGTTTGGTGTGTCTCCCAGGTGGCTTGTGGCAAACTTTAAACACTTTTTATGGATATCTTTAAGAAATGGCTTTCTTCTTGCCACTCTTCCATAAAGGCCAGATTTGTGCAATATACGACTGATTGTTGTCCTATGGACAGAGTCTCCCACCTCAGCTGTAGATCTCTGCAGTTCATCCAGAGTGATCATGGGCCTCGGATGCATCTCTGATCAGTCTTCTCCTTGTATGAGCTGAAAGTTTAGAGGGACGGCCAGGTCTTGGTAGATTTGCAGTGGTCTGATACTCCTTCCATTTCAATATTATCGCTTGCACAGTGCTGCTTGGGATGTTTAAAGCTTGGGAAATCTTTTTGTATCCAAATCCGGCTTTAAACTTCTTCACAACAGTATCTCGGACCTGCCTGGTGTGTTCCTTGTTCTTCATGATGCTCTCTGCGCTTTTAACGGACCTCTGAGACTATCACAGTGCAGGTGCATTTATACGGAGACTTGATTACACACAGGTGGATTGTATTTATCATCATTAGTCATTTAGGTCAACATTGGATCATTCAGAGATCCTCACTGAACTTCTGGAGAGAGTTTGCTGCACTGAAAGTAAAGGGGCTGAATAATTTTGCACGCCCAATTTTTCAGTTTTTGATTTGTTAAAAAAGTTTGAAATATCCAATAAATGTCGTTCCACTTCATGATTGTGTCCCACTTGTTGTTGATTCTTCACAAAAAAATACAGTTTTATATCTTTATGTTTGAAGCCTGAAATGTGGCAAAAGGTCGCAAAGTTCAAGGGGGCCGAATACTTTCGCAAGGCACTGTATACAGTTGATTTGTCAGAGGACAAACCATTCACAGAGACAAACTGATATCTTTCCGACAGATAAGATCTAAACCAGGCCAGAACTTGTCCGTATAGACCAATTTGGGTTTCCAATCTCTCCAAAAGAATGTGGTGATCGATGGTATCAAAAGCAGCACTAAGGTCTAGGAGCACGAGGACAGATGCAGAGCCTCGGTCTGATGCCATTAAAAGGTAATTTACCACCTTCACAAGTGCAGTCTCAGTGCTATGATGGGGTCTAAAACCAGACTGAAGCATTTTGTATACATTGTTGGTCTTCAGGAAGGCAGTGAGTTGCTGCGCAACAGCCTTTTCTAAAATTTTTGAGAGGAATGGAAGATTCAATATAGGCCGATAGTTTGTTATATTTTCTGAGTCAAGGTTTGGCTTTTTCAAGAGAGGCTTTATTACTGCCACTTTTAGTGAGTTTGGTACACATCCGGTGGATAGAGAGACGTTTATTATGTTCAACATAGGAGGGCCAAGCACAGGAAGCAGCTCTTTCAGTAGTTTAGTTGGAATAGGGTCCAGTATGCAGCTTGAAGGTTTAGAGGCCATGATTATTTTCATCATTGTGTCAAGAGATATAGTACTAAAACACTTGAGTGTCTCTCTTGATCCTAGGTCCTGGCAGAGTTGTGCAGACTCAGGACAACTGAGCTTTGAAGGAATACGCAGATTTAAAGAGGAGTCCGTAATTTGCTTTCTAATAATCATGATATTTTCCTCAAGAAGTTCATTAATTTATTACTGCTGAAGTGAAAGCCATCCTCACTTGGGGAATGCTGCTTGTTAGTTAGCTTTGCGACAGTATCGAAAATACATTTCGGATTGTTCTTATTTTCCTCAATTAAGTTGGAAAAATAGGATGATCGAGCAGCAGTGAGGGCTCTTCGATACTGCACTTTACTGTCTTTCCAAGCTAGTCGGAAGACTTCCAGTTTGGTGTGGCGCCATTTCCGTTCCAATTTTCTGGAAGCTTGCTTCAGAGCTCAGGTATTTTCTGTATACCAGGGAGCTAGTTTCTTATGAGAAATGTTTTTAGTTTTTAGGGGTGCAACTGCATCTAGGGTATTGCGCAAGGTTAAATTGAGTTCCTCAGTTAGGTGGTTAACTGATTTTTGTCCTCTGACGTCCTTGGGTAGGCAGAGTGAGTCTGGAAGGGCATCAAGGAATCTTTGTGTTGTCTGTGAATTTATAGCACGGCTTTTGATGCTCCATGGTTGGGCTCTGAGCAGATTATTTGTTGCAATTGCAAACCTAATAAAATGGTGGTCCGATAGTCCAGGATTATGAGGAAAAACATTAAGATCCACAACATTTATTCCATGGGATAAAACTAGGTCCAGAGTATGACTGTGACAGTGAGTAGGTCCAGAGACATATTGGACAAAACCCACTGAGTCGATGATGGCTCCGAAAGCCTTTTGGAGTGAGTCTGTGGACTTTTCCATGTGAATGTTAAAGTCACCAAAAATGTGAATATTATCTGCTATGACTACAAGGTCCGATAGGAATTCAGGGAACTCAATGAGGAACGCTGTATATGGCCCAAGAGGCCTGTAAACAGTAGCTATAAAAAGTGATTGAGCAGGCTGCATAGATTTCATGACTAGAAGCTCAAAAGACGAAAACGTCATTTTTGTTTTTGTAAATTGAAATTTGCTATCGTAAATGTTAGCAACACCTCTGCCTTTGCTGGATGCATGGGGGATATGGTCACTAGTGTAACCAGGAGGTGAGGCCTCATTTAACACAGTAAATTCACCAGGCTTAAGCCATGTTTCAGTCAGGCCAATCACATCAAGATTATGATCATTCGTTCATTGACTAACTGCCTTTGAAGTAAGGGATCCAACATTAAGTAGCCCTATTTTGAGATGTGAGGTATCACAATCTCGTTCAATAATGGCAGGAATGGAGGAGGTCTTTATCCAAGTGAGATTGCTAAGGCGAACACCGCCATGTTTAGTTTTGCCCAACCTAGGTCGAGGCACAGACACGGTCTCAATGGGGATAGCTGAGCTGACTACACTGACTGTGCTAGTGGCAGACTCCACTAAGCTGGCAGGCTGGCTAACAGCCTGCTGCCTGGCCTGCACCCTATTTCATTGTGGAGCTAGAGGAGTTAGAGCCCTGTCTATGTTGGTAGATAAGATGAGAGCACCCCTCCAGCTAGGATGGAGTCCGTCACTCCTCAGCAGGCCAATTCCTCTGTGTACACATCAGCCACACAGACAGTGTGGTGAAGAAGGCGCAACAGCGTCTCTTCAACCTCAGGAGGCTGAAGAAATCCATTTTGGCTCCCAAGACCCTCACAAACTTTTACAGATGCACAATTGAGAGCATCCTGTTGGGCTGTATCACCGCTGCACTGCCCGCAACTGCAGGGCTCTCCAGAGGGGGTGTGGTCTGCCCAACGCATTACAGGGGGTACACTGCCTGCCCTCCAGGACACCTTCAGCACCCAATGTCACAGGAAGGCCAAACATATCAAATCAAATCATCAAATCAAATGTTATTTGTCACATACCCACGGTTAGCAGATGTTAATGCGAGTGTAGCGAAATGCTTGTGCTTCTAGTTCTGACAATGCAGTAATATCTAACAAGTAATCTCACAATTCCCCAACAACTACCTTACACATCTAAAGGGGAGAATGAGAATATGTACATACAAATATATGGATGAGCGGCACAGGCAAAGTGCAATAGATGTTATAAAATACAGTATATACATATATGAGTAATGTAAGATATGTAAACATTTTTAAAGAGGCATTATTTAAAGGTGCATTGTTTAAAATGACTGGCGAGCCATTTATTAAAGTGGCCAGTGATTGGTCTCAATGTAGGCAGCAGCCTCTCTGAGTTAGTGATGGCTGTTTAGTAGTCTGATGGCCTTGAGATAGAAGCTGTTTTTCAGTCTCTCGGTCCCAGTTTTGACGCACCTCTACTGACCTCTCCATCTGGATGGTAGAAGCATGAACGGGCAGTGGCTCGGGTGGTTGTTGTCCTTTTGGCCTTCCTGTGACATCGGGGGCTGTAGGTGTCATGGAGGGCAGGTAGTTTGCCCCAGGTGATGCGTTGTGCAAACCGCACCACCCTCTGGAGAGCCTTGCGGTTAAAGGCGGTGCAGTTGCCATACCAGGCGGTGATACAGCCCGACAGGATACTCTCGATTGTGCGTCTGTAAAAGTTTGTCAGGGTTATAGGTGACAAGCCAAGTTTCTTCAGCCTCCTGAGGTTGAAGAGGTGCTGTTGCGCCTTCTTCACGACACTGTCTGTGTGGGTGGACCATTTCAGTTTGTCATTGATGTGTACGCCGAGAAACTTAACTTTCCACCTTCTCCACTGCTGTCCCTTCGTTGTGGATAGGGGGGTGCTCCCTCTGCTGTTTCCTGAAGTCCACGATCATCTCCTTTGTTTTGTTGATGTTGAGTGAGAGCTTGTTTTCCTGACACCACACTCCGAGTGCCCTCACCTCCTCCCTGTAGGCTGTCTCGTCGTTGTTGGTAATCAAGCCCACTACTGTTGTGTCGTCTGCAAACTTGATGATTGAGTTGGAGGTGTGCATGGCCACGCAGTCATGGGTGAACAGGGAGTACAGGAGGAGGCTGAGCATGGACACCCGAGCCACGGCCTGTCCACCCCGCTAACATCCAGAAGGCAAGGTCAGTACAGGTGCATCAAAGCTGGGACTGAGAGACTGAAAAACAACTTCTATCTCAAGGCCATCAGACTGTTAAATATCTATCACTAGCCGGATACCACCCAATTATGCATCTTAGAGGCTGCTGCCCTAAATACATAGACATGGTCACTTTAATAATGGAATACTAGTCACTTTAATAATGTTTACATGCTGCTTTACTCATTTCATATGTATATACAGTATTCTATTCTACTGTATTTTAGTCAATGCCACTCAGACATTGCTCATCCTAATATTTATACATTTCTTAACTCCATTCTTTTACTTTAGATTTGTGTGTATTGTTGTGAATTGTTAGATATTACTGCACTGTTGGTTCTAGAAACACATGCATTTCATTACACCCGCAATAACATCTGCTAAATATGTGTGTGACAAATACAATTTGATTTGATTTGAATTGATATCTGTGCCCAGTGGGACATTTCATGAACCATAGCCAAGTGGTTTTTTCTCTCGCTCCCTCTTTTTCTGTTATGGGATAATTGCGTGGCGACCTAGTCGTCTGCATTCTTTGTTTTAGTATTGCCTGACTGAGAGAAGATCATTGCTAGTCCACACAGAACCATGCTCCTAATTTTCATGAGTCATGGGGTCAAGGAAGAGGGATGGGGAGATAGGTCGGGCTGAGCTGAACCACGCCTCCTCTGCTGATTAATGCAGTGCAGCACAGCCTCTAACCAGAGGCACAGCCTCTAACCAGAGGCACATGCAGGCCTTTTGCAGCCAAAACAAATGAATGAATGTCTATTATGAGACAAGTAGAGGACGGGGACAGAACAGAGAAAATGTTTAGACAAACAACTTTGTTGCATGGCCTCTCGTTTGGCAGAATCTGTTTGGGCCGTCTATGTTTGCATCTATTGTGTCTCTAATTAAAAGTGCAATAAAATAGAGCCAAAATACATTCTCATGGTGAACACATGATAAAAAAGGATGCTATATCCACTTAGAGGTGTCATGGCCATAGGTGCCACAAGGGGACCTCATATTTTTCCTGTTTTTGTTCAAATAATTACTAAACATTTTATTATTATGCATGAATTATTTCTAAAAAGACCTGTCAGCTGTATTTTGCAGAGCGGGCACACTGATTGGACCAGGCAAAGAGTACTCCTACATCCTCCCAAGTAAGTGATTCCTTCCAAGGTGCATCATGAGCAAAGAAATGCTAGGCAGGACGTTAGATACTCTAGTGTGTGCAGACAGTATCGCCAGTGAAGGAGGAGAGAGAGTGTTGATTGACACACAGCATTTGATTCGATTTTAGCTGCTGGTGATGAGCAGAACTTGCAGGAGGTATGTTTGTAAATTAATTTGAACAAGCTTTGTAGCCTATTGATTCCTTCTTGATGAATACATAAGACAAAAATGTTTTGTTGTTTCTCTGTAATACTAAACTCAGCAAAAAAAGAAATGTCCTCTCACTGTCCTCTCACTGTCAACTGCATTTATTTACAGCAAACGTAATATGTAAATATTTCTATGAACATAAGATTCAACAACTGAGACATAAACTGAACAAGTTCCACAGACATGTGACTAACAGAAATGGAATACTGTGTCCCTGTCAAAATCAAAAGTAACAGTCAGCATCTGGTGTGGCCACCAGCTGCATTAAGTACTGCAGTGCATCTCCTCCTCATGGACTGCACCAGATTAGCCAGTTCTTGCTGTGAGATGCTACCCCACTCTTCCACCAAGGCACCTGTAAGTTCCCGAACATTTCTGGGGGAATGGCCCTAGCCCTCACCCTCCGATCCAACAGGTCCAAGACGTGCTCAATGGGATTGAGATCTGGGCTGATGACAACAAGCCAAGTCCGATGATGCTGTGACACACCACCCCAGACCATGACGGACCCTCCACCTCCAAATCGATCCCGCTACAGAGTACAGGCCTCGGTGTAACGCTCATTCCTTCGACGATAAATGTGAATCTGACCATCACCCCTGGTGAGAGGAAACCGCGACTCGTCAGTGAAGAGCACTTTTTGCCAGCCCTGTCTGGTCCGGCGACGGTGGGTTTGTGCCAATAGGCGACGTTGTTGCCGGTGATGTCTGGTGAGGACCTGCCTTACAACAGGCCTACATACAAGCCCTCAGTCCAGCCTCTCTCAGCCTATTGCGGACAGTCTGAGCACTGATGGAGTGATTGTGCATTCCTGGTGTAACTCGGGCAGTTGTTGTTGCCATCCTGTACCTGTCCCGCAGGTGTGATGTTCGAATGTACCGATCCTGTGCAGGTGTTGTTACGCGTGGTCTGCCACTGCCAGAATGATCAGCTGTCCGTCCTGTCTCCCTGTAGCGCTGTCTTAGGCGCCCTGGCCACTTCTGCAGTCCTCATGTCTCCTTGCAGAATGCCTAAGGCACGTTTACGCAGGTGACAAGCATGCGAAACAGTGTTTAAACCCTTTACAATGAAGATCTGTGAAGTTATTTGGATTTTTACGAATTATCTTTGAAGGACAGGGTCCTGAAAAAGCGATGTTTCTGTTTTTGCTGAGTTTAGCTATAGCTCTGCTTTAGCTAGCCAGCTAGATAGGGTCCCAATGCCCTCCCCCTCCATCATCACGTACTTTGTGAACCCTCTAAAATAATGGGTGCACGACGCCCCTGTATCCACATACAGGTTATACTGAGCTGAATTGCATGGCTCCATCCCTCTGTATTTTAATGAGAAATACTCTTCTAACCCAACCTCAATTAATCAAAAGAACTTACATTTCGCTCCTATTTAGCTAAAGTCATATCCCACAAGACAGGTTAATACATGTTTCACTGCACATAGCAAAACCCTCAGTTGCTATAAGGCGTTTTCACCTTCTTCTGCTGCAAGTCAGGACATTTCCTTGTGAATCATCACACATTCCCCTTTGCCTTTTCTCAGAAAAGAAGTGAAGATAAAAGTCCTTCATATCCCTCATTCGGTTTGACACGTTGGTGATTAGGAATACAGTTTACTGACTGATTTTCATAATCATTGTATAGGTATCTACAAGAGAGCTTCTTCCTCTCCAAGTCATGACAGAGAGGAGACCCCTCTAATTTCATAATCATTGTATAGGTATCTACAAGAGAGCTTCTTCCTCTCCAAGTCATGACAGAGAGGAGACCCCTCTAATTTCATAATCATTGTATAGGTATCTACAAGAGAGCTTCTTCCTCTCCAAGTCATGACAGAGAGGAGACCCCTCTAATTTCAGAATCATTGTATAGGTATCTACAAGAGAGCTTCTTCCTCTCCAAGTCATGACAGAGAGGAGACCCCTCTAATTTCATAATCATTGTATAGGTATCTACAAGAGAGCTTCTTCCTCTCCAAGTCATGACAGAGAGGAGGCAGATGCCTCTAATTTCGCAATCAGATTACACACACTCCAGTCATCGGTTGATTACAGGTGTAAGTTGCCATGTGGAATGATGGTCAACATGGTGACTCAGCAGGCTGAGTGGACCTGAGTGGTAGGTTTGTTGGGTGATGGTAGCATTAATGATCACAGCTGCTCCTCATCATGTCTACATCAGTGGAGTCTCCTCAAAGGAGGAAGGGGAGGACCATCCTTAAAAATAAAAATAGTTAAACATTTAAAAAAGTTATTGTTTTTAGATAAACCTATAGTAAATATATTCATGCCACCAAACAATTGATTAAAACACACTGTTTTGCAATGAAGGTCTACAGTAGCCGCAACAGCACTCTGTAGGGCAGCACCATGGTGTAGCCTGAGGATATCGAGTTTCCGTCTTCCTCTGGGTACATTGACAGAGAGGGATGCTATGTTAGCTAGCTGGCTATCCAACACTGGAACTCTTCCAAGTCAAGGTAAGCTTTCGTTTGAAAAAAGATGTAAACAGCTTTTCAAGACAGTGAAACATTGTTGTGTTCACTTTTATGAGAAATAGCAGAGCCTGCCAAACAGCTACAGTAATATTCAAAACATTGAAGCACATGAGAAATGTTTTCCAGTTCAGCCTGTCTTTGGTCATGTGACAATAGGTGTTGTGATGCAACACCACATTTCCCACAAAGGGCTGCTCCGCTCCAAGAAATGAACTTCTTGGCAGTCAGAGGCTATTTTCTTGGCTTGGCCTGTGAGGTGGGAAATGGTAGAACAGGAGGCCCACAAGGCAGCAGCCCACTCTTAGAAAATCTAGTAGATTTTAACTACGGTGGTTCCTCATACTTGCTCTTGTCTTGTTAAAATGTCTTACGAACCAGTGCCACCTTGAATTACAGGTAAGATAGATTTTATAGCTAATAATGTTATTTGACGTATTGTATGTAATTGTCACGCCCTGACCTTAGAGATCCTTTTTATGTCTCTATTTGGTTTAGTCAGGGTGTGATTTGGGGTGGGTATTCTGTTCTATAATTTGTATTTCTATGTTTTGGCAGGGTTCTCAATCAGGTACAGCTGTCTATCGTTGTCTCTGATTGAGAACCATACTTAGCCCTTTTTCCCCACCTGTCTTTGTGGGAAGGTGACTTTGTTTATGGCACATAGCCTTTAGCTTCACGGTTTGTTTGGTAGTGTTTATTGTTTTGTTCGGTGTCTTTTTCCTAATAAAAATAATGTACACTAACCACGCTGCGCCTTGGTCCTCTTTCAACGGCCATGACAGTAATATGAATATACATATTGTATAATGGAATGGGGAAATTGTAGCAGTAAACTCAACATTTGGGTTGCAAAGCAAAAGGATAGAGTTAAATGATGCACCAGATTATGTCCTCTTAGTCAAATTAAAGTGAGAACTTCCTGTTAGAAGCTCAACAGGCCCCTGTACCTGGACTTTGAATTACTCCCCTCTGGGCACAGGTATAGGGCACCCCTCAGCAGGGAAAAACAGAATGAGACAATAATTTGTGCCAGGTGTGATATCCCTCCTAAATAGCTTGTGCGACTGTTCCCATTGACTCCGTAAGGCCAGCAGGCTAGTCTTTTCCTCTTTTTTATTTAATGTTTTATTTCTTATTTCTTTACTATTATTATTTTTATTGGTGCGTAACTGTAATGAAAGTTGTATTGTCAATTTTGTTTTGTATTTAAATGTCACTTTAAATGTGTACATGACACTGCAACAAATTGTCCCCATGGGGACAATAAAGTAAGTAAGTAAGTAAGGCCAACATGAAAATTAGGAATTAAAAGCACCCTCTCTCCTCCTGCCTTGCCATGTGACGACCACAGCATATGACTTCCATATCTTCATCGCTCATTACCCAGTGAAGGGCTGGACACAATTGAGTGAGTGTTGTTTGGGTCATGCCCTAGATACTTGTTTCTCCCAGTCCTCAGCTCTATCTGGCCACTGTGCAGAAGCATCCACTCCCATTTCAGGCCAATTCGCCACACTGTCTGCAGGCTGCAAGGGGCATTACATGATGACCCATACCCAGGAAACGAATACATTTTAATATATTTAATGTCATGCAAAATGTACGTATTTCAAATACATATAGATACATTTGCATCTTTGCTAAAATGCATGTAATGCCTGACAATATTCCAGAAATACATGGCTATGACATCTAGTCTTAAGGATGGCCAAAGTGGTTCCTAATTTTTTGGGCCACCAAGCCAAAACTTTGGCAGTGATATCATTTAAATTGTGATGGTGAGTAAAAAATTTGGGGATTTCACTGAATTAAAATGATTTAATACAAAGCACATGTTCAACTTCATAAAAAACATATTTGAATATCTCTCCCCAAAAAATATATAGTAAGTTCCTCTCTTCAGCGTAATTAAATAATTTAAAAAATTGAGTTGTTTAAATCATTAACTAAAACAAAACAAAAATACATTGTACAACGCGCCACAATATGTCAAAATGTGTTGTGTATGTGTTGTGCCGCCAATGAGTTATATTATACAGCTCTACAGTGGATGGTTAGCGGTGTTTTGGTGCGTTCGTAGCCAAGTGGGAATTTAACACATCTGGGAAAAATCCACTTGTACAGCCCTTCAACTGGTAATTACCAATGATGTACACAAACTCTGGATTGTTGATGCCATGTATTGGCCATTGAGAGGCTTTGAAGCCACCAGTCGTACATATTGGCTCGTCGGAGCACTCCTCCATATTAATTAATGTAATTCTACAGTATTTCGATTAAATGTTTTAAGGACAATAACATGTATTTTTGTTGTCGTGGGGACAGTAACATCTATAATTTATACTTAGGGAAAATGTTATGTATTTTTTATTTTTATGTTTAGCTCACATAGTACACTGTAAAACTATGCATCAAGTTGTCTATAATATAATACAGTCGGCAAACCCGAATGTAGACATTGATAAATGCATTTCTATAGTTTCTAAAATATTTTCTACAGTGGGGAAGTTGCAAGATTGAGACACAGCGGCTTCAACACAGCTCCCCCTATCAGTCACCTAGTGTATACAGTGCCTTCAGAAAGTATTCACACCCCTCGACTTTCTCCACATTTTGTTGTGTAACAAAGTAGGATAAATATGTTTTTAATTGGCATTTTGTGTCACTGATCTACACAAAATACTCTAACGTTACATTTTTTTAATGAAAAATAAAATACTAATATCTTGATTAGATAAGTATTCAACCCCCTAACACATGTTAGAATCACCTTTGGCAGTGAATGCAGCTGTGAGTCTTTCTGGGTAAGTCTCTAAGAGCTTTCCACACCAGAATTGTGCAACATTTGCCCGTTATTGTGAAATATTTTGACAACAATCTGTCAAATTGGTTGTTGAGCATTGCTAAACAACCATTTGCAGGTCTTGCCATAGATTTTTAAGCAGATTTAAGTCAATCCTGTAACTCAGAACATTCACTGTCTTGGTAAGCAACTCCAGTGTATATTTGGCCTTGTGTTTTAGTTTATTGTCCTGCTGGAAGGTGAAGCAGGTTTTCCTGTTTTGCCAGTGCTTAGCTCCATTCAGCTAATTTTTGTTATCCTGAAAAACTCCTCAGTCCTTAACAATTACAAGCATACCCATAACATGGGTATGGTCAGCCTACCCATGTGAGAGACACAGACTCGGTCTCAACCCATAAAATGGAATGGTCTGCCTACCTATGTGAGAGACGCAGACTCTGTCTCGACCTTAAGTCTTTACTGAAGAGTCATCTCTTCAGTGGGACATGTGATTGAGTGTAGTCTGACCCAGGAATGTGAAGGTGAACGGAAAGGCTCTGGAGCAACGAACCGCCCTTGCTGTCTCTGCCTGGCCGGTTCCCCTCTCTCCACTGGGATTCTCTGCCTCTGACCCTATTACAGTGGCTGAGTCATTGGCTTACTTGTGCTATTCCATGCTGTCCCTAGGAGGGGTGCGTCATTTGAGTGGGTTGAGTCACTGACGTGATTTTCCTGTCTGGGTTGACGCCCCCCCTTGGGTTGTGCCGTGGCGGAGATCTTTGTGGGCTATACTCTGCCTTGTCTCAGGATGGTAAGTTGGTGGTTGAAGATATACATCTAGTGGTGTGGGGGCTGTGCTTTGGCAAAGTGGGTGGGGTTATATCCTTTCTGTTTGGCCCTGTCCGGGGGTATCATCGGATGGTGCCAAAGTGTCTCCTGACCCCTCCTGTCTCAGCCTCCAGTATTTATGCTGCAGTAGTTTATGTATCGGGGGGCTAGGGTCAGTTTGTTATATCATCTGGAGTACTTCTTCTGTCTTCTCCGGTGTCCTGTGTGAATTTAAGTATGCTCTCTCTAATTCTCTCTCGGAGGACCTGAACCCTAGGACCATGCCTCAGGACTACCTGGCATGATGACTCCTTGTTGTCACCAGTGATGATTATTATTATTATTTGACCATGCTGGTCATTTAAGAACATTTGAACATCTTGGTCATGTTCTGTTATAATTTCCACCCGGCACAGTCAGAAGAGGACTGGCCACCCAGTCACCGTGCTTCTACACCTGCATTGCTTGCTGTTTGGGGTTTTAGGCTGGGTTTATGTACAGCACTTTGAGATATCAGCTGATGTAGGAAGGGCTATATAAATAAATTTGATTTGAACATGATGCAGTCTCCACTATGCTTGAGAATATGGAGAGTGGTCCTCAGTAATGTGTTGTATTGGATTTGACCAAACCATAACACCGTATTTGGGACACAAAGTTAGTTTTGCAGTATTACTTTAGTTCCTTGTTGCAAACAGGATGCATGTTTTGGGGTATTTTTTTGTTTGTTGTACAGGCTTCCTTCTTTTCACTCTATCAATTAGCTTAGTATTGTGGAGTAACTGCAATGCTGTTGATCCATCCTCAGTTTTCTCCTATCACAGCCATTAAATGTTAACTATTTTAAAGTCACCATTGGCCTCATGGTGAAATCCCTGAGTGGTTTAGTTAGGAAGGACGCCTGCACCTTTGTATAGTGATGCCTGTACCTTTGTATAGTGACTGGGTGTACTGATACACCCACCAAAGTGTAATTAATAACTTCACCATGCTCAAAGGGATATTCAATGTATTTTTGTTTTTTGTACCCATCTACCAATAGGTTCCCTTCTTTGCGAGGCATTTGAAAATGTCACTGGTCTTTGTGGTTGAATCTGTGCTGTAAATTCACTGCTCGACTGAGGGATCTTACAGATTATTGTATGTGTGGGGTACAGGGATGAGGTAGTCATTAAAAAATTCATATTAAAGACTCTTATTGTACACAGAGTGAGTCCATGCAACTTAGTACATGACTTGTTGAGCACATTTTCACTCCTGAACTTATTTAGGCTTGCCATAACAAAGGCATTTGTAAACATTTCGAAAACATAATTCCACATTATGGAGTACTATGTGTTGGCCAATGACAAAAAAAAATCTACATTTAATCGATTTTAAATTAAGGCTGTAACACAACAAAATGTGGAAAAAGTAAAGGGGTGTGAATACTTTCTGAAGGCACTGAATATAAATGATTGGTAATTACTAGTTAAATCAGCCACGAATCCCCGTCGTAACAGGGGAATGGAAGCTTGTTTTGTGCAACAGGGAGGTCCAATTAAATGCAAAAATGTGTGAAAAATATTTTTAAAAATAACTAGTTTCACCATACATAATGTAGTTCTGTCCTTGAGCTGTTCTTGTCTATTAATGTTCCGTATTATGTCATTTTGATGTATTTTCTGGGGTTAGTGGGTTAAAATGTTACTTGAAGTCACAGTATTTGCACTTTAGCAAGTCTTCATGTTGAAAATCTGATTTGAATGTGACCTATATTAAAGGGCAATTAATTTCATATAACAGCCTTTTAAAATGCAATATTGCTGCATCATTTCAACTTAACATTTCAAATGTATTAAAAAAGGCACTAATTTCGTGGAGCGACCCAGTACATGTTAAATTCTGCCAGTTGGAAGTTTGTTGCAATGCACTCGTCAATATTTGTTACAACATTGGGGGATTGCCAAGATGGAGACACTGTGGCTTCAACACAGCGCCCCCTACTAGTCATCTAGTGTATCTATAAATTATTGGTAATTACTAGTTAAATCTGCCATGACAGGGGGAATGGAAGCTTGTTTTGTGCAACAGGGAGGGCCAATTGAACACGTTAAGTTGGACGTTGGTTGCAATGCTCTCGTTAAGTTTTTGTCACACACTGTCACTACATGACCGATAATGTATCGTGTGTAGTCATTTATGTAGTCATTTAAATGCTCCTTAGTGCTTTTGGTATGTGTCAAGTAAAATAATTGGCGACAGCCTATTAGAAGACTTGGAGGCGTGGCTTGTTGGGAGTGTAGTCTCCCATGAGACGGGTTGTCATGCCAGTCAATGTGTTAAATTGTGTTCTGTGCAGGTTAAACTGCCTGGGACTCGCAAGATGAAGGGGTACACCTGAATGGTTTTCGGATTTGGGAACCCATTGAAGTGGGTAGGAAAAAAAAGGAATAAAGTGGAACATATTAAGAGTAAATAGAGTGCTGGACAATGAAATTGAACATGACGAGACTGAGGATTAATTGACTGCGGTGGCAGGTGTCGGGAAGACCGCCGAGTTTGAGCCTCGTCCGATGAGGATAATTTGTTTTTTTTCGGGTTGAGTGGAGAAGAGGTTGGAGAATGTTGGGTCGGTGAAAGTGACTCGAAGTGGAATCATGTGGATTTGTTTTTGCGTTTCTGCCATCCAGAAGGACAAGAACTGAGACTTGCTTTCCTCTCCATTGCAGGGCGCCGTTGAAAGGCGTGATAACTGGAGTTGAAGATTCCTGGTGTCTGTGACACCTGCCGTTTCGTGCGTTGCAGACCCGGTGGAGAGCGGGGTGAAACAGAGAAGACACTCTCTGTAATACTGAGTTTTGATGCAGAGTTTTTACCAGATAAAGTCAAGTTATGGTCATGTGACAGCTGTGAGTATGAGGGAGATTCCTAGACGTGAGAAGTGTGCAGGAGGAATGCTTAGTGTCGTCGGGAAAAGTTGTGTGTGTAAACTGTAGGGGTACACATTGCTTTGTCTCAGATGTGTCAGGTGAGAGAAAGGCAGGTTTAGGTTGCCAGGATCCGAGTAGAGCAGAAGGTGTCATATGCTGAAGCAGTGAAGAGAGTAGTAGATGAAGATGGGTCCAGGGTGAGGGATCCTAAGAAGATCCCTGTGAATATGGCAGAGATCAATAACGAGTGATAGGAATAACATGCTTCAGTAAGGTTGTTTTCTTGGCGTTCATGGCCATGGTTGTCACCTGTACCTTAGGAATGAAACGGAAATCACAGAAGATAGATGTTGTGGTTGCAGCTGTAGAGATACTTGGGGGTACAAGATTTTACATCAGAAAGCTGAATGATGGTGTCATGTCCTCATAGGCTGTTGGCCTGGTGTAGGATCAGATGGGGCCAAAGTAGTGGAATATATACATACATTAATGGTTGTAGGGTTAGTTGGTAGGGCAATTTCTTCACCATGTGTAATGAATTTGTACTACAGAATATTAGGCTTATTTAGAGCCAATACAGTTGGTGGTGGCATGCACCTGTAACATTTGTTTGCTGACCGCCATAATACCAAAGAAGAAGAATGACTAAGCTTGTACAGTGCTAGTTCTACAGTCTTAATGACACTGACAAAAGTGCATGTGATACTAAAGAGCCTACTAAATTTTAATTGTTAAGACACTCACCATTTCATTACTATATGATATGGCCATTTAAAAAAAATATTTGCCATACATTTTAATTTAATGTATACAAATACATTTAAATACATGTTGGAATATATTTTACAAAACATTCCCCCCCCCAAAAAAAATATATACTTACCAAGTACATCAATAAATACTCTTTAATGTGTTTCAGAATGTATTTTGAAATACATTAAACATTGATGCAGATGTTTACATACATTACAACATATATTACGGAATATATTTAAAAGTTATAAAATATTTGGGGGCCAATTTCAAATATTTCACATATACCCCAAAATGTAGCTAAAAAAATATATTTAACATTTTCCTTTTTTTTCTCCCGCGTGAGCTCGAAAATGGGACACAGGCTTAGCTACTTCACTGTGCTCTGTGAAAAGTGGATGCACTTACTGAAGTAATCAGATTACACTAATATGGTTGTTTACATTAGTTCTCATGATGAAGACCGTTGTACTTCTGAGTTTACTGGTCAGTAGTGTAATACAGTATATAGCAACAGAGATCATCGGGTCATATAAGTGGGTATGAATTTATGTGCAATATAGTTGGGGTTCAAAATAGGAGTCAGACATAATTATCTCTTGACCCTACTGCTCACACTTATTGGAAAACTATTTTAATTCATTTTGGGTCCTTGTGCATTACATGAGGTACAACAGTAGACACAATGTTCAGCCAAACTAAAGTACAACTTTATTTCTTATCAATTGAATTGAAATATGATTCAGATACAATAAACATCTGTGTTGTCTTGTTCCTTCTCCCTTCAGGTCTAGTTAACTATGTGTATGACACCACCTACTGGTGCTGAGTACTCGCTGACACTACCTACAGCAGATTATGAAACAAGGAAACCATTCAGCTGGGGGAAGATCTTCCACCACCACACCACTAACACACAAACAGATTTACTTCCTAACCTTATATGTCCTCAAACTCAGGTCTGGAAACTGAGGCCATCTCTGTAAGGAACTCACTGTTGGTCCATGTGAGAGTGAGGTGGGAAAAAGCATCATACCAATGACTGTATTGAAGGAGGAGGGCCTTCTTCTAGCAGCCTGTGTTTCCTGTGCCCATAGGGGGAGCCAGATTCCTTTCATGAGCATCTGTAGAGCTGCATCTGCACTGCCGAAGGAGAATGCCCAACATTCCCAGAATACGAACACATACCGCTGTAGATTAGACTAAAGCAGGACTTCTATACAGACTACTTACAGTCATAGCATCTGTATGATATATCCAGCTTATTACAGGAGTTTGGGTTTCTAATGAAATGTCTCTCTTTAAGGCTATTGTTGTCATTAATCATTTCAAACTGAGCTGGCTACTGAGCTCCAGCAAAGTAAACATTAAGTTGAAAACGTAAATCCGGTGAAAACTTCAGGATGCTTTTAGAATCCTTTTAAGAGGTGATATATCATGCTGGGTTAGTTAGAGAGGATTAGAGCAGTGGAAAAGAGACCTCGGCAGAGCCTCAGGGAGTATAAGGTAAGGCACAACACACCCAGGTATAAGTACACTATTGTAAGTACTTAGGCTACCTGATCTCACCTTGGCTGCAACATTTCACCCCCTAAGAATAAACCCTGGGATGTTATGTAACCACTACTGAGCTCTCTCTGTTTTGTACACTAGTTTGTTACCTGTGCATGTAATTTCTGGTCATTATGCTCAATTTGGAGAGCCTCATCACACAGTTTGTTTATCTAATGACATAGTCACACTGTAATAGTGTTTCTCCTTTTCATATAAATGGAAAAAAGGAGATATCCATACAAAATGCCCTGAAGTATTACTGCAGTTACATGTCATTATAATGTTGTGAAGGAGATACATATGATATTCTATTAACATAAATAGACACAGCAGATGTAAAAATCAACAAGTGTACATTTATTGAATCAGTAGATATTACATGTTGGCAGTGTACACCCACAGAGAAAGTCTGGCCACATAGCATATTTCCGTATGAAAGGTGCCTTTCTCAAGCATTTGGCTGCCTCCCTGTCACATTTGCAGAGAATCTTCTCACATTTGTCCTTGAGATCATCTGGAATGAAAAGAGGGTTAAGTGGGTGAGTAGTTTCCTTAAATGACAGCTGATGTGAAAGTAGTGGTCTGTGGAGGATGTGAAGGAAACACTGAGGTTTAGAAATGTTAGAAAATGTCTGATGCTAAAATAAACACCGTAAACATCCTGAACTGTGTTGCTTGTCCTATGTGCTTTTGCGATTAGCAATTATGGTGAGAGCTTAAAATACCTGAAAATGTGGGTGAGAAATGATTCCTTTCGTGCCCATTCCCTCCTAGCCCTCCTGTCCCCTATAACGTCTGCAGTGTTTGTAAACTACTCAGATGTTTGTTGATGACACATCTGTTATTTTCCATGCACTGAAAAGACCCATTCATTTTCAACAGCAAAACTATACAAAAACGACAGTCATAGCATGCAGTATTTTCTTTCTCTAAACGACCACACCTCTGCAAGGGGAGGGATAGACTTACTCAGCTTGATTTAATCATTATGTCTCATTCATGTGCATAAAACTGAGATGGCATACCACATTCTGCAGTCCTGTCTTCACATGTCCATTGATACTTTCTTGTCTTGGTGTGGCAACCAGCAATTTCTGCATCTCCGTAGCAGCAGTCATGTTTGTGACAGCACCTTAATGAAGGACAAAATACACTACTGTAACACTTAAAACAGAGCATTATAAGAACTATTTGCTGTCTCGGTGATGCACTACATAAGTAAAACAGTCCCTTTTTCTAGTTAAAAAAATACCCAATTAAAACTATTATTGTATAAATAATGTTTGAGAAACTATTAACTGAAAAGGCAGAGACTGGGTGTTTTTCCATATTATTGTAGCTTGGACCAACATCAGCTCTATTTAACACAAAAGGAAATGAAAGAGGATGGGCTCAACTAATGTTAGTAGGCAGGCATATGAGAGATCTGGAGGCTGGAGGTTCTGTAGTTTAACGGTGTTGTGGGCATTCATGTCTGTGATTAGTGGACAGAAGGAAGTTATGGTTAGGATTTTGAGTGTGGGAGTGCTGGTTGTGCATGTCTATTTCCAAATATCCAATTGACAAGAGGGCAAAACCTCAAAAGAAAACCCCAAATGATACACTTTGCAGTTTGAACTGCATCGCATAATGCAGGTTGTTATTGTGGCCTACCAGACTGAACAGTTGATTGAGGGGTTTTTCATTCAGTGGTACTCTAAATGATCTGAGTTTGTTATGAAATGGCACTCCCCCCCCCAAAAAAATATATGTTTATAACATGTTTATAACACATCATTACAACTATATAGCTCAGTAATACATCATCAGCTTCACAGAACATGCCAGACTTTTACATGCTAGAACATCTCATCGCGCCTCTGTCCTACTGCCTCACCAGTCTGCTTTATCCCTGGGCCAGCCCTGACCCCCCAGTCCACAGTAGCAGCCATACATCATATAAGCCAGGGCTGATCTGCCTGTGCTGCACTTGATGACTCCTGCCAGCTCCAGTAGCCCTCTCTTAGTTCGTGGAGGCCTCTGCAGTGCCATAGAGGCTATTACCACTGCAACAACAACAACAACAACAGAAGAAGAACATGAATCTCAGCGCAACACAGGTACACCAATCACGTGTGCACACATCTTGTTCAAAATGTGCACTTGCTTATACTTGTATGGATGTAGCAGCCTTGCTTAGTATGTGCCATTTGCTTCATACTATCTCTTTAGACATATGTCCTGTCATCAAGTGAATATTGAGAAGTGTAGCTCTGTGATTAGTCTCTCATATGAAAATGATTCTGAATGTCTAAGTGTTCAAAGTGTATGGATGGACATGCTGTATTATTGCAAGTCTATTTATGAAGTGACAACCTAATATTGCAATTGCAAGTCCCTCACATTTTCCAAGAAAGATGCTCTTTGTAATGGGGAATATTTAAGACGAATGAAGTTCATATTCAGTTAAGAGTAATTAACACAATGCTTAGCAAATGTTTATGTTTTCCCTTTCTGTCAGACACATGATTTCTAGTGTTCTATTTGTGACACTCATTTGTGTACGGGTTGATGGTCACTAGACTTGTCACTGAATGTTATGGATTGTTCTCATATCGTTTGATAGTGATTGACGCCAGAGCTACTGAAGGTACAAGGACTGAGGTCACAATGACATTTGGAGCACCGTGATTCTGTAGCAGCTGGCAAAGTCACTGTCTTTTGTTTGACTTTGTACAAGCCTCAGGCTGATGTTTAGAGAACATTTGATACTGTCTGATTATTATATAAGTATCTTCGCAGAGAAGGCCCGTTCAAAGTTTTCTATTCTTCTATGCTGGGGTGTCTCCTTTTTGCAACTTGTATTAAGCCAAATGTGTTTATGATTGACTATAATTTCTCTGACACTGATATTTTTAGACAACCATAGCTTATGAAATTAATACAATACAAAACAACTTCACACGTTTTATGGCACTGCTCTCCTTTTTGTCCAGCTGGAAATTCCCTTTACACTCTTATACTCTGGTCTAGTTCTTTAACATCTTTTCCCAGATCAAATTAACATTAATTTGTAATGTGCATATTGGTTGTCAACATACAAGACATGGCAATTGACATTGGTACTGATTTGTTAAATCGTTAAACATGTATTAAAGTACAAATTTAACCATAAAATGTGCTCTATATAAAGATCACAAGATTGTTGAAATAAAAGATTCAACCATTTCAAGATGATACAGTTGTATTGTTGTGTGAAATTAAGGAGTTGAATCATCAGACTATAACAGATCTAAGTTCCTTTCATGTTAGATCTCTGAAGGCACTCATAACATTGTCCTTTAACATGACTTCACTCCCTCTCAATCCCTCTTAATCATTCCCTGCAAAATGTGTTAAAAAGGTAAAGAAATTCAAGCAGCAATTTACCAGAGAACAGTAGAAGTATCCGATAAAGCGCAGGCATGGTGTGCAAGAGGGAGTCTGCATGCACTGCTGCTTATTTACACTGGTGGACATAGGCTTTCAGTGCAGTGGAGAGTTTTTTTTAGAGTCTGGTTTGAATAATCTCCTGAGCATCTTTCCCTCCTCCTCTCGGAATAATCTGCTGTAAACTAATCCTTGAACACTTATCTGAACGTGGTTAGAGTTCCCTCTCTGTTAGAATCACCCCAGAGTCCATAATTTAGTATTACTTCAAGCCAATTGTTAAATGACTTTTGTTCAGATTCTGGAAGACCAAGGACTTCAGTTCAGGACTAATGCCATGTAGAATACTAGAAGTAGGTCTAATTGATCAATAAATTAATGTCTGTGGTCATTGTTTTATCATGTCAACAGCCTTATTGCATGCAATTCCTCACAGAAAACATGATCATAAAGACCCAGCAAGTCAACTGTGTCAAAAGGTTGTATATAATGCTATATTTCCGTTAATAATGAATATGAATTATATTTATTTGTTGACATTTCAAGATCTCATCATGTACATAGATAGCACTGTAATTTCATAGTTTACTAAAGTAAAAAGTCAGAACACAGTTTGTGGTCAACAGGGGGCCCTGTTTCCTCGAATAAGTATGGAATCTAGCAAACATGAAAAACGTCAGGCCAGAGATCAGGCCACATCATGATTCGTGTCCCCAACACTAAAGAAATCACTGATGCTGGCCAGGGAACAAGTCATACATCTTAAGCTGTACTCATTTAGGTGTGGACTTTTTTACATTTACACATTTCTTAAGGGTGAGCATATTTTAAATGTCATTATTTGTAAGATGGCTAACTAGCTAGTTTGCTATCTAGCTGCTAGCTACACCGCTAACAGTCGTGTACTGTAGCTAGCTCTCTTGCATCTCCCGCCCGACATATTGATAACTAGCTTGCTAGGAAGCTAGCTAACGTTACTGTAGAAAAATGTACAGGTACTCTACTAGTGAACGTTATCTTTGACAAGCATGTAACTGTAAACTCTATAGCCATGGCTATCTAGCAATCACATTACATACTGTTTGTGTTTAGAATATCAATATCTTTCTCGTGCCAGATCGGTTAGTCTAATTTAGTTAAGATAGCCTACCTAGGTTGAGGTATTTGTTCGACCTAGACGCTAACTAGCTAGCTACATATGTCAGTGGGTATCGAACATTTCCTCTGACGTTATGGGGCTAACTTGTGATAATGTACACTTTATAACGTTCGTCCAGGATCAACTCTCCCAACTACTGTACTGTAGATTTGTATAGCCAGACTCGTTGTCAGTCGTAAGCAGACTCACTTTAGCTAGTTAGGTTTTTATCTTCTCGAAATATTGACCGATTACTTTGAACTAACTAGCTCGTGAAGACGACATACAGGAAGTTCAAGGCATGACGAATTTTAAAGCTATGGGGTTTTTGAGGCTTTCGCATGCTTTGTTGAGTCAGGAGCACATGAAGCCTGAAAAGTAATTTTCACCTGTTTAACGTTATACAAATTCACGATGTGAATTGTCTCGTCTTTATTTGAGTAGTTAATGAGTGAGTAACTTAATGAACGTATGTTTGGACGTATTCTTACTGTATGCAAGGCCTACGACAAAAAACGGTTTTGACAATGATACAATTATACCCTCGAGTAGGCCTATACATGTTAAGTAGCAAGCTAACTAACTTTTAAAATGACATATTGTGTTGACAGAGACCAGGACCTAAAGAAACAGGTGAACATGTCAACCCTGTGTCAGGACCGAAGCAGTCGCTGGCAGGATATTGAGAATGGGCTGCAGTTCATCCAGTGAGTATGATCAGGACTACCCAGTCCAAGTCAGTGTACCTAGGGAATGCTGATTGGTTGAGCGCATAGGGAAATCAGGCTACAGAGCTGTTGTCAGCCACCAAGGGCTGGTCTTGGGGGAAGAGAATAACAATACGTTTTTGCAGGAGACAGACTAAGTGTTTGCATAGTGGTAACTGCCTGGAACTGTACAACAAGTCAGATGTTGTTGAGCTATTTCTGGATCTTGTGCCTCAATGTGAGTAATATTGAAATTGTATTATTTTGGAAAAGGAGCTCTAAGTTTGAACTTGTTTGTTTCTAGGTCAACTCTGCCCTATCCTGGGACTCAGGAACGATATGAGGTGATTATGCAATCAACCCAAATGGCAGCACCTACATTAATGGCATATGAACCTCTTATTTTGGTATTTAGAAGTTGAATTTGTTTTTTCAGGTGTTCATTCAGGACCTTGTGAGGAATCTGTTTGGTGAAGGAAATGACGTGTTCAATGAAGGGGAATGGATGCGGTCTATAGAAATGTACACTGAGGCCTTGAGCATAGCAGAATATGCAGATTCGGAAGATATCAGTGTACCTACTGGAACGTTGGAAAAGCTGTATGCCAATCGAGCTGCTGCTTACTTGAACATAGTACCGGTAAGTCAGGTTTAAGAAAGTGGTGTGTTTTGTCTTACATTTATGAATGAAGTATTATTTATTCTCTGTTCAAAAAGTGGTATAATTTGGGAATTTTATTTTAGGGTCTGCATGATGAAGCTCTAGTAGACTGTGAGAAAGCTCTTCAATTGAATGAGGGAAACCATAGAGCTCTTTATAGGAAAGCCAGAGCCTTGAAAGAGCTGGGCAGGCATAAAGAGGCCTATGAGGCTGTAGCGAAGTGCTCCCTTGCAGTGCCTCAGGTGAGACCGCAGAGAAAATACAAAAGTACATTTTTTGTTGTAGATTGTTCCTTTTATTGTCCTAAGTTCATAATCCTTATTGTCAATATGTGATCGTTTTTTTCAGGATCCCAATGTCATACGATTGACTCAGGACCTGGCCAAAATGTTGGGATTGAAAATCCGTAAAGCCTATGTCAGGAGTAAGGTGAGGGTGTACTGTGTGGAGTATGAATAATGGCACATGGGCTACTTCAGTATGTGGCTTAGTATCTAACCTTGAGACATTTCTTTCAACAGCCTGCCTTAAATGTTTTACCTGGATCAAGCTATTCAGGTGCATCCAATGACAAGGTAAAGGGAGTTCCATGTCTTTGTGGGAATTCCCACACAAGACAGATTACTTGCACCAAGTGAACGTGGTGTACCAGCAAGTAAAGGTGTTAAGATAATTATTTTTATTTGTTTCAGTCTCATGGATCTACATCTGTGGAAGATATAGAAATTGGTAAGACATTCTGTGATTTAGTTTGAGTAATTTACTTGTGTTTTGTATACACTGAGTAGAATGGTAGAAACCATGTTTGATATGTGTTTGATCCCATTCCATTAGCGCCTTTCCAGCCGTTATGAGCCGTCCTCCCCTCAGCAGCCGCCACTGTTTTTAAGCCTTGAGATGATTGAGACATGGATTGTGAATGTGTGCATTCAGAGGGTGAATGGAAAAGACAAAATATTTAAGTCCCTTTGAACAGGGTATGGTAGTAGGTGCCAGGCTCACCGGTTTGTGTGAAGAACTGCAACGCTGCTGGATCTTTCACGCTCAATAGTTTCCCGTGTGTATCAAGAATGGTCCACCACCCAAAGGACATTCGGCCAACTTGACACAACTGTGGGACGCCTTGGAGTCAACATGGGCCAGCATCCCTGTGGAATGCTTTCGACACCTTTTAGAGTCCATGCCCTGACGATTTGAGGCTGTTCTAAAGACAAAAGGGGAGGTGCGCAACTCCATATTAGGACGGTTTTCCAAATGTTTGGTTTACTCGGTGTATATTTCTACCATGAGGTTGGAATAATACTGTAAAATTATTTGTGAAAATTATAATGCCCTTTTAGTGTAAGAGCTGTTTGAAAAGGCTGCCTGAAATTTCAGCCTGTTTTGGTGGGATGGAATTTTGGACTGCCTTGCTAAATTAGTTAATAGACCAATAGATGGGTTGGCTGACATCACGTAAATGATGCACGTGCATTGTCGTGGCTGGAAGGGGTGCGTTGTTATGATTCTGAACGGTCAGATGGCTAGTAACAATGACAAGAAGCTGCCATGTGTGGAATTGTAGTAAGCTCGCTTCAACTCGCTGTATATTGTTATTGATACCATGTCTTGTTTTGACTGTCATGTCTATGCTGATATGGTGAAAATTTCCTAGCTAGCTAACCAACAACTGTAACAATGTATACTGAACAAAAATATAAACGCATCGTACAACAATTTCAATCTATGGCCCTAATCTATGGATTTCACATGACTGGCCAGGGGTGCGGCCATGGATGGGTCTGGGAGGGCATATGCCCACTAGGCCCACCCACTGGGGAGCCAGACCCAGCCAATGAGTGAATATTTTACCCACAAAAGGGCTTTATCACAGACAGAAATACTCTAATATGTTTGCACTTTCCAAATTCCCATCTGTGTTGTAGAAGTGAATCAGCCCACTCAGGAAACTGATGGTCCAGACCCAGCCCCCCCGAACCTAGACCCATTGGCCGCCATGAAGGTGCACCCCCCTCGGAATGAGAGAATAGAAGCTGAGTCCCCCCCTGTCAGCATCATCCCTTCGGTCTCACCTGTTGAGGTTCACACCCCAGAACCCATTCATGTTCTGGTGCCCCTGCCTATTCCCATTTCCATGCCTATGCCTACGTTGGTCAATGGTGCCAGAGCCAGCCCTACCCAGTCTTACCATTTGCCAATGCAAAAGTCTCGCCCGGACTTCGATGCGGAAATTATTGGAGATGACCTGGATGATCTGCTGGACCAAGCTGGCCCCGGGCCCACAGAATCTCCCATGGTAGGTTCATGGGAGATTGCTGCTAATGTAGGAAAAATGTTGTTTTTTGGGTTGTTGTTTTTTTGCACATTCAATTATAGTTCTTTATCTGTTTTTGTTTTAAATTTGGCCTTTTCACTATCATGTTAAAGCAATATCTAATGTAGAGTGTATTGTTCTCTCTCCTCTAGATCATCCCCACCATGAAGGGCCCTATCCCTTTTCCAACCAGTGCCCCTTCAAATTCCATGCCTAGTCCTTTCCTTATGCCATCTCACATGAACCCCTTTATGCATGTGGCATCACAGTGCACAGTGACTCTGCCTCCTCCCTACCACAAGTCACAAGCCAGCGGGTACTCTTTAGGTCTGGACACCTTCGGGGTCTCCTCTCCATTGGACTCACTGGACAGTCTCTCCATGTCAGAACCTCAGACAGGTATGCAAGGAGTTGCATACAGCCAGTTTAACGGTAATACCTCTCGAATGTGTTGAACATTTGTTACTATCCTTATATCTTATATTTGGGGCGGCACGTAGCCTAGCTCTTGAGAGCCAGTAACCAGTAAGCTGGTTCGAATCCCGAGATGACTAGGTGAAAAATCTGTCCATATGCCCTTGAGCAAGGCACTTAACCATAATTGCTCCTGTAAGTCGCTCTGGATAAGAGTGTGCTAAAAGACTAAAATGTAAATAACTTCTTATTGGATAGTGGAATCTCAATGGCTAACAAATTTGGATTTTGACAAACCAATCAACTGAAATTAGATTTTTTCGTTATTTACTTTTCATAAACTTTTTGTCAATGTTGTCTCTGATTTTTATTTTTCTCTCCCCCTGAAATCTAGGATATAGTCAGCATCCATTCATGCAGGTGAGTCTAGCTTGTCTAGTCTTCATGTCCCACTGATATTTTCACAACAGTACCTTGCGTTCATATATCGTTTGTTGATATTGATATTGACATTTGTTTCCCCTCCAGTTGACTGACCATGATAAGCCAATGGGAATGGCCCTGGGGATGCCAGATGTAACCCCCCTCCCTGCAATTGTGGATCTGGCCAAAAATCCCCTGGCTGATACTCATGAATTCAAACAGGCATGCTCAAACTGCTATGTCAAAACTGGTAAGAACATGCTTTATGTAATATAAACGTAACATGCAACAATTTCAAAGATTTTACTGAGTTACAGTTCATTCAAGGAAATCAGTCAATGGAAATAAATGATTTAGGCCCTAATCTATGGATTTCACATGACTGGGCAGGGGTTTATTTCAGCTCATGAAACATGGGACCAACACTTTACATGTTGCGTTTTATATTTTTGTTCACTGTATATGAATCAATCTATTTTGCTTATTGTGCGACATCTAAGAGTATGAAACTGGGTTGATGTATGGGACATGATCATTATTGTATGTGAAAGCTCATGTTGATATCCTATCACTAGGACTTGGAGTGTTGGATTTCACACTCTATACCGAAGAGCACAAATGCAAGAAGGACATATTACTTGGAAGGATAAAAAATCAACAAGACAAGTCATGGAAGCTGATCAGACCCAGACCGACAAAATCCCAGTATGTTGGACCATACTACATCTGCAAAGGTAAGCCTTGAAAATACTACTACTATAATAATACTACTACTACTCCAATACTACTACTCCAATGTGCTTCATGGTCCGTCTGTGCCAGTGTTCAGCTGCCTATGGAGATGTATTAACTAAAACGATGACCTTGTAGATGTTGCCATTGGAGAGGGGTGCAGGTACCCTGGTCACTGCACATTTGCCTACTGCCAAGAGGAGATTGATGTTTGGTCCCTGGAGCGCAAAGGCTTCATCTGCAGAGACTTTCTCTTTGATCCATTTGGACCCACCAGTAAGATCAATCTGACTGTCCCGAAGATCCTACAGGAGCATCACGGGATATTCATGTTCCTCTGCGGGGTAAGTTGGGCGTTTTAATGGGAGGGGGGAAAAAAGTGATATGTTCCTTCTGTAATGGGGTGTCTTCATTGATACGTCTGTCTTATTGCATTGCCATTGTTGTGCTAGAGCAGCAAGGGTGCACAACTCTGGTTCTTGAGTGCTGCAGTGGATGCTTGGTTTTGCCTTTTAATCAGCCCAGAATAATAGTGTGTGGACTCTATACAATCAAAATGATATTAAGTGTCAGGGAGAAATGAAAACCAGCAGGACTGAGGACATCTGACTGGAGTGGAGCACCACTGTGTTATAGAGAGAATGCTTGACTTGATGTTCCGCTGATATAACCTGACTTTAACCACATCTTGTGTCCTCATTCTTCTCACAAGCAATAGAATTCCACGGTAACAATGATGCTGAGACTACGATTTTTTTTCTGTTTTAAAAGTATGCCAAACAAAAAAACAATTGTTGCCAAGTTAAACCATACAAATCTATGCACTAGAACAACTTTTTACCAATTTCCACTTACTTGAAGACCAGTGCAGTTACAAAGTTTGGTAACAGAATTCCGGTTTGTTGTTTTTGCGGTCATTCTGTTACTGTGGAATAACCCTAATACAACACTAACGTTGACTGTCACATTACTGCCTCTGGTATAACCTTCAGCGTCAGTTTTATGAGTGGGAGCTGTGCCCTTTATTAAAACCTGTACTGTGTGTAGTGTCCTGTAAGAGTTCTTCATCCCTCTAATGTATCTGGTCTGATCTCCAGGTGTGTTTTGATCACAAACCCAGAATAATCAGCAAAACCAATAAGGACAACCCATCTCTTTGCTCTCACCCTGTGACAAAACATGCCTTTGAAGATCAGAAGTAAGCCATTTCACTTGTTTACACATGCTGAGAGATGCAGAGGTTTTTAAGTGAATTAAGCAGCGCTCTACTTTGTAAGTGATGGTTTGTGGCTGACCGCTCTGGTTCCTTTTGTAATTAAAAACTTTTTTATACTGTAAGAATGTTCATTTTGGAAACACACATTCGACTAAACATTGTGTATAGTTTTGTGGCATAACTGCATGTGAATTCAAACAGACTTTTTCTCTGAATCTTAATTTTGTGAAGAATGTAGGTGTGTTTTTTGAGTTTTGGCAACTACAGTTTTTTTGTTGCGTTAAGCCCACTAGTGTATATTGTAACATGATTCTATGCTCTGCACAGTGGGTTGTGAACATGATATGAATTGTTGTGCTTTTCAGGTGCCTGGTCCACATTCTGAGGGAGAACACTGTGCGCTACTCCAAAATCCGTCCGTACAGTCCGCAGAACCAAATGGACATCTGTCGGCATGAGGTGCGCTACGGCTGCGTGCGGGAAGACGAGTGCTTCTATGCCCACAGCCTGATCGAGCTGAAGGTGTGGATGATGCAGCACCAGCTAGGTAAGCCCTTACCACCTATTAAAGGTGCCTTCAAATAGCATCTAATCAAAGAATGTTATTGGTAATTCATCAAGATGACTTTTCCCAGTTGTAAGATGGTGCCGTAGCTCACAGCAGTATCTCACAGCCGTAGCTCATGGACACGGCAGCTCTGCTTCTAGCTCCTAAGCAACTTTTCAGTATTTTGTTCTTGTGTGTGTTATTTCTTACATTATTAGCCCAGAACATTGTTTTTGTGTTATTACATACAGCCAGAAATAGTTTCTTCTTTTTTTAAGGACCTTCTTGTAAATGTTGTGGGTTTTCTAAGTGAACATCCCTCTTAAAACTCTTTGCAATCTGTTTATGATCATATAGGCATCACTCCTGAAAATATAGTCCACGAGGCCAGTAAGTTTTGGAACATGGAGGCAGGCTCCCAAGGATCCCTGGTAAACAGTCATTGTACACAACACTATATTCAGAACATGCTTTATTTCCTAAATGTATTTCTAATGTTCATTTGACTGCAGATTTTCCACATGACCTGACACAAACCATTTATTTTGTGTCCTTCCAGCAATTCACCACACCACTGAAGAGGTTTGGACCCCCAAATCTGAAGATGCAGTTTGTGTGTGGGCAGTGTTGGCGAAACGGCCAAGTTAGTGAGGCAGACAAGAACAAGAAGTACTGCACTGCCAAAGCCAGGCATTCGTGAGTAGTTCTCTCCCCTGAAACCATTTCAGGACAATTTGAATAATATAGCCTGGTCAGCATAGTGAATTTCATCTGACCTGTGTTGCAGGTGGTCAAAAGACAAACGAGTGGTGCTGGTGAGTTCCATCGAACGCAAGAAGTGGACAACGATCCGCCCTCTCCCAACAAAGAAGCCCATCCCGTCTCAGTTTGAGGTAGGACTAGGAGGGTTGCAAATGCTCCCAGAGCAACTGGTCTGACCACATACTCAGCTGACTCGTATGGGAGTCTCCCAGAGAGGATCATGTTTTGTCCTCGTGTAAAGTGCTTATGATTTGTGTGTGTGTGTTTCCCTTACAGATTTGTATGCACGTGTCTACTGGCAAAAAGTGCCAGTACATCGGAAACTGCACATTTGCACACAGCACAGAGGAAAGGGACCTGTGGACATACATGAAAGAGAACAACAGTGAGTTCATGTTACAGATGGACTGTAGTATTTGTACAGCAGTTCATGCCTGTGTGATGTACAATAAATGTATTATGATGAGTAATACAAACTTAATCAGATACTAAACTGTGTGTGTCCATTTAGTTCCTGACATGGAGCAGCTGTATGAGCACTGGCTGCAGTCTCAGAAGCCTGGCTGGAGCGAGGAGGCCTCCAACAGCGCCATCAAGGAGAACGGGAAGCAGATCCACATGCCCACAGACTATGCTGAGGAGGTGGTAAGCAATCTCTGTTTTAACCACGGCCAGATGGTTATATGACCGTCAACATGCTGTAAGTGACCACAAACCATCAACATGCTAATATCATCTTGATGATATCTGTTATGCTAGGCTGGCAACCACTGTTGGCTTTGTGGTAAGAACTGCAACAGTGACCGGCAGTGGCAGCAGCACATCACCTCAGAAAAACACAGAGAGAAAGTGTTTAACTCTGAGGACGATCAGAACTGCTGGCAGTATCGCTTCCCGACTGGCACCTTTAGAGTTTGCGAGAGGTAAGGTTTCTATGCTTGTTCAACGTTTATTTAGGTCACTGGTGCCTAATTTGGTTACTGGAAATGGTGTTATTGGTGACTGACATTTCTGGTACTGCACCCATTTCCACAGATACCTTAAAGGCACTTGCACAGAGGAGGAGTTGTGTAAACTGGCTCATGGAAACGAGGAACTAAAGGAATGGACGGAGCGCAGGGAGTTCCTTTTGATGAAACTGGCCAAAGCAAGAAAAGACCATCTTATAGCCCCAAATGACAATGACTTTGGCAAATATAGTTTTCTGCTTAAAGACATAAAGTAATGATTTGATGACCATGATTATGTTGGGATGCAATATATTTTGCAGTGTTAAGTAAAAGAGGTACAGGTTCAGGTTAGCCTTTGGGAGGCTCTAGTCTACCATTAAGAGGAGAGATGCAGATCACAGCTTGATTTTAATGGAAAGTACAAAGTTGGCCATGTGTTCCAAATGATCAGAGCTGTGTTCCTTTTATCACAGATAAAGAGATGCACCATTGCCTTTTACGTAAACGTAGCAATCATTGACGCGTCACAAAGATTGCTTGTCATGAAATGGATTGATGACCTGTTCAGAGAAGCCAAAGCATGGGTAGACACTATCAGACTAGCTCTTAGGTCAAAAGGTGACTTAAAAGGCTTGTTTTGTAGGAGTTTTTAAGAAAGGTTCTTATGACGTCTCCTTTTTGTTTTATACGATTCATACGTCTGAAGATTGGAATGTTTGAAATGGAATTCTGCGTCCATTCACAAATTATGTTCATGTAGGTCTTTTTCATTATTTCCATAATTTGTTGCATTTATGCCTGTTGGTTTTGGAAGATGCTGACCAACCAAAATAAAATCTTGATTTCTTGTTGCAAGAATTGATTTTGTACTTGTTCATTAATGTAGCAGCCTAAAAAATGTAGGTTGACATTCTATGCAATGTGCTTAGTTGTCATGAAGTCTAAAATGGAAGAACTTTCACAAAGTTTCATGTGGTTGCATGTGGTATGAAGAATAGCATGGTTTGTGGGATGACGAATAGTCGAGTTCCTGCCTGACTACATTGCAGATGCATGCCAGATCTTACAATTCCTGGATAGGTATTTTATGTGTCAGCTAACCACACACTATATATACACAAAAGTTTGGACACGCCTTCAAATGAGTGTATTTGACTATTTCAGCCACACCCGTTGCTGACAGGTGTGTAAAATCGAGCACACAGCCATGTAATCTACATAGGTAAACATTGGCAGTAGAATGGCCTTACTAAAGAGCTCTGTGACTGTCAACGTGGCACTGTTATAGGCTGCCACGTTTCCAGCAAGTCAGTTAGTAAAATTTCTGCCCTGCTAGAGCTGCCCCGGTCAACTGTAAGTGCTGTTATTGTGAAGTGGAAACATCTAGGAGCAACAACAGCTCAGCCCCAAAGTGGTAGGCCACACAAGCTCACAGAATGGGATCAACGAGTGCTGAAGCACATAGCGTGTAAAAAATAATCTATCCTGGCCTGCAACGCTCACTACCAAGTTCCAAAAAGCAACGTCAGCACCGGAACTGTTCGCCGGGAGCTTCATGAAATGGGTTTCCATGGCCGAGCAGCCGCACACAAGCCTAAGATCACTATGCACGATGCCAAGCGTCGGTTGGAGTGGTGTAAAGCTCGCCGCCATTGGACTCTGGAGCAGTGGAAACGCGTTCTCTGGAGTGATGAATTACTCTTCACCACCTAAGAGTCCGACTGACAAATCTGGGCTTGGTGGATCCCAGGAGAACACTAACTGCCCGACTACATAGTGCCAACTAAATCTTGGTGAAGGAGGAATAATTGTCTGTGGCTGTTTTCATGGTTAAGGTTGGGCCCCTTAGTTCTAGTGAAGGAAAATCTTAACGCTAAAGCATACAATGACATTCTAGGCGATTTTTTGCTTCTGATTTTGTGGCAACAGTTTGGGGAAGGCCCTTCCCTGTTTCAGCATGACATTGCCCCGTGCACAAAGCGAGGTCCATGGTTTGTCGAGATAGGTGTGAAAGAACTTGACTGACCTGAACAGAGCCCTGACCTCAACCCCATCAAACACCTTTGGAATGAATTGTGAACGCCGACTGCGAGCCAGGCCTAACCTGAATGGAAGCAAGTCCCCGCAGCAATGTTCCAACATCTAGTGGAAAGCCTCCACAGAAGAGAAGAGGCTGTTATAGCAGCTAATGGGGGGACCAACTCCATATTAATGCCCATGATTTTGGAATGAGATGTTTGACGAGCAGGTGTGCACATACTTTTGGTCATGTAGTGTATGTTGCAGCAATCTGTCAGACAACACCATTGGTTGATGCATGCCATATCTGAGCAGGGGAATGCGACTCTTGTGATATACAGTGCCTATAGAAAGTCTCTACACCCTCCTTGGATTTCTTCACATTAATTGTATTAAAAAGTGGGATTAAAATGGATTTGTTTTTTTGCCTATTCTCTACATAAAATAATGTGGAAGACAAATTATAACATTTACAGATGAATGAAAAACAAATATACACTACCGTTCAAAAGTTTAGGGTCACTTAGAAATGTCCTTGTTTTTGAAAGAAAAGCAAAAAAAAATGTGTCCATTTAAAATAACATTAAATTGATCAGAAATACAGCGTAGACATTGTTAATGTTGTAAGTGACTATTGTAGCTGATTTTTAATGGAATATCTACATAGATGTAGCGGCCCATTATCAGCAACCATCACTCCTGTGTTCCAATGGCACGTTGTGTTAGCTAATCCAAGTTTATCAGTTTAAAAGGCTAATTGATAATTAAATCAAATTGTATTTGTCACATCCGCCGAATACGACAGGTGAAATGCTTACTTACAAGCCCTTAACCAACAATGCAGTTTTAAGAAGATACCTAAAAAAAAGTAAGAGATAAGAAAAGAAAAACAAATTATTAAAGAGCAGCAGTAAATAACAATAGCGGGGCTGTACCGGTTCAGCGTCAATGTGCGGGGGTAACGGTGTCAAGGTAATTGAGGTAATTATGTACATGCAGGTAGGGTTATTAAAGTGGCTATGTATAGATAATAATTGATGGTAGCAGCAGTGCAGCTGTTCAGAAGTCTTATGGCTTGGAGGTATACATTTTTAGAAGCCTCTTGGACCTAGACTTGGCGCTCCGGTACCGCTTGCCATGCGGAAGCAGAGAGAACAGTCTATGACTAGGGTGGCTGGAGTCTTTGACCTTCCTCTGACACCGCCTGGTATAGAGGTCCTGGATGGCAGGAAGCTTGGCCTTGGTAATGTACTGGGCCATACGCACTACCCTTTGTAGTGCCTTGCGGTCGGAGGCTGAGCAGTTGCCATACCAGGCAGTGATGCAACCCGTCAGGATGCTCTCGATGGTGCAGCTCTACAACCTTTTGAGGTTCTGAGGACCCATGCCAAATCTTTTCAGTCTCCTGAGGGGGAATAGGTTTTGTTGTGCCCTCTTCACGACTGTCTTGATGGGCTCCACTACAGCCCTGTCGATGAGAATGGGGACGTGCTCGGTCCTCCTTTTCCTGTACTCCACAATCATCTCCTTTGTCTTGATTACATTGAGGGAGAGGTTGATGTCCTTGCACCACACAGTCAGGTCTCTGACCTCCCTAAAGACTGTCTCATCGTTTTCGGTGATCAGGCCTACCACTGTTGTGTCATCAACAAACTTAATGATGGTGTTGGAGTCGGGCCTTGCCATGCAGTCATGAGTAAACAGGGAGTATAGGAGGGGACTGAGCACGCACTCCTGATGGGCCCCTGTGTTGAGGATCAGCGTGGTGGATGTGTTGTTACCTACCCTTACCACCTGAGGGAAGCCCGTCAGGAAGTCTAGGATCCTGTTGCAGAGAGAGGTGTTTTGTCCCAGAGTCCTTAGCTTAGTGATGAGCTTTGAGGTCACTATGGTGTTGAACGCTGAGCTGTAGTCAATGAATGAATATGAATAGCATTCTCCCATTCAGTTGAAGTCGGAAGTTTACATACATTTTAGCCAAATACATTTAAACTCAGTTTTAATCCTAGTAAAAAATTTCCTGTCTAGGTCAGTTAGAATCACCACTTTATTTGAAGAATGTGAAATGTCAGAATAATAGTAGAGAGAATGATTTATTTCAGCTTTTATTTCTTTCATCACATTCCCAGTTTGTCAGAAGTTTACATACACTCAATTACTATTTGGTAGCATTACCTTTAAATTGTTTAACTTGGGTTGTTAAACATTTCAGGTAGCCTTCCACAAGCTTCCCACAATAAGTTGGGTGAATTTTGTCCCATTCCTCCTGACAGAGCTGGTGTAACTGTGTCAGGTTTGTAGGCCTCCTTGCTCACACGCTTTTTCAATAATGCCCACAAATTTTCAATAGGATTGAGGTCAGGGCCTTGTGATGGCCACTCCAATACCTTGACTTTGTTGTCCTTAAGCCATTTTGCCAGAACTTTGGAAGTATGCTTGGGGTCATTGTCCATTTGGAAGCCCCATTTGCGACCAAGCTTTAACTTCCTGACTGATGTCTTGATATGTTGCTTCAATATTTCCACGTAATTTTCCTACCTCATGATGCCATCTATTTTGTGAAGTGCACCATTCCCTCTTGCAGCAAAGCACCCCCACAACAAGATGCTCTCACCCTCGTGCTTCATGGTTGGGATGGTGTTCTTCAGCTTGCAGGCCTCCCCCTTTTTCCTCCAAACATAACGATGGTCATTATGGCCAAACAGATCTATTTTTGTTTCATCAGACCAGAGGACATTTCTCCAAAAAGTACTATCTTTGTCCCCATGTGCAGTTGCAAACCGTAGTCTGGATTTTTTTTATGGCGGCTTTGGAGCAGTGGCTACTTCCTTGCTGAGCCGCCTTTTAAGTTATGTCGATATAGGACTCGTTTTACTGTGGATATAGATACTTTTGTACCTGTTTCCTCCAGCATCTTCACAAGGTCCTTTGCTGTTGTTCTGGAATAGATTTGCAATTTTTGCAAGTACGTTAATCTCTAGGAGACATAATGTGTCTCCTTCCTGAGCGGTATGATGGCTGTGTGGTCCCATGGTGTTTATACTTGCGTACTATTGTTTGTACAGATGAACGTAGTACCTTCAGGCGTTTGAAAATTGCTCCCAAAGATGAACCAGACTTGTGGAGGTCTACAATTTTTTTTCTGAGGTCTTGGCTGATTTCTTTTGATTTTCCCATGATGTCAAGCAAAGAGGCACTGAGTTTGAAGGTAGGCTTTGAAATACATCCACAGGTACACCTCCAATTGACTCAAATGATGTGAATTAGCCTATCAGAAGCTTCTAAAGCCATGACATTTTCTGGAATTTTCCAAGCTCTTTAAAGGCACAGTCAACTTAGTGTTTGATAACTTCTGACCCACTGGAATTGTGATACAGTGAATTGTGAGTGAAATAATCTGTCTGTAAACAATTGTTACTTGTGTCATGCACAAAGTAGATGTCCTAACCGACTTGCCAAAACTATAGTTTGTTAACAAGAAATTTGTGGAGTGGTTGAAAAACAAGGTTTAATGACTCCAAACTAAGTGCATGTAAACTTCTGACTTCAGCTGTAGGTGTTCCTTTTGTCCAGGTGGGAAAGGGCAGTGCAGTGTGGAGTGTAATAGAGATTGCATCACCTGTGGATCTGTTGGTGCGGTATGCAAATTGAAGTGAGTCTAGGGTTTCTGGGATAGTGGTGTTGATGTGAGCCATGACCAGCCTTTCAAAGCATTTCATGGCTACAGAGTGCTACGGGTCGGTAGACATTTAGGCAGGTAACCTTAGTGTTCTTGGGCACAGGGACGATGGTGGTCTGCTTGAAATATGTTGGTATTACAGACTCAGAGGTTGAAAATGTCAGTGAAGACACTTGCCAGTTGGTCAGCGCATGCTCGGAGTACACATCCTGGTAATCCATCAGGCCCCTGTGAATGTTGACCTGTTTAAAGGTCTTACTCACATCAAATCAAATCAAATTTTATTTGTCACATACACATGGTTAGCAGATGTTAATGCGAGTGTAGCGAAATGCTTGTGCTTCTAGTTCCGACAATGCAGTAATAACAAGTAATCTAACTAACAATTCCAAAACTACTGTCTTGTACACAGTGTAAGGGGATAAAGAATATGTACATAAGGATATATGAATGAGTGATGGTACAGAGCAGCACAGGCAAGATACAGTAGATGGTATCGAGTACAGTATGTACAAATGAGATGAGTATGTAAACAAAGTGGCATAGTTTAAAGTGGCTAGTGATACATGTATTACATAAGGATACAGTCAATGATATAGAGTACAGTATATACGTATGCATATGAGATGAATAATGTAGGGTAAGTAACATTATATAAGGTAGCATTGTTTAAAGTGGCTAGTGATATATTTACATCATTTCCCATCAATTCCCATTATTAAAGTGGCTGGAGTTGAGTCAGTGTCAGTGTGTTGGCAGCAGCCACTCAGTGTTAGTGGTGGCTGTTTAACAGTCTGATGGCCTTGAGATAGAAGCTGTTTTTCAGTCTCTCGGTCCCAGCTTTGATGCACCTGTACTGACCTCGCCTTCTGGATGATAGCGGGGTGAACAGGCAGTGGCTCGGGTGGTTGATGTCCTTGATGATCTTTATGGCCTTCCTGTGACATCGGGTGGTGTAGGTGTCCTGGAGGGCAGGTAGTTTGCCCCCGGTGATGCGTTGTGCAGACCTCACTACCCTCTGGAGATCATCGGCTGCGGAGAGCGTGATCAAACAGTCATCCGGACCAGATGATGCTCTCATGCATGTTTCAGTGTTACTTGCCTCGAAGTGAGCATAGAAGTTATTTAGCTCATCTGGTAGGATATACACTCAGCAAAAAAAGAAACATCCTCTCACTGTCAACTGTGCTTATTTTCAGCAACTTATCATGTGAAAATATTTGTTTGAACATAACAAGATTCAACAACTGAGACATAAACTGAACAAGTTTCACAGACGTGATTAAGAGAAATGAACAGTCAGTATCTGGTGTGGCCACCAGCTGCATGAAGTACTGCAGTGTATCTCCTCCTCATGGACTGCACCAGATTCGCCAGTTCTTGCTGTGAGATGTTACTCTCCACTCTTCCACCAAGGCACCTGCAAGTTCCCGGACATTTCTGGGGGGAATGGCCCCAGCCCTCACCCTCCGATCCAACAGGTCCCAGACGTGCTCAATGGGATTGAGATCCGGGCTCTTCGCTGGCCATGGCAGGACACTGACATTCCTGTCTTGCAGGAAATCACGCACAGAACGAGCAGTATGGCTGGTGGCATTATCATGCTGGAGGGTCACGTCAGGATGAGCTTTCAGGAAGGGTACCACATGAGGGAGGAGGATGTCATCCCTGTAATGCACAGCGTTGAGATTGCCTGCAATGACAACAAGCTGCAAGTTCCCGATGACCGCCAAAGACCATGACGGACCCTCCACCTCCAAATCGATCCCGCTCCAGAGTACAGGCCTCGGTGTAGCGCTTATTCCTTTGATGATAAATGCGAATCCGACCATCACCCCTGGTGAGACAAAACCGCGACTCCTCAGTGAAGAGCACTTTTTGCCAGTCCTGTCTGGTCCAGCGACAGTGGGTTTGTGCCCATAGGCGATGTTGTTTCCGGTGATGTCTGGTGAGGACCTGCCTTACAACAGGCCTACAAGCCCTCAGTCCAGCCTCTCTCAGTCTATTGCGGACAGTCTGAGCACTGATGGAGAGATTGTGCGTTCCTGGTGTAACTCGGGCAGTTGTTGTTGCATCCTGTACCTGTCCCGCTGGTGTGATGTTAGGATGTACCGATCCTGTGCAGGTGTTGTTACACGTGGTCTGCCACTACGAGGACGATCAGCTGTCCATCCTGTCTCTTTGTAGCGCTGTCTTAGACGTATCACAGTACGGACATTGCAATTTATTGCCCTGTTCACATCTGCAGTCCTCATGCCTCCTTGCAGAATGCCTAAGGCACATTCACGCAGATGAGCTGGGCATCTTTCTTTTTGCGTTTTTCAGAGTCAGTAGAAAGGCCTCTTTAATTTCCTAAGTTTTCATAACCGTGACTTAAGAGAGCGCTTACTCAGAGAGACTAATCTAAGTTTAGAGAAATGCATACATATTGGAAGAGCTGCAGAACTGTCCAGAGAGAGAGCTAAAGTCATAAATGTGCAGGGCCCTGTAGCAGTGCATGCAGTAACACAAAAAGAAAGACCGAGAGGGAGAGGAGACCCTACAGAGGGACAGAGCATTATACAATGCAGATACTGTGGACGGACACATAAGAGAAAAAAGGAAATATGCCCTGAATATGGACAAAAATGTCAATCCTGTGGAAAAACAATCACTTCTCTACAGTTTGCAAAGGGGCAGGGACCAGCAAGAGAAACAGAGACCTGGCAATGGAAAATGTGTCAGCTGACTCAGAGAGCGGTGAAGATGTTCTCTGCATCACACTAGGGCCAAAGTCAGAGAGCATCAATGTGGTGCAAGAGAAAAAACCACAGACCCCAATGCAGCTCTCTTTGCAACCATGCTGGTCAAGAAAAAGTCAGTTAGATTTCAACTAGATTGTGGTGCTAGTTGTAATGTTATCCCTGCAAACCTCACAAAAGCCAGTCACCTAGAGTCCTGCAGTCAGGTATTGGTGATGTATAACAAGAGTACTCTGACGCCACACAATAAGAAAACCTACCGAGTTGAGTTCATCGTAGTCAACAAGAATGTGCACAGGCCCATTCTAGGCAGTAAGGCTATCCAGGCAATGGAGTTGATTACTGTGCAGCATCACAACATCCTGGCCATTGAGAAAACAGGATCCTGGACTCAATAGCAAATTAAACAGGAGTTCTCTGATGTATTCCAGGGAGATGGATGCTTACCCGGCAAAATGAAGCTGGAAGTGGATGAGCGAGTGGAGCCCGTCCAGCTGCCAAAGAGAAGAGTGCCAGTAGCACTATATAAACCAATCAAAGAGGAGCTCAGTGGTCTGGAGAAAAGAAGGATGATAAAAGCAGTTGAAAAAAAGCACAGATTGGATTAGCAGCCTGATCGTAGTGAAGAAACCGTCTGGAAAACTAAGAGTGTGTATTGATCCGAAACCTCTCAACAAGGCGCTAATGAGAAGCCATTACCCACTTCCCAGTAATTGAAGACGTGCTGCCAGATCCGAACAGAGCACGCGTGTTCTCTGTTTGCGATGTAAAAAAAATATTTTTGCATGTGGAACTGGAGGAGGAATCCAGCTATCTCACCGCGTTCTCTACTCCCATGTGACGCTACAGATGGCTGCGCCTGCCAATGGGAATCAGTCCAGCCCCAGAGATCTTTCAGAGGAAGTTGAACCAGGCAATGGAAGGTCTTCCTTGAGTCAAAATCATTGCAGATGACATCCTGATTGTGGGAGAAGGAGACAACGATGAAGCGGAGACTCTGGACCATGACAAAAACCTGAGAATGCTCCTGGACAGATGCAGGAAGCTCAATATCAAGCTGAATCCGGAGAAGCTGCAGCTCAGGCTGAAGGAAGTACCCTACATTGGCCACCTGCTAACATCAGAGGAGTTGAAAGTGGACCCAGGAAAAGTGACAGCCATCAATCAGATGCCTAGGCCTACAGATGTGCAGGGGGTGCAGTGCTTCCTAGGCATGGTAAATTACCTAGCCAAGTTCTGCAGCCACGCCACGGAGCTCTGCGAGCCACTGCGTCAGCTAGCACACAAGGACTCACTGTGGGAGTGGTCAGAGAGACATGAACAGGCTTTCAATAAAATCAGGGATACCATTGCACAGACCCCTGTGCTGAAATACTACAACCCCACAGAGCAGCTCGTACTACAGTGTGATGCTTCAAAAAGTGGATTAGGAGCAGCCCTGATGCAGGGAGGACAACCAATAGCATATGCCAGCAGAGCCCCGACAGAGACTGGAAAAGGGTATGCACAGATAGAGAAGGAGCTGCTTGCAGTGGTGTTTGGCACGGAGAGGTTCCACCAATTCACATATGGACAAACTGTGGAAGTGCAGTCAGATTACAAGCCTCTAGAGAGCATCATGACAAAGCCTCTCCTCAGCGCACCAAAAAGACTACAGCGCATGCTCATGAGACTCCAAAACTACGAGGTCACTCTTCTTGGAAAACGTGTGGTGCTGGCCGACACCCTGAGCAAGGCATACCTCACAGAACAAGACAACAGAGGCCCTGTGGATATCGAAGTGGAATCAATCAATATGAAACACTACGTCCCTGTGTCAAGCGAGAGACTAAATTACATCCAGAGAGCCACTGAGCTGGAACGGGAGCTCCAGACACTGAAAAATGTGATCCTGCAGGAGTGGCCTGAAGAGAAAGGACATGCACCCTTGGAAGTAGCCATGTATTTTCACAACAGAAATGAGCTGAGTGTGCAAAATTGAGTTATCTTCAGAGGTGAGCGAGTCGTTGTGCCTACTGCCCTCAGGTCTGAGATAATGCAGAGAATCCATTCCTCACGCATAGGAACAGAGGGATGTCTGAGAAGAGCTTGCGAGTGTGTCTACTGGCCAGGCATGAATGCACAGCTGAGAGCATACATGGCACAGTGTGGCACCTGAACTGCATGGGGTACGAAGCAGCAGAAAGAAAAGTTGCGGCCACACGAAGCACCAAAGCATCCCTGGGGAAAAAATAGGTACTGACCTGTTCCAGTTCAACGACAGAGACTACAATGTCAGAGTTGATTATCTCTCCAACTTCTGGGAAGTGGACCATTTGGAGAACACAGTCGAAAACGGTCATTCGAAAACTGAAGACACACTTTGCACACTATGGGATACCTGACATCCTTTACACATACAATAGTCCCCAGTACTCTTCAGACGAGTTCTGAAGTTTCAGCAAGGCTTGGGACTTTACACACAAAACATTGTCTCCAGGATACCCGCAAAGTAATGGGAAGGTGGAATCGGCAGTGAAAACAGCCAGAAGACGTACAAAGACACTACTTATAATGAGTGAAAATCTTCTGAGACCGGGGATGGAAAACTGTCAGCTGGAGAAGTTCAAAGAAAGACAGCAGAAACAGGCAAAGTAGTACGACACCTCTGCTAAGGATCTCACAGAGCTGCAACGAGATGACAGCGTGAGAGCTCAGCCACTCACAGGACAGAAACAGTGGTGGCAGAGGGCCACAGTAGTCAGACCTGTGGAGCAAAGGTCCTACGAGGTGAAGACAGAACAGGGACAAGTCTTCAGGAGGAACAGGCGACACCTGAGGAAGAGCAGAGAAATAGAGGAGGATGTCCCCACTGTTGAGGAGCCTGGCACAGAGCCAGTAAACAGAGCACCAGCTGACTCCCAGCAGGGTGCTGAACACAACATAGAGGTGGATGTTGGACCTCAACAAGAAGATCCAAAACATCTCAGGTCATGCACCTCCTGATGTAATCAACACTCCCCACACAAGGTCTGGTAGGGCCATCCGAAGACCTATACACCTGAAAGACTTTGTGTGAAGGTAAAAAATCATAAGAATTAATGGACAGTCAGAGACAGTAAACAAACATTCAGTTCACCTTCCAGTTTATTTCAGACATGGACTACAAGCCAAAGTTAGGTGGAGTCTGCCTTTTGTAAAAAAAAATAAAAAATCATGATAAAAAAAAGAGAACATGTAGCAATTTTGATGTTACTCATATTGATGTTACACAGGAAACGGAAATCAGTTGTTACTTACTTTATTCATGTGCGGGTTGACAATATGCCTAGTAAAGTTTGCTTAACTATATATCTTTGTCTGTCGTGACTACAACACAAAGCATATTGAAACAAGGACAATTACATTAAAGTGTCTAGTTTGAGAAACAGACGCCTCACAAGTCCTCAACTGGCAGCTTCATTAAATAGTACCTGCAAAACACCAGTCTCAACGTCAACAGTGAAGAGGCAACTCCGGGATGCTGGCCTTCTAGGCAGAGTTCCTCTGTCCAGTGTCTGTGTTCTTTTGCCCATCTAAATATTTTATTTTTATTGGCCAGTCTGAGATATGGCTTTTTCTTTGCACACTCTGCCTAGAAGGCCAGCATCCCAGAGTCGCCTCTTCACTGTCACTTTAATAGCTCTACCTATATGTACATATTACCTCAATTACCTCAACTAACCGGTGCCCCCGCACATTGACTCTGTACCGGTACCACCTATATATAGCACTGCTATTGTTATTTACTGCTGCTCTATAATCATTTGTTATTCTTATCTCTTACTTTTTGGGGGTATTTTATAAAAACTGTATTGTTGGTTAAGGGCTTGTAAGTAAGCATTTCACTGTAAGTTGTATTCGGCGCATGTGACAAATAACATTCGATTTGATTTAACTCACTACTTTGAGAAAATAAAAAAGAGCCCTACTAACTTCTAATAGACCCTCCCCTATCCCCAAAATTCCTTCCAACCCCGTTCAACCTCAATGACCCTACACTTCAATCTTTCCCTCTCTTCAACATACTTACGACAATATAACAACACATGCGCCACTGTTTCATCGACCATACACTCCAGACACAAACCATTCATATGCTTGCCAACCAGATGTAATGACGAGTTCAATGTCCTAAGTGCAATCGAGCAAACACCACCTTCCGTCCTAATCTGACCTTTGAACCTTGGTCCACCGACCTTTTTTTGGAGGGCATATAAATGCTGGCCCTTGTGCTCAGAGTCCCATCTCTTCTGACACACATCTATCAAAATGGCTCTGATCTTACATTTTACCTCACCTCTACCCAGTGGCACATTAATATCAATTATATCTAATTTCTAAGCTCTTTTAGCTAACTGGTCTACAATTCCATCCCCTTCCACACTTGAATGGGAATGTGCCGGGACCCAGCAGAATCTTACTAATACACCCATTCTCTCAATTCTCCATAATAACATTAATACCTCCAATAGTAGGTCACTCCTGTTAGATTTACCAGATGATAAACTATTCAATACAGACAGAAAATCTCTGACATGCACTTTCAACTGTGGGACCTTATATAGACAGGTGTGTGCCTTTCCAAATAATGTCCAACCAATTGAATTTAGCACAGGTAGACTCCAATAGAAACATCTCAAGGATGATCAATAGAAACAGGATGCACCTGAGCTCAATTTCAAGTTTCATAGCAAAGTATCTGAATACTTAAGTAAATAAGGTTTTATTCAATTTTAGAATAAGGGGTCTGAATACTTTTCAAATGCACTGTAAATATTCACCACCCTTAGTCAATACATTTTATAAACTCCTCTTAGCTAGATGGCTAACATTAGCTAGGATTTAGGGTTAAGGTTAGGTTAAAGGGTTAAGGTTAGATAAAATAGTTAAGGTTAGGGGAAGGGTTAGATATCATGCTAAGTAATTGCAAAGTAGCTCAAAAGTAGTAAGTAGTTGCAAATATTCTAATTAGTTAAAATTGTCCGTGACGAGATTCGGACACGCAACCTTTTCGTTGCTAGACATTTGTGGTACACAACCACACTCCTTTCGTGTTCGCCTTAAAGTAACCTATATTATGTAACTATGCCAAACATAACATATTATACTAATTGGTGTGTCCCAGATTTACATTTACTATGTTACGTCTAGTCTGAGACCAGTTTGCTGTAGTTGTTTTAAAATCACTAATGGCCTCATGGTGACATCCTTCCTGTCCTGCAGCTCAGTTCAGAAGGACAACTGCATCTTTGATGTGTCTGGGTGGTTTAGTACATCATCCACAGTATAATTATTAACTTGACCGTGCTTAAATATATATATTCAATGTATGATTTGTTATTGTTATCCATCTACCAATCACTGGCCTTCTTTATGTGTCTTTTGAAAGGCTCCCTGGTCTTTGTCGTTGAATCTGTGCTTGAAATTCAATACTTGCCTGAGGGACATTACAGATGTCTGTATCGGGGACAGAGGAAGGGTTAGTCATTCAAAAATCATGTCATGTCAAACCCTGTAATGTGGGTCAATATAAGTTATGTGATTTGTTAAGCCACATTTTACTTTGAACTCATTTAGGCTTGCCTAAACAAAGGGGGTGAATACTTATGCAATTACTATATTTCAGTTATTTAACTTTGTAAAAATGTGTAGAATTGTATTTTCACTGACATTAGTTAGGGATTATTTTATGTAGGTTAATGACCAATTACAATTAAATCAACCTTTGAAAAAAGTTCAATGGGGTGTAAACTTTTTATAGGCACTGTAGCAGGTTGCGTTCTCCTGCTCAGACGTTGCATGCATCAACCAATGGTTTCGTGCCACTTCATCGACTGTGTCATCGACTGGCAGATTGCTATAACATATGATATCGTTAGCTGAAATGTAAAATACCTATTCTGGAGTTGTAAGATCTGGCATGTCAGCAATGCCTGGCCTGAGGAATGCACCCTATGTTTTGGGTAGGTCCTAACTCTAACTGCCTTCAGGCTATGTGGGAGATGGTGAATCATCTCTCTGCACCGGTATGACACTGTAGGCATTGAGCCTTCCAATTAAGTCTATGCATAATGCATATTACTTATACAGGTGGTCATACTTTTAGTAGTACTTTTAAATGTATACTGTATTTCACAACCTGCTGAACTCACAAGACAGAAGTACAGTATGGTAACAGTCATCTCAAGTTTGAAAGCAAACTTATTGGAACCAATACTACTACCATTTGTGTAATCATATAAAAATCTCCAAATTGTCACATTAGTTTGATATTTTGCCATCTTATAAAAAGCCATAAGAATAACTATCAACTATACATACACCTGTTAGGATTTAATCTAAAAGTAATCATAAGGCCTATGGACCGATATAACATTTAAAGTTTATTTGGAAATGATACAATGGTACATCAAATGACAAAGAGAACAATAGTCTTCAAAATGTTATTTACATTTCATAATACTTTATAACATTGTTTCATCAAATATCAACCTGCTCAGGTACCATAGAATCTTTCCATCAGGATTTCCTATGTTGCAACTGAATATAGAAAATATGTAATTGGCTCTTGGCAGCTTCTTGGTAGGACTTCTCAACCCATGTCAGTTGTAGCAGCTACTGTATTGTAGCTACATATGAGGACACCGAGGTACGGACCTTGCCAACATTATAAAAATATATAATAATCTATCATTTTTTTTAGGAACAGTTGGGGTCTCAATTTACTGTTGAGAGTTGGAATAGTAGAATACACAAGGTGCAATTTCGAACTTGGTTGTGCATCAGCAGTTTCCCTCTTCTTATATGTCACTCACTGACTGTCACTCAAGTAGCCCATGTCAATTAATTTCAAATAATTTGAGCAACTTGATATTAAGTAAATTGTTTTGTCATCAATTTACCATACATTCTTCCAACAAGCTCTGAAGGTTTGGCCCACTCATTTCGTCAGAGCGCTGTCTCATGTCTATCGTCAAAATTCAGTAGTGGATTGCTGAGTTAACAAAAACTATCAATATCAATTAGATGTACATTTTTGTGTTCAAAATATGTACACTTAAGAAACATAACAATGAACTATTCACAACCTCACATCCTGACTGAGATCCACACAATGGAATGAGAAACAAAAATATCACATTTCCTAAGACATTGACATTGAGCTGCAGTCCGTTTATCATCCTTCAATGGCGTGATGAAAGATGATGAAATGTGAATGAGGAGATCCTCTTGGTTAATATTAGGTGATGACCACGGTTTCTTAATGACTCAGTTAAGTGTGATTCTCAGTGCCGTTGTGGGTGAGCTTGGTTTTGTGCTCGACGTGGGGGCCCCTGGTGGAGTACGGTACCATCAGGAAGGGCTCCTTGGTCTCGCCCTCTCCTACAATACTCTCCTCATCTTCAGACTGGCCAATCCGCTGCAGGAGCAGGTAGCACCAACATCCGCAGATGAGAACACCGAGGGCAGCAACAGCAATGAGGATCACTATGATTGTCACCACCCCAGTAGTGGGGCTGTGGTCTGTGATGTACATGTTGCAACAGGAAGGTGACTCAGAGCATTGTCATAGAACAGGGGACTTGACAAGGACTGCGTGGTATGATCCCTTGCTGATTTTGGTGTCTTACGGTTCTGCTTGGGAGACCTGGGGGTCACAAAAAGCAAATAATGTTGAATATTTAACTAACAAAAAATAACTAAATAAACCCTGTTGTCAGTGCTTGTATCTGCACATCTGAATCTGTTTACAATAAATTTTCGGCAGACATCTGCTGACTCAACCATAGGCCTATGTAATAGGACTCAACACAGAATCTAACATCCAAATCCCCCAAATAAGCAAAAGGCTTGAAATAATGTATTGATTAAAAATTAAGTTGATAGCCTACCACCCTGTGGTAGGTAATCATATATTATCTATACACTATATTCTGCATAATAGCGTATGCAATAATGAACTATGAACGGAACGCCTTTATGCCATCAATGCTAACGCATATGTTTTAACTGTGCACGCCGAATCATTGCACATTAATACGCATTTATGTATGTACATGCATGATACATCGGGTCCTAACGAGAATCAAGACGCACTAGATGAGACACCTTACCATTCCATTGAAACAGACGACGCGATCGCGTATCTTCATCAATGTGCTATGCAGCAACAGCCCTGCCTGTATCAATACATAAGATCCATGGCTCTTCCTAATTGAACCGATTTCATTCGTAAAATTTGCTCATGCAGTGCATTAAATACACTAGTAGCCACCCACGCAAAAACCGAACTTCAAGGCCCCTGTATCAGTGCAGGAAATGAGACCATGTGATGCACAATATATCGAAACAAATGTTATTTGTGCTGTCAATCTCTATTTTAAAGCAACAGTAGTAGCTAGATTATCTTCACTGACAACATGTACATTTAAAATATATATATATATATCACTTCATGTTTGTCTATGGACATAATTTTGAACGGTTAAATAGTTATAGGAGCTCATAGATTTGCTAATGTGTTACCTTCTCGGTCTCATTTCAGTCAGTTCAATGTTATGTGGTGGTGTCATGCAAATACTGGTAGACCCCTCCAGACTCCAAAATATCACGTGATACATACAGGCTGCTTGTTCCTGGAAATTGGCTCGAGCTACTGTAAAGTAGCATTTTGTTTGGACGTCAAAGAAGCAGGTTAATCAGCCAACTTTACTGTCGCTAGGTAAGGAAAAGCTAGTTAGTTGAAGTGTTTGTCTTCTAAAAAGTATGTAACTACAGTACACTGAAGCCTTGAGCTCCCGTAAATATGAGGATTAACGTTAGCTAGCAAGCCGTTAGGTTTTTAGACAGCCATCGACGACGCCTCTGTCTCCGTCTTGACTAATGGTCATTTAGTTAGATAACCGAGTTGTAGCTACTGTTATTTGCCTAGCTAGCAAGCTAGTTGATTATTTGCAGTAACATGGGCCCGTGGGCCTAACGTAATAGTGTTTCACAGGTGCCACTGACTAGCTTTCGAAGTTCGGTCTTGTCCTGACAAGTTTGTTTAGTATTGTAGCTAAATTAGCTAGCTAAATGAGTTTCCTACCGTACTAGCTAGATTAGCTAGCTATAATCTAGACTAGCCTGACTGGAGTCTTGAGTTAACGTTACATGACTAACTAACATGACATTAACCCTCCTATTATGTTGCGGTTCAATTTGACCCATTTCCACTTTTGAGTTCTCTAAAATACTAGTTAACCTCTTTTTCTCTATTAAATTACGTTTCCTCATTTAGGGTCATGAACCTAACTTCAAAATGTGGACACTGGTGTGTTGTGGAATGTCTTGAGTAGATTTTGTATACAAACATGATGTTGTGGGTCATTTTGACCCGGAGGCTTCCATGTGTATAGATATTTGCACAGGTCCAAAATAAACAAGTGTCTTCTGTGTATTTTGTTTTGACTGGTTCTGGTGGCACTTCTATAATTATTTTGGGGTGAAAATGAGCTTTCCCAAGCTTATTCTCAGCGCGAGTGCAGCAGATCTCTGACACAGACACTCAAAAATGAGCTCCAAACAGAAAATGCTTGTTTTAGAGAAAGGAAATATGTTTAACAAAATAGCTCTAAATATAGAAGTTTTGAAATCAAATGTTATTGTTTTTCTTCTTTCTGAAAGGTCTGACAAGACAAAATAGAGTTTGAGCTGTTTTTACTTGATTCTTTGACCGTCTAGAGTGTGTTTAAACTGTGCGGGTCAATCTGACCCATACCACAATGGATGCACTTTTTTTTTCAGCAGAGCACAAGGGTTAGAGATGTTATCATGTTCCATGACTCTTGTATATCTGTTGTATAACGTTGGTTTTAAAAGAGCCATGTAATACGATTAAGGTATTATTAGCTAACCTTACAGCCTGTTACAGCTGTGACTGAAGCCATGTAGACCTAGCTATCTGATTTTATTTACAAAATATGCTAAGAAATGATTAATCTATAGACCTCCAGTCATTGCAATATAAATGTAAATTATGATTTTTTTTGTTGTTGATGATGATTAATAAGAAAGACATGGCAAGTGCACCACCAATGGAGACAGGTGGATTTGTGGGGCTCCCTCAGCCACCTTCCTATGAAGAATCAGTGGGTCCTCAGTACCAGGGGACGGCGCTTCCTCCTGCCTACACCAAATCTGCACAGTATCCATACCCAACACAGCCGTATAATCAAATATATCAACCAACGGCTCACAGTACTACCAGTCCAATAGGTAATTAAAATCTTCATCACATTGTTTTCACTTTTCACTATGCTGTTCCCTCATAGGTCGAACTCTCTTGACACACTTGGCTTGAGACAGCTCAAACTGGTCCATCCAGAATGCATTATTTTGGTTTCAAACCATCTCAAGTAGCCTATTCCCTATTTTAGACTATTGGTTTGCTTTGCACTCTTAACATAATAGTTTGGGAATCTGATAGGTCTTGATGGATTAACAGTGTCCTGTGCAAGGGACCTAGCTAATCCCTAAAAGGCTACGTAATGAACGTTAGCTTTTAATTTCCTGTTTGGTGTTTTAACATTCTTTGTTCTTCAGTGTCAGTTCAGACCATTTACGTCCAGCCAGGTGTGGTGTTTGGGGATCTTCCAGTGCAGACTCATTGCCCTGCATGTGCCCAGATGGTGATCACTCGGCTGGAGCACACCTCTGGAACAATGGCCTGGTTAACATGTGCTGGCCTGTTCATTTTCGGGTAAGATTAATTTATCAAGAGTCCACCTGCAGTGCTTGCAGTGTATTGTTGTTCATAGTCCTGAAAAGTCCCATTTTGTATGGGCTGCATAATGCATTATCTGATCTTTTGTTTTTTGTAGTTGCATCTATGGCTGTTGCCTGCTCCCTTTTTGTGTGGATGGTTTGAAGGATGTGACACATCGATGTCCGAACTGCAACAACGTCCTTGGAGAACACAAACGGCTTTGATTATGTCTTTTGAAAAGAGTAGTCTCTATTGAGCATGCAACCTTGCAGCCTGTCTCTATCTTGAATTGTCTAATTCCAAATACTGTCAGAGGCTAAACAATCATGTTAAACATGCATATTTTGATGATGGTCATCATGTAGTCTATATCAGGGGTACTCAACTCTTTACTCTATGAGGTCCGAGCCTGCTGGTTCTGTTCTACCTGATAATGAATTGCAAAATCAGTCCCTGATTAGAGGGGAACCATTTCAAGAAAATGCAATGGAACTGTCTTTGAAGAGAAGAGTTGAGTGATCTATATAAATGTATTACCTTTATTAAGAGCTTTGTCCACTAGATAACTTGTCAATATTGCACTTTCAAATGGATTTTATTATATAATTGTATATATGTCAGTTTGAATAGTAATGTGCACACAATGTTGGTGAGGTTAGAGGTAAGACTGGTCGATATTGTGATTGTACATTTTCATAGGATCTATATGTAATCAAACTGCAATATGACTACCTGTTAAGACTACCTTTTAATACAGTCTTATTGTGATGATTACTGGTAAGTAAGCAAGCTCATCGTACAAACTGCCCTAAGTAGATCCACTTGTTGTCTTAGGCCTAAATGCCTTTAGTTTGAATGAAGGAGTGGTTTTGCTGTAAATTATGCTGTGGAATTCAGGCACCTTTGAGCATTCCCAAGTCCATGGATTCACAAGGTTGTCATTGATTGTATAGGCCCTATTTGTTTATTTTCATTCATCACGTACAATTGTGTGCGTCTGTAGAATTCACTTAATGGCACTTTTTCAATGTGTATGCATGACATAAGCACAAATAAATTAGATCATTTTACCACCAAATGTGATCATTGTTCATTCTTTAAAGTAAATGATTTGTATTTTGTTTGAGTTTGTGCTTTCTTGCCCGGACTAGCTTCCCCCCCCCCCCCCCATCATACTGCTTCCAGCACTTCTGACATGTTTAGTGTATTATATGCATATATTATAAACTGGGTTGTTCGAGCCCTGAATGCTGATTGGCTGACAGTATACCACCGGAATGACAGAACAGCCCTTAGCCATGGTATATTGGCCATATACCACACCCCCTTATGCCGTATTGCTTAATTATAGCCTATCATAAACCTTAGGCTATAATATATGCATATAATGCACTTTCTATCATAAACTGTGTTGGGCACGTACTTCTATGCTATGATCCATTACCTTTGGCAATGAAATATCAGGCAGGCCAGAAACTGCTCAAAACCAGTAGCTGTATTTACATTTTACATAGCAACATACTAATTATGCTTCTTTCTACGTGAGCGTTTGCTGAAGGCCTTCCACCTCGAACTTCCACATTCTTCTGTGAACCGCAGCGCGTTCAGAGAGGTCTGCCATCTTTACCGCGCGCAGGACAGGTTCTGGAGAGAGGGCCTGGATCATCACCATTACATGTGTAAAATCGGGGTAACAAATCAAGGGTTTTGTTAAATGTTGTACATATTTTAGCTGCAGCTAGAAGGAAAATTAAAGTGAATCACCCTGAAGTAGGCATAGGTTGCCCTTAGGAATGTTGTTGACGCCATTGACAACGAATGTCCCTGTCTCGTCCAAAAGAAGCACCGTGTGATCCAACCGAACTTCCATTATTGTCCCTTGCATCCAAACCACAGAGACTACAAGTGCAGTGTTTTTCCATTGTCCCAGTCTTTTTATATTAAATTCGAGCTTGCCATTCAATTGTTTATCTTTTCCCTCTCGGAGTTGGCTGGAAGGAACTTTGATAGGACTTTTTTTACTTTCAACTGAAATGTGTCCGGGGTCCATGCCATCTGCGAGTGAACACTTTCAAACGAATTCGTTATAATTTTTTTTTATTTCGTATGACCTTTGACGTAATTGTGACCAATATCCGGGATGTTGATTTCAACGTTTGTCTTTTGTTTATTGTTTATATATAGACTTGTGTTCCGACATGTACTTTTTATATCGATTTGTCGTTAGTAATAAAAATACAATAAAATATTTTATACTTATCTTATACTTTTATATATTTAACATTTCAAAATAAAAGCACACGTCGTGCTAACAGTGGGTATTATCAAAGATTATAAACTGGGTGGTTTGAGCCCTGAATTATGATTGACTGAAAGCCATGGTATATCAGACTGTATACCACTGGTATGACAAAACATGTAGTTGTACTGCTCTAATTACGTTGGTAACCAGTTTATAATAACAATAAGGCTCCTCAGGGGTTTGTGATATATGGCCAATATACCACGGCTAAGGGCTGTGTCCAGGCACTCCGCGTTGCATCGTACGAGAACAGCCCTTAGCCTTGGTATATTGGCCATATGCCACACCTCCTCGTGCATTATTGCTTAATTATACATGACAATGGGAGTCGTTTTTCACAAAGCGGCACCGAGGGCTGTCTAGCTCCCGCCTATCCTTTCTTTGGATTGGTGGATACATTTCCATGAGGATTGTTGATGTAAACCGCCTGTATTCATTGGAGAGACTGCTACTAGCCTAATACAATGAATATGCATAGCCATCTCAAGATAACTCCTATATAAAGTGTATTTTCTCAAAGTTGCCGGGATGTCACGTGTCCTACTTATATCAGTACACTTGTAACAATTTTAGAAAGTTATATTCGACCAAATAAACCTCACGTAGAAAATAAGCCATTATTTTTTGTTGATGAACCAATTCGATCATCTCATCATTTATTTATTTGTATTTATTTATTTTCTACCAAAACTCCTTGCATGGTGGGCGAAACAACGAAAAAACGCCACCAGCTGCAGGGAGAAAGATTTTCCGCCGAGTTGGGTCTCTTTTTCTCTGGTATTTTCCCTTGCTGATGATGGGCATAGGGCACACGTTTTGTCAAATGCATTTTAATTCTTTGATCCTGATTGACCCATTCAGTTTCTTAGGCCTATCACTATTGTGAACTATTGTAAAACCATGGTCCATAAATAATAATGACATTGACGAGCAAATATAAAACTAGAAAATCTAATTGGACACCTTTTCATTTTAATTGAAAAGTCACATTCTTTAAGAACATTTCTGGCAGGTTAAAGTGGCCCTTAGTAAACACACTTCGCTACTGTGGCCTATTTATTGCCTTACCTCCTTACGCCATTTGCACACACTGTATATATACTTTTTCTACTGTGTTATTGACTGTATGTTTGTTTATTCCATGTGTAACACTGTGTTGTTGTTTGTGTTGCACTGCTATGCTTTATCTTGGCCAGGTCGCAGTTGTAAATGAGAACTTGTTTTCAACTGGCCTACCTGGTTAAATAAAGGTGAAATAAAAAATAAAAAACAGAACACCCTCATATTAATGTGTATTTCTTTCCCATTCCCAACATACAAAATGAAATAAACAAAAATCATATATATATAAAAATAAAACAATTAAGGAGTTGATAAAAAAGCCTACAGTAGATATATTAATATTAATGATTAACCAATACAAAATACAATTGGAGCAATGTAGTTGATAAAACACTATATTATATGGCATATTTATTGCATACTGCACTCATTTGGCTGTCAAATATAATGTCAGCTTTAATGTCTTCTTTAAAAATAGATGACAAAAATAGATGTAATATTATAACATGATATGATTTGTAACCTGGCCTAAATTATAATGCTTCTATTGCAATGTTAGAATCTACATTTGCACTACAACGAACAAGAGACCAAACAGGAAAAGCAGAGGAGCTGGATATGTGCCTCTGCTCTGGCCTAAAAGATAAGGAGAGAGAGAACAGAAAAACAAGGTGAAGATCTGCATGTCTCCTGTCATTACTGTTACTGTCTGTTCCCAAACACATTCTTATACATTATAAATATAATTATGTTTACGGTACATTACAGATAACTAATTTCCCTCCTTGCAACCAAATTATTTGTACACATTCTAATGGAATCACATTTTTAAATGGATTTAGCACTGGCGAAGCTTGCTAACCATTAATGCAACATTTGACACCTTACCGGAAGTTGTATTGGGGATGGTGGTGGCAGTATTTGTTGTCATGGGGGTGGTGTTTGAATCCACCCTTCCTCCGGTCAGACTGATACCCAGCTTGTCAAGCTCAGACTGTAACTGCTTTGAGACCCAGTTCTGCACTACAGTGTTATTCTCAAAGGTTTTCAGGTCATTTAGGTTGGAGCCGAGGAGTCCAGACACTTCACTCACACTAAGAGCCTATTTAGAGGCAGAGAATTACAGAAAAAATAATAGATGACAATGAATATGAGTCACTGCCATCACAGGTCATTGATGAATGGTATGGTTACGGGAATGAGCACATACCTGGACGACAGCTGAATCCAAACCAATAAAAGTGTTGATGTCCATGCTAATATTCACCCTAGACAGACTCCGTATGTAGGTGATATTGGCACCTCCTAAAAAAGAACAACAAACATGGTGAAAATTAGGACTGGGGTGGCACAAGTGTTCTCTAATGTCACAGCCCGAGTGAACTAAATCTTTTAAATCACATTTATTACAGGATATCCAAGAAACCATTGTTTTTCTGTATGTATGCAGAAAATGGAACCCTTACCCAGGTATGTCTGAATGAGCTGGTAGGCTGTTAGCTGATCTGCAGTGGCAGGGGTTTGGGCGAAGTTGATAGGAAAGGCTGTCTCAGCTACTGCAAAGAAGGCCTTCTTATGCGCTGAGGAACAGCTAGTGATTTCCAGAGCATCTGCATCTCTGTTGTGTTCAGAAGGCACAAGAAAAACACTAACTATGAACACGCGAACAAAAAAAAGCATATGAAAATGTTCAAACATCAATTACGGAGCGTTTAGGCCTGGATACTCTGTTGAAGTCAACCACTGCAAGAGCACAACAAAGATGCATGTGAAGTGGAGTGACTTGCATGACTCGACCACAAGGTCACTCTCTCACACAGCAAGATCTGTAGATGATCTTACCGGAGACTGTCATTTCTGATGCCTTGCAACACACTGAGGTCCAGTGCGCACAGGTTAGGCCCTCCAATTGAATTCAGTGCAGAGGCACCAAGCGAATTGCCAGCACTTAAGAACTTGGTGAAAATAACTTTGGCCTGAAATGGAAAAAGGAAGATGAAAGATACATTTAAATGCATACCTTTTAGAAGCAAAATGTTTATCATGTTTAAAAAAAAACACAATTTAAAGACATTGTTGATTTAAAGTTAAACATCCCTACTTTGGCGGAGTCCCATTCTCCATTGCCATTGTCCATCAGTGCTGCTAGCGTGTCCACTGTAGTGATGTTCCACTTGTTAATCTGCTCCATGGAAGCCACGCGAGACACCGACCCAAGCACCTGAACCTGCTGGTCTGAGAGACCTTTGGGGTACGCCTAGTGGACAAGACCACACCATAAAGAGCTGTTACGGAATGACCACCTCTTGGCAACCTGTGAGTTTGAAATCTGTTGTGATTTCCTGTTTTGTGTCAGTAAAGTTTTATACCTGGTGTAGCTTCTCCAAAATGACCTTTTGCATGTCATCATCATCTACCTTCTCAGTCAGGCTGGCCAGATTGTCCATTACTACTTGGGCACTCAGACAGTGGTTGAACGTGGTGGTGTCATACCCAAAGGGGAATGCGTCATTACTTATGGTCACTTGAGTAATGTTGCCAAGGGAGTCTGGACATGCATTTACTAAATAGACAAGTATTGAAAAGAAATGTGATCATTCATGTCATAAAGGAGCCTCCACTATTAAAAGCATAGAACAGCTATATTAACCTGGTATTATTTAAACCTACCAGTGCTTCGTTTGGATCTCGAAGACATGGTGCATTCTTTGAACAGCTTCTTCAGTTTCCTCTTCATTGTCTTGTTTGCACGCAGTCTTTTCATGAATTTCTTCAGGAACGTGCTTTTATTCCGCTGTTTCAGTCAAAAGAGAACACATTAAGAAATAAGAGACGCATATAAGGTAAATGAGAGCTTTTCAAATTTTGATGGGTAACAATCTCAAATGATGTCACTCAAATGATGTAATTTAAAAGATAGGGGAGCTTCCTGCCATCCAGGGCCTATATACTAGGTGGTGTCAGACGAAGGCCCAAAAAAGTGTCAAAGACTCCAGTCACCCAAGTTATAGACTGTTCTCTCTGCTACTGCACGGCAAGCGGTAACGGAGAGCCAAGTCTAGGTCCAAAAGGCTCCTTACCAGCTTCTACCCCCAAGCCATAAGAAAGCTGAACAATTAATCAAATGGCCACCCTGACTACACTGCTGCTACTCACTGTTTATTATCTATTTATAGTCACTTTACCCTACATCTACATATATCTGTACATGTACAAATTACCTCGACTTATCTGTCGGTACTGACTCGGTACTGGTACCCCATGTATATTCATTATTGTTCTTTTGTGTTACTTTTCTTTTCTTTTTTTCTTTAGTTATTTAATAAAAAAATTCTTAACTCTATTTTCTTAAAACTGCATTATTGGTTAAGGGCTTGTAAGTAAGCATTTCACGGTAAGGTCTACACCTATTGTATTCTAGGGAGTTTTTCCTAGCCACCATGCTTCTACACCTATTGTATTCTAAGGAGTTTTTCCTAGCCACCGTGCTTCTACACCTGCATTGCTTGCTGTTTGGGGTTTTACGCTGGGTTTCTGTACAGCACTTTGTGACATCAACTGATGTAAGAAGGGCTTTATAAATAAATGTGATTGATTTGATTTTTTATTTGGCGCTTGTGACAAATACAATTTGATTTGAATACAACATATAGTCAAAGTGCTACGCAATTGTCATGTATAGTATACCATGCTGATGTGTTTCCAGAAGTTCTCTGTTAAGTACAGTGGAAGAATGTCAAGCTGCTCTAGAGTTTTTTCAGTCCATGTGCTTGGGTTTCTGAACAGATAAGAATACATACAGACTGATTAAGAAAAAATCAATAGACAAAAATGCATTGACTTTTCATTTTTTTTGTGTATTCTACACGAATACAAATCAGCACAGCTCCGATGTCAGCAATGTGACATACCCATAGGTGGTGTTGCCACTGCAGATAACCGTCTCCATAGCTTTAATCTGCTGATCGGAGAAGTCATTGCAGTTCTTCAGTTTCTCCAGGATGTAAGAGTCAGAGCTCTGAATGTAGTTCTCATCCAGAGTACATGCCATGTTGCCCAGGACCTCGAGATTATCTCGACTGAGCTGTGTCCCGTTGATGTTCTGGAATAAATCAAAACTCGTCATAATCACTGCTTTTAAACACTCAGACGGAAACGTGTGTCTTTCGTCTTGAATACATAACTCACCAGGCACTTTTTGGCATTGTTCAGTAGATCAACCTTTCTTCCATCCAACGTGCTGGACAGGACGGAGAAGTCTGCTCGTCCTGTTTCCATGAAGTAGGATCTGCAGTTGGTCTGTTGTATGTTGGTGTAGCTGGAGAAAGATACACACAGTTTACATTGTATTTATGGTTCATTTATATGGCATTTTCATTTGGTTATGTCAGCGTAAAAAAATAACAGTAAATAGTTCATCTAACATTAGTTACCGTCATTTACAATGTATGTTACAATGTCAGTGACATGACCAACTTACCTGTAATACAGCAACATATCTGATGGATAGTTGACAAAATCTTGAGGACTTTCACCTTTGATGTTGTTCCACATGCAAGTTAGCTGTAAAACAAAATGTTACTTCCTCATATGTCTGTAAAATAAGCTCCTTGAAAACAGAGAAACATATTCAATCAAAACATGTTACTAGGTTTCCAGTAACTATTGTCATTCTTGTGCTGAGAGAATACATGCTTGGATTCATGTAGCCATGAAAAAGAAATAAAAACAGTCATAATTCATACAGGCACATTAACAATGTAATCTGGAGGCCTGGCTACCGGTTTTGATTGAGTAGGGCCCTTAAGTTTATGTAGAAAAAGTTGTATTTTTAATATTCACCTGTGTCTCCTTGAGAACCACCTTTCTTCGACCGGCCCTACGTCTGCAAGCTCTGATGAGACGTTGAGTTTTTATTTTGTTGAAAGTCTGGACACGAGAGCAAGTGAATCCTTGAAGCACATACTCAGAAAGGCTACAAAGAAATCAATGCAGTACATTCATTAGAGTTAGTACATGAACTATAAATGTCATAATAACCCATTTTTGTTCAAGTACATAATAAAAATGTATCCCCATGTGAAAATGATACATGTATGATTTCTGCTCAGCTATTGGCCAGGACCAACATTCTCTAAACACTGTTACACTTACTCATCAGGCTCATCCAATCCATTTGCTACTGTATCAAAGAACAGCACAGCCTATAAATGAAACAGAGAGACACAGAGGTGCAGAAACATGTATAGACGTATAATACACATGTTCACCACTGTATAATTGTGTAAATATTGAAGGTCTACACAGCTTTTTAATATTACAAACCCCTCAGTTACCTGCTGAGGTTTCCATTTTTTCTTGTTGATGTTCAGAGCAGTGAGTGTTTGATTTCCAGTTGTTGGGAAATTCAGTAGATTCCTGGGAATTTCGGTTGCCATTTCATCTGGGACATTGACTATCAGCTCCGTTGGTTTCATGTCGACTGTGATGATCTGAATAAGTAATGCAAAAACATGTCAACATTTCAAAATGAATACTGTTATTATGATTGATTACCCTTGATTTTTTCACAACACATTTAAATGAGGCATGCAGAAATATAACGCCTACTTCACATCAGTTAGTCTAGCTGCTGTTAGCTGCTGTACAAACCTTATTAACATAGATCTGTTGCACAATTGTTGGAGCAGTCAGCATGTTGGTAACAAATTTGGGGTTGGCGGATGTTGTTAGAACCTGCTGCGCAGGTATTGCGATGAGTGTTTGGGTAGGAAGACCTCCCACTAAAGAGCCCAGGTTTATTAAACTGTCGCTGTTGCTTATCTGAAGAAAGAGAACATTAAATGATGAAATATCCTCTACATTGGAAGTAGAGAGGATGGAATGGTTTAAAGCATGAATCATGGTTGTGAATGATGCTCACAACCAATAGGCCACCAGCAATAAACCTATTAAGAAGTAAATCACCTGGAAGTTTTGGGTGATGAGAATCTGTATGATGAACAAGGACTGTCCCAAGTTCCATCCAGAAACACTGCTCAGAGTACTCAGCGATTGTAAAATCACACTGGGCGGGGCTTTAGTGATCTGTCCAGTGGTCAGACTTGTGACCTGCGGGCCCAAGGCCGTGATTGATCCCGGATTGACAATTTGGATATTCGATGCCAGTGCGGAAGAAATCTGGAAGGAAATGACATCAGTGAAGATTAGGTAACAGTATCATTTAACCAATCAATGGATTGTGATCACATGGAAATAATGGCTCATTTTGTAACATTTAATTTCCATGTGTTCAAAACACAGGTCTAAGGTTAAGGTGTAACAAAAATGGAGATAGATCCTGATGGCGCTCACCTCTGAGTCCACGTTAGTACAGGATTGGTTCAGGTTGCCCAGGACAACCACACTCTCTGACTCATTGAGTTTAGAGTAAGCTGAGGCTGGGACAAAACATTGTAAGTGTGGTGGAAGCCTAAAGATGTGGGAATAAAACAAAAATATGAAATAAAACACTGAGTAACACTATCTTGGATTAGAATGTCATGCCCAATTTCCCCATAGCGTCATTCAGATTCAATGTAGACTGTTGTCTGTTAACATACCCTTGACATAAATGCAAGAAATAAAGTAAGTTAGTAACACAAAACCAATGATTTTAGTGGCTACTGTTCAAAACTCACTGCAGTGGGAGGAAGTTGGAGTTCTGCAGGAAGATAAGCTCAGTAAAGCGTTTCGTCAGATTTTGAGGAGCTCCAGCGAAATTGAACAACTTAATGTTGACAGGGTTCACGGCAAATAGTTGTAGCTGTAAAAAACAAACAATAAGATAAACCATTGGTTATATATTTTGGGTAATATATGATGCCCCTTCATCAAAACAGACAGGTGCATGGGCTTACCGTCGAGTCTGAGCCAAACGTGTCGAAGTCTTCAACGGTCACAAAAGTGATGAACACACCAATGTAGTTAAGGAACCAGGCGGTGGAGTTGAGATTTGGGTCAGTGGGACTATAACACTTGGGTGCTGCTGAACCTACAAGTCAGAAATCAATAAATATGTGTTTAATGTACTTGATGTGAGAAATCATTTATGCTGCTTTAAGAAAAGTCATACATCCTTGAGGAATATCTGCCATGAAGCAGAATTTATGCATATTCTTTGGTAACAGACCTTATGTTGAAAATGTCCATTCATGCAAAGTGTTGAAAATGTCCATTCATGCAAAGTGTTGAAAATGTCCATTCATGCAAAGTGTTGAAAATGTCCATTCATGCAAAGTGTTGAAAATGTCCATTCATGCAAAGTGTTGAAAATGTCCATTCATGCAAAGTGTAAAGTACAATAATAAATATATGCACAATGTAAACTGGAGTAATCAGTAGTAAGTACTAAAACACTCACTTCCCGTGTTGAGGTAGGTCTTTATGGTGCTGTACGCATCATCATGAGTTATGGCAGAGCCATTGAAAGTGAGATTGGATCCCAGTAGAGACACACTGTGAAAACCACAGCAGACAGTCATCACACTTTTCTTCCTTTTATTCACGTTCAATGATGTCGATATTTCCGTGTAATAGCATCAGCAAATGTAAGGTATTTCCAGTGTGGTAGCTTACAGTCTCCTGAAGGGTAAGCAGGAGGCGTTGAGTGTGTCAGAGGACTGGAGCAGGGCTCTGTTGAGGAACTTCAGGTAGTTCCTCAGTCTGTTGTCAAACCAGCGGTCAACCTCAGCCTTGTCATCAGTGGCCAGAGCTAAAGGCCAGACGCAGGGCAGGACTGGACGCTTCACATCATCCGGAAGATTCTCCTACAGACAGATAATGATCAAAGTCAAAGGACTGAGAGAACGCACCATTTAAGAGTTTTTTTCTTTCAGTAAATCCTAAGAAAGGGATACTCAGTGAGTGCTTGAAAATGGTGACCACAATCAGCAGTGTGTCCTTACGGTTTCCAAGAACTCAGGAGTTTTTTTGTAGTTTCGGAAGATTGTGCAGAGCTTAGTCTTGTTGTCCACCACCTCTGGCTTCCTGAGGAAGGTGCCGAGCTCTGAGGGACGTATGGTGTTGAGCAGCTGGAAACACAGATAGCTTAGGATACACAGTGGCTCTAGGCCAGTACACACTTTCCAAAAGTTGAAGTGCAGCTGAAACAAGTTCAATGTACTGTACCTCAGATTCCCGCTGTGGTGGAATAAGGGAGAGGAAGTTGGTCAACTTTGGGAATGTAAAGTTGAGGAAGGATTGTCTCAGGAACATGAAGAAGCTGTTGTTCCTATAGCAACGTAGTGGAGTTGATTCTGCAAACAATGAGATACTGTAAATTAACTCGTTCCTCATTTGGTCCAGCACTAAGCCCCAAACTGCAGCCCTCAGACCATAGTACATAAAACCCATTATTCTATATGATCATATATTTAGAATTCTAGAGAAGGATCATGAGAAGTAAAGTGAGATACTAGTACTGTTACTGGTAACTCGCACTTTGTTGAGGAAAGATGTACTTGCTACGATTGTAATATGTTGTTGTATCACCCAGCTGTCTGGAAAGATTCACCCATTTGAAATGTTATATACATTTTTGTGCATCTCTTGAACTTTGTTTATTGATTCCTGGGGTCATTTCATGTTTCCGTGTGCATCTGAGCTATTGCCGTTCAAGCAGGCAAACATGATGAGTTTTGCATGATATGATGACATAAAAAAAGTTAAAAAAAAAAAAGTTGTTTAGAAATATAATGAAGTAAAAGTAAAGTACAGTTACCCCCAAAAACGACCTAAGTAGTACTTTCAAGTATTTTTACTTAATGTACTTTACACCACTGGAGATGATGACTAGGTGAATACCTCTGAGAGACATGATTATTTGATGCTGGACAGCAGCCTGTGTGCCGTTGGACAGCGATGGTAGGATAGAGTTCAGCAACGCCACTCTGTAGGTGACAGAAACCACCCATTGATATGCATTGTCAAGCACAACTAAGAGCAGTAATGTACTGTACACAAAGGTCAGTTGCAAACATGCATCACATTATTGGAAATTATTTGTGTTTCTATAATACACTGTGCTGATCTTACGTTTCTTGGCTGATGTTGCAGCTTCTGTGTCTGACGATGTTGAAGAGGGGGGCCACATGCTCCTCTGTCAGGTTGGGTAAAAGTGGGCGGAGTCTCTGGCCCAACCACACCAGCACCTCAGGGTCTTTGATGGAGGGATCTGAAAGGTTGGCATTGTCAAACACCTGCTGGAGGAGCACCTGACGCACATCCACCGGAAGGTGAAGACCCTGAAGACAGAAGCAAATGAGGGGATTGTACTAAGCAAAGGTAGATAGGGAATAAGACAGTGGTATAAGAATTGACCAACACTCATCCATACCTCAACAGCTGGAGAAACAATGTCAAAGAACGCGCCCAGATCTCTGGGAAGCACATGAATCAGTATCATGTGGACATCTCCAGGGTTTCTGAGCTGACCAGGGGTGGAGGCCACCTCCCCCAGCTGCCTGGGGCTCAGCATAGGCAGGACATCCATCTACACAGTGGAATAAAAACATGGATTCAAACTGGTTACAAATGACTCTTGGATGAATCCGTAAGTTCAAAAGGTCAAGATCATGAACTAGTACCAACCACTGAGAAGTTTCCATGCAGTCGTTTGAGTTCTTCTAGGGGCGCAAAACCAACAAACGGCCCAAAGTACTTTTTAAGCCAGTCAGTGCTGTTCTTTGAGTTGTTGACACAGTTGGGGTCTGAAACAATAACAAATATTTTCAAAGGTTGGAGAAAAATATCAGTCTTTCTATCCTAACTGATTACAATTCCTTTGTCTTCACCGTGCTTAGTAAAATTACATTTTCAGGGATCATTGACGTTACAGAATTATTTAAATGTACCTTCAGTGTCATTGTGCCTCAAGAAGGGCTCAATGAAATCAGTGTAGATCAAAAGCTGTCTTTGTCTGTCCATAGCTGAGTTAGCTGGGTTAGGGTTAGCTGGTTGACGACCTAGAGCTTCCACTCTGCGAAGGCAAAGACACCACATGGAAGTACTAGATCAAGAGAGGGCAAATAGTCAACCACACTGAAATAAAATGTATGTTTTCACATACAAAATCTGGTAGGTCCCACAAGTGAAGTTCTTGGTGCTAAGACAGGACAGGAACTCTCTGGAGGCTTGCGGGAGGAAGGGTCGAAGATTCGTCAGAAACCACTTGCGGGTGTGGTTTGGGCTTCTCAGGTCATCTTGACTAAACTGGTCAATAACTACCTCCCCAAATACATCTAGCACCAGAGAGATGGATGGGCCGCTGGGCTGGTAAGACTGAACATAAAGACAATCAGAAGATGTTTTCTTGGTTAAAGACATTTACCTACAATCTTCTGACATTATCTATTTTTTAAAGAGTACACATTCAAGAAACTCTTAAAAAATATGTTTCAAAAGGAGCTGTTCAAAAGTATTATCATATCTTTGAACTCCCTGACAAAGGCCATGCAGCCGAAACACATCAGAGTTTTTAAACTTTGTTTTTTTTTACCATGTTTGAAAACCTGTGAAGAGCCTCATCAAGAATTGCAGAATATTTGGTGAAGAACAATTTCCACATTTTTTGGGGATAGGTCAGGTTGCCTGACAGTTTGCATTGCAGGATCTCAGAGAGTTGCTCTGGTTTTAGCTGGGTACGCTGAGAGGGCACAAAGAAACACATACAATAGGACATTCATTTTTGGAAATCAATTCAATCACCACCTCAAAAATGTAATCAATCAAATCAAGCATGTTGCATGTAGAATGTGGGTTTCATAAATACACACAACGTAGACGAGTGTCAAACCTGAGGTAGGCAAGCATAATGTTGGATGGTAAAGTTGCAGAGCATAAGGGTCATATTCGTGCCAGCAATGCTGTTTTCCAGATTAGTTCTGTGAGAAGGGAAACAAGACTTGCATGAATAAACTGTGTCTTTAAATTTGTTATGGCTATTCTACAGGGTAAGTGGGAGCACTCACGTATTCACTCCAGCACAGATGTGGCTCTCTGCAATAGGAGATTAATATGAATTACTATCAACGTTCTGAGTTACAAGTTAATCAAACAAAATCTGATATGGTGTTCAAAACAGTGCCTCACCGTTGACTGGGGGGGTCATAGAGCACTGGTGGAAAGAACAGGAATAATGTCAATCTCATACAATTCAATTACGTATATTTCATTTGGACCATAGTACATTTATTGTTGAAGAATACAAATTATTTCATTGAAACATAATGATAATATAATGACATTGTTGACATTTCTCACCCCAAACTTAAAGGGAACGACGTTGCAACCTGATGTAAAGACAACACCAACAATAGATGTCAGGACATGGAAAAATACTCCATTGAGTCACAGCTCATAGTCACATGATCATATCTAAATTCTGACTCACCCGGAGGAGCAGCATCCATTACGGAGTCCTGTGTGTCTCTGATGACTGGTCCCAAATCAGATGGGGCCGATGTAGCAGCCCTGTCCAGCCTGTTGAATCTTTGGATGAGCAATAAAAACAGATGTAATTAACTCTGCTAACATACAAACTTGGACATTGTGGGTGTTATTTTTCCCCCACAAACATTCCTGATACTTACATGCTTGTGAAAGACTCACACTCAAGGCTAGCCTGTGAGAAGAAAACAAATCAGAAGGAGTTTAGTAAAACGTAAATATGCCCTAACAAATATATCATATAAAGTGTGCTTAAAGTAGCGACAGTACCCCTCTTATTAGCATCTGCAGCTCATGGAGGAAGTCTCGGAGTCTGGTGTCATTGTGGAGGTGGTCAAAGACTCTGTTGATGATGTCATCTCTCTGTGGAGTTGGAGTGTGGGGCATCAGCACCAGTTCTGCTAACTGCTTTGGAGAGAGAGCTGGCAGGGCCTCCAGCTGATAGAGAGAGGAGACACACACACACGTCATTGTAATACTGATGAATATTGTGCTACAAAGACCTGATCACGTAGCATGCTCCTGATCCCTTAAAGACGTCCAGTTCTAGAAATGTTCTGATTTGGCAGGATGTCATGTAAATGCTTACTGCAGAAAAGTTTCTTTGCACATCAAAGAAGTGCTGTAGCGGTGCGAAAATGGAAAATCTCCCAAAATGTCTCTTAATTGAATCCAAACTCCCATTTGAAGGGCATCCCATCATATCTGAAAGAAAAGTATGCAATGTGTCGTATTAGCTTGTTCACTCAGTTCAATGCACTATTTGAAAAAAAGACATACAAAATCAGTCCTACATTAAACAAATCGCCATATCAAAATAAATACCTGAATATCGGTGTTGTGAGAGGAATGGGTGAATGAAGCGTGTGTAGACCAGTTTCTGTCTCATCTCATCCATTGATGAGATGTGATCACTCAGCCCCATGACACTGTAAGTAATGAGAAAATCAGGATCTCAGAATTCACACTTTTGGTATTATCAATAGGATATGTAACATTGATATTGAAGAAAATTATGAAACAAATATGTCTATGAACTGAAAAATGTATTTGTGGTTGTCTTTGTGTTGTTCGTACAGGGCTTGGTAGGCTTGACAGCTGAAGTCTCTAGTGCTGAGGCAGGATAGGTACTCCTCTGACACTGAAGGTAGGAGGGGCCGCAGTCTGATCAGGAACCAGAAGCGGATGAAGTTCTCATCACCAAGGTTCTCAGCACTGAAGCCATCTGTCGGAAGCTGGCCAAACAAGTCTGTGAGGTAGGGCCTACCCGAACTGTCATTCTAAAAGGGAAGGATTTCACAATGTGTCAAATGTCACAGTAACATGACATTTGTCTTGACTTTAATTGAATCTCTGATAATTGAAAATAAAGTATTCTTACCATCATTGTGTGTGGTCCTGTCAGTATCTTGGATAGCTCTGTGACCAATAGTTTCAGATTTTCTCCAGTGAGGCTCAGGTTAGAATGGGGCACACATCTCAGGACCACAGCCAGGTTTTCTGCTGCATGGGACACCTGTGACAGAAGAAGACATGTCATCATAAAGTCAATACAATTTAAAAGTATTTTGGAATTGGAAGTCCCCAGTGCAATATTTTTTTTTAAGTTAAAGGTAGACTCAGCAAAATGATGTTGCCACGAGCAGCTCTGCAAATGATGAGAGAGATGCAAGACTTCGCTCCCACACAGTCACACACAGTGTCACGCTGTTAGAGCCCCATAGGTACGGGACCAAAACATGTGGAGAGTTTAGCTTTGCTCTTCAAATGGACCTATTACACTCTTAGAAAAAAGGGTTCCAAAATGGGTTCTTTGGCTCTCCCCAAAGGATAGATATTTTTGGTTCCAGGTAGAAGTATTTTGGGTTCTGTAGAAAGGGTTCTACATTGAACCCAAAAGGGTTCTACATTGAACTAAAAGCTTTCTACCTGGAACCAAAAATGGTTCTTCAAAGGGTTCTCCTATGGGGACCACAGCAGAACCCTATTAGGTTCTAGATAGCACCTTTTTTTGAAGAGTCTATGCTGTTTAATTTGTTCACCTACGTCATATCGCTGAGTCTACCTTTAAGATAACAAGCAACAATGAAAGAACAAACACCCATAATCGTAGCATTAGGAAAAATGATGCTTATCAACTAGGAGTGGCCTACTTGACGTCAGTGTATTTGGTTGAAATGATTTTGTCGGAACAATCTAGATTTTTGAAATACTTTGGCTATGAACCACAAAGCCTTCTCTAGATAGTGATCCCATACTGAATAAGAGATCATGAGGACTTAACCAAGGTGAACATAGTGGCAAATAAAACTCACCGAGCACATGTCATCATTGTTGCCAATGTGACAGACATCCATGGGACCAACCATTGAATACATGGAAGAGTTAGAACCCGTTGGAGGATTTAATGAGCTGAAAAATAATATAGAGGCATAACATTTAGTTCAAAATATTACAAATTATCACATTCAAATGATCGGAATCAACTAGACCAGTGGTTCCCAAACATTTCATAGTCCCGTACCCCTTCAAACATTCAACCTCTAGCTGCGTACCCCCTCTAGCACCAGGGTCAGTGCACTCTCAAATGTTGTTTTTTGCCATCATTGTAAGCCTGCCACACACAAACTATACAATACATTTATTAAACATAAGAATGAGTTTGAGTTTTGTCACAACCCGGCTCATGGGAAGTGACAAAGAGCTCTTATAGGACCAGGGCACAAATAATAATATAATTATAATCAATCATTTTGCTCTTTATTTAACCATCTTACATATAAAACCTTATTAGTTTATCGACAATTGTGAATAACTCACCACAGGTTAATGAGAAGGGTGTGCTTGAAAAGATGCACATAACTCTGAAATGTTGGGTTGTATTGGAGAGAGTCTCAGTATTAAATAATTTTCCACACACAGTCTGTGCCTGTATTTAGTTTTCATGCTAGTGAGGGCCGAGAATCCACTCTCACGTAGGTACATGGTTGCAAAGGGCATCAGTGTATTAACAGCGCGATTTGCCAAGGCAGGATACTCCAGAAATCTGGTATTGCCTTCTGATTAAAATACATTTTCACAGAACCACTTGTTGAAATTTCGATGAGGCTCTCTTGTTCAGATGTCGGTAAGTGGACTTAAGGCAGGGCATGAAAGGGATAACGAATATAGTTGTTTGTGTCATCTGTTTTGGGAAAGTGCCTGCGTAATTGCGCACCCAACTCACTCGGGTGCTTCACTATATCACATTTGACATTGTCCGTAAGCTTGAGTTCATTTGCACAATAAAAATCATACAATGATGGAAAGACCTGTGTGTTGTCCTTGTTAATGCAGACAACTTCTTAATCATAGCTTCAATTCTGTCCCACACATTCCCTGTAATCCTAGATTCAGATCATTCAGAGGAGAAAAAACATCACCCAGATAGGCCAGTCGCGTGAGAAACTCGTCATCATGCAAGCGGTCAGACAAATGAAAATGGTGGTCAGTAAAGAAAACTTTAAGCTTGTCTCTCAATTTAAAAAAAAGTGTCAAAACTTTGCCCCTTGATAACCAGCGCACTTCTGTATGTTGTAAAAGTGTTACATGGTCGCTGCCCATATCATTGCATAGTGCAGAAAATACACGAGAGTTCAGGGTCCTTGCTTTAACAAAGTTAACCATTTTCACTGTAGTGTCCAAAACGTATTTCAAGCTGCCAGGCATTCCCTTGGCAGCAAGATCCTCTCGGTGGATGCTGCAGTGTACCCAAGTAATGTAGGGAGCAACTGCTTGCACGCGCGTTACCACTCCTCTATGTCTCCCTGTCATGGCTTTTGCGCCATCAGTACAGATACCAACATGAACATCAGCTACGTTTGGCTACATATGGACCGTTAATGGAATTCCCGCAAGAGAGTAACGGTTAATGTGACTGGATGTTAATTATTTGACTAGGCTACCTGTATTAATCATTGTGTTGCTATTTTGCTGAACACTAATTTAATTAAAAAAAATATTTTATTTTCGGCAGTGAAACGAGGCTACTCAGGCGAGAGAAAAAAACTCACCCAAATGTGTAGCCCCGTTGGAAAATATATACAGTGCCTTGCGAAAGTATTCGGCCCCCTTGAACTTTGCGACCTTTTGCCACATTTCAGGCTTCAAACATAAAGATATAAAACTGTATTTTTTTGTGAAGAATCAACAACAAGTGGGACACAATCATGAAGTGGAACGACATTTATTGGATATTTAAAACTTTTTTAACAAATCAAAAACTGAAAAATTGAGCGTGCAAAATTATTCAGCCCCCTTAAGTTAATACTTTGTAGCGCCACCTTTTGCTGCAATTACAGCTGTAAGTCGCTTGGGGTATGTCTCTATCAGTTTTGCACATCGAGAGACTGAAATTTTTTCCCATTCCTCCTTGCAAAACAGCTCGAGCTCAGTGAGGTTGGATGGAGAGCATTTGTGAACAGCAGTTTTCAGTTCTTTCCACAGATTCTCGATTGGATTCAAGTCTGGACTTTGACTTGGCCATTCTAACACCTGGATATGTTTATTTTTGAACCATTCCATTGCAGATTTTGCTTTATGTTTTGGATCATTGTCTTGTTGGAAGACAAAACTCCGTCCCAGTCTCAGGTCTTTTGCAGACTCCATCAGGTTTTCTTCCAGAATGGTCCTGTATTTGGCTCCATCCATCTTCCCATCAATTTTAACCATCTTCCCTGTCCCTGCTGAAGAAAAGCAGTTCCAAACCATGATGCTGCCACCACCATGTTTGACAGTGGGGATAGTGTGTTCAGGGTGATGAGCTGTGTTGCTTTTACGCCAAACATAACATTTTGCATTGTTGCCAAAAAGTTCAATTTTGGTTTCATCTGACCAGAGCACCTTCTTCCACATGTTTGGTGTGTCTCCCAGGTGGCTTGTGGCAAACTTTAAACAACACTTTTTATGGATATCTTTAAGAAATGGCTTTCTTCTTGCCACTCTTCCATAAAGGCCAGATTTGTGCAATATACGACTGACTGATTGTTGTCCTATGGACAGAGTCTCCCACCTCAGCTGTAGATCTCTGCAGTTCATCCAGAGTGATCATGGGCCTCTTGGCTGCATCTCTGATCAGTCTTCTCCTTGTATGAGCTGAAAGTTTAGAGGGACGGCCAGGTCTTGGTAGATTTGCAGTGGTCTGATACTCCTTCCATTTCAATATTATCGCTTGCACAGTGCTCCTTGGGATGTTTAAAGCTTGGGAAATCTTTTTGTATCCAAATCCGGCTTTAAACTTCTTCACAACAGTATCTCGGACCTGCCTGGTGTGTTCCTTGTTCTTCATGATGCTCTCTGCGCTTTTGACGGACCTCTGAGACTATCACAGTGCAGGTGCATTTATACGGAGACTTGATTACACATAGGTGGATTGTATTTATCATCATTGGTCATTTAGGTCAACATTGGATCATTCAGAGATCCTCACTGAACTTCTGGAGAGAGTTTGCTGCACTGAAAGTAAAGGGGCTGAATAATTTTGCACGCCCAATTTTTCAGTTTTTGATTTGTTAAAAAAGTTAGAAATATCCAATAAATGTCGTTGCACTTCATGATTGTGTCCCACTTGTTGTTGATTCTTCACAAAAAAATACAGTTTTATATCTTTATGTTTGAAGCCTGAAATGTGGCAAAAGGTCGCAAAGTTCAAGGGGGCCGAATACTTTCGCAAGGCACTGTATATATTTTTTAAAGGTGAATCACATTTTTATTTGGCGTACCCCCGACGGCATTGTGAGTACCCCTGGGGGTATGTGTACCCCAGGTTGGGAATATGTGAACTAGACAAAGTCTACGAAGTCCACAAGGCTAATAACGTAAAATATTTATTAAACTCACAAGACTTGGTTGAAGACAGCAGTAAGGTTGTGTGGGATCTGAGTCTGGTTGTTGAGCTGGAAGCGGTTCAGGGCAGGGAGGACCACATGCTGGAACCAGTCCTTAAGGCTGGTGATGTTGAAGTTGCTGAGAGAGGGAGTCTGGCTGGGGATGGTCTCATTTGTCAGTGTGAAGTTGGGGGAGATGTGTCCAGCCAGCTCTGCCAGGATCCAGTTCACTACTGCCTGGGCCAGAACATGCTGTCTCTCAGAGCTCACATTCCTCTGTGGGGAGACAGTACATAGTACATAGTTTCAGATTGGAAAAGGAAAAGGAAATAATTTGTTCATACTTGTGAGATTGTAAAAGACAACACATACCACTTGAATGCTGCCCACCAAAGTCTTGATGAAACTACCCAAGGGCCTCAGGAATGACAGGAAGTCATTTAGAGTCTGCAACCACAGATTTGTAATCATTAGTTGGCTCATACTGTACATGGAGTTGATGACAGCAAAAGAAATAGCCTTGTTTGACATGAAGATTTAGCAGACGCTCTTATCCAGAGCAATTAGGGTTAAGTGCCTTGCTCAAAGGCGCATCGACAGATTGTTTAATTAGTCCCACTTAACCGCTAGGCTACCTGCCACCCCAGAAAAGAGACCGATAAACACACGCACGCACACAGACTCACTAACACACACATTAAATATATACATATTTTTAGTAGTATTGCTTCTATATCCTTGTATTTGAAATTTGTGTGACTGTCCTTGTCTATCAGTGTTTTGTTACTTGTCATGTTTTGTGTTTTTTTTGTGGACCCCAGGGAGGGTAGCTGATGCTTCTGCTAAAGCTAATGGGGATCCAAGTAAAAAAAATAAACAAATAAAAAACACATAACGCACTCTGTCAAGTTCATGTGGTCCTGTGGCATTGCCAGCAGTCATGTTGGACATCAGTGTTGCATTGTACATCGACTGATTCAGGTGAGCATTGTTTATTAGAGGCCCAAGCAGACTCTGGAAGACCAGGCTGATAGTGCCATTGTCCAGGTCTCCATTTCCGGGGTGAAGAATCAACTGTGCCTTCTGTTCCGGGCTCAGCAGTGACAGGACTGATAGCTGTGGGAGAGAGAACATTGGTCTTGATTGGTCATGAACTTCCCGTGGCATCCTATAACATTTTAATGGCATCTTGTATCCTCCCGACATTAGAGTCCCTGCTTTATTAAGAGCCCGCATAGAGTTAAACACTTACACCACTGAAATGAATGTTCAGTGCAAGGAAGTCTTCATAGTCAACCAAGGTAGAGAAGGATCCAAAGTTCCGCATCAGCCACTGCTCACTGCTGTTCCCATGGACGAGGCATCCTTTTTCAGAACACAAACAGAACTCTCAATCACATCCTACAGATTACCACATTCATCAAAATGTCAACAATTCCAATATATTGAGTGACAATATCCATTCATAATGAAATAAATAGCCTACCTGCTGTATCATTTCTCTCTAGAAACCTGCGCATGAAGGACGTGTAGACTATCCTTTGGCGTTGAGGGTCCATACTCAGGATATTCATATCCAATTCATTCACACTAAAAATTATCAAAACAACAACAAATCACTATCCTCCATAATGGTGGTTAGTATCGGAAACACAACAGAAAAATCACTGGGAAAATGGGAAACTCACAGAGCCTGGTAGGTCTGGCAGGTGAGGTCGCTGGTGCTGAGACAGGCGAGGAGGCTTTCGGTGACAGAGGCCAGGCGTGGCCTGAGCTTGAGCTGGAACCACACTCTGGTGAAGTTGACGTCGTGGAACCTGGGCTTTGAGGCATTGAAGCTGAGCCCCTTGATCAGCTCCAGGATGGGCTGCAGATCCCTGCTCAAACTCTGTATGGAAAATAACAGTGATGTCAGCATAAAGCACAAAGTTCACTTCATGCTTTCATAACACATTCAAGGTATTTTGTCAATTCCCCCTGAAACTGTTGATCAAATGTCTCTCTCTTGTTGTACTGTACCATGAAGGAGTCTGAGTAGAATTGAAAGGCCACGTCCATAACTTCTTTGAGCCTGTTAATGTGCTCCTGGGTGTCGATAATCCTCCTCAGCCCAGCACAGCTTAGGAAGCTGTCAAATGTAGCATTTGAAAACTACAAAATATATAGATACAGAGATGCAAATATGAATCTCTTGTTTAGCAATTTTCATTGAAATTTTGGGATTTATATTGAAGTGTAACATTTAGGGGGGAAACTCACGGGAGCACACGAACCCTCAGTCCTGTTACACATTCCACCGGTGGAGTTTCCATGGGTGCTAGGGATTACATAGATAGCAAGTTAAATCAATCTCTTAGCCCCCTGTCTAATCAGTGTTACATGACCACAGTGGCAATGAAACAAGAAACACACCCAATTTGATTTAACTTACCTATTTCCCCCATCGCACAATGTAATACACTTGAGTAAAAAAAAGGAAAGGCATTGTGATATTAGCATGGCTTGAAACACATTGACATTATCACATGGATTTAATCAAAATGTCACAATCAAACTGGTTTTCGATGACTAAGTACACCACAATAAGCATATTCTCGACAGCTGATCCCACCATTCATCAATTGAGAGGCTCTTAGCAAAACCGGTTCTATTTTTTAGGAACAAGAGCTAGTGTATTTTTAAGATCTTGAAGATCCTGTTACTGTGTCTCGAAAATAATGTATGTTACCTGGGCTGACCCAACGGCGAAGAAACCTGAAATAAACAGAGCATTCAAGTGAAAGCATGAAACAGTAGGCAACATGGCTCTGTTTTAAGTGTAATATTGAGTGCCAGCCATTTATTTGGATGTTAAGGGTGTCAGAAAAGGTCTCCTATGCATGTTTTAGATCAATTAAGAACAACGTTAACAATGGAGGAAAAGGACGTTTACCCACCTGATCCCAGGACAGCTAAGGTGAGGGCAAGACAATACCCATGATGTCTCATTTTGCCACCACAAGTCATTGGTTCATCCAAGAACTACCTTTATGTCAAACAACAGTCACAATGAAATCACAACAGATTCACACCTAATCCACCGTGTTTCTTCCCATACTATACCACAACCAATGACAGAGGGGCAGAGAGAATCAAAAAGCCGTAACAAAACGGACACCTGACAGAGATCCTATTCGTGTTAAATGGTTGTACCGATGCTGAATATTGACATAGATTTTACATGAGAATCTCTTGATTTGTGCAAGTCACTGAAAAGATGGCTTGTTAGCTATTTCTATTCTCATTGTCTTTTTGTCCTTTTCCACCCACTTTAGCGATAGTTTGGTCACCTGTTGTGATAACGGTACAATGCCACCCATGCAGCCTCTAAAACAGTCATCTGTTTTCAAGGGCATCTAGTGTGTATAGTGTGTATATATTTGTGTATATATATATATTTATATATTTGTGTTACAAATAAGTAACCAAAACTTTGTCTAAAAGTTATTTAATAATTCAAAGACAATTTCCTGAGACCAAAAATTATTGTAAGTATTCCTATATAAAGATGACAGTAATAAGAGTTCACTGTAAAGACAGGGTAACTCCATCTATCCCCAGGCATGTATTCTAATTAATCATATCGAGGGGAAAAGCCTTTGACTATCAGTTACAGCTAATATGAAACACTATCATAGGTATGTAAAATTTGTCAAAATAAATTACATACAATAATTTGGCAAAACTAATCTCTTTCAAGAATAAATCCCTATGTTCATCCATCTATTCATCATTTGCAAAGTGAAAACTGAATCCTTTAAGTTTTTAATAAACATTTGATCATATTCACAATAGTAAAAGGACAATGAAGGGCTCACCTGACCTAACTGGCTGACGATGTGAGGTACCACTGAGCGAGAATGGACAAGTGGTGACATATGAGACACCCACAGGGAACATTTCTCAAAAAGGGTGGGGAAGGGTGTGAACAAGAAGCAACCCAACATAAAATACAGATTAAGATGAGATTTCACTTGGATTTAAGGACAACCAAAGTTGACAAACAAGCTATACCAACATAAAGTTATAAAAATCTGAATAAATAAACTGACAAAAGGATTCAAAAAGTAATTCTTCCAGTACATGTTTTTGCATACATGTACACTGAGTGTACAAAACATTAGGAACACCTGCTTTTTCCATGACATAGACTGACCAGGTGAATCCAGGTGAAACCTATGATCCCTTATTGATGTCACTTGTTAAATACATTTCAATCAGTGTAGATGAAGGGGAAGAGACATGTTAAGGAAGTATTTTTAAGCCTTGAGACAATTGAGATTGTGTATGTGTGCCATTCAGAAGGCGAATGGGCAAGACACAATATTTAAGTGTCTTTGAATGGGGTATGGTAGTAGATGCCAGGCACCGGTTTGAGTGTGTCAAGAACTGCAACACTGCTGGGTTTTTCATGCTCAACAGTTTCTGGTGTGTTTCAAGAATGGTCCACCACCAAAAGGACATCCAGCAAACTTGACACAACTGTGGGAAGCATTGGAGTCAAAATGGGCCAGCATCCCTGTGGAATACTTTCAACACCTTGTAGAGTCCATGCCCCGACAAATTGAGGCTATTCTGAGGGCAAACGGGGGTGCAACTTAATATTAGGAAGGTGTTCCTAATGTTTTGTACACTCTGTGAATACAGTATACTACAATAAAATGATAATGAATTTGTAATATGTAAATACAATTATGTAAATATTGATCCAACAACACAGCATCTCTTTTCTCTCTAGGCTAGGGTATATTTATATGAAACAAACACAAGGGCAAAAATAAAGAAATGTGCACTCTATGAAGCCTAGTTTTTATTTAATTGTATGACTGAACCTTTATGACACTGCCGAAGCCACTCTGTGCCAAAACAGTGGCTCAGTTATGTAAAAGACAGAACATCTAGGAATATGTGTTACTTTTTTAACATTTTTCTAAGTTGATGATCTGTTAATATGTACCTCATTAACATTTGTTGAGTGTTCGTCTTCAGCTTCTACTCTACATAATAAATACAGAGCCAACATCACTTTGAATTGACCCTGCTTTACTGCTCATTATTGACATGTCATTTTCCCGCTAATCTTCTTTGCCTTCTTTTGCCAAAGGTGGTTTAGTAGGTTAACTTGGGCGGTTTCAAGGGGCATTCTGTGACAAATATACTGGGAACTTATAAGTAAATAGAAAACTATGTCAATCCAAAGTAATGTGTAGGTAATGTGTACAGTACACTAAGTTCCAGTAGGTACTTGAAATGAAAACAATGTGATTGTGAATTACAATTCTAGGTATAAACTTGAACAAACTGGATCAGGAAACACAATCAAACAATGCATTATCCTTGGTGAGAGAAAACAATGCATTGCAAGACGCTATTTGTATGAGGGTTGTTAAGTAAGCGATTACAGATTACCAAGTTCTTGTACTTTATAAAACTATGAACAACACCATGCAGGTTGTGAACGTCACACAAGAATGTGACACTAAAACTCAAGTTCAGTACCAGAGAACATGATTTAGGACCCATGGAGCATGAATAGGACATATGCACTAAGACCCTTATTGGGATGAAAGATTACACTATTTTACAGTAATATGTTTATCGCAAAACAATTTAGGCTAGATAGTCATTAATGTCACCACTTTGGTTACACAATGTCGTGCTTCAAACATCTTCCAATGTTTTTAACTGTTGGAATTTCAAGTTATGCGCAACACATCAGTTTAGGGACCTAGACATTAGTAAAAGTGTATTCTGTCAAGGTGGCAGTTCCAAAACAACATTCACAAACATTCACAAAATACAATAGGCTACTGTTGTATGTTTGTGGGTTCAGAAGGATTACGTCCTTAGACAAAAAGTCGGTTAGGTTAGGTATCTGATGAAGCTATCAGAAAATGTGCATCTAGGAGAGGTCATGCTACTTGGTGTAGGTCTAGGACATTGTGATAATCTCATAACAATCTTCATGAGAAATGCAAGACTGTCTTACTGATAGTTAAGGTTATGCAAAAAAAAAATTGTTGTTATGCATTACTGCCTCCTTAGAAACGATAATTAAACACACAAAAAAAACATTTACTAATTGTAATGAGACTAGTGAATGTGATGATTAAGTACAAATCTGAATGAACCACAACCATGCAAGCGTGTTTAAAAAAACAAACACATTTTCAATCATTTCTAGGTTGAGTGGTTCAGTGGGAAATGTACATCATTGAAATGCATTGAAAGCCCAGGCTGTAAGCCACTGAACATGTGACAACAGTGCAAGAAGGGTGGATACTTTCTATGATACTGTAACTATCATTGAGTATGTGCAGTCTCCATAACAACATGTGCCATGGTAAAAAAAACACCTCATGCAGAAACATAGTTATATACAAAACAGACATTGGGCTGGCTGGTTTCCATTTATCATGTGAGAAGTATGTGGTCTGATAAGAGTGATGTAGAATAAACACTTGAGCATTCCATTTGGGATACAGTAGTGCCTTTCAAACTGGTCAAGCCAGATGTAGAGCTACAGTAGTCGATCATATCATCAAACCAAATCTTCATGATTTTTGGTTAAGAAAATTAAACAAGGGTGTGTCCTGTCAGGTAACGAGATTGAAAGGTTTCATGAGGTCACTTCCTGACCCGACCTCATCCTGTTACAACATTCTTCTTTAGGGTGGAAACCAGTGACAAACAAAAACACCTGTTATAAAAGACGTTGCATCTAATGTTAAACTTTTTAATATTTTATGTCTGGACGTTACCTGTTAAAAGTCCACTGCTCTACTGTCTCAAATGAACCTGAACAAGCGTATCTTTGTGGTGAACGTCTTACAATAAACTTTTTGAACTACTGATTAGATCACCTTTCAGTGTGCACGATCTCTAGAGGACATGGCATAAGAAATGTCCCTAGCCTATGGCATCCCACTTAGACCATTTTTATACTAAGAATTACAAAACATCATCATAAATGTAAACAATTATCGTTTTTATTCCTTTACATTTCAATCAGCTCAATCAACATACTTAAGTAGTAACCATAAATGAATCACATGAACAGAAGTACATTTCCAAAATAAATATTGGTTTACCTGAGGAAAATCAACATGCTCAAAATTGTTTTAGCTTTTTCCTCATAACACATTTACAAAAACCTGGTACAGTCTCTCACTTAGGCAACATATGAGGTTTGTACGTGGCATATTGGATGGTACTCTTTGGCCTGTAAAAAGAACGATGTCCAACACTCATCTAACACAATATCTACCTTTTGTTTCAGCTCTGGAACTTTATATGAGGGAGACTGTTGATAATGGATTATGGTACACACTAGTTAGGCGACCATTGACTGTCGTATAAGTGCTGCTAACACTGCTGCCTGTAGTGGTTTGGGGCCATTTTCTTTAACTACACTGAACAAAAATATAAGCGCAACATGTAAAGTGTTGGTCCCATGTTTCATGGGCGAAATAAAAGATCTCAGAAATGTTCCATAAACACAAAAAGCTTATTTCTCACAAATTGTGTGCACTTATTTGTTTACATCCCTGTTAGTAAGCATTTCTCTGTTGACAAGATAATCAATCCACCTGACAGGTGTGGCATATCAAGAAGCAGTTTAAACAGCAGGATCATTACATAAGTGCACCTTGTGCTGGGGCCATTAAAAACCCACTGTAAAATGTGCAGTTTTGTCACACAGCACAATGCCACACGTCTTGAGGGAGGGTGCAATTGGCATGCTGACTGCAGAAATGTCCACCAGAGCTGTTGCCAGATAATTGTATGTTCATTTCTCTACCATAAGACATTGTTTTAGAGAATTTAGCAATACATCCAACCGGCCTCAGAACCGCAGAAAACGTGTATGGTGTCATGTTGGCGAGCGGTTTGCGGATGTCAACGTTGGGAACAGAGTGCCCCATGGTGATTGTGGGGTTATGGTATGGGCAGGCATAAGCTACAGACAACAAACAAAATTGCATTCTATTGATGGCAATTTGAATGCACAGAGATACTGTGACGAGATCCTGAGGCCCATAGTCATGTCTTTAAGGTATCCAACAGATGCATATCTGTATTCTCCAGTCATGTGAAATCTATGAATTTATTTCAATATATGACCTGTAACTCAGTAAAATCTTTGAAATTGTTGCATGTTGCGTTTATATATTTTTTCAGTATAATTTATTCACTACTGTATAGCTAATATAACAAAACATCATTGACCATGTTTCAGAGATTCTACATTACAATGTTTGGTAGTTTGAAAGAGCCATTAAACCTGGGCATACGATGTCACAAATATACTGACAAGAGAGGGCTGTTTGCGTAATCAGATTTAACCATTATTATGAAAATGTGTAAGACTACTGGACTGCATTTGTTGACCACTTAGGTGCATTTTTACATTAATAAGGTCTGAGGAGATACAACCAAGGATGAATAATAACCAATTGAGAGGCCAGCAAAATGTCACCTGGTTAAAGGGTCAGGTCTTTCTCTAGCCATGTCGATAAAAATTACTTTATATTCATAGACTGGAAATTGAAGTATTATTATAACAACTGTAACCATTATAATATTATCATTATAAGCATCATAATTGTAAGCATGTCAAGGTCAATGTTTAAATTGACGGTTCTCTGACAACTCCAAGAGATGGTTGCAATATATATATTTTTTAATGCCAGACAACACTGATATGTTTTTATAAGCTGGATGTTTAATTGACATTTAGTTCAATATCTGCTCAGTTGATAACCTTATTACTGGCAAACGTATAACCAGTTAATATCACTACAATGCCAGTCCCAAACAACTTATTTCAGTTATTTGCTTTTAAAGTGTTTGAAAATTTTTTGCAGATAAAAAAAACAAAACATTTTTAGGCTTTGGAAATTTGTATGGACATTGGCAAATGCAAAGCAAACTTGGACTTTGTATGCCTTTCAGTGTTTGAATACTTATTACATACTTTAAATTAAATAAAGCAATGTATATGAACGTTGCAGTTACTAGTTCATATCTGTATATAAATACATTAAGGCCTTTGCATTTCTGAGAAATTATACCCACGGCAGATGATATTGCTATGAACAAGAAATGTAAAAGTGTGACATTGTGGCCCTCTCTTGTAGGAACAGCATAGTGCATCTAAACCAGGGATGGGCCCTCAGATCAAATGTATTTTTTATTCAGTGGGTGTCTCAGTTATTGTTGCAAGCTAGAATAGTAGAATACACAAAGTGCAATTTAAAAATTTGGTTGAGCATTAGCAGTTTTTCGCTTGTTATGTCAGTCACTGATAGTCACTCCCATAGCCCATTTCAGTTAAACATTTTTAGATTGTTAAATTAGTCTAGTGGCCAGCTACAGTATCTAAACTTGGTAATCATGGTCGATTTACCGTCCGGAAGTCCCCCATTGATTTTGTTAGTCAGTCTTACTCAGATATAATTTTAAAAACATTTACCTCTGTCCACCCTATGGCAAAATATGTCGAATTACAGGAAATTAGCTGTAAAACAGCAAGTTTTCCTCTTTACCCCAGGGCAAAATGTGTAGAATTATATACAAATGTGTTATATAATTGCAAGATCTTCTCTCTGAAACATGACAAAATGTGTAGAATTGCAGCAAACTTGCTTTAAAACAGCAAAACTTTCTCTATACCCCGTTGTAAAATGTGTAGATTTGTACTAAATAAACTCTAAAGCAAAATCACATATCCGCTGTCAAGAGGGAGGCTGCTAATGTGGTGATGGGGGGGACTCACGAGCAACTGCGGCCCCTCATGAGTTCAGATTTTTTTGTGGCCCCCATCAGTTGCCCATCCCTGATCTAAACCATGTGATTACACTTGTTCCCTTTGCATGTGACAGAGGTCTCATGATAGCATGACACTGGATTGCAGTAATGCTCAATGTCTGGTCTGATGCTGAATAGAAACATGTTCTAAATCATCTGTGAGACTATTCCACACCACAGCACCCACCCTTCTTAAATAATAAACAGAAATCCCCCCTCAGCTATAAATGATGATTGTAAATAGCAAAACTTACATGAGTAAGTTGCTTACTACTTTAAGTTTTATAGTGATATATTTCTTCTGGGAGAATCTTCATAAATTCCATTAGATGTTTCAATAATTTATATTAATATGAACATTTATCATGACTACAGGTAAACCAATATATTGAGACCATTAGAAACCGTATTCAACTTTGGTAAGTTTGCTTGTGTTGATCCATAGAATAAATAAACATAGGCTACCATACTAGTGCAGCTTTTTTGTTTTTTTCTTAAATATATTTTATTACTTTAAGAATAACTGAGAAATGCATCAGCAATCTCTGTACATTTTGTTTTATTGTTTTCCCTTGGGTTTGCGCAAAAAATGAATGGTGAACTGGGCTGAGGAATATGATGCTGCCTCATAGTGCACTTGAAACCCCAAATAATATGGTTAGTCCTTAGGCATCCTTCAGTTTGCTTCTCTAATATGCTTCAATGTTAAGTTCCTTAGGACTCCTTGTTGTCTCCAGATCCCCATTTTCATATGTTCCTGTTCTAGATCACAGTTCTTCAATGTCAATAATAGAGGCACATTAGAAATACTGCCACTTTCCAAGGACTGTGTCTTTGATTGCATCAACAAACTGAATTGGCACCCAGTAGACCCAATACTGAGAGGCTTCTGTTGGACCCAACTGAAACGCCTAGGAAAGTGAATGACAGAAAATGAATTGCACAATAAATTACAGTAAGATATCTACTTTTGACAAAATAATGTATGTGTTTATGGAAAAAAAACATACATTACATCAACTGTCATTCTGGCTTGTGCAGTTTGTAGTAAGGAAACGTGTTACCATCATGTGATAATCCTCATGGCCTTCAATGGGTTCAGTCACCACATGTTTGATGGAGCCCATTGGGATTTTCTCTGTTCTCTCTGTAGGAGAGAATATACACAGATAAGGGTGAGTGCCATAACACTTTTTCCTTATACACAATCCAACCAAACCAGGGGGTCATCTCACCTTTAGTTCCAATCCACAGTTGATCTTGTTCCAGTTTGAAGGTGAGACGAACTTTTCCACCAGATTTGTTGTACATTCCGGCTAAAGGCACTGTTGGTAAGCGTTCCTGTGTAACAAATGAGAGATCACTTGCTGGTCATTAGTGGAAGAACAAGGAAGTAATTCACAACCATCTCCAAGCTCCTGAACGTGATAGTGTTCCAGTGGAAATATCTGTGAGAAAAATACATACACAGGGCAATATACACGGAGTATACAAAACATTAGGAACACCTGCTTTTTCCATGACAGAATGACCTGGTGAATCCAGGTGAAAGCTAAGATCCCTTAATGATGTCACTTGTTAAATCCACTTAAATTCGGTGTAGATGAAAGCGAGGACAGGTTAAAGAAGGATTTTTATGCCTTGAGACAATTGAGAAATGGATTGTGTATGTGTGCCATTCAGGGGGTGAACAGGCAAGACAAAAGATTGAAGTGCCTTTGAATGGGGTATGGTGGTAGGTGCCAGGAGCACCGGTTTGTGTAAAGAACTGCTACGCTGCTGGCTTTTTCACACTCAGTTTCCCGTGTGTATCAAGAATATTCCACTACCCAAAGGACATCCAGCCAACTTGACACAACTGTGGGAATCATTGGAGTCAGCATGGGCCAGCATCCCTGTGGACACCTTGAGAGTCCATTCCCCAAGGAATTGAGGCTGTTCTGGGGGCAAAGGGACAGGGGCTGCAACAATATTAGGAAGGTGTTCCTAATGCTTGGTATACTCAGTGTAAAACAACCATTAAAAGCATACTTTCCCAACCAACATTTGGGTTTTGTTGAAAATACTCACCTTTGTTCCTTTAACAGATGGCATTATGTCCTCTGGTTTGCCTTTGTCCAACACCTTTCTGTGTTGCTGAAATTCAATACATTATTATTTTAGGTTCACAGTTGAATACAAAATATCATAACCTGTGACTATACCTTGGGCAAAAAAAGTTGTTAATTTACAAATATGGAACTCAAAAGACGTTGAAAAGTCCTACTTTTTGCCGACACAAAGGTTCCTTTTTGTTTTCTTCAGCTTTAACTTCCTGCTGAATAACCTCTTTTGGAGTATTTACAGCTAGTACATCGTTTATTGTAGATCCAACCACCATTATTTTTGCACCATTTGTAACTTTAATTTCACGTAGCGTCTTATCTTCTGGTAGCAGGCCTTTGTACATCACTTTCTGCATAGCAGGTGGAAGACCTATTAAACATAGAGAGAGAGAAAAAGAAAGGGTGGTTGAGAGACATTAATCAACACTGACTGTCTAGAGGAGTAAAACAAGGTTGTCCACTATCGGCATATCTATTTATTATTGCCATCGAAATGTTAGCTGTTAAGATTAGACCAAACAATAATATTAAGGGATTAGAAATCTGTGGCTTAAAAACTAAGGTGTCATTGTACGCTGATGATTCATGTTTTCTTTTAAAACCACAATTAGAGTCTCTCCACGGCCTCTTAGAGGATCTAGATACTTTTGCTATTCTCTCTGGATTAAAACCAAATTATGATAATTCTAGTATTACGTATTGGATCACTAAAAAAATGCAAATTTTACATTACCATGTAGTTTACCAATAAAATGGTCTGATGGAGATGTGGACATACTCGGTATACAAATCCCAAAAGAAAGAACTGATCTCACTCCAATAAATCTTTATAGAAAGTTAGCAAAAATAGATGAGATCTTGCTACCATGGAGAGGAAAATACCTGTCTATTTGTGGAAAAATCCCCGATTAACTCTTTAGTCATATCACAGTTTACCTATTTGCTTATGGTTTTGCCTACACCTAGTGACCTGCTTTTTAAATTATATGAACATAAAATATTCCATTTTATTTGGAACGACAAGCCAGATAAAATTAAAAGGGCCTATTTATATAACGAATATGAATTCGGAGGGCAGAAATTATTAAATATTAAAGCATTAAGACCTCTCACAAAAGGCATCTGTCATACAAAAGTTATACTTAAATCCAAACTGGTTCTCTAGTAAATTGGTACGAATGTCTCATCCTGTGTTCAAGAAGGGCCTTTTTCCCTTTATTCAGATTACACCAAGGAAATCATCTCCAAAATATCTTTATTTTTTAAACAAGCCTTAGAAAGTTGGTTGCAATTTCAGTTTAATCCACCTGAAAAGACAGAACAAATAATACAACAAATATTGTGGTTAAATTCAAATATACTTATTGATTAAAAAAAAAAAAAAATCGAAAAAATGTTTTTTTAAAAATGTATGATTTTTGTGGATGATATCATAAATAGGACTGGTGGAGTTATTTCACACATGCAGCTAACACAGACATATGGAAATGTCTGCTCTACCCAAAATTACAACCAATTAATTGCAGCATTACCACAAAAATGGAAGAAGCAAGTAGAAGGGGAAAAAAGTAAGGAACTTGTATGTCGGCCCTGTATTAAAGAACATAAATTGTTAAAGAAAAGTGTGATAAATAAAAACAAACACCAATTTAATTTAAGGACCAAAAAACTGACAGCTGTGCCATATAAATTGCAAAATAGTTGGGAAGAGATTTTCGATGTACCCATTCCATGGCACATGGTTTATGAATTGATATGCAAAACAACGCCGGATGCAAAACTTCAAATTTTTCATATTTAAATTACTATACAAAATTCTTGCAACTAATAGAATGTTATATATATATATGGGGGGATACAATCTTCCCAGCTCTGCAGATTCTGCTGAGGAGGCAGAGTCAGTCATTAGATCATTTATTTTGGTATTGTCCATATGTAGCTCGTTTTTGGTCACAGGTCCAGGAATGGCTGAAGAATTGCAACATTTGCCTAGAACTAACGCTGCAGACAGCAATACTGAGTGATTTGAAAAGCCATAGTCAATCAATCAATAATATAATAATTATTTTAGCAAAAAATTTTATTTTTAATTTACAATCTGTAGAAGCTATGAGAATAGAAAGGTTCAAGTCGTTTGTGAAGCATCACAGCACAGTTGAAAAATATATGGCAAATAGAAATCCAAAATGGATGATGTTGAGAGATAGATGGGAGAGGTTGAATTGAGCTGAAGGGTGGGACTAATAGCAAGATAATACATGAAGAACATACAGGGTCTGTAAAATGTATATATGCTCAGAACGTTTGTGAAATAGCACAGTTACAAATAGAAATCAAACTGGATGGACATCAGAAATAGAGGAAGGAATAAAAACAAACAAAAAATAACTATTGTAAAATAGACTGTGAATGTAAAATGTGTATTAAGATGTATAAATTGAAGGTAAAAGCCGAAGTGTTTATTAGTTTACTCCAATTGGGGGATCGGCGGTAGGGTTTGCGGGGAATAATAATAAAGGTATATTCTTTAAAAAAGTATGCATGTAAGGTATGTATATATGTATGCATGTGTGTATGGATATATATAGATTTACCCCAAAAATATATGGGGGATTGGAAATTATGCAGACAATTACATTGATGGAACCAATATTCTTTCCGCAATATTTAACTGATCCACCCCTTTAAAAAAAACACAAAAAAACTCTGTGACTGCTATACACATCCAAGTAGTTAGTACGCAAGCCTAAACAACTACTTACCAGTGAGTGAATGGATTCGCTCTTTCAGTTTGGCTCCGGTGCCATCTAAAGGAATTTTGAGATCATACTTATTCTTGTTCCAAATAATCTTTAGATCCACCATCTCCTTTCCTTCATCACTGTCATCTCCATTGCTGACAGTAGGGTCCTGAGTTGAAGAGCTTTCCCCGGCATTATCTGTCCGAGACACAGTTTCCAATACTTCAGCATTCCCTTTGCCAACAATTTCACACAGTGGTTGTGGCTCTTTCAACGTGGCTTCAGTTTCCATTACGACTTCTTCACTTCCTATGAAAGGATTATGAAAGGCATAGCTTAGCTGAGAATTCTCAGCTCCACAAGAATTCTCAGCCAGACACAGCTTTGTCAAAGCCATAGAGTATGTCAAAACTCAATGTCTGGGAATAGTTTGTCACATTAAGTATCCTCAGCCAAATAATAACTACCAAGTATGGCTTCATGCAGTTCGTTTGTTATGACAAAGCAGCTGCAAGCAACTGGCTGGTTGACCTATTTGGTATTCTGTGGGTCGTTTAGCCACGTTAGCTAAGTCTGACATCTCACGTGGCTGTTAGCGAGCTACTGTAGCTTATTTGCAAATAGCGCTAACTTGCTAGCTACCTAGTCATGCTAGCTAAGTTAGCTCACACATCCAAGCTACATTTGCAGTCAGATAAGAGTTTGCTAGCTATTTAATATAACTTGCTAGCTTATAAATGCCTAATATAGCTAATGTTGATAGCTACAAAATAACATAGTGTTGGCTACAATTATTACATTTGCCCTAGGTTTCTAGAATCAAATTACAACTTCTGTAACAGTAGCTCTAGTTATTTGGCTATGTAACAAAATCGAAAGAGCTAACGTTAGCTAGCTAAATATGGTTGGCTAGCAGCTAGCCAGTGACCAGGATAACAGGGCGAACATTGGATTATGAAGAAAATATGCTTTAAAATCCTATTGACATGTTGAATTTGCACCAACGCCAGAAATACAATTAAATGCCTAAATTAATGAATTGAAAATTGCTCAATTGCACCGCATAGATATGTGGGAAAGCATAACATTATATTTTTTTCAATACCTACCATCCTGGGTCGCCATGATGATTGTGTACAATATGAAGTGAGACTGCTGGGAAACGGACGCGCTGACGTGTATTGGTCCTACGGGGCTTCCATTGACTGTAAAGCGTTTGATAAATCTCAACTGTATGCTTGGTTTCTAATGAAAGTCATTTGTCCCCCCCCTCACAACAACGACATGAAGCTTGGTCGTATTGTATGCGATCACGAGAAACTTCGCTAGCTAGCTATTAGATACATAGCCTACTAACTACAACAACCTACCAAATGTGCTAATGGTAGGGTTATGCTGAATTGGCTCGTGCTGATAACTTATTGACAGAGAGAGCGTGCGGAAGAAAAGTTACCGTATGGACTTTTGAAGAAGAGTAGCCGAAAAGTGCTTGTCCATCAAAGGCGTGGGGGTCTCTAGCTATATCCTATGCTTTTTGTATTTGCTTAGCTATCTTAGAAATGTCTGGTCGACGCAAGAAGTGTAACTGTTGGAATAATCTTATCTCATTGCACTGAGTGCTGTGTAGCGACCTGGGACATCTACCAAGAGGTGGTGCAAGAATAATATAATCATGGCAGACCTCAGGATTTACAATGTTGTCATTCTGGGACTAGGATTTCTGTTAATTTTCACTGCGTTCACCACCTGTGGAAACATTGAAGTAAGTCAAATAACACACTTTCACTTGTGTGACCTTAGCTGAAGTCGTTACCCAGGCAAACTATTTTGACTGGTAATTTGTTTTGTTTGCTAGAGTCAATATCACTGGAGAAAATTCACGCCTACTTAATATTTCAGATACTAGCAACTTCCGAGCTAGCTAATGTATCTGAAATTGGCAGCTGTTTGACCTCTCCCCTTCAAATTACATGTCATGTGGGCCACATACTTTTAATTTATCAGAAATATAATACCTGTTGTCATTTGACATGTTTGTAATGTATTGACTGATCAGTTGTTTTGTTTGCTAAATAGTCCATTTAACGTGAGACAATGTGTATTAAGATGTATAATTGATAACTGCTATCTAAAGTTGGTAGCTGTTTGATATCTTAAAACAGGTTACATTAGACATGTCATAATTGTTTATCATTCATGGTACATCAATATTGATATATTTCTTAATTCCATTCTTTTACTTTTAGATCTGTGTACATTGTTGTGAATTGTTAAATATTACTGCACTGCTGGAGCTAGGAACGCAAGCATTTCGCTACACCCGCAATAACATCTGCTAAATATGGGAATGCGACCAATAAAATTTGATTGGAATTGTTGTCATTTTGCAGTTATGCTTTGCTTTTTTCAAGTCCATTGCCTTTGACTCTCAAGTTTAAGGACTTTTACCCCATGATAAATTGCATCAGTTTATTTTCCTGTGCATCTTCCAGCTCACATGATGTCCTTAGCAGCCTTGTCAGTGGTGCATTGTTGGAGGAGTCCTGGGTCAGGAGCATCTTGTGTTTCCAATTTCTTTATCAGTCAATTGATTGTCATGCCAAAGGAATTACTCAAATGAATACATGTAAAGGTCAATGTCCACAGGGCACATTGGTAGTAGTGGCAGCAATATTTGAGAACATATTTTCTATGTTCATATGCTCACATTAATATTTCTCTTTTATAGCAAACCATAGTTAAAAGCCTGGACAATGATACCTTCACTGGAAGTGGTTATCACAGGTGAGTTGGATGGTGTTACCATAGGCTAAATATTTGAAAACCACATTATCCCAGCGAAAAGAGTGGGGGAGATAAGGTGCGTCTTTCAGAATCATTGACCCTTATACCAGACACTAAACTTTTTCCTACTGCACTGTTTTCTTTCTGTCCTTGTTCAACAGCCTTGGAATCATCTATGGAATTTTTTCGTTTTCAAATTTGTTAGCTCCAACTGTTGTTGCAATAATTGGACCACAGTTTACAATGTTTTTCAGTGGAATTCTTTACAGGTGAGTATCAAGAATTCTAAAGGAATTACCCCCCCCCATTCATTTTCTATTTGCAGATCAGTAGTTGATTGATATTTCTGTCTGAAGTAGTTATAACAAGGTCATGTGCTGTTGTTTGTTATGGTTCCATTCTTTTCCATAGTGGTTACGTAGCTGTATTCATCACCCCATCAACATGGTCCTTTTACTTCACCTCAGTACTAATCGGCATAGGAGCAGCCAGTAAGTCCGGTTTCATGGGATCTCTCCTTTGTTCCCTCTGGTATCTGGTTAACATTCCCCGACTCCAGAATCATTCACATTATTACATATTGGTACAAATATGTTTTTACATTGAACTCTCATGATTTACATGACAGTTTGGTATACAGTCATAGACACTATATATACAAAGGACTTGTATGTGGAAACCCCTTCAAATGAGTAGATCTGTCTATTTCAGCCACAACCGTTGCTGAAAAGTGTATAAAATCGAGCACACAGCCATGCAGTCTCCATAGACAAACATTGTCAATAGAATAACATTACTAAAGAGCTCAGTGACTTTCAACGTGGCACCGTCAAAGGATGCCACCTTTCCAACAAGTTAGTTCTTCAAATTTCTGCCCTGTATTTGCTGTTATTGTGAAGTGAAAACGTCTAGGAGAAACAATGGCTCAGGCGCGAAGTGGGAGGGCACACAAGTTCACAGAATGGGACTGCCAAGTGCTGAAGCATGTAGTGCGTAAAAATCATCCTTGCTTGCAACACTCACTACAGAGTTCCAAACTCTGGTAGCAACATCAGCACAATAACTGTTCTTTCAGGAGCTTCATGAAATGGGTTTCCATGGCCAAGCAGCTGCACACAAGCCTAAGATCACCATGTGCAATGCCAAGTGTCGACTGGAGTGTTGTAAAGCTCGCTGCCATTGGACTCTGGAGCAGTGGAAAATAGTTCTCTGGAGTGATTAATCACGCATCACCATATAACAGTCTTTCGGACGAATCTGGGTTTGGCGGATGCCGGGAGAACTACCTGCCCGAATGCATAGTGCAAAGTTTGGTGGAGGAGTAATAATGGTCTGGGGCTGTTTTTCATGGTTCTGGCTAGACCATTTACTTGAAGAGAAATTGTAACGCTACATCATACAATGACATTCTAGACAATTTTGTGCTTCCAACTTTGTGGCAACAGTTTGGGGAAGGTACTTTCCTAATTCAGCATGACAATGCCCCTGTGCACAAAGCGAGGTCCATACAGAAATGGTTTGTTGAGATCGGTGTGGAAGAACTTGACTGGCCTGCACAGAGCCCTGACCTCAACCGCAACAAACACCTTTGGAAGGAATTGGAATGCTGACTGTTAGCCAGGCCTAATCGTGCCCAACCTCACTAATGCTCTTGTGGCTGAATGGAAGTAAGTCCCCGCAGCAATGTCTCAACATCTAGTGGAAAGCCTTCCCAGATGAGTGGAGGCTGTTATAGTAGCAAAGGAAGGACCAACTTTGTATTAATGCCCATGATTTTGGAATGAAATGTTCAACGAGAAGGTGTCCACATACTTTTGGTCACGTAGTGTATGTTTCACCTCTGTGCATATGCCTAATCCAATCCAAAATTCTCTACATGCCTCTGGAGTCTGCTATTCTCTTACGCATGCTATTCATTCCTAACAAATTTGTAAACTGAGTTAACCCATTTTTTGCTGTTGGAATAATGATTTGTAAGTAGATCAAATGCCATAGTAATTACACAGTATTATAAACAGTTATCAATATGGGTACGGAAGATCAAATCAAGAAGGAGCATATGTCCTGTATGCATGGTAAAGAGTATCGAGTCTGTCTTGTCAGTTGTTGAGCATTGGACAAAGGTTACCATGGTTATGAAGTCTGAAATGGAGCTTGTTAATGATTTACATAAAAGGGAAATGCTTGGGTTATGTTCATTATCTCTGATTGCAAGCAAAGCAAATATTTTACAAATGGGAGAGCTAAATGAGAATTCTTAGGGCAGATGAAACAAATTGTTTGATAATGTTAGTTTGTTCTAAATAAAATGGACACATTTTCCCTGAATTGTTCCCCGATAATGCATTTTGATCTATTCAAATGTCATTAAATAGCAACCATCTCTATTCATTACATCTGCAGTTCCTAATCAGCCTCTCTCACTCACTCTTTGTATCCCTTTCATCAGTGCTTTGGACAGCCCAAGGACACTTCCTTGTGGAGAACTCTGATGCTTCCACCATCAATAGGAACACAGGGATGTTTTGGGCCCTTTTACAGTGCAGGTATATTAATGGCATATATTAATGGTAGGCTATATACTAATGGCAGTTATTTCCATTATTTGGTGGCCTAGAGCCGAATGTGTAATTGTAACACATTGTTTTCTTTTTCAGCATGTTATTTGGCAATCTTTACATTTATTTTGATTGGAATGGAAAGATAGAAATATCAGGTATGTGCATGTGAAGCTCATCCAATGGGAAAATATAGAGAAAATAGAGCTAACATTAAAGAAAACTTGCAATTGCATTTTTGTTTTCATTTAGGATATGACTCATATGTCCTTCCAATATTGTTGCCCTACTTAGTAATGGTGTGTGTTCTCTGTTTGACACTGTTTCCTTTGTTCTTGATGTCCCTCTCAGATAGGCGCAGAAAGACTATCTTTATAGGTCTTCTGGTTACCTCAGTGCTGGGAACACTCAGCTTCCTGGCTCTGAGAAAGACTCTTCCAACTGAGGAGATGCTCAATGAGGAGGAAGGCCAGCCTTTGCTCTCATCTCGCACGATGTTAGTTTCCTAATTAATTGACAGTACTCTCTCACTGTACCCTTATTCAAATGGGAATCCGTGGCACTGCGTTGGTGTCTCTGTTTTAAATGGTGGTTATTCATTCTGCTATGAATTTGAATATCACAGTATTGAAAATAAATAATGTATTTGTCTTGCTAATTTGATCATTTTCCATTTTCCATGTTTGGCAGGTATAAGCAAAGAGCCAACTCTGCAGTACAAGATGCAAAGTCAGAATTCAGTAAGTTAATGTAGCATCACAGGCACATTTGTTATTATACAATCAATCACTAAACAATTTATTTGGGTTAAAGGACACCTCTGTTACCTGGTTTATGTTGTTTCACCGTTTACTATGCTGTTAGTCATCCAACGTAATTCCTTGTGTGTCTCCTTCTCTTCAGAGACAATCCTGCAACTGCTCAAAACCAAAACCATATTGCTCCTGAGCTGTTGCATGGCATACAGTGGTAAGTAGATTGTACTGCACAACCAAAAGTCCAGACATTTCCCTCATAAGAATAGTGTTTTTACCAGTGTGTTGTCATCGTAGGTCTGGAGCTATCTTTCTACAGTGGTGTGTATGGGACATGTATCGGGGCAACAACAGAGTTTGGAGTGGCAGCTAAAGGCTTGATTGGGATCTCTGGAATCGTGGTGGGGATTGGAGAGATAGTTGGTAGGTTTGTGTTGCCCAGTGTAACGTTTACCCATCACTCTTATGTTGGTGTTACAATCTAACAAGGAACTAGTTTGACAGTAATCTGATGTGATTTGTCAGGTGGAGGCGTCTTTGGACTAGTATGTAAGAATAACCGCTTCAGACGGACATCTGTGGTCTTCCTGGGGATGGTCGTCCATTTTGTCGCTTTCTACTTGATCTACCTCAACATCCCAGATGATGCCCCTGTGGTTTTAAAAACTAGCACACTGAACAAGCCATATCTGACACCAAGGTATTGTTTTAATATTTAAAAAAAACAACAATAAAAGCAGGGCTGTATATTGTTTTAATATTAATCAGAAATCATGTCAGTTGAAAACGACCTGTTGTCACCCCCTCACAGTTGAGCGTCTCCTATCTGTTTCCTAGTATCTCCATCGCATTGCTGTGTAGTTTCCTGCTTGGACTCGGTGACAGCTGTTTCAATACTCAACTGTACAGCATCTTGGGGCGTGTTTATGCTGAGCAAAGCGCGCCTGCTTTTGCCATCTTCAAATTCATCCAGGTAACCCCCGAGAGAGTTTGATACAGCTGATCGTTTACTAAAACATATGTACCAGCAACTGATTCTGTGATGAGCTGGGTGTAGTTTGTTGCAGTATAGTTAATTAATAACTTATGGATGTTTAGGTATACGTAGGCTGATGTACACTACCGGTCAAAAGTTTTAGAACAACTACTCATTCAAGGGTTTTTCTTTATTTTTACTATTTTCCACATTGTAGAATAATAGTGAAGACATCAAAACTATGAAATAACACAAATGGAATCATGTAGTTACCAAAAAAGTGTGAAACAAATCAAAATATATATTTCATATTTGAGATTCTTCAAATAGCCACCCTTTGCAATGACAGTTTTGCACACACTTGGCATTCTCTCAACCAGCTTCACCTGGAATGCATTTCAATTAACAGGTTTGCCTTCTTAAGTTATTTGTGGAATTTCTTTCCTTAATGTGTTTGAGCCAATCAATTGTGTTGTGACAAGGTAAGGGGGTATACAGAAGATAGCCCTATTTGGTAAAAGAGAACTTGTTCTGAGAACTTGTTCTCAACCTGGTGAAATAAAAATTAAATAAATAAAATGTAAAAAAGACCAAGTCCATATTATGGCAAGAACAGCTCAAAAGAGAAATGACTGTCCATCATTATTTTAAGACATGAAGTTCAGTCAATATGGAACATTTCAAGTACTTTGAAAGTTGCTTAAACTGCAGTTGCAAAAACCATCAAGTGCTATGATGAAACTGTCTCTCATCAGGACCGCCACAGGAAAGGAAGACCCAGAGTTACCTCTTTTGCAGAGGATAATTTCATTAGAGTTACCAGCCTCAGAAATGGCAGCCCAAATAAATTCTTCACAGAGTTCAAGTAACAGACACCTCAACATCAACAGTTCAGAGGAGACTGTGTGAATCAGGCCTTCATGGTCGAATTGCTGCAAAGAAACCACTACTAATGGACACCAATAAGAAGAAGATACTTGATTGGGCCAAGAAACATGAGCAATGGACATTAGACCAGTGGGAATGTGTCCTTTGGTCTGGAGTCCAAATTGGAGATCTTTGGCTCCAACAGGCGTATTTTTGTGAGACGCGGAGTGGGTGAACGGATGATCTCCGCATGTGTATTTCCCATCGTAAAGTATGGATGAGGAAGTGTTATGGTGTGGGCGCTGCTTTGCTGGTGACACTGTCTGTGATTTATTTAGAGTTCAAGGTACACTTAACCAGCATGTCTACCACAGCATTCTGCAGCGGTACGCCATCCCATCTGGTTTGGGCTTAGTGGGACTGTCATTGGTTTTTCAACAGGACAATGACCCAACACATCTCCAGGCTGTGTAAGTGCTAGTCTACCAAAAAGGAGAGTGATGGAGTGCTACATCAGATGACCTGACCTCCACAGTCCCCTGACCTCAATCCAATTGAGATGGTTTGGGATGAGTCAACCCGCAGAGTGAAGGAAAAGCAGCCAACAAGCTCTCAGCATATGTGGGAACTCCTTCAAGACTGTTGGAAAACTATTCCATGTGAGCTGGTTGAGAGACTGCCAAGAATGTGCAAAGCTGTCATCAAGGAAAAGGGTGGCTATTTGAACAATCTCATATATAAAATATATTTAGATTTGTTTAAAAAAATGTTGGTAACTACAAGATTCCATATGTGTTCTTTCATAGTTTTGATGTCTTCACTATTATTCTACAATATATAAAACAGTAAAAATAAAGATAAACCCTTGAATGAGTAGGGTTTCTAAAACGTTTGACCCGTAGTGTATCCCTTGTGTGGTTATACTGTAAGAATAACTAGAGGGAAGGACGATTGAAGGCCTTCTTGTGTCGGTCTATTTAGCCACACAAACATGCATTCGTTTATTACATTAGAATTCTGTAAGAACTCACAATCTAAGACACAATGCATACATTACTGTGACAGAGTAGTAACACAAAGTCAAACTCTTTGTATTACTTTCAACAAGTTTTTGTTTTCTTCTTTCCTTTGCCAGTCCATTTTTGCAGCAGTTGCCTTCTTCTACAGTGGCTACTTGCTGTTGACATGGCAACTGCTCATTATGGTCACCCTGGGTTTCACTGGAACGCTCTGCTTCTTCATGGTGGAAAGAATACAGAACTTCTCTGTAGACCTACAACAAGAGTATTAGGATCTGTCATTTCAATACTGACACAGTCATGTATGTCAGACTTACATTTCTAGGTTTTTTAACAGGAAAGATACTTTACACCTTCAATGTCTTAGCTATAACTTATCTTGCACAACACACTAATTATATCATGATTAAATGTCATTTTTTTACTTTTCCAATCGGATTGTGTATGTGTAATATAAGACGTAACCACTCACCTTATGTATTGGCTGTCTTTATGCATTGCTCTCAGGGTTGTTATTTAAGATAGTGTCATTGTTTAAAATTCAATTCTGTGGTAGTGTTATAATACGTCATACATTTTGTAACTTGATGGAATTGTTTTTAGATGTTTGTTAGAATTTAAGATGCATACGAAACAGAAGAAATGTTCATATTGAGAATTATTAAATGATCTTACAGTTTGAGAAGATATGTTATTAGTGACAATGCTAGCTATGTATGGGAAAAGATATTGATGTATACCTGCAAATGTAATGCTGTGTGGAAATGTGTCTAGACAGACACAATTGTTCAAACCTAATCTATGACAATTCTCCACATCCACCATGCCAAAGCTTACAAGAGCTATCCAGTGATTTAAAAATCCCAATATTGCCTTATAATAATACAATTACTGTACAACTTATTTTCAGTGCCCATAGCATGTAGTAGAGTAGTTAAAAAATACACCCATATGCATTAACATTTATGGTATCCTTTTACTTCCATTTTATTATATTTTACATATCAATATGTTGTCAGTCATGCATACTAAGTGCCTGTTAATGTTTTGGTGATTTGTATTTGTTATAAATAAAGCAAATGTCTATTGTAAACTTTTTTTTTTAAATATACACTGCTCAAAAAAATAAAGGGAACACTAAAATAACCCATCCTAGATCTGAATGAATGAAATATTCTTATTAAATACTTTATTCTTTACATAGTTGAATGTGCTGACAACAAAATCACACAAAAATGATCAATGGAAATCAAATTTATCAACCCATGGAGGTCTGGATTTGGATTCACACTCAAAATTAAAGTGGAAAACCACACTACAGGCTGATCCAACTTTGATGTAATGTCCTTAAAACAAGTCAAAATGAGGCTCAGTAGTGTGTGTGGCCTCCACGTGCCTGTATGACCTCCCTACAACGCCTGGGCATGCTCCTGATGAGGTGGCGGATGGTCTCCTCCCAAAATCCGCCAACTCCTGGATAGTCTGTGGTGCAATGGAGCGAGACATGATGTCCCAGATGTGCTCAATTGGATTCAGGTCTGGGGAACGGGCGGGCCAGGCATCAATGCCTTCCAATGCCTTCCAATGCGCATCCAACCCGGAAGCCAGCCGCACCAATGTGTCAGAGGCAACCTTGGTTAGCGCGCACTGCGCCCGGCCCGCCACAGGAGTCGCTGGTGCGCGATGAGACAAGGACATCCCTACCGACCAAGCCCTCCCTAACCCGGACGACGCTAGGCCAATTGTGCGTCGCCCCACGGACCTCCCGGTCGCAGCTGGTTACGACAGAGCCTGGGCGCGAACCCAGGGACTCTGATGGCACAGCTGGCGCTGCAGTACAGCGCCCTTAACCACTGCGCCACCCGGGAGGCAATGCCTTCCTCTTGCAGGAACTGCTGACACACTCCAGCCACATGAGGTCTAGCATTGTCTTGCATTAGGAGGAACCCAGGGCCAACTGCACCAGCATATGGTCTCACAAGGGGTCTGAGGATCTCATCTCGGTACCTAATGGCAGTCAGGCTACCTCTGGCGAGCACATGGAGGGCTGTACGGCCCCCCAAAGAAATGCCACCCCACACCATGACTGACCCACCGCCAAACCGGTCATGCTGGAGGATGTTGCAGGCAGCAGAACGTTCTCCACGGCGTCTCCAGACTGTCACGTCTGTCACATGTGCTCAGTGTGAACCTGCTTTCATCTGTGAAGAGCACAGGGCGCCAGTGGCGAATTTGCCAATCTTGGTGTTCTCTGGCAAATGCCAAACGTCCTGCACGGTGTTGGGCTGTAAGCACAACCCCCACCTGTGGACGTCGGGCCCTCATACCACCCTCATGGAGTCTGTTTCTGACCGTTTGAGCAGACACATGCACATTTGTGGCCTGCTAGAGGTCATTTTGCTAGAGGCCTCCTGCTCCTCCTTGCACAAAGGCGGAGGTAGCGGTCCTGCTGCTGGGTTGTTGCCCTCATACGGCCTCCTCCACGTCTCCTGATGTACTGGCCTGTCTCCTGGTAGCGCCTCCATGCTCTGGACACTACGCTGACAGACACAGCAAACCTTCTTGCCACAGCTCGTATTGATGTGCCATCCTGGATGAGCTGCACTACCTGAGCCACTTGTGTGGGTGGTTAGACTCCGTCTCATGCTACCACTAGAGTGAAAGCACCACCAGCATTCAAAAGTGACCAAAACATCTGCCAGGAAGCGTAGGAACTGAGAAGTGGTCTGTGGTCCCCACCTGCAGAACCACTCCTTTATTGGGGGTGTCTTGCTAATTGCCTATAATTTCCACCTGTTGTCTATTCCATTTGCACAACAGCATGTGAAATGTATTGTCAATCAGTGTTGCTTCCTAAGTGGACAGTTTGATTTCACAGAAGTGTGATTGACTTGGAGTTACATTGTGTTGTTTAAGTGTTCCCTTTATTTTTTTGAGCAGTGTATATTAGGTATAAGTAACCTATTTGCAATGAGTTCCTGTCCTCTGTGGTAACGAGAAGGTACAAACACAATTCGATTTTTTCAATTTAAGCCAACTAGTGCGCTTACTTGTACCTCTTCTTCAGTTTGTGTCTTCCAAAGTGTTGGTAGACGTCACTGGGCAAGTGCAACACTAGATGTTTTACTGGGAATTTAAGTTCTAGATTGCACATTCAATATCAGAGGTTATTGTGTGAGACAACGACATGCAATACACATTATGCTCAGGAGATGATGCTAAAATACCACTGTAGGCCCCTATTTAGATTAGAATGAAGGAAACCGTAATGTTGATCATACAATAAAAAGTACTCTAATTCAACTCCTATTTCAACTATTCCTTTCTAAAGACTGTCAGGTAGCACCTATACTGTTGCGGTTCTCCTTTTCTTAGATGCAGGAAACGGATATGGTAACTCAGTCCAAGCAGAGACATTTGCATCCTCATGATAATGCACTTCTCGTTTTTTTCCTACCATGGCAATAGGTTGCGTGTGCTGTTTTCTATTGCAAGTCCTTTCTGGTCCTGTACGTCATAGTAAAGGTGTGGTACATACAGTGGTGGAAAAAGTACCTAATTGTTATACTTGAGTAAAAGTAAAGATTCCTTCATATAAAAAAACTCAAGTGAAAGTCACCAGAAGAAGTAAATGTATCAAAGTAAATGTAATTGCTAAAATATATTTAGGTATCAAAAGTAAAAGTATAAACCATTTCAAATTCCTTATATGAAGCAAACCAGACGGCACGATTTTCTTGCTTTTTAAATTTACAGTTAACCAGGGGCACACTCCAACACTCAGACATAATTTACAAACAAAGCATTTGTGTTTAGTGAGTCTGCCAGATCAGATGCAGCAGGGATGACCAGGGATTTTCTCTTTACGTGTGTGAATTAGACCATTTTCCTGTCCTGCTAAGCATTCAAAATGTATTGAGTACTTTTGGGTGTCAGGGAAAATGTATGGAGTAGAAAGTACATGATTTTCTTTAGGATTGTAGTGGAGTAAAAGTAAAAGTTGACAAAAATATAAATAGTAAATTAATCTACAGATACCTCAAAAAACTACTTAAGTAGTACTTTAAAGTATTTTTACTTAAGTACTTTACACCACTGGGTACATATTGCTAAAGGTGATGCAGACTTTCAGCCTAAAATATTTTCATTACAAATGCTCACCTTAAAATGCTTCTTTGTCAAACTTTTTATTACACTTGCAACAATTTAGCTAGAAAGCTAAAAAGAACCAGATAAAAGTGATTTAATTGTTAGTACTCCATAAAAGTGATGTATATTTTCTCCCTCTAAAAAGGACATTTTAATGTTGATCACTGGCAGGAAGATGTGACATCACTACAGTTAATTTGTTTTCCAAGCAAGGTTCAAGAGCAGGGCCCATAAATCAAAGAGGTGGATGAGGAGCCTTAGAGAAGCGCGGGACCAGTGAGGGCACCAGAGGTCCCACAGTACTTCACAGGTAATTGAGTATTGATTGCATTATAATCAGAATCCTAAAGTGTTCTTCCTTTGTGCTATTTTCTAGTCAATTGTGCAACTTGATCCTTTGCATACAAACATAAAGAAGAATGTGTGGTATAAGTCCTGAAATGTACATTATCTATTGGAATCTACAAGTGTTCACCTGGTATTTCTAAAACTAACTGGACCGAAGCTTAACGTACCTGCAACACAGAGAAGTACATAGGTATTTGAGCTATTGACAGAAAGTGGTGCACATGACACATTTTCAAGAAAACCTTTGAGCTGCCTTTTTATCCTCAACAAAATTCAATTTTGCAATGAAGCCTGTGAAAAGTAATTTCCATCACTTGCATTGCCTGTCCAAAGCATTTGAAGTATGACATAGCTGTGAATGCCACCATGCATTCCTGTATGCTTGCTCAATATATGGCAAGTTGGCATAGCAGCCCTGTGGCTCTGTGAAAATGGCCTTACACAATCCTCTCCGATGTCTCCACACTTCTATCTTGGCCTTTGTTCAAAAACATCCTGTCACAAAACCGCCACAATACTGTGAAATAAATTATGCTGAATGCCTCAGTCATTCCAACCGTATAATATTATTGATGGTTAAACTGGCAAACGCCTCACAATTTTCTGCATGATAAACCATCGCTATGTGTGTCACTAGTCAGGTAGTTTTTATTCAAGCTTCGCCAGTTAAGCAAAGAGCTTTGAAGGGAAAAAAGTGTTTATGTTTTCTACAATAAACACTACAAAACATGAACTTCATCCTCAGAATTTTTTTGTTTTGTTTAACCTGATTCGCAACACATCTATGACATCAGAGGCTGGCTCTACTTTGTGGGTGTGTATTTCCATGGAAGCTGCAATGTACTTGTTTCAAGAAACAACGCAATAAGGAACTAGGCCTACCACTTTTTTCTTCAGAAATTCAACCTCATGCTTGAGGGTTGTACTGTTAACACTATTTTGTCTATCAAGCATCAGATGCAATGAAACTGTCTGACTATTTGACTATTTTTGGAAGCCATTAGAAGAGAAGTAACTTTTAGAGGCTGGAGACTAGTTTGACAACCTTGATGTGTAATCTAGATGTTATTGCTCAGTATTTCAACTGAAGTACACATCCTTATTTTTTTCCATCCCAGATGATGAACAACATGTTTCAGACAGATGAGGCAAAGACAAGACATGTTGTATCGCTTCAACAATTAACTGTTGCAGTTTCCCACACACAAATGTTTATTTACAGAAGCAGTACATCCAAAAAGTGGAACATTTCTGGACTTGAGACTACAGCATTTTCATGGCAGAATGGTATTCAAACTGTTTGTATAATATAGAAAAAACATATATATATATGAGCTCAAGTCCCCAAAATAAAATAAATTGTGAAGTGCAAAAGTGTCTACCGTCTACACACCATGATAAGAGCTGTCATTGTCTATTTGCATTGCTTGGTCTGAACAGAAACAGTAAGAAAGGGACTTCCAGGTATCCGACATTGTCCTCCCTGTGAGTTGGGTATGACATTTAGAGGCATGTTCCCCATGGAGCTTTGAGGGATCTCAGTCTCCAGACACTTGTTCAGCAGTTTGTCTGAAACCCACTGATCTGGGCAATTTTGTCCCAGGCTCTGTAAAGCCTGATAATTGCCATCACTCGGGGGGAGGCTGCATCCAGCGTCAGGCAGGCTGTGGTAACATGGATCCACATCGTAAATCAGAGGCTCTCTGTCCACATCCTGGAAACCCTTAAGTGGCAGTGTCACATCTATGAAGGCATCAGTTCCTCTCTCACTGTCCTTACCAACCGCCTCACTGAAGCTCTGATATCCAGCAACGACACTGATAACATCGGACACGTTAGAACCGTAGATCAGACTGGTGTCCTCTGATGACGTGGTAGTCTCTGAATCATCACTGGCGCCATCACACGGGTGAAATGAATTGTCGGTTTGCAAGAGGGGTTCACAGTTAGTGGACAAGTTAAGGTCTTGTTGACCAGTACCAAGAAACAGCTGTGGATGGCCATTTCTCAACACTTCAGCCTCACCAGAATAGTAAGAGGAGTTACAAAAGAGCAGAGGCCGCGTAGGAAATGAGGACGTCTTGCTTGGTGTTAACTCTTGAAGGGAGTTGAGGGGCACTGAGGGGGAGTAGGTAATATTGTTGTAACAAGAGCCTCCAGACTCACTCATGAAATTAAGAGGATTGTAGTCAGATGAACACACACCAATGTCTCGATTTGACTCAGGGCAGTTCATTTCTGTACCATCATCTGTCATAGGAGGGGCTAAGAGCAATGACTGAGGATTCCCATCCAAAGGAACAAGGCTGGGAAAGACTTTGCTCAGGGCCTCTTGAAGATGGCTAATGATCTGCACATTACTAGGCTCTGGGCTCATGGAACATGTGTGGGCATGACCCAGGGAAGACGATGAGTCAAGCTCTGAGCCACGGCCTCTTCCACTGCTCCCATCTACTGTCGCAGGGTTTGTCCTGTAGGGAAAAGACCAGCGGGAAAGTTACAGTGAATTAAAGAGTATTTTCATTGCAAGGACTTGACTGTCCATGCGAATAAGACTGAAACCGAAGACACCTTTTAATTTTTCTATGTTTATATTGCATCAATATGCTCACCATGTTTTTTCTTCGGTGTCCATTTTTGAAGAATCAACATAGATGGAGGATAAAATTATTTTGGGAGGAGACAATACCTGTGGTGGAGAACAAAGATCACTCAATGCAAATACACAAATGGAAGCAATTACAGTAGGAAAGTAATGAAGGTTTACAGTTTATTTAAACATGGAATATTGCAGCAATAAGGCCTGAGGATGTGTGGTAAATGGCCAATATACCATGGCAAAGGGCTGTTCTTATGCACGATGCAATGCGGAGCTCAAACCACCCAGTTTATAATTAGAGATAGAGCCTCACCTTAGGTACTGCTGGAACCATATACAAAAGGTCTGGGTTTGAACATTGAGGAATATTATCCCACAACTTGGTTTTGAGTCTGCAGAGGGGGAAAATAGGAGGATTTGAAAGCCTATAGGGCCAATATGAAGCTGTATGATAACATATCATAATAATAATGGGTCAGCGGTCAAACGACCTCCACGCATCACTGTCAAACGCTCCCTGAAACACTTCAGTGAGCAGGCCTTTCTAATCGACCTGGCCCGGGTATCCTGGAAGGATATTGACCTCATCCCGTCAGTAGAGGATGCCTGGTTATTTTTTTTAAATGCCTTCCCACCATCTTAAATAAGCATGCCCCATTCAAGAAATTTAGAACCAGGAACAGATATAGCCCTTGGTTCTCTCCAGACCTGACTGCCCTTAACCAACACAAAAACATCCTATGGCGTTCTGCATTTGCATCGAAAAGCCCCAGTGATATGTTAGAAACCAATATACACAGGCAGTTAGAAAAGCCAAGGCTAGCTTTTTCAAGCAGAAATTTGCTTCCTGCAACACAAACTCAAAAAAGTTCTGGGACACTGTAAAGTCCATGGAGAATAAGAACACCTCCTCCCAGCTGCCCACTGCACTGAGGATAGGAAACTCTGTCACCACCGATAAATTCACTATAATTGAGAATTTCAATAAGCATTTTTCTACGGCTGGCCATGCTTTCCACCTGGCTACCCCTACCCCGGTCAACAGCACTGCACCCCCCACAGCAACTCGCCCAAGCCTTCCCCATTTCTCCTTCTCCCAAATCCAGTCAGCTGTTGTTCTGAAAGAGCTGCAAAATCTGGACCCCTACAAATTAGCCGGGCTAGACAATCTGGACCCTTTCTTACTAAAACTATCTGCCGAAATTGTTGCAACCCCTATTACTAGCCTGTTCAACCTCTCTTTCGTGTCGTCTGAGATTCCCAAAGATTGGAAAGCAGCTGCGATCATCCCCTTCTTCAAAGGGGGGGGACACTCTTGACCCAAACTGCTACAGACCTATATTTATCCTACCCTGCCTTTCTAAGGTCTTCGAAAGCCACGCCAACAAACAGATTACCGACCATTTCGAATCCCACCGCACCTTCTCCGCTATGCAATCTGGTTTCAGAGCTGGTCATGGGTGCACCTCAGCCACGCTCAAGGTCCTAAACAATATCTTAACCACCAATACTGTGCAGCCGTATTCATTGACCTGGCCAAGGCTTTCGACTCTGTCAATCACCACATCCTCATCGGCAGACTCGATAGCCTTGGTTTCTCAAATGATTGCCTCGCCTGGTTCACCAACTACTTCTCTGATAGAGTTCGGTGTGTCAAATCGGAGGGCCTGTTGTCCGGGCCTCTGGTAGTCTCTATGGGGGTGCCACAGGGTTCAATTCTTGGGCCGACTCTCTTCTCTGTATACATCAATGATGTCGCTCTTGCTGCTGGTGAGTCTCTGATCCACCTCTACGCAGACGACACCATTCTGTATACTTCTGGCCCTTCTTTGGACACTGTGTTAACAACCCTCCAGACGAGCTTCAATGCCATACAACTCTCCTTCCGTGGCTTCCAACTGCTCTTAAATACAAGTAAAACTAAATGCATGCTTTTCAACCGATCCCTGCCTGCACCTGCCCGCCAGTCCAGCATCACTACTCTGGACGGTTCTGACTTAGAATATGTGGACAACTACAAATACCTAGGTGTCTGGTTAGACTGTAAACTCTCCTTCCAGACTCACATCAAACATCTCCAATCCAAAGTTAAATCTAGAATTGGCTTCCTATTTCGCAACAAAGCATCCTTCACTCATGCTGCCAAACATACCCTCGTAAATCTGACCATCCTACCGATCCTCGACTTTAGGCAATGTCATTTACAAAATAGCCTCCAATACCCTACTCAATAAGTTGGATGCAGTCTATCACAGTGCCATCCATTTTGTCACCAAAGCCCCATATACTACCCACCACTGCGACCTGTACGCTCTCGTTGGCTGGCCCTCGCTTCATACTCGTCGCCAAACCCACTGGCTCCAGGTCATCTACAAGACCCTGCTAGGTAAAGTCCCCCCTTATCTCAGCTCGCTGGTCACCATAGCAGCACCCACCTGTAGCACACGCTCCAGGAGGTATATCTCTCTGGTCACCCCCAAAACCAATTCCTCCTTTGGCCGCCTCTCCTTCCAGTTCTCTGCTGCCAATGACTGGAACGAACTACAGAAATCTCTGAAACTGGAAACACTTATCTCCCTCACTAGCTTTAAGCACTAGCTGTCAGAGCAGCTCACAGATTTCTGCACCTGTACATAGCCCATCTATAATTTAGCCCAAACAACTACCTCTTCCCCTACTGTATTCATTTATTTTGCTCCTTTGCACCCCATTATTTATATTTCTACTTTGTACATTCTTCCACCGCAAATCTAACATTCCAGTGTTTTACTTGCTATATTGTATTTACTTTGCCACCATGGCCTTTTTTTTGTCTTTACCTCCCTTATCTCACCTCATTTGCTCACATTGTATATAGACTTATTTTTCTACTGTATTATTGACTGTATGTTTGTTTTACTTAATGTGTAACTCTGTGTTGTTGTATGTGTCGAACTGCTTTGCTTTGTCTTGGCCAGGTCGCAATTGTAAATGAGAACTTGTTCTCAACTTTCCTACCTGGTTAAATAAAGGTGAGATAAAAATAAATAAATAAAATATGTTTGTGGAAACAGACATACTGTCACCTACAGACATGTCAGGACAACTTACCTAACACTGCACCAAAACAAAGCACTTGTGATGATGATAACAGCAATGCAGCTGAAAACAATGACAATCTGGAGCACTTTCCGAGATGATGCAGCTGTGGAGCAGAGAAGAATATACAATGAGCTACAAGGTGAAAGTGGAATTAAGGTTTGAAAACCCATGGATGATAAATCTAATTTAATCACTTACGGTTAGTGAATTCCAACTCTTCACTCCAGTCACTGAAACGGCCGCTCCGGTCAGTATAGGTTCTGACCTTCAGAGCATAAATGGTGTTTGGCTCCAAGTCTCTGCCAAGTAATTCATAGGAAGTTGTTGATTCATTTTTGGACACCTGTAGGAACAAAGGAAAGGGCCAGAGGGAAAGTTGTCTTGGTGATGTGATAGCAAACAGGGGAATGATGTAATATGAGGGATTTATTATATCCCCCTCCTTTACCTCATCTGTTTCTCCTTTCTTTCTGTAGCTCAATTCGGCAATCAAGTTCTTAAACTCTTCCTTATCAGTGTAGTTTGTCTTCCATTTGACCAGGAAATTCCCATTTTCTGTTGGTTTCACATATTGGATGGTGGGGGTTTTGGGTTTTACTGTACAGGGCAACGATAGGGATGGTTTGACATATCAATCAATTAAAGCATTGTTTAATTTCATGCAATATTCATTATAACAGTAATTCATTTTCAAATAGCAATCTGCATATGTAGATGCAACTCACTGGTGTAATTGATACTGAAGACTTTGGAATTTAGGCGCTTCCCAGAATTCCAAAGTGTTGCATTAAACTCCTCCCCAGAAACAAGGGGCATTGGAACAATAGAGCATCCACATTTGGAAACATCATTGGACCTCTCCTTTTCCTTGAAAGTACAATCATTCTTGCCTCTGGGAAATAAGTTGAATAATTATGCAGTTTTGAAATGAAATGTGACTTCTTGGTGAGATTAACATCGACAATAGAAAAACTTAAACAATAATAAACTTACCTATTTTGTGCGTTCAATTGTTTCAACGTCATGCTGTATTCAGCACACTTAGACTTGTCAGTTATAAAATGACAAACCATAGTTTCGTCATAGTCGTTGAAGCATTGAAGATTTCCGTCACTCATTGCTACAAGTAATCAACAAACAAAAAGCTTGTCAAATATTAATCATGATCAGGCAAAAATACCGTGGTTAAATCTACTTACATGTTTATAGGCTATGTTAAAAAGACTGCTTACCATCATCAGCTATCAAAGTCCCAAGGGTTGTGACTATAATAAGCAATAGAAACATTGTTGCTGAATACTTGAGAGTAAACCACACAGTATAATTCAATCTGAAATCAGAAAGATTGTTTTTTTCCTGTTAGTGTTTAAATTCCTGCACATTAAAATAGGCTACATGATAGCCTAAATGTGAAGAAGTGATTATTAATACAGTAATACGTTGTTTAAAAAAAATCGTTATACGTTATTTTTTATAGTAATACGGTTTTTGTGGGTCAAAAGTTGCTTTTGTTAATAGACCTAACTTTCCCACTGGATTCCCTTGATTACACAGAGATATAGCAAATAGAAAGTCACTCACCCACACAATGATATATTATAGTTTTGAGGACGTACTCATTCCTTTAAAAGAACAAACAAAAAACAATGAATCTATAAATCAGTATATAGTCTTCATACGATATATAGTGATAACAACCATTTGTCACTTTACACAAATAGAAATAGCTGCGGTTGCGAATTGCTTACTGGAAATTACAGTTCCAACAGGACACACCTTTCATGGGAAGATCTTTTGGTCGTCCCCCCTCCTCCTATGACCATAACGCACGCACCCACGCTTTGTTTTTGTTTTATGATTGATTACAACTTTCGAATTCCAACAATGACATTTTAATAATATTGCAATATTTTTGCAACTTGATCTATTGCCGGGAAGTTCGGTTGCAGATAAAGACATGGAACACTGAGCCACTGAGTTTCCAATCTAAACCAGAGCTAATGTGCTAAGTTTGGTCTACCAGTCCGCTTGGGGGCGGTAGCACCTTGGCTTCAAGGTGGTTTTCCAGAAACACCGTTAACGTAACTGCAAGGGAAGAGGTAGGCCCTTTCAAGTCTCATGGTCAACCCGCGTAAACAAAGCTAGCTAGCTAACTTTTGACAGAAGTAGAAGAAACAAAATAGAGCAAGGACTGACTTGCCTGGTGAGTGGAGGTGCTGTTGTTTTAAAGTTTTTATCTATTTGTTTTTTGATATATGCTGGTGCTGGTCTATTTTGTCCGGAACATTTGCTGACCTGTTGTTACTGCTGGTTAGCTTTCGTTGGTTAATAATGTTAACTGACTAGCCAAATCAAAGTTTATTGGTCGCGTTGCCGTACACAGTAGCAGTTATGGTGGATGCAGCGATATGCTTGTGTTACTAACAGTGAAGCAAAAATGTCAAACAACTACACATAATAAAAAACAAGAAATACTGTCAGAACATCTCCAGACAGTTTGCTAACAACCCCTATATAACCACGTTTATCATTATTCCGGATAGTAGCTCATATCCTAGTATTATTCAGGATAAGTTGTTTACATAACGTTACACCTGATATCCCGCTCAATATATTGCTCCTTTAAATTCTTAAGGATGAAATGGAATAGTAACTGATATGGACACTGACTGTATGCCTTTAACCTCTAACATGTACTATATATTAATATATTATAACTCAGGCAGAAGTATGCACTTCTTAATGGTACAACAAATGTTCATTTAGTCTCGAACAGGAGTGGACAAATTATTTATTTAATCTCTTGAGAAAATAGCAATGCATGTGTAATGTGGTATCTTCGACACTTATGCAGGTAGACAGTATTTCAATGTATCAGCTTAAAATGAATTATTATGGCGGATCGAACTGCACAGGTAGCGTACTTTTTTAGGTGATTTATTTAACAATCAGATAAAAACACAACACATAACAGCACCCATTATATGTAAAACTGAGCCTGCTCAAAAATCTACAGTAAACGGGATAAGATGTTTACATGCCACAGTGTCCCGTCTAACATAAGCATATCACAGGCATGATATCGGTTTGCCATAACTGCAATATACGTTTTTTGGGTTTATTGTAAACAGGATATGATGTTTATATGCGTCAACTCAAAAACAGAGTACTTGAGTATCCTGTGTAATAATGGGAGATTAGGTGTGCATGTAACATGGTCATTGTAATCAATATGCAATCTGCATACAGTGCCAAGGGAAAGTATTCACACCCCTTGACTTTTTCCACATTTTGTTACGTTGCAGGCTTATTATACAATGGGTTAAATAAATACAAATCCTCAGTAATCTACACACAATACTTCACAATGACAAAGTAAAAACAGTTTTTTAGAAAGTTTTGCAAATGTATTACAATTAAACAGATACCTTATTTACACAAGTATTTAGACCCTTTGCTGTGAGACTCGAAATTAGAGTTTGTGCATCCTGTTTCCATTGATCATCAAATCAACGTTAATTTGTCAAGTGCGCCGAATACAACCAATAGTGCAAAAAAGGTGTTAGGTGAACAATAGGTAAGTAAATAAATAAAACAGTAAAAAGACAGACTATATACAGTAGCGAAGCTACATACAGACACTGGTTAGTCAGGCTGATTGAGGTAGTATGTACATGTAGATATGGTTAATATGACTATGCATATATGATGAACAGAGTAGCAGTAGCGTAAAAAAGGGGTTGGCAGGTGGTGGGTGAAGCACCCTTGACATGTTTCCACAACTTCAGGGGGGTGACCAAGAACCCGAGCTCTAGAGTTTCTCTGTGGAGATGGGAGAACCTTCCAGAAGGACAACCATCTCTGCAGCACTCCACCGATCCGGCCGTTATGGTAGATTGGCCAGACAGAAGCCACTCCTCAGTAAAAGGCACATGACAGCCTGCTTGGAGTTTGCAAAAAGGCACCAAAAGACACTCAGACCATGAGAAACAAGATTCTCTGGGCTGATTAAACCAAGAGAACTCTTTGGCCTGAATTCCAGGCTTCAAGTCTGGAGGAAACCTGGAGGAAGCGTGGTGGCAGCATCATGCTGTTGGGATGTTTTTCAGCGGCAGGGACTGGGAGACTAGTCAGGATCGAGGCAAAGATGAACGGAGCAAAGTACAGAGAGATCCTTAATGAAAACCTGCTCCAGAGCGCTCAGGACCTCAGCCTGGGGCAAAGGTTCACCTTCCAACAGGACAACAACCCTAAGCACACAGCCAAGACAATGCAGAAGTGGCTTCGGGACAAGTTTCTGAATGTCCTTAAGTGGCCCAGCCAGAGCCCGGACTTGAACCCGATCAAACATCTCTGGAGAGACCTAAAAATAGCTGTGCAGCAACACTCCCCATCCAACCTGACGGAGCTTGAAAGGATCTGCAGAGAAGAATGGGAATAACTCCAGAAATACAGGTGTGCCAAGCTTGTAGCGTCATACCCAAGAAGACTCTTAACACTTATTTTCTTAAAACTGCATTGTTGGTTAATGGCTTGTAAGTAAGCATTTAACTGTAAGGTCTACACCTGTTGTATTCGGCACATGTGACAAATAACATTTGAAAGTCAAGGGGTCTGAATACTTTGAGGGCACACCAAAAATATATTTCCAAATAATGTGTAATATACAGCATTAGACATATTACAGTGACCTATGTCGAGAATCCAGTGTCTAAATAAAGTGTTGCTAACAAAATGCAATGTACAGTGGTAGATACAGTATATTATGGGGCTCCCGAGTGGCACAGCAGTCTAAGGCACTGCATCTCAGTGCTAGTGGCGTCACTACAGACCCTGGTTCGATTTCAGGCTGTATCACAACCGGCCGTGATTGGGAGTCCTATAGGGTGGCACGCAATTGGCCAAGCGTCGTTAGGGTTTTGGAATTTAGGAATTTGTTCTTAACCGACTTGCCTAGTTAAATAAAAATAGTAGATTGAGCAATGTGAAGAATACAGTATATGAATACACAGTGTGAAAAACGGTAAAGAAACGGACCAGTATTTTGTCTTTATATACATATCTTTTCAGCCCACGTTGATACAGTGATTTTCATAGCAGATCTTTTCCTAACATCAACCTCCGTCTCCTAACCTGCTACGCTAATTCTCCTAACCTTGTCAATGTGTGTGCCCAGGCACTAGCAATTCTTGGTCAACCACATCGTGTGAGGTCCAATGGAATCTCACACACTCAAATGCTGCTTATTCAAAATAGTTGTTGAATGTTTTCTAGGGCTTTCCTTGCACCATGGCTCGACCACTGGGAGAAAGCCATAAAAGGTTCCTGCAAACCATGATGGTCAATGGGATCATTGATGGTGCCAAGGCAAGGGCTCTCCACCGACATTGCTGTGAGACATACGGTGGTAAGAACAGCATAGCTGCATACTATTTTGCCCCGAGTCCTCTACTGTTTATTTTGTGTCAGCATGGTAAACCCTTAAACTCAAAGGTCCAGTTTTCTAGACACAATAGAGATTCTCTATTGAAAGTGCCTTTAAGTCCAGGAATAGGCTTAATCTAGGTCTGTTTTTGTTGAGGGCCACTCACTCACATGTACCCCTTTTTATACAGCACACTATGCTCATGATAAACTTGATGAATTCATTGACGTTATCAATGCCCAGCTACAGCCCATGTTCATGCAGATCAGAAAAGGGATGTCTGAGGAGGATGGTCTTCAGTACCATGCTTTGGTCAGTGACACTAATACAATTAATTCAAAGTTTTACTACTACAACCATCATGAACTGCTCTTATTTTTCCTGTTGACATCTTCTCCCGTCCAGGTGAACATGGCTGAAACTGATGTGACCAGGATGTCAACTGATTATGCAGACAACGAGTTGGAATTATTCCGAAAAACAGTGAGTAGGCTGTTTTTAGTAAATGCTAATGACTGACAAGACTTAAATAACATTTGAATATCTCTGTAATAACTGGCATGTTCTTATAATTTTTTTTAGATGGACCTGATTGTGGACTCTGACAATGGAACCGCCTCTTCCACAGACATTCTTAACTGTGCCGACAGCCTCCAGACAAAGAAGCTAAAGAAAAGAGAAACGGAACATGTACTGAACAGGCTTGTTCAGGATAAGTGGCTGAATGAGGTGCCGTCTCTGAAGACCCATTCTATGCATGCAGTTATTGCTTCTTGTGGGCACTCACGTTCTTGTGCCACTGATTGACTTGCAATCTGTGTTTTATCTTTTCTTCAGAAAAATGGTGACTACTCTCTCTCCACTCGATGTATAATGGAGATGGAGCAATATATTCGGATGTTGTATCAAGACCAGGTCAAGGTCTGCCACATCTGTCACAATGTGGCCTTGCAGGTAAAGTGATACAACTTAAATTTAAATTACAGTAAATAAGTTGCATCTAATGTATTCCTCCTGCTAGCTAAATTGGACCCCGTGTCAAATCCAAATTGGTGGAACATCTGATTTTTGTCAAAGATTCCCAAACTCACTTTTCTCAATCCTCTGCTCTCTGTTCAAAGGTAGATATGAATGTTTAATGTTGCGTTGGATATGCTTCTCATGAATGGTGTAGTTGCTACTCAAAATATGTTGACACCACTGATATAGCCTGGCTTTCTAGGCAAAGCATTTGGTTTCATGCATCATTTTTGTAATAATCTGGTCTTTTTTACCTCAGTGCCAGATGTGTGAAAATCCTACATGTGGCATCAAAATCCACACCCCTTGTGTCGCCAGATACTTCAAAGGAAGGACTGATCCACGATGCCCTGCCTGTGAGGACTTCTGGCCACATGAGATCCCAGGTAATAATGTTACACTGATCAAAGAATTGCAACAAGTTGTACCACGATAGTCTATAATAGTTTGTATAAAGGTCTGTGTATACATATCACTTTCATCTGTTTCGACTCAGACAAAGAATAAACATATTTACCTACCTTATCTAGTCATTCATATGATTTAATTTCCCCTTCTCTTCCCTATAGATGTGTATAGATCTCCGTCCTCTCAGAGCGAGACACAGTCAGCAGCCAAAGAGAATACGGCCCCCACTCCTCGGTCTACAGCTCAGACCCGGAGGACCAGGAGGTTATAACCTCACGGATGCATGTATAGCTGTCAGAACTTTCAGTACAATGTTTTGCCTTCATTCAAATGTACAAATCAATTTAGTTAAGTTTGAAAGTTGAAAACGTTTTTATAATTGTATATCAAATGTTAGATACTTTCAGGAGAACATCTTTCATTGAATTGTCAATGGTCTCCCGTGAACTCCTCTTAACTTGATTATCTTAATTTTATTAAGTTACTTTCTAGGGGAGCAATTCTGGGAAGTGTGGCAACAACAATCATTCTTTCAGGCAGTTTAAATGGAAATCTGTGTTTACATCATTTGTGCCTGTGGTTCATTAGGTTGTTAAATTAGAATAGTACTGCCTTATTTGAATAAATTATGGAAATTACCTAATCTGAGTATCTGCGGGAACAATTAAATATGCTAATTTCAAAACGCATACCCTATCAAATTAAATGGGTAACAACTCCATATTTTATATGCAGTAGGAAATGAGCATACATCAACTGCTCCTTCATGTAATGTAGTAATGAGTGGAAGCAAGAGCCGATCATGCAGGTAGCTTGGCATTCAATATGTGCCATAATCACATTCAAGTGTTGACAGATTGAATACAACTGGCTTTCCTTTGTCATGGATATGAGGTGGGATACTTTTAATTATGTGATAGGCTAGTTTCCTCTACTTAAGTTAATTGAGTTGAGCAGATTTCCCATAATTCTTCAATTTGAATTGCCTTTAAGTTGCGAACTATGTAAATTGAGACTTGTTTCAAACCTTATTCCTTTTTGAATTACCATTAACCATGAATTTGTTTATAGAATCAGGTGTTTTTAAAGCCATTTGGTGGGCGAGGCTCAGTGCTGAAGCAATGAAAGGACAGACATGTTAATGATTGTTTACGAAAATAACATTCAGACTTAAGTCACAACATGCGTGAGCACAGGACTTGCATTTTACAAGACCACTGCAATAACTAAGATTCGGACTAAAAACAACCTGAATCTGGATCCCTCATGGGTCATGACCACCAGAAGCTCACAGAAAAGCTGAGCTCCAAAGAACGCACGTAATGCCAGTGCTTGACTGGGATGAACAAGACCTCCCCAGGTTGCAACACACACTCTAGGTAGGGAGCCTTCACAAACTCTGGGAATCGCACCACGTCTGGGCTCTCCACTTCCACCTGCATTAAAGAAAGCTTTGTGTTTAAATGGCAAACATGGCTTTACTAATTTCTCCCATTCAAAGTATGCAGCACTAACAGTTTAGAAAGAACACTTATATGCTAGATTGTTTTTAAGATCATAGATCTGGTGCATGAAGAGATTAAATGTAATTTTAACCTGACTAGTGTTGTGTAGGAGCTGCAATTGGTGAGGGTAGAGTTTCTCAGTGTCCTCAGGGGAATACAGACGAATGTACTTTCTCCCAACCACCTGTTACACAATAGGGAAACCATGTCACCAAATTATGATTGGCAAAAATACAGGATCACATCCCTGGCAGGGTCCAAATTGCTGTGAGTCTGATCCTACTCGCTGGATGTGTTGGACTCACCTGAGCCAGGAAGTTCTGTTGAGGATCCTGATGAAGGGGGGACACTGTACCTCCTGGCCCAAACCAAGCATTGATTGTGATGTCATCTTCATCACCCTCACCAAGACAACAGTAGTCAGGGATACGGATGTCGTCTTTCAGCTCGGGGACCTTGGAGAAGAGTACATTGAACAAAACTGTTTTTGTAACTGAAACTTGTATGCTTTAAATGTATTTTGTACAATACAAACATGGAGGCAAGGATTACAGAAGCCTGTATCCTACATTTCCAGTAAAATGTACATTTGTTGTATTTTAGTTTTATAGTGAACAAAAATATAACTGCAACATGCAACAATTTCACTAAGTTACAGATCATATAGGAAATAAGTAAATTGAAATAAATTCATTAGGCCCTAATCTATGGATTTCACATGACTGGGCAGGGGTGCAGCCATGGGTGGGCATAGGCCCACCCACCGGAGAGCAATGCCAATTGCACGTTCCCCCAGAACTTGAGACACCTGTGGCATTGTGTTGTGTGACAAAACGGCACATTTTACAGTGATCCTTTGTCCCCAGCACAAGGTACACCTGTATTGATCATGCTGTTTAATCAGTTTCTTGATTATGCCACACCTGTCAGGTCGATGGATTATCTTGGCAAAGGAGGAATGCTCACTAAGAGGGATGTAAACCAATTGCTGCACAACATTTGAGAGAAACATTTCTGGGATATTTTATTTCAGGTCATGAAACCATCCATTTACATGTGTTTATATTTTAGTTAAGTATATAATCAACACTGACATCCTCACCCAAATGTGTTATGTAAAAAACAGGACAGGGCAATAACCAACCTGATCAAATAGCTGGTGCTGAGCAAGATATCCCAAACTTGATGCGTCCTAATGTGAGTGAGAGAGAGCAGGATTAGGCATTGAGTGAAAAGAGTCTATCCTTGGCTTATTCTTGGGGCAATATTTTTCACGAGGAAGTACTTACTTTCACAACAATATAGCGATCGATGAATTCATTGACCGTAAGGAGTGTCTGTGACCATTCCTCATCGGTATATCTTGAGCCTACTTCAACAGGTACAGTCCGACAACCAGCAACAGTTTGCAGGTATTTTATGCTTTGCAAAGGGAGAAAACAAAATCAACAGAGGTGTCTAGGGGACTATGAGAAGGTAAGGGAAAGGGACTAGAGAAGGACACAAAATATAGAAAAAGGTACCTCCAAGGGTGGTTTTTGAAGGCTGGCCAGTGATCTATGATACCCTCTAATATGACTGACTTTTGGGGATCCAAGTAGTCTTTCTTGAAGCTCTCCAATGATGGACAGTGTATCCTTGGTACTGCCAGAGCCTGCTTGACCACAGGCACTGACACACAGTCAACCTTCATTTTCTGTTGAGAAGAATTTAAACATAGCATAAACTAACACACAGTTTGACTTGGCGAATAAGCAATATGCAAAGCAAACTAAAATAGCCTACTAGCCTTTAAGAAAATTATGAGAAAAAACAAAAAGGGATATGACACAGGCTCACAGACTGGTTAGAAAGCAAGAGGCCACAACATACACAGTATAAGATATGAAATCAACCTTAGCACTAACTCCTTCACTAGGATCCTCCTCATTGGAGTGCCTCTTCCCGATTTCATTTTGCAGGATCCTTACAATGGTTTGTAAAATATTGTCCATGATGGCTGCCCCCATGAGCAGGCCCAAGTCACATGTCCGTATGGCCTCCTGCACTGTAGCTGGTGAGGCATCATCACGGCATAGGGCAGCTACTTTGAACAGGCAGCCATATGAATACAAACACCTCCACTCCTTGTCCACATCACGCCATGTTCCTGTGTTGAGCTTCTCCCAGGAAAAGTCCAAGATGATCTGAGCGTTTTGCCTCCATCGACCGCTCCTGGTGTACAGCTGCTGCCTGCAACGTTTCAGCACATCCACCACAGAAGGCTCAACTTTTTCACTGAAGTCAAGTGGAAATTCTGCTTCCGTCACAGGCAAAGCAGCAGAGATAGCTGACCACAGTTCTGCCATAGACTCGTGCTGTGGAATAGAGAGAACTGTTAGACCCAATCAAAAGGTACAGTGCACAATCAATCTGGCCTGAAAACCACTAATGTTATAACTTAGCTAGCTGGGGGCTGCCTACCTGCAAAACCTTTGCTACCTGTTAACTATAATCAAGAATACACAAGACTTCTATTAAAACCACAATTTTCCATATCCTTCCTCAAGTATGACATGATGTCACTGAATTAAATTTGAAGAGACAGAGATTTTCACGGAGCGAGACCCCTGCACCGGTCCGGTAAGAGCAAGAAAAAAAGCCCTATCCCCAAATATTGTTACAATGGATCAGATATCTAATGAAATACTGTTTGGCTCTTCCCTAAGCAAACGTATCATCACTGGGCACATGTCCTCTTTAATACCCCGAGAATGAGATTGTAAAATGTGGACAAAGAAATGTAAACGGTCTAGTAATTTGGATATTGCACAAAACACTTTTAGTTACCGTTGTTGACATGTGTAGACGTTGGTGTTGCAATAAAAGAGCTCCGTGTAGAAAACGAATACATTATTTATGTTCCTTGTCGACGTGATGATAGGGTTCGATCCTGCAAACAGTAATATCACATTATTTTGCACATGTAGCACATTTTTCGTAAAAAACAACAACGTTATTAAGCAAAATCCTGCCAGCTCCGGTCTGAAGAGTGGACAATTTGTATTCTCCAGCTGTGCTGACTAGTGACATATTAGCTCTGCACCCGGCAAATGGCGCTATTAGTCTTTATGTATTTGTAATTTGCCATTTGCCAACCTAATTTAGCAGGTTTAAAAAATACCTAAAAGACGCCTGTCCCCACATTCGTTTTTACGGAGAAACGAAATTTAGGTTGAAAATACTGTACTGTAACTTACCCCAGATTCTCCCATCACGATAAAACAATGGTTAGTTATAATTATAAACTGAGTGGTTCGAGCCCTGAATGCTGATTGGCTGACAACTGTGGTATATCAGACAGTATACCATGGGTATGACAGAACATTTATTTTTACTGCTCTAATTACGTTGGAAACCAGTATATATAATAAGGCACCTCTGGGTTTTGTGGTATACGGCCAATATACCACGGCTAAGAACGTGCCTAAAAACAGCCCTTAGTCGTGGTATATTTGCCATATACAACCTTATTGCTTAAATATATTTGACTGTATCCCTGGTGGTGATGCACGTGCGGGTTGAATAAAGAGAAAACAATGCATAAAAAAAATCCATAACTGTACTGTTCTTGTGCAATTCATATCTAGGGCTTTAATTTTTTCTCTCCTTTACGGAGTTTAATTCAATAAGAGGAAAACTACAAAATGGAGAATTTAAAATAAAGAGACGGGCGTGCCAGAACAATGATATGTGTGATGATTGTGAGGCACTATACAAATTCAACAGTCAGATGCAACCTTGTCTCAGATTATTTTGTGCCATTCTGTACGTAAATCTGACACACTCCAATTAGTATGACATGTTATGTTTCGAATTGTATGTATTATTTGTGGATGTCCATCATCCATTTCGTATGATATGTTATCCTCTTAAGAATTACAAATCGTATTATATGTTACACATTTGCAAAGTAGCTAAAAAGTAGTAAGTACTTGCAAAGTTGCTAATTAGCTAACGTTCTCTGTGATGAGATTGGAATTTGAAACCATTGGGTTGCTAGACGTTTGCGTTGATGAGATTTGAACTCGAAACCTTTGGGTTGCTAGATGTTCGTGTTATATGCCCACCGATTCATTCTATCGATGTGGATTAGGCATGGTATCTAACGTAGTACCTGATGAGCAAGGGTTTATTTAGTCTTCTAGGGCGGGCAACAAGTAATGACAGAAGAGAAGCTGCATCTAATTATAGACAAGTTCATTAACAAATAGCCTACCAAAATGTTGTGGTCTGCGGTTGAGAGGACAATTGGACGTACTGCCAAATTTTCTAAAACAACGTATCTAATATGACATTGGAAGTGTTTTATGGTAGAGAAATTAACATTACATTCTCTGGCAACAGCTCTGGTGGACATTCCTGTGGTCAGCATGCCAATTGCATGCTCCCTCAAAACTTGAGACATCTGTGGCATTGTGTTGTGTGACAAAACTACACATTTTAGAGTAGCATTTTACTGTCCCCAGCACAAAGTGCACCTGTGTAATGTTTCATCAGCTTCTTGATATGTCACAGCTGTCAGGTGGATGGATTATATTGGCAAAGGAGAATTGCTCACTACAGGGAAGTAAACACATTTGTGCACAAAAGCTTTTTGTACATATGGACAATTTCTAGGATATTTTATTTCAGCTCATGAAACATGTCACCAACACAAATGAATAAATATAAGCCATTGCAAATAGTGCCTTTGGATAGAACTTTCTTTTAAAAAAACCATACTCCTATGTATACATATATGTTTGTTCAGTGTAAATTAGTTAATAAAAATACAGTAGCAGTCAAAAGTTTGGACACATTCAAGGGATTCTCCTTCAAGGGTTTTTCTTAATTTTGTACTAATTTCTACATTGAAGAATAATAGTGAAGCCATCAAAACTATGAAATAACACATATGTAGTAACCAAAAAAGTGTTAAATCAAAATATATATTTTATTTGAGATTCTTCAAAGTAGCCACCCTTTGCCTTAATGACTGCTTTGCACACTCTTGGCATTCTCTCAACCAGCCTCATGAGGTAGTCAACTGGAATGCATTTCAATTAACAGGTTAAACATTAATTAAACATTAATTTGTGGAATTTCTTTCCTTTTTAATGCATTTGAGCCAATCAGTTGTGTTGTGTTTTTTGGTTACTACATGATTCCATATGTGTTATTTCATAAGTTTGATGTCTTCACTATTATTCTACAATGTAGAAAATAGTAAAAATAAAGAAAAATCCTTGAATGTCCAACATTTTGTGGAAAAAATAGTCAAATGTCATACTTGAGTAAAAGTAAAGATACCTTAACAGAAAATTACTCAAGTAAAAGTTAAAGTCACCCAGTAAAATACTAGAGTAAAAGTCTAAAAGTGTTTGGTTTTAAATATACTTACGTATCAAAAGTAAATGGAATTGCAATAATATATTTAAGTATCAAAAGTAAAAGTAAAAGTATTAATAATTTAAAATTCCTTATATCAAATCAAATCAAATCAAATCAAATTTTATTTGTCACATACACATGGTTAGCAGATGTTAATGCGAGTGTAGCGAAATGCTTGTGCTTCTAGTTCCGACAATGCAGTAATAACCAACAAGTAATCTAACTAACAATTCCAAAACTACTGTCTTGTACACAGTGTAAGGGGATAAAGAATATGTACATAAGGATATATGAATGAGTGATGGTACAGAGCAGCATAGGCAAGATACAGTAGATGGTATCGAGTACAGTATATACAAACCAGATGGCACAATTTGTATATGTATATATATATTTTTTTTTACGAATAGCCAGGGGCACACTCCAACACTCATACATTAATTTACAAATGGAGCATTTGTGTTTCGGTTGTCCGTCAGATCAGAGGCAGTAGGGATGACCAGGGATGTTCTCTTGATAAGTGTGTGAATTGGACCATTTTCCTTTCAAAATGTAACAAGAACTTTTGGGTGTCAGGAAAAATGTATGGAGTAAAAAGTACATTATTTTCTTTAGGAATAGGGTAAAGTAAAAGTAAAGTAAAATAGTAAATAGCGAAGTAAAGTACAGATACTGCAAAAAATGAAGTAAGTAGTACTTTAAAGTACTTTACACCCCTGTTTACCCCACACACCCTCTTGTCAAAAAATCTTTCTAAAATCTCTGGCTGTAAGCTACAGAGCATTTTTTATATTTGCGGGTTTGGGTCTGGTGCGGGCTTCAGATTTGAACTTTATCACACATAGTCAGGCAGTTGCAGGGGGGTTATTAGCAATTGTGGGTGAACAAACAGCTGACCTGTACATGACTAATCGCTTAAACCCAGAAACATTATTTTTACGCCCAGTGGAGAGTGGCCATAGGCAAATGCCAAAAGACATAAGGAATAATAGCACTGTCTGGCAGCAGCAGGACTAGTGACAGGTCAGAAGGCATCTTGATTTTTATCTTGTCACCCCATCCAACAACATCAGCATCTCTGAGTATTTAATGAGTATTAAAACTCTGAATATTTAGGCAATTTCATTGATGACTATATGCAATATATGACACATGTCTCCTGACCCCTCCTGTCTCAGCCTCCAGTATTTATGCTGCAGTAGTTTATGTGTCAGGGGCTAGGGTCAGTCTGTTATATCTGGAGTATTTATCCTGTCTTATCCGGTGTCCTGTGTGAATTTAAGTATGCTCTCTCTAATTCTTTCTTTCTCTCTTTCTTTCTTTCTTTCTTTCTTTCTCTCTCTCAGAGGACCTGAGCCCTAGGACCATGCCTCAGGACTACCTGGCATGATGACTCCTTGTTGTCCCCAGTCCAACTGGCCGTGCTGCTGCTCCAGTTTCAACTGTTCTGCCTGCGGCTATGGAACCCTGACCTGTTCACTGTGATTACTATTATTTGACCATGCTGGTCATTTATGAACATTTGAACATCTTGGCCATGTTCTGTCATAATCTCCACCCGGCACAGCCAGAAAAGGACTGCCCACCCCTCATAGCCTGGTTCCTCTCTAGGTTTCTTCCTAGGTTTTGGCCTTTCTAGGGAGTTTTTCCTTGCCACCGTGCTTCTACACCTGCATTGCTTGCTGTTTGGGGTTTTAGGCTGAGTTTCTGTACAGCACTTTGATGTATCAGCTGATCTAAGAAGGGCTTTATAAATACATTTGATTTTATTTGACACAGGTTGAAATCATATTTTTATTCTGAAGCAAAGGATACCTGACAATGAACTGTGGAGAAGGAGATGAAGGACTGTGGCATGTCATGGAAAACCATCCCCAAAAAAAGGCAGACAAGGCTCTTGTGGGAAGCCTTATATTCGATATAGGAACGAAAATGATGACGTTTTTAAAAAGTAAGCAGGGTCATTTCACAGAAAGAGTGCCTTTTGTGTCCCTTTGATATTTTAGGTAGACATTGTGCACCAATATATAATTTTCAATGCATGTGTTATATTAAATTTTTTTCTATAAATAAAGGCTTGCTAAAGTGCCGAAATGAAGCATTCTGACACGTCCCTCCTTCAACCCATTACTTCTAGGAAGATTTTAACACACTTAATCCCAAACTCTCTCTCAATTTTGCCATCATTGTAAAGCCCTAGTTATTTGGTTGCTTTTTTGACCAAGTCATTCCTAAAGACGAGGAGCATCCGCGAATGGGATTTCATTTGGGATTTTAAATTGAATCCGTTTTGCATTATTTTACATGCCATTTAATTCCATGCAATAGTAATATAATTGTATATTAATAATCCTTAATTTCAAGTGTCATAGTTTGCAAATAAAAGTGAGGATGACAGTGACAAATTGAAGGTTTGCCCTTTACAAAAACTGAACTTCATGAAAGAAATGTCCTGTTGGTGACATCTTGTCACTGTACACCCACACTGTGTAAACCCAGCCAACCCATGGCTCTCTTATCCAGTCACATCTGCTCACGACCTCCCAGAGCTCTAGCCTCACAAGATCAATCTATCAATGTCGCATCGATTTTATTTGGACTGTTGCAGCCAGGTTTGATTTGGCTGGATAGCCTGCACAAACTGTAGCATGCTTAGTGGACTGAAGCAAATTGAAAATAGTTTAACACCGTAAACACTTCTGTTAGATAATTGATTATACATTGTCTGGTTTTACCAGACTGTTTAGGAAATGAAGAGCCCAAGATTGCATGGGTGATTGGTTTAGGGGAAACGCCAGTCATGGCATTGCCCAAGTCCACAGGAGGCTGCTGAAGGGAGGACGGCTTATAATAATGGCTGGAATGGAGCGAATGAAATGGCATCAAACACATGGAAACCATGTATTTGATACCATTCCATCTCTTCCGCTCCAGCCATTACCACGACCCTGTCCTCTCCAATTAAGGTGCCACCAACCTCCTGTGCCCAGGTTATATGACCTGCTACCAAAATAGAACCATTGTCAGTGTTTATTTAATACATGCTTTACTTTACTGCACCTGGAAATTGCTATACAATTTCCAAAAGTAAAATGAATATAACTTTGTGTGGTTCATGTCTTCATTGTTTGTGATGGCTAATGATCTGCAGATTAGATAAATGTTGATGTCATACTCTATTCACAAGGGAAGTGTGAGACAAATACACAATATTGTTTTGATCTAATGATGTGCATAAATGCTTCAAGTACAAAGTACATGATAAGACAACACAGAAAAATATGATGCAGATTAGATCAATTCCCCTCTAACCCACTGCTATTATTTTCCAATTAACATCAGAGACTGAGTCAACAGACCCATGCTTAAAGATGTTCGCCAGCGATTTTCTGTTGAAAAGCGATATCCCAAGTATACAGTAAAGTACACACATAGAGGGTAAAAACAATGAGAAAAACAATGCTTTTTAGACAGAACTGCAAACGCCTGGGAGTAGGGCATTCAAAGAATTGGTTTAAAAGTCTGATGTGATGTCATCGGCCTTACCCCTTCCTTAAGGAACAATAAAGGAGCAATAGAGAAAAAAAAGTGACCCCCCCCCAGCTGTGTTATGTCATACTTGGACAACCTTTTGTTAAGTAAATCAGGTATTAAATGAGGTGAAAATTAAAACGGAGGATGACTTTAATCACAGTGTATTTCCTCAGAATATGCTATTTCATCAGACTCCCTCGATCAATGCCCATAAAGTCTCATTTAAGTGGTATGGAGCAGCGCAAAATTCAACAAATATTGACAACACGATAGGGAGGATAGCCTCAGCTTGGCTCATCCATTTACAGCCTTCTATAAATTAGAACATTTGTTTAGTCCTTAATTTAGTGGTAATTCCTCCCTTGGCGATTAGTCTGACTATTAGATGGAAATGGGCCAGCTGCCTGAGACTGGCGATGGGAATGCAGTTAGATGATCTGTGAAGGATTGTGTGTGTGTGTGTGAGGAGGCCAGGAGGATAGTTTCGTAGCTCTATTGAATAAACATGCCAAATGAGAGGGGGGTCTCATTATGGTGGAAAGGGCACCAGATGACAATAAAATAAAACAATCAAATATTAATAGATAATAGATCATTAATAGAGTAAAAGCTCTAATGTTGTGACGCACAGTGCTGAAAAGATGTGTGTCAGAGAGACCCACCCCCCACCCCCCCTGTATCCTCAAGCTGAACTTCAACACACCTGCTGAGATGACCTTGATCTATATATGTGCCAAAGTCCTGTCGTTTCAAAAGCACAGCGATTGAGTCAATCATAATGATAAACATGTTAACAATATTGAAAGGACAAGACACTCCATCAAGGATTTTGGACACACTGACAAACAGAACATACAGCTCTATCCTGGCAACTCTATGGGGCCTGTAGCTGTAAGCTCTATCCTGGCAACTCTATGGGGCCTGTAGCTGTAGGCAGAATTGTAGAGATACAGAACACCTTCAACCTGTGTGTTAAAAGTCCTTCTCCATGCCGCTGTGTGTCTTTGAAAGGGAAAGCTTGTGCTTCAGGGTGTGTGTTGCACAGCGTTATTTCATCCACAGAATCGTCTCGTTGGTTTGACATGCTGGATGAAAGTCTCACCCATGGGAATTGACGGTGAAGTCATTAGTACGTGAAACGCTGAACAATTTGTTTTCGCTTCCCTCTGTCACTCTTTCATTACAATTGCTTGCTAAACATAGGCTGAAGATAAATACAACAATACCTATTTGGATGCAATGGCAATGCATATTTTTGCATCAATTTTCTTCAGACATGATTTCTTTCATGCTCTGGTTATTATAATATGTATAAAATAATTCATGGTAGAGAACAACACAAGGTATTATACCAAATGGGGGGAATCATCCCAGCAGGTGCTCCAACATAAACGTAAATATACACTATATATATAAAAGTATGTGGACACCCCTTCAAATGAGTGAATTTGGCTATTTCAGCCACACCCGTTGCTGACAGGTTTATAAAATCGAGCACACAGCCATGCAATCTCCATAGACAAACATTGGCAGTAGAATGGCCTCACTGAAGAGCTCAGTGACCTTCAATGTGGTTCCGTCATAGGATGCCACCTTTCCAACAAGTCAGTCCGTCAAATTTCTGCTCTGCTAGAGCTACCCCTGGTCAACTGTAAGTGCTGTTATTGTGAAGTGGAAACGTCTAAGAGCGACAATGGCTCGAGCGCGAGGTGGTAGACCACACAAGTTCACAGAACAGGACCACCGAGTGCTGAGGCGCGTAGCGAGTAGAAATCGTCTGTCCTCGGTTGCAACACTCACTACCGAGTTCCAAACTGCCTCTGGAAGCAACATCAACACAATAACTGTTCGTCAGGACCTTCATGAAATGGGTTTCCATGGCCGAGCAGCCGCACACAAGCCTAAGATCACCATGCGCAATGCCAAGCGTCGGCTGCAGTGGTGTAAAGCTCGACTCTGGAGCAGTGGAAATGCATTCTCTGGAGTGATGAATCAAGCCTCACCATCTGGCAGTCTGATGGACGAATCTGGGTTTGGCGGAGATGCCAGGAGAACACTACCTGCCCGAATGCATAGTGCCAACTATAAAGTTTGGTGGAGGAGGAATAATGGTCTGGGGCTGTTTTTCATGGTTCGGGCTAGGCCCCTTAGTTCCAGTGAAGATAAATCTTAACGCTATAGCATACAATGACATTCTAGGCAATTCTGTGCAGTTTGGGGAAGGAGCTTTCCTGTTTCAGCATGACAATGACCCCGTGCACAAAGTCAGATCCATACAGAGATTGGTGTGGAAGAACTTGACTGGCCTGCACAGCGCCCTGAACTCAACCCCATCAAACACCTTTGGGATGAATTGGAATGCCAAATGCGAGCCAGGCCTAATCGCCCAACATCAGTGTCCGACCTCACTAATTCTAGTGGAAATCCTTCCTTCCATGAAGAGTGGAGGCTGTTATAGCAGCAAAGGGGTAACCAACTCCCTATTAATGTCTGATTTTGGAATGAGATGTTCGACAAGCAGAGGTCCTCATACATTTGGTCATGTAGTGTACAGTAGATGAGTCAGATTGATATTTGATTGGTATCTTTGTTTGTGTTCGTTTGGCTAATGAAAAAAAGCTACAAAATAATTATAGGCATGTCTCTTTGATCTGATCCGAGGATATTTGAGTTCTCAGATCCCATTATAATATGGTTTTGGGGAAACCTGAACAAACACAAGAGGAAATCTCCTGTCACAGACCTCAAAATAATCTATAGACACAGCGCTATTGTTACCTGTCAGACACCCCATGAAATTCAAATAATCTCAGAGCAAACCGTGGAGCTGTTCCCGTATGTAAAGCAGATGGAAAACAAGGCAGCCAGTTCTTCTAAGAATCACAAGGGACTGTAAAATGTGTCACGCATTCCTATTCACTAGCTCGCTATGTAAACAGCCTGAATTCTGGGAGCTCACTCCATTGTTCACCTAATGGAGTGAAAGCAAGATTTTAGTACCCCAGAAATGCTTTTTGCTCTCTGCGTTTCCCCACTCTCCAGGATTTTGTGGGGGCATTCCAATGCACCACAGGTTTGTTTGAAAATGATTCCATAAAATAATGACTTCTTCTGAGTTATAGACTACATTCTATTCTCAACAAGTCAAGGATAGCATATTTCCCATACCCTTCCACATTTCCCACCTTTTATTTCCGAAGATGTGAAAGTCTGTTCTCAGATATCAGCTGCTATCAGCTGCTGCGTAGCCAACATGATATCATAGGAAAATGTCCTACTGGCAAGTTTTTTTTCAAAAGGTAATTTGTCACAGTAGGGGACATTTTTCTCAGTACATTGCAGTCAATGGAAAAGATGAGTGCCACAGGGTAGACGTTTTTCTCAGTACATTGCAGTCAATGGGAAAAGATGAGTGTCACAGGATTGACGCTTTTCTTGTTTATCTCATCTGTCTCTCTCTCTCTACCGCCTCTTTATCCCCATCCACCCTCTCTCACCCTCTCTGTCTCTCTGTCTCTCCCTCCCTCATTCTCCCCCTTTTCTCTCATCCTCTCCCCCTTCATTCTCTCTCCCTCCTTATTTCCCTCCCTACCGCTCTTCTCTTCTTCCTCCCCTCTCCCACCTCTGTCTGTCTGTTGACTCTCTTCCCTCCCTCCTCTCTCTCTCTCCCCTTCACTCTCTCCCTCTGTCTGTCTGTTGACTCTCTTCCCTCCCTCCTCTCTCTCTCCCCCCCTTCACCCTCCCCCTCTGTCTGTCCCCTCTCTCTCCTTACAATCCCATTTCTCTCGCATTCTCTCTCCCTCTTTCTTTCCCTCCCTCCCCTACAACCTCTCTCTCTCCTTCCCCTCCCTTCTCACTCTCCCCCTTTTATTTCTCTCCTCCCCCTCCATTTTCTGTCCCTCCTTCTTTCCCTGCCCCTCCCCCCTTCTCTTCTCTTCTCTTCTCATCTCTCTCTCTCCCTCCCTCTCCCTCCTCTCTCCCACAGACAAGGCGACAGATGGACAGGCAGACACTGACAGACAAACAGACACAGACAGACAGGCTCTTAGTTTCTATCTGCTTTTTTTTTAATGCTTTGGGGTCGATTGACTTAAAATGTTATATGCCGGAGGATGACAGTCCCCCGGTCACAAATATGTCAAATGTTGGAAGATTAAACCTTTTTTACTCTCCGAAACCACCCTTATGACCCCCAATTAAGTCACGTCCTGTAAACAGACAGACATACAGGCAGACACAGACAGGCAGACAGTTAGGCAGGCATACAGGCAGACAGACAGTTTCAAGTCATTACATTTTTGGGGGACCAATATCCTCTTCAGAATTCATTGAAGAATTCATAACAAGGCTCTTAGTTTCTGTGAAGAAGGGATGGAGGGGAGGGAGGGAGGGAGGGAGGGAGGGAGGGAGGGAGGGAGGGAGGGAGGGAGGGAGGGAGAAAAGAGAGAGGAGGGTGTCATCTCTGTGATACATTTCTCCATATTGTGATACTAATCTTGCCCCATTGAATGCAATGTATTAAATTAGTCATCAACACTGTGACAATCATCTTTTCCCATTGACTGCAATGTATTGACATAAGCATCAACCTTGTGACACTCATCTTTTCTTATTGACATAAGCGTCAACACTGTCACACTCATCTTTTCCCATTGACTGCAATTTATTGACATACGATTAAATTGGTGACACTCATCTTTTCCCATTGAACCCAATGTATTGAGATAAACGCCAACCCTCTGACTCATTTTTTTCCAATTGACTGCAATTTATTGAGAAAAACATCAGCTACGGTGACATTTGACTTTTTTGCAAAAATGTGCCATGATGTTTTCAGGCTGATAATGTGCTGGGGTAGCACTACATCATTAGAACATGATGAGGAAACATACACTTGGCCTCAGCTGGGCATGCAGTGAGAGTGTGTGTGTGTATTCTTGCATGAGGTGCTGTGGGAGAGACATGGCTCACACTGTGATGTAGATGCCATGTTTGTTTATCTCTGGGTCTGTCCGAGGTGTGGGTGTCGCTGCAGGAGAGAACAATGTATTATTCAGATGTGTATCACTCTGTGGGGGTGAGGGGTGTGTACTGTATGTGTGTGTGTGTGTGTGTGGGGGGGGGGGGGGGGGGGGGTGCAGTGAATGCCAGAGGCCCAGCAATGCTATATCTCCCTGGGCTGTCAACTCTGACATCACCCGCTGGCCGTTTTGCCAGGCCCTAATCGGCAGGGGTCTCTGACCTTCTCCTGGTTCATGCAGTAGAGAGAGGGCTGAGAGATCTCAACATGTCTGTTATGCCCAGGGACTCACTAGCTGGTGTCACACAACAACATACACTGCTTATCTATTCTGGATCAACACATTTTGATAAACAACCTCCGATCTCTAATGCAATATTAGTTTGAACCCTGACCAATAGCACTAACTCTGATGGTAAATGAAAGTGGCAATGTGTTTCAGGGTGTCCTTTTGTTGTGATGATTTTCCTTTGAATCTATTGGTGGGATTGACAATTGGCTCTCTTGGACTAACTTGGGTTGGTACAGAATATTGCTCCAACTTTTAGTGGCAGTTAGGACACTCCGTAGTAGAGTAAAACCATAATTTATAGTTAGTTACCTCTAGTGTCTCTCTACCAGCTGTGGAAAACAACTTGGGGTAGAAAAAGACCCCCCAGAAAAGCTAAACTGTAATTACATTTACATAATCTTGTCATAGATTATTATCATCATAATCCTCAAGATTACAGTCAACCAAGTGATCTTGCTACTAGCACTATAGCACTCCATTTCAAATCCCATACATTGACTTTGTAATCAACAGTCCCTTTAGCGTGTTAGCTGCCACCATAGAGCCGGAAAGTATTACGGACAATTGCTGGACTCACTGTGGGTTAATCCCTGCAACACTAGGCTTGTCTCTCTATTGCAGCAGCAGCATTAGCAGAATAAGCGCTGCTGGTGACATTATGAGGGATGCCAGGACCCCAGCCAGCCAGGGCATCAGGGCAGCGTGGAGCGTGACTGTCAACAGAACATTCCCAGGGGCCTGCAACACTAAACCACCAAGGCCCCATCGCAGGGATGAAATCACCCCCCCATTATACTCCTGGTTCTCTGAAAAAAATTAATGGAATGAAATAACCCTGCGGTGGTGTTGCCGTGGATCAGAATCCAATTAAACACTGTTTAGCTCTAAACAAGCTGCCAGTCTTAGCCTGTTGACTCATGAAATTAATGTATTGTTTTGCTAAAAATAAACGGGTACAACAGAAAGCACAGTGTTACCTCAGGCAGCAGCCAATCAAACTGACATGGGAGCATACCTGGATGATGTAAATGTCAAATTGTACGTCGCAGATTGGGTTGTCAAAGAGACAATACAATATAGCATTGATAAGTCTGATCCTGGCAAAATTGAAAACTGTGGGCTAGTTTGTAGTTTATATTTCTTTAAGGCTTGTGTAATGCACATGCAGTACAAACATGAATTGGCTCAGTGAAGCAACTCCCCAGGGGGCTGTGTTCTACTCCCTAGCTGCCATGTCAATATAACTACTGACCACTGCAGTATCTCTGAGCATCACAAAGACAATTTATGCATGCATCCAGCCGTTTGAGGTTAAGGGTTCCTCCTACGCTTCATGGATACTCTTAATGGACATTTGTAAATGCCTTGAAGATGTAACAAATGAGAGGTATAAAGTTAAATGTCCTGTGAAATCATAAGAAGGCCTACAACAAGCAGGTATTTCAGCCTCAGGCGCTTTCCGAACACAAGGCAATTATCTTGGGTACAGCCAGCCCTTATCTCAAAGTGACCACAGGTCCGCATCAAAAGCTTGTTAATTTACAGATGCTGCCACTTCTCAGCTGCGGTGGCAGAAATGACTGAACTGTCCCTGGGGTCATTGAAAAGACACACTTCCGCCAGTTTGGCATGCCTCTACACTGTAGAGCAGAGCTGTAGTGCTGTTGCTCAGCTCAATCCAGGCAGGTGCTCAGTTCCCGTGGCCTAATGTGAGACGCCACAGTGCAGGCAGTCCGTCTAAACCACTTTGGATCAAATTAATGCAACCAGGTGTGGCCCCACAGTAGGGGCTCAGGTGACACCTGCTACTTCCCTTTAATTAGAGCTAAAACAGCTGTTTCAGGGTAGACAGAGGGGGCAATAGTCCCATGTCTCTCTACAGCCTGAATCAGTGGTTTGAATTATCAAGTATAGGTGGCATCTGTATGTCGCTGATGGTGTTAGAGATGCAAAAAGCCAATGAGCCAATGACACGAAAGCCAATGGGGCGGTATTGCAGGTTAGTCCTTGTCAATAGGATTATTTAGTGTATTCAATATTTCTGCCAAAGAGAAATGTATTTCTCTTTCTAACAAGGTCGTACAGAGAGATAGAACATGATGTTTTGTGGCTACTTGTCTTACTGGATATGATGAATGTTTTTAGACAGCTGTCTGTGTGGGGGAAAAGTGGGCATGTCCCTCCTGGCAATTGGCAAGCGAGGCCTGAAGGGACGGAAATGGAAGTAGTGGCAGGATTCACCTACTCATTCTAACAGCAGGACATATCCACAAGGGACAGTTAGTGTTGAGTGGTAGGGAAAGTTTAAGCTGGCTTTGATGTTACTCATATAATAGGCATAGTATATATGAAGAGTGGGCTCCATCTAGCATTCTGATTTTCTTTGGTTTTTAGACAGAGAGAAAAAAAGAGAATGTGACATAAGTGTGCAAACGAAAACATTTTGTAATGTGGAATCCACAGATGTATTTAGTTCTGTTTTTGTAAATGCAAAGTGGGTCACCAGTGCACTCTTAAGCCATCGTTCCTCTGGAAAGAGACAACCAAAACCCTAAAACCGAAACCAAAGGACAATGAAATCGAGACCTAGATCCAGCCGACAGTAAAAATTTGAATAAAGTTGATGACATTGATGAGATGGTCTCTCTCTCATCATATATCAGAATAATGGACTGTGGGTAGCAGTTACAATTAGATATCCTTTATTACATCTTAATTAATGAGGTAATGATTCGATTATGGAATGTGCACTCAACCAGGGATACAAATTGACTCCCGTTCGTGGAGACGCTTTCATTCAAATGAGGAGCCTCTTGTTTTATAGACCTCAGAATGGTAGAGACCTCCTGTGTGATGGATTATGTTGACACGTGTTCAGATTCCCTCCCTGGTGTGTTGGGATGATAAAGCATTTATATGGTTGATCATGTGGATGTAGAATACCCCATACACGAGATGGAATAAGGCACACTGTGCATTAAATCTGGAGTGTTATTCTGTCAGTTTGTTTCAAAGGAACCTCAAGGTTTTATCTCAAAATTCTCAGTACCAGCATTTTTTAAAAACAAATACTTTCAAGTATTTTCCCACCATTTCCAAATGGTATTTCACACTGTAAAACGCTTATTTTCCAGTAGAGGGCAGTAGTGTGGCAGCAAACTGCTTGTCAACCCATGTGTTTCTACTGTATTATTACTGCTAAGCGCACTAGTAAGCAAAAACCAAAGAAAGTTTTTAAAATCATGTTTAGATCGCTCTTTGTGTTGATTAACTATGTCACATGCTATATGGAGAAAACATGCTCTTTATATAAGTTCCCAGCGCATTGTTGTGACCGTATTTGGCATCAAAAGGATACTGATGTTGGTTCCCTTAAGGACTCTGAGCGGCTGGAAACAGCTATTTTGAAAGCAACACAAAGTGAATGTTCACATTGATAAGCGGATTTATTCAATGTTGAATACGAGGTCGGGAAGATAATTGTCCTGGGGTCCATTCAGAATTTAACTGATTATTTGAGGTGATAAGATAAGATCCGCACAGACAAATAGAAGCTCCCTTTTCAATTCTGAGAGTTTCTTTTGACTGCAGTACATTCTACTCAAGATGACTACCACAACAGAAACCGAAAGTAGTCTGTAGGTGTTGCTGTTATCTATATAGAATGATCCTAGAGTGTATAGAAAAACACACTTCCTTGTGTTCACCTGAGAATAAGAATGGCTTTGGGCAGCTTGTGAACAAACAAAACCTTCAGGAAGTGTGGGAGGAAGTGTGACCTTGAGACTTAGTCTCAAACTAGGTCAGCAGTCACCTTTGCTTGTGTAGAGGAGTCTATTCTTCGCTCCAGTACCAGTACAATCTAATGCCCTGGGTGGATGCATACGCACAGTCCTCTCTGCACTCGTGGGAGGGTAAACGTTCACACTTGTTTTCTATGGGAGTAGGAGATTGATAATTTCTCTGGCACCTGTGACCTGCCTCTGTTTCTGCCACCACCAACTGCCAGGCCATTTCAGAGGGGAAAGAGGAGGATACATAGTGGCAGAAGAGAGTCTAGCTTTCAGTTGGAACCGTGTGCGATACTGTAGGTGCTGCACTTTCATCGTTCAAGGCTGTGCAGAACCCTGACAAGTGTATGCCATCGCTTGCTATTGATTTAGGAGATCTAAGGAGTAGCTTGATGATTTCTACTCTATCCTCGCTTAGCAATGAGCCTCCCCCTCATTGCCACTCTGCTCACTTAAGCCTGTTGGACAGTGACGCTTCCTGACTTTAAGAACATAATTTGCATCCATTTTATTTCCATTACAATAAATAATTTCCATACACCTGTCATGCCACTAGATCATTATTTAACTAATTTTCATAAAAAGCCCCTTTCGTTATTTTTCTTTGGCAGAGAGAGGTGCTTTAACGTGCATTGGACAAAACAGAGTAGTCATTTATTTCAAATTTCTTTAATCTCTCTCCCCCATACTTCCTTGATCGGTGAGTGCCCATGAGATGGCATTGAACATAAAATATTTTGCTCAGGCCCTCTGACTTCATGAGACCTTTGATCTTCACATTACAGTCAGATGTTTGCATAAGGATCCTTTGATTATCCCCTGTTTTCACTTGTTCTCTGAATATTGCGTTCTGGACGACTCCATCTTAACACGATACAAACAAATGACAAAGCAAATTATGTTTTTAAAGTAAAGACCAAAATGTAAAAATGCACAAATTCTCTTACATCATGTGTGGATTTTCCTCTGTAACACAAATGGTGTCCCCACAGGACTCTAAATAATAGAGCTGCCTCTGTGGTATCCTTGGAAACTGAAGGTGTTATGAAAATGGTTTTAAATCGAGTCTTCCATATTGTAGATTATGATCATTTCCTGTTATGAAAAAATGGCATTTGGACAGTAATAATGAATCAGTCAGACTAAGAACTTCCTGCTTTTGCTTTCCTTCCCCCTACCTTTTACCAAAAACGACAAAACATTGGATGTTCCCTCCTAGATCTATCTGCAAGACCATATGTTTCACCAGTCCATATAAACAACCAGTCCATTATTTAAAAAAGTGGAGACGAAAGAACATGCTTTGTCATATTAGCCTACATGGCTAATTATGCAACAAATATTGTGCACATTTTAGACCGTCTCTGGAAAAAGAGGCAGAGTCATAAATGATGGTGAAGACACATAATTGAACTGGCTGAAGAACTGCAGTTGCCCAAAAGCTTCTTACACTTCCTCTGAAATCAAAGCCCAAACCATTTAATTATTTTCTTCTGTCTACTTTAGTGGAGAGTAGCCTCGGGCAGTCACACGGCAAGGCTGTCTGTCCATTGAAACATTTAGTTGAGATTGTATTTTGACATTGGTGATGTAACTGGTTCACCAATGGAAACAGCTTCATTCTCACACAAATGGTTCTATAAAGCATTAGGAGTTATTATGTAACACTGTACTGATTACAGAACAGTATTAATGTCATTCATTAAACCTTACTTGTATCCTAAGTGTATCTATTTTTTTTTTATACCTTTGTTCGTATCCCCCAGGGCAAGTGAAGTGATTCCAGAGCCTGACCCAAAACACAACTGGAGGAGGAGAGGTACTCGGAATGGACTTCTAGTCCGACTCAGGAGGCGCCCACACCACCCACCGCTTCCGAGTACATTACTCGCCAATGTTCAGTCTCTGGATAATAAAGTTGATGAGCTCAGTGCGAGGATTTCCTTCCAGAGAGACATCATGGATTGTAACATACTCTGTTTCACGGAAACATGGCTCTCTCAGGATATACGTACATAGGATATATATATATATGAGTCATACATATATGAGTCCGTTCAGTCAGTTGGGTTCTCAGTTCATCGCTCAGACAGGAATAAATATCTCTCCGGGAAGAAGAAGGGTGGGGGTATATGTTTTATGATTAACTACTCATGGTGGGATTGTGATAACATACAGGTCCTCAAGTTATTTTGTTCACATGAACTAGAATACCTCACAATCAAATACTAGTCAAGGATCATATCACCTCTACCTACCTTACCTGACACCCTAGACCCACTTCAATTTGCTTACCACCCAAATAGATCCACAGACGATGCAATCGCCATCACACTGCACACTGCCCTATCCCATCTGGACAAGAGGAACACCTATGTAAGAATGTTGTTCATTGACTATAGCTCAGCATTCAACACCATAGTACCCTCCAATCTCATCATTAAGCAGACAATACAACAGTAGTAGGCCTGATTACCAACAATGACGAGACAACCTACAGGGAGGAGGTGAGGGCCCTGGGATTGTGGTGCCAGTAAAATAGCTCTCACCCAACAAAACAAATGAGCTGATCATGGACTTTAGGAAACAGCAAAGGAAACACCCCTATCCACATAGAAGGGACAGCAGTGGAGAAGGTGGAAAGCTTCAAGTTCCTCGGTGTACACATCACTGTCAAACTGAAATGGTCCACTCACACAGACAGTGTGGTGAAGAATGAGCTACAACGCCTCTTCAACCTCAGGAGGCTGAATAAATTTGTCTTGCCACCTAAAACCCTCACAAACTTTTACAGATGCACAATTCACCGCCTGGTACTGCAACTTCACCAGCACAGACAAATAGAAGCATCTGGAGAGCCCGCAACTGCAGGGCACTCCAGAGGGTGGTGCGGTCTGCCCAACGCATCACTGGGGCAAACAACCTGCCCTCCAGGACATCTACAGCATCCGATGTCACAGGAAGGCAAAAAAGATAATCAAGGACAACAACCACCCGAGCCACTGCCTGTTCACCCCGCTATCATCCAGAAGGAGAGGTCAGTACAGGTGCATCAAAGCTGGGACCGAGAGACTGAAAAACAGCTTCTATCTCAAGGCCATCAGACTGTTAAACAGCCATCACTAGCACATTAGAGGCTACTGCCCTATATACATAGACATTAAATCACTGGCCACTTTAGTAATGGAACGCGTGTCACTTTAATAATGTTTACATATTTTGCATTACTCATCTCATATGTATATACTGTATTCTATCATATTCTGCTGTATCAGTCTATGCTGCTCTGACACTGCTCACCCAAATATTTCTATATTATTAATTCCATTACTTTACTTGAACTTTACTTTACTAGATTTGTGTGTATTGTGTGTATTGTTGATAAATTGTTCGACATTACGTGTTAGATAATACTGCACTGTTGTAGCTAGAAACACATGCATTTAGGTACACCAGCAATTATACCTGCTAAACACGTGTATGTGACAAATAACATTTGATTTGATTTGATGTCACCCTGTCACCAGTAGAACCTGATGAACAACATGGGTGTGAAGAATATGGCCATGCTTTTTGTCCTACCAGATCCGTGACGAGAATGTTCTAGCTACTGTATCCCTCTGTCCTTAGACTCTTGTTGGAGATAGCCGTCCAGTTTATCAGGTGCCAGGCTTCCATGACTGTTATGATTGTGTATTTACAAGTTCATTACAATTAGCTATTTTCTTTAGCGCCATTTGTACCTGATAGAGCAGATCTAGTCTCACGTGGAAGTTAGCCGTCTGATGTGACCGAGAGACTCATTGGGGGAGGGAAACTAAAACAGACCCAGAAATTTGGACCAGACGCACATTTGAGTGCCCCAGGACTGTCCATTTACTTTGTGCTGTTACATTTTATGCTGCATTTACCACTCATAGAAAATAGCTGGTTAAACAATCCAAGCATTGTTCACATGGCCTATGCTTCCATGGCAGTCACTGATCAGCATGTTTGGAACAATATATTTTTGAAACAGGAAAATGTACACATGTCCTGCACTTTTATGAGCATTTAAAACATAATCCATGAATTATATAATATTTAGATTTAGATTTTTTTAAACAATCACAAGTCAGGCGCCTCCCCCAATGCCCGAATGGGCGGGTCGCCGCTGGCAGAAAGGAGCCTGTGTGAAATTACACAAATAATTCAAGTCGTACCCGTCAAGCTATTTTTCAATGCAGTCAATGTATTTTCTTCCGGACACAGGCAAGAGGGGGGAAAAAACACTTTGATTTACAGTGCATGTCTTGAACAGTTCCCTATCTGAATAATCTGCAGGGCCCATCTCAGTATGTGCCACAGACCACTGTCTTTAAACCACTGTGACAGCACACCTCAACAAGAAAGAAGTTTCCATTCTGTCTCCAACATGTCAGATCATCTTATCAAAGGCAAAGTCACTCTTCGAATGGCTGTGAAAAGGACGGAGCAGGCACTGAGACTACTAGGATTAAAATAATTAATGTTGGACAAAATTGAAAGATAAAAGACTCCATCTCCAAGCCTACCAGTAAAAACTACTACTAATCATTACCATTACTGCTGTTACTTACACAGTTTATGACACGTAATAGGACTGTTCAACTGCTCAACCTTTACGTAACACAGTCTTAACCATAACTCACAGTCTTCCTCACCTTATTCTAATACGACTAATAAAGAGATCCCTGGAGCCAAATGTTCCCGTTCAGTAGTCCCATTGCGACAGTGCTACCGGTGGAGTTGGTTGCTGTAGCTCACAGCACCAGGCAGCAGCAATAGCAGTCTCCCTCAGCCTCTCCTCCCTATCCTCCACAACCTCCTCAGGCCTCACAATGTTGTCAAACTTTTCATTCGCTACCACGTACACGAGGGCATGATTACTGCACTACCTGTGCGATAGAGACATTTCCTCTGTGGTGTAGGTTCCTTTCATTAAAGCACAGCCATACATCTTCCCTGTGTCGTGGTGGTGTACAGGGAGTGCAGCCAACCTCCATCCAGGGGAGCATACAGACATACACACTGTATCATTTGTGGCAACCTGTTAACACTGGGCTCACCTTTTTAATTCTGATTTAGAGGGAGAAGTGAGGAGTTGTGTGGAGGTGCTGATGATACAACCCTTCACACCAGGCCCGCTGAACAAAAGAGCCGACGGAGACCGGCTCTCCTCCAAGAGACACATGAATCATCGATGACAAGGCTCCTCCCTCCTGGTGTTGCCGCCATGAATTATCTACCTTTGTAAAGGCCTTGATCAATTAGTCAATTGTTCAACTGCGGCCCACAATTAATGCATGCGATTCCCAATGCTGCTAGTTCCTAACATGTTGTGCATTACTTGATGCTGCCAATTTAAGGATCAGGCAGACACTAGGACTCGGATCCGATATGGGGTTGCTTTGTCATGGGATTCATCTGAAACCTGCATCGCCTGTGAAGGTGGTGGTTGGGAAAGCATCTCTCTCAGATTGATGTGCTCAGGAATGCTGTTGGAGAATACATTGTTTTTTATAAATTCAGAGAGTGGGTGCCATTCACCTGAATTGGCGACTATAGATACCAGGTTTCTGAACAGAATTTGAAACGGAAGCGGAGGGGGCGAAATGGAGATGTCTCTCCTTCGTTCAAGCTGAATACTGATCGGTATAAGGATGCGTGTTTGGCCCCAGTGCTCCGCAGCAGCGTGCAGCTTCCCGGAGCCCACTCCAAGCACATCGATGCATGCGTCAGGGGGGACTGTAGTGAGTGAGGCTTACTGTAATTGGAGCAATCTGTTCCCTCAACCTGGAACTGCTGGGGCTTCCAGGGCTGTTTATGTGTTTGGAGTCATAACCCCATGCAAGATGTCCTCCTTTTCCCCCAGATCCATTAGCGAACAGTGTGGCGTCAGACCTGTTGTCTGAGGAGGCTCCAACCTCTGCTCCGGCACCACATGCTCCCTGCTGTACCTGGTTGGTCGCACGTTGACATCTTCACTTGCCAACACTTCCAGAAGATTGTCTGCTTCTCTTATTCAGAGATATTTGCGCTGACACCATCTCTGTGCTCTCTCACCTCCTAGTTTTACTGTGATTTACAGTGAGCACCTAGCATTTAAATGTACCTGTGTATTAGTGGTACTGATTGCCTCACATGACTTTCAGATATGCTTTTGTAATGTGGACTTATTGGTCAATGGTTTGTGATGGTGTTGATAGCCTTTTCTCGTAGACAACAAATGCAGGGGAGAAGGTGTTAATCATTCCGCAAATAGGATTTACAGTATATGGCAATACCATCTATCATCTAGACTCAGGAGGACAGTGTGTGTGAAACATCTAACTTGACACGATTTCAAGTAAACTGTAGAATTGCATTTTTGCTTTGCTACAATTACATCAGTCTTTTTATGAAAAGCCCAGTAAGGTTAAATTACGACCATATTGTGCTGACATGTTATAATATTTAATATCCTGGTTTTACTGACCATAGAACTCACTGAACTCACTTTTGAATAGCTGTCACATTATTACGCTATGTTGAAAGATTTCCCCCGAAATTCTATTGCACATTTAATCTAATAGCTAAGAGAAATGTAGTCCAAACTGTTGGTCTGGTCTTTATAATCTAGAGTAAAGTCTTAAAGCAGGAGATGTCCTAAGAGCATAATGAGTCATAACCTACATCAGCCATTTCTAAGCCTGTGTGATTTGCATTAGTCTTATATATTTGATTTTACTGTCACATGCTTGACAGGCACTCAGGCCATCAGTAGAGCGGCGACGTGTGAGAGAGAAAGAGGAGAGGGGGGGAGTCTGAAACAGGTTTCAGGTGATCTCTACAGGAGTCTTAACCCATGTAATAGAGCAGGGCCATGCTCTCAACTGGAAAGCAGCATACATAAACAGCCACATACATCCTCACATTAAAATCAAAGTGGATGGAGGCTAGGGCAGATGCATGACATTTTCTGGCTCATTTAAACCCCTTTACTTCCTTTTTCTTCTCCAAATTAGACATGCTTTGTTGGAGGAGTCACGTCCTCAGAGGGAGGGATTAGTGTCGTGGGTCTCGTTTGAAGTGCACAGCTGAAAAGAGGTGTGCTCATGTTGTGAAAAGAATCCATCTGTATTTAAGGTCTTTGATTGTTATTTGTCTCTCTGAAGGGACTTCACTGCAATTTGGGGTAAGTGCTATTCACCCAGACTTTACTACCTCAAAGACAAGGCCATCATAATATTCACCCAGAATTACCATGAGCAATGAATGAACAGAAATCTATGCCCTATATCCCGCCATCAATGACAGCGGGAGGACAGCGCCTCATCAAATCCATTTAATTGGATCAGATGACATAGCCAGTAATTATTTAGATATTTCCCATATCTCGTAATAGGACCTCCAGAGCTACTGAGGAGCTGTGATGCAATGGTACAGCGCGACAATATTGATTACAGACATGCAACTACTGAGCAAATGTAGAGACTGCTATGAATGGCTAAGTGCCACCAAGACAATGTGGCACTGTGTGCAAAAAAAACCAAGTAGGGCACCAGCTCTCTGTGCCAGGCAGCACTAAGCAGCATTACGGACAGTGGCAGGGGTGAAGGAGATGTACCAAAGAGGTGTGCTTCACTGGTCATCACTCACACTTACCCCCATGACAAGAACCTATGGCAAGGCTACTTATCTAGTGCACTCCGTAGAGAAAAACCCTCCCCCAATGTCCTGGAGAATTACCAAGCCTGAGACTAGGATAAACACCTTAGTCTCCTTAGAGGGCTGTGAGAGTTTGGGTTTTATGCCAAGCTATTGGCTAGATTGTTATGAGTGATATATTGTTGTATTCTTGTTGAAATTCATTATGCAGTAATGCCTGTTTCTTAAACCAATTCGGGAGAGTAATAGAGGAAATATAACATTTTTATTAGAGCAGTACATAGTAAGGATGTGAGATGGCCTCTAATTCTTTGTCTACTTTTTGCAAAACTATTCAAAGTAATGTGGGAATTGGAAGTTACAGTCTTCCTTGACAGGAGTCGACGATTCCTTATTTTGTGTGGTTCCATATTATAATTTATCCTCAGATCAGTCAAAGAGCAATCACATTAATGTAATGTGCTGAAATATTCATCCCTCACATGTATCATGAATGATAATGGCTGTAAAAAGAAAGGACACATAGACAGATTTGAATCTTAGCTGTAGAGGGGGAGGAGAGTGGGAGCAGACCATTGTAGTCTTAAGCCATGACTATTGGCAGAGATATCTGGAGACAACAGTGGAGAAGTGGAGTCGGCAGATTGACTCCTTTGTGATATTAATGAAATTCCCTGATCCATAGTGGGCTGAGCTGTCATCAATTATGATACACAAAGGAAGTGGCAGTCGTGAAGAGATGAGGATGAAGAGACGAGTGTTTGTGTTTTATAATCTAGCTCATCTGAGAACAGTTTTATTTTGCCCAAGTCAGTTAAGAGCAAATTCTTATTTTCAATGACGGCCTAGGAACAGTGGGTTAACGGCCTTTTTCAGGGGCAGAATGACAAATTTGAACCTTGTCAGCTCGGGGATTCAAACTTGCAACCTTTCGGTTACTAGCCCAACGCCCAACCACCAGGCCACCCTGCCAGTGCCCAGATTTATCAGTATGTATGTAGTGTACATTCACTGATATCAATCACTTTTCAAATCATAGAGCCTGTTTCACCCAGCTGTGCAAACATAATCTTGTCTCTAAAATACAACAATACCCCCATTCAACAAAAGGGTCATGAATACTGTGTCATGATGTAAATGTTTCAAAACAATTTACTAGTGCATCAGCATCATTCTTTATCTGATAGCAGTGAAAGGCTAACAGTAGCTAGCCCATCATCAAAAATGTCCCGGAGTTCATTCCGTGTTTTAGAGAACATGAATATCGCTGCCCTAAATTCTTTGTTCAACTGAAACAACCATATTTTCTGCAGCACACACAGTTTTATGTCCAGATGAATTTCACTCAGCAAAATCACCTTCTGCCAGAATAACCAACTAAATGAAATTGGATATTTAACCTTTCCCCCAGATAACTTCTGAAAAGGGAAAAGGTACTACTCATCGGCTTTGGCCAAGATATAACCATTTCCAGTTATCATAAGACAATGGCTGACGCAGCACAATAAGTTATGACATTCCCTTATAAAAGGTGACACATTGCAGCGGAGTGGAGGTGATTGGTTCACCCAACGTGACCCTCCAGATCACCGTTTCATTAGTGTTAACAAAATGTTCCCCACCGTCAAGGGTAAGCACCCAGCGAGCACATTTGGTTCCTTGGAAGTTGTGGGAACGCATGTTTTTGGTTTCACGTTGCTTGTGGGAACGACGCCATACGTTTCCTGCCCGGTAAAAACAGATGCACAAATTTAGCCAGTTCTGGAAACGTTTATTTTTAGGTTCTAAGGGAGGTCTGAGAACATTTTACTCGGGAGGTTTTATTAATGCTTTGAGAGCAAAAATGAAAGCTTATTTGGAGGTTTTTGAATAACTTCCATAACACTTTCACTGAATGTTTCATAAAGGCCTTTAATAACACTGCTAGACTATTTTTTATTTTTTATTTTTTTTAAACTCCAAACACAGATACTGTAGACCACATACACTACTGTTCAAAAGTTTGGGGTCACTTAGAAATGTCCTTGTTTTTGAAAGAAAAGCACATTTTTTGCCCATTAAAATAACATCAAATTGATCAGAAATACAGTATATACATTGTTATTGTTGTAAATGACTATTGTACCTGGAAACTGCAGATTTTAATGCAATATCTACATAGGAGTACAGAGGCCCGTTATCAGCAACCATCACTTCTGTGTTCCAATGGCACGTTGTGTTTGCTAGTCCAGGTTTATAATTTTAAAAGGCTAATTGATCATTAGAAAACCCTTTTGCAATTATGTTAGCACAGCTGAAAACTGTTGTTCTGATTAAATAAGCAATAAAACTGGCATTGTTTAGACCAGTTGAGGCTCAAAATGGCCAGAAAGAAATAACTTTGTTCTGGAACTCGTCAGTCTATTCTTGTTCTGAGAAATGAAGGCTATTCCATACGAGAAATTGCCAAGAAACTGAAGATCTTGTACGACGCTGTGTATTACTCCCTTCACAGAACAGAGCAAACTGGCCCTAACCAGAATAGAAATAGCATTGGGAGGCCCCGGAGCATAACTGAGCAAGAGGAACATTATAGTGTCTAGTTTGAGAAACAGATATCTCATAAGTCCTCAACTGGTAGCTTCGCAAAACACCAGTCTCAAAGTCAACAGTAAAGAGGCGACTCCAGGATGCTCTCCTATCAAATCAAAGCAAATCAAAATGTTTTTGTCACATGCGCCGAATACAACAAGTGTAGACTTTACTGTGAAATGCTTACTTACAAGCCCTTAACCAACAGTGCAGTTCAAGAAGAAGAAAATATTTACCAAGTAGACTAAAATAAAAAGTAATAATAAAAGTAACACAATAAGAATAAGAATAACGAGGCTATATTCAGGGGGCACCAGTACCGAGTCAGTGTGCAGGGGTACAGGCTAGTTGAGGTAATCTGTACATGAAGGTGGGGGCAAAGTGACAATGCATAGGTAACAAACAAACTGCGAGTGTATAAAAGGGATGGGGGGGTTCAATGTAAATTGTCCGGTGGGGATTTTATGAATTGCTCAGCAGTCTTATGGTTTGGGGGTAGAAGCTGTTGAGGAGCCTTTTGGTCCTAGACTTGGTGCTCCGGTACCGCTTGCTGTGCGGTAGCAGAGAAAACAGTCTATAACTTGGGTGACTGGAGTCTCTGACAATTTTATGGGCTTTTCTCTGACACCACCTATTATATACAGTTAAAGTCGGAAGTTTACATACACTTAGGTTGGAGTCATTAAAACTTGTTTTTCAACCACCTCACAAATTTCTTGTTAACAACTATAGTTTTGGCAAGTCGGTTAGGGCATCTACTTTGTGCATGACACAAGTAATTTTTCCAACAATTGTTTACAGTGTCACGTTCTGACCTCTATTTCCTTTGTTTTGTATGTAGTTAGTATGGTCAGGGCGTGAGTTGGGTGGGCAGTCTATGTTTGTTTTTCTATGATTTGGGTATTTCTATGTTTTGGCCTAGTATGGTTCTCAATCAGAGGCAGGTGTCATTAGTTGTCTCTGATTGAGAATCATACTTAGGTAGCCTGGGTTTCACTGTGTGTTTGTGGGTGATTGTTCCTGTCACTGTGTTTGTTGTCACAGGATAGGACTGTTTTGCATTTTCACATTTCTTGTTTTTGTTAGTTTGTTCATGTGAAGTTATTTATTAAAACATGAATCAAAACAACCACGCTGCGCTTTGGTCCGCCTCTCGTACAGACGAACGTCATTACAGAATCACCCACCCCAACAGGACCAAGCGGCGTGGTAACGGGCAACGGCAAGAGGAGCAGCAGGAGAAGCAACAGAGGCAGCAGCAACAGGAGCAGCAGCAGCAGCAGCAGTGGGAGAGGCGGCACTATTTGGAGAAATGGACATGGGAGGAAGATTTGGATGGTAAAGGACCTTGGGCTCAGCCAGGAGAATATCGCCGCCCCAAGGAAGAACGGGAGGCGGCGAAAGCGGAGAGGCGCTGGTATGAGGAGGCAGCGCGGCGTCGTGGATGGAAGCCTGAGAGTCAGCCCCAAAAATTTCTTGGGGGGGGGCTAACAGGGAGTATGGCTACGCCAGGTAGGAGACCTGAGCCAACTTCCTGTGGTTACCGGGGGGCTAGAGAGACCGGGCAGGCACCGTGTTATGCTGTGGAGCGCACGGTGTCTCCAGTGCGGGTGCACAGCCCGGTGCGGTACATTCCAGCTCCGCGTATCGGCCGGGCTAGAGTGGGCATCGAGCCAAGTGCCATGAAGCCGGCTCTACGCATCTGGTCTCCAGTGCGTCTCCTTGGGCCGGCTTACATGGCACCAGCCTTGCGCACGGTGTCCCCGGTTCGCCTGCATAGCCCAGTGCGGGCTATTCCACCTCGCCGCACTGGCAGGGCGACCGGGACCATTCAACCGGGAAGGTTGGGCAGGCTCGGTGCTCAAGAGCTCCAGTGCGCCTGCACGGCCCGGTCTATCCGTCACCACCTCCACGCACCAGCCCTCCGGTGGCAGCCCCCCGTACCAGGCTGTCTCTCCGGCCCATCCTTACAGGGGCTCCCTCCTCTCCAGCGCTGCCGGAGTCTCCCGCCTCTCCGGCGCTACCAGAGCCTTCCTCCTGTCCAGCGCTGCCGGAGCCTCCCGCCTGTCCGGCGCCTCTGCCGGAGCCTCCCGCCTGTCCGGCGCCTCTGCCGGAGCCTCCCGCCTGTCCGGCGCCTCTGCCGGAGCCTCCCGCCTGTCCGGCGCCTCTGCCGGAGCCTCCCGCCTGTCCGGCGCCGCTGCCGGAGCCTCCCGCCTGTCCGGCGCCGCTGCCGGAGCCTCCCGCCTGTCCGGCGCCGCTGCCGGAGCCCCTCTGCCCCGAGCAGCTGCCCCTCTGCCCCGAGCAGCTGCCCCTCTGCCCCGAGCAGCTGCCCCTCTGTCCCGAGCAGCTGCCCCTCTGTCCCGAGCAGCTGCCCCTCTGTCCCGAGCAGCTGCCCCTCTGTCCCGAGAAGCTGTCCCTCTGTCCCGAGCAGCTGCCCCACCTCTGTCCCGAGCTGCCCCTCTGTCCCAGACAGCCCCTCTGTCCAGTGGGGTCATTGAGAAGGGTGGCCATGGTGAGAAAGCCACGGAGGCGGACAATAAGGCGGACTAAGACAATGGTGAAGTGGGGTCCGCGTCCCGCGCCAGAGCCGCCACCGCGGACAGACGCCCACCCAGACCCTCCCCTATAGGTCAAGGTTTTGCGGCCGGAGTCCGCACCTTTGGGGGGGGGGTACTGTCACGTTCTGACCTCTATTTCCTTTGTTTTGTATGTAGTTAGTATGGTCAGGGCGTGAGTTGGGTGGGCAGTCTATGTTTGTTTTTCTATGATTTGGGTATTTCTATGTTTCGGCCTAGTATGGTTCTCAATCAGAGGCAGGTGTCATTAGTTGTCTCTGATTGAGAATCATACTTAGGTAGCCTGGGTTTCACTGTGTGTTTGTGGGTGATTGTTCCTGTCACTGTGTTTGTTGTCACAGGATAGGACTGTTTTGCGTTTTCACATTTCTTGTTTTTGTTAGTTTGTTCATGTGAAGTTATTTATTAAAACATGAATCAAAACAACCACGCTGCGCTTTGGTCCGCCTCTCGTACAGACGAACGTCATTACATACAGACAGATTATTTCACTTATAATTCACTGCATCACAAATCCAGTGGATCAGAAGTTTACATACACTAAGTTGACTGTGCCTTTAAGCAGCTTGGAACATTCCTGAAAATGATGTCATGGCTTTAGAAGCTTCTGATAGGCTAATTGACATAATTTGAGTCAATTGGAGGTGTACCTGTGGATGTATTTCAAGGCCTACCTTCAAACTCAGTGCCTCTTTGCTTGACATCATGGGAAAATCAAAAGAAATCAGCCAAGACCTCAAAAAAAGGAATGTAGACCTCCACAAGTCTGGTTCATCCTTGGGAACAATTTCCAAATGCCTGAAGGTACCACGTTCATCTGTACAAACAATAGTACGCAAGTATAAACACCATAAACACCGTCTCCTAGAGATGAACGTACTTTGGTCCGAAAAGTGCAAATCAATCCCAGAACAACAGCAAAGGAACTTGTGAAGATGCTGGAGGAAACTGGTACAAAAGTATCTATATCCACAGTAAAATTAGTCCTATATCGACATAACGTAAAAGGCCGCTCAGCAAGGAAGAAGCCACTGCTCCAAACCTGCTATAAAAAAAGCCAGACTACGGTTTGCAACTGCACATGGGGACAAATATCGTACTATTTGGAGAAATGTCCTCTGGTCTGATGAAACAAAAATAGAACTGTTTGGCCATAATGTCCATCGTTATGTTCGGAGGAAAAGGGGGGAGGGTTGCAAGCCGAAGAACACCATTCCAACTGTGAAGCACAGGGGTTGCAGCATCATGTTGCGGGGGTGCTTTGCTGCAGGAGGGTCTGGTGCTCTTCACAAAATAGATGGCATCACGAGAAGGAAAATTCTAAATGGACATTGACCCCAAGCATACTTCCAAAATTGTGGAAAAATGACTTAAGGACAACAAAGTCAAAGAATTGGATTTGCCATCACAAAGCCCCGACCTCAATCCCATAGAACATTTGTGGGCAGAACTGAAAAAGCGTGTGCGAGCAAGGAGGCCCACAAACCTAACTCAGTTACACCAGCTCTGTCAGGAGGAATGGGACAAAATTCACCCAACTTATTGTGGGAAGCTTGTGGAAGGCTAGAATTGTGAAAAATGAAGTTACATTTTATTTGCCTAAGGTGTATGTAAACTTCCGACTTCAACTGTACGTACAGTCACTGTGGGGATGACGTCATCAATGCACTTATTGATGAAGTCGATGACTGAGGTGGTGTATTCCTCAATGCCATTGGATGAATTTCGGAACATATTCCAGTCTGTGCTAGCAAAACAGTACTGTAGTGTAGCATCCACGTCATCTGACCACTTCCGTATTGAGCGAGTCACTGGTACTTCCTGCTTTAGTTTTTGCTTGTAAACAGGAATTAGGAGAATGGAATAATGGTCAGATTTGCCAAATGGAGGTCAGGGGAGAGCTTTGTATGCATCTCTGTGTGTGGAGTAAAGGTGGTCTTGTATTTCTTTTCCCCTGGTTGCACATGTGACATGCTGGTAAAGATTTAGTAAAACTGATTTAAATCTCGGCCAGGGGAAAATAAATACAAGACCACCTTTACTCCACACACAGAGATGCATACATCACACAGAGATGCATACATTGAAGTCCCCGGCCACTAGGAGCGCCACTTCTGGCTGAGCATTTTCTTCTTTGCTTATGGCCTTATAGAGTTGGTTGATAGTGGCCTTAGTGCCAGCTTCGTTTTGTGGTGCTAAATAGACTGCAATGAATAATACAGATGAGAACTCTCTTGGTAGATGCGGTCTAAAGCTTATTATAAGGTACTCTACCTCAGGTGAGCAATACCTTGAGACTTCTTTAATATTAGACATCGCGCACCAGCTATAATTGACAAAAAAGACACATACCCCCACCCCTCGTCTTACCTGAGGCAGCGCCTCTGTTCTGCCAGTGCATGGAAAATCCCGCTAGCTCTATATTGTCCTAATCTTCGTTCAGCCACGCCTCGGTAAAACATAAGATGTTACAGTTTTTAATGTTGGTAGGATAATCTTAATCATAGGTCCTCCATTTTATTGTCCAATGATTGCACGTTAGCAAGAAGAATGAAAGGCAGAGGGAGTTTACTTGCAAAAGGCGAAGCGTGGATCTGGGCCTGTTCCAGTGAAAGCAGGACATCCTTCTCGTTGGACTCGTTAAAGGGAAAAGTTTCTTCCAGTCCGCGGTGAGTCATCGCTGTTCTGATGTCCAGAAGTTATTTTCGGTCATATGAGGTAGCAGCAACATTGCATACACAACAAGTAAAAAAACAAGTTACACTAAATGCCCCAAAAATAACTACATTTGTATTATTTTATTTGTCTTTGCAACTCTGCCTAAAAGGCCAATATCAAGGAGTCGCCTCTTCACTGTTGAACATGACTTTAAATAGAACCGTGAGGGAACCTTTTGGAAATGTTACGCTAAAGTCCTGAAATTCCCACAGAATATTTTTTACATTTTTTTATCCTCTATTAACTATTTGAGAACATTCCCAATGTCAAACCAGTTATAAAACCTTCCTAGAACATCATCAAAATGCAAATGAAATTTAACCATGTTTGAACTTTTAGGAAATGTTTTATTAAAGTAATGAAATATGAAGAAAAAACATTTCCTTAAATGTGCTGAGAATGTTCCAAAGCCAAGCAACTATCCTGTACCATTCCCAGAAAGTTGTGGGATGGTTATATGCAAATAACCATGGGACAACCAGACTCTCAGAAAGCTCTAAGAAACATATGGTTCTCAGAACGTTATGCGCTAGCTGGGCAGAGATTAAGGGACTGGGGTTCACTGTCACCTTCACTTTACTGTGTGTGTGTGGCTATGTGTGCGTGGTTGAGTGTGTATTTGTGTGCTGTTTAGAGTTTCCACCAATGAGGGGTTGATTTTCCCTAGTCAATGTGTGTCAGTGAAAGTGGAATTTATTATGTGTCAGACCTCTATAAGCAGGGCTTGCCAGTGTCACAATTGCTAGGGGAAAGCTATTATGCCTCGGACTGGAGCTGAGAAACTATTCAAAACAATAGCAACTGCATGTGAACGGCAGATAAACCACAGTCAGAAGCAATGAAAAATGTCCCTTTTAAATTGGAAGAATTTTCCTAGGGAGGCTGCAGCTGGATTTATGTCTTCAAGTATGGTCCTTGACCCAATGGTGTCTTCTCTTTACAGCTGCAGGGCCTACCCAGAGTGCATTAGGAGGGTTGGACTCAGGAGAGTCCCCAAAGTGCATCAGAGCACTTTCTAATTACTGCAGTATAAAACCCGTAACAGAACCACCGTGACTTAAACCTCCCCGGAACAGTCTGTTGTTTATGCTGCCCTCGTTTCAGGGACAAGGACAAAGGAACAATAACATTGATGCTTCACGTTTTAATATGAATTTATTCCAGGCAGATATTATCGATGTTGTTGTAAAGCAAAACATATACCATGCTTGTACCTTTGGTGTCATGATTATATTAAAGTGAGAGGCAGATAAATGAAAGTTCATTATTTTGGGTTGGGGTTGTCAGTCAGCTTTGTGTTCTGAAACCGTGACACCCTTTGAAGTTTCAAAAGCAATGATGCCCACATGTTTATTATTATTGACATTCAGGCCAGCCCAGGTTGGCGCATTAGCTACAGGTCACGGAGCCCTAACAGTCAACATGAATAATGACACAGAACACCATCTGGGGGACTTCAAAGCTTCACATTAGTCTGTGATTAACACCGGAGTTATGACGAGGGTCACTAAGCAAATCCAAATGACAGTACACAACTGTACGTGCATTCATTAGATACACATGTATTCAAAATGTGCAATATAAAAAGCTGTCACTCACTCAGCAGTATGTAAATCATTTTAACACAACGGCATATACTCCCTGACTACACCTAGAATGTACATAAATTACCAGAAAGATATACCGTATATGAATGTTACAGGTATTACCAATAATCCCATCGCATTAATGTTCATGAGTGGAAAAGGTCATTTTTACAAACATAATGAATGCATCATAAATCTCACATACTGCTGTCAAATGATATTGGCATTCTACCTTTGTGTCTAATGGAGAGGCAGACATAGCAGAGCATTGCATTAGTATGTTCTGGGCACTGCGTCTCACTGCTCTTCAGCTGCACAGCTCTGCTCTACTCTACCTGAGGCTGTCATCTCCCAGTGATTGGTAAGCCTCTCCAGCCTGAGTCCCTGTGTGTCTTCAGAATGTAAGAGCACGAAGTACTCTTTCCAACCTCTGTAAGCAGCTGCTTGGGGGGGGAGGAGAGACCTTGGAGATGCCTGATGTAATGAAGCCCGCAGACAAGTGCTGCTTCTCAGAAACCCATTGTCCTTGAGAACATGATGCACTGCTTTTGTTTTAAGTGATTCGGGATGGGAGAGAACAGTCATAGCAACATTACCAGGAAAAGCAAAGAGAGTGGAACATGATGAAAATAGCAAATTACATTTGATAATGCCATGTGAGTTTGTGATTGCCATGTTCTGCCATGTCCTCGCCAAGTTTTCGTTGCAATTTTATATACTTATTTGGAAAACATATGAAGCAGAATACCAAACTGCTGTAGTTTCACATATTCCAATATGTTCTATGTTATTTGTAGGTTGGAACATTAACAGTGCTGTCACGGCAGATTTCCTCCTCTTCCTCTGAAGAGGTGAAACAAGGATCGGACCAATACGCAGCGTGGTAGGTGTCCATGGTTTTAATACCAAAAACTCAACATGAACACAAATACAAAAAAACTATAAACGTGAACTAACCGAAACAGTCCCGTGTGGCACAAACACTGACACAGGAAACAATCACCCACAAAATACCCAAAGAATATGGCTGCCTAAATATGGTTCCCAATCAGAGACAACGATAGACAGCTGCCTCTAATTGAGAACCAATCTAGGCAACCATAAACATACAATTTACCTAGACAGGGTACCGCCCCATAAACATACAAACCCCTAGACAAGACAAAACACATAAATCCCCCATGTCACACCCTGACCTAACCAAAATAATAAAGAAAACAAAGATAACTAAGGCCAGGGCGTGACAGGTGCACATCAAAGCTTTTATTTCCCCTATTGTACCATACTGCCAGTCACATTCTGTTAAAGGTCCACAAAGCACACGCGTCTCTGGGTCGCTTGTCTTTTCAGTTCACTGCAAGAAACACTCAAACTGGACAGTTTTATCTCAATCTCTTCATTCAAAGACTCAATCATGGACACTCTTACTGACAGTTGTGGCTGCTTTGCGTGATGTATTGTTGTCTCTACATTCTTGCCCTTTGTGCTGTTGTCTGTGCCCAATAATGTCATATGACAAAACACACACCACAAGGAATTTTGGTAGGCCGTCAATATAAATGAAAATGTGTGAATTACGTACACAACGGTTTAAACAAAACACACACACACATGCACAAAATTATATACACACATCATACGTCATTTGATTGAAGGTACGTGACAATAGGAAACTAATTTGTTCACCACACATCACTCTAACCTGCCCTGCGTTGCAACATAGTTTGGCATGTCACAAGTGGAGGATGTGAACATATTCTTCACCACTTTAAACTTGGACATTTCTTAGAATTTGAAGTAGACGTTTTTTCCTCATCATCGTCCTTCATTGCCTGCTTCTAAATCATAATTTCATTCAGACCCTCCTCTCTGACACATTGTTCCTCAACATATCCCAGGAAGAAAAGGGTCAGCTCCCGTGCATCTCTGGCAGCCAGAGTACTATACACCCTATCTGCAATGACAGAGGACAGAGGAAGCCATATTGGTGTCGGGAGAGAATAATGCAAACGTAATTACCGTTAGCTATTAACTAAAGCCCAACTCAGCTCAGTCTCCTTCTAATTGTCATGACAGCTAAAACTTTTTTGTCTTCCGTTCGTGTGGAGCTTAGAAGGACCCCCAGCTCTGTAGCTGTAACTGGCGTGAATGGGGTGATATGGGCGTCTTCGATGACTGTGGCATGGTGGCTTAAGTTTCCCCCCTGTCTGTTCAACATGAATAATTGTGGTGGAATTTGAGCATGCTGATCATGAAATGTGCAAGGCTAATCCAATCATTTCCAGTAAAGGGTGTAGAAATTGGGGATCTGAGAAATACACTAAACCCGAGAAGGAGGACTTCACATGTTGTGGAAAAATAACTAAAGGAAAGTGTTTGATGTCTTTAATTTAATAATGTGTCACCCTTGTATGAAAGAGTTAAAAGTGTGTCATAATTTGCTCAAAAACATTTGCATACATTTCTAACTTCTTCCGTTGGAAATGCATATCAAATTTGCCCTCTCAGTCGATGTGACAACGTTAATTTGATAAACGAGGATGAAATATGCTCATGTCTCATGTACAGCATAGTCTCTAAAGTCTTCTCACGAGGTTGACTAGGCAATCCAAGGGTGTTGTATGCGTTGTGTTACTCAGATAGTATGATCCCACCAGTCTAAGGACTAGTGCGGCATAGGAGTGACACCACCTGTCACAAGACAAAGAGACCATTTTCTTACTTCTAAGAAGTTATTTGAGTCAGTGTGACAATTCTTTGTCTTTATTGTGATTCAACAACAGGAAGTAGTCTATTTACCGCTGTCTAGTGAGTAGAGGTGTATCTAGTTGTCATAAAAAGGTCACCATATTCACTGGACTCTGGGGTCTCTGCCGATTAAGAAGATCACATCTTTGTTTAGTTTCTCAAAGGAAGTGAAGAAAGATGATTAAAGAGTTGTTTTTCAACCTTGGAGTCTGATCTCTTCACAACAAGGTATTTTACAGAATGAATCAGCATTCTGCCAAAATACACAGAAGATTCTTCGTAAAGGGAGAGACCATTTTCCCCTTAATAATACCAACTCTTATCACCTTGTCTTTTTCATTAAAATCTGAAATGTTTTCCATTGCCTTTGTTAAGTCTTCATTACCTTTTAACCACATGGATATGAACTCGGCATGGGTTATTATGTATTTTCATTGAGTTGAATTACAATAGAATAGCCATATAAAGTTAGATTTTCTTATTCGGTAAACCCAAAATGACATCATTGTGACGTTTCAACTTTTCATCCATCATTACGGCAACAGATGAAGCTGAAGTCCACTTGATCCAGCGAAGAGTTCAACGTATCTGACAGTTTGACAGAAAGGCAGTGAGACGCATTCAAGATCTAAGACAAATTAGGCTCTAAATATCGGTTCAGATCTTAGAATAAACAGAGCAACTGCAAATATATATTTTTTTTTTTACAAAGTATAAACATTTATCAATTGAATGAAGCTATGGTAACTGACTGTCAAACATCAGTTGCCATAGCAAACATCCTTTGAAGTATGCATATTAAAAGATGCAAGGTCAAGATGCCATCCACTGACCCTGTTTAGTGATGATCAGGAAAACTTTTTGTTACTTCAAAAATAAGTTGACACATCAGTACTTTTACCAAATTCAGTTACGATTTAATTTCCCTGGGGTGCCGCTCTCTGCTAATTTCATATTCTAATCTCGTTAATCAGATTCGATGTGATATAGAGGTAAATTAGATTTGTAGTTATTGGCATGCATATATGTAATTACATAATCATATGGATAAGAACTTGCCATTGTATTGGGAAGTGTGAGAGAGGAGATTGAGAAACTATGTCCCATATATATCATGTATCAATATAATGCAGACTGGTGTTGATTCTCATTTAGTTGGCTGAATAAACCAGGCCTGAATTAGACAAGCAGGTCAGCGACCAGGCGATGATGGGTCTGGCATTTTGTTGTGCAAGATTTCTCTCTTCATTGGAATACACAGATAGTATGAACATTCATCCAATTCAAGACCAATGACCATATTTGCATTGACTAGTTTAATTAATGACACATTACTATTGATTTAATTCATTTCCTGACCAATATCCCTCAACGTCAGCTGACGCAAATTAATTTCTCCATCCAGCTTACTATCACTCTTTTTTCAGGGCACACAACGATTCCAACACCATGATTGGAGGTAATTGCACTCCTCTACAACTGCACTCAGGAGAACTTACACAGCCGAGGAGGAAAACATATATAGTGTAGCCATTCATTTGCCATCTTCAAAAAATGGCATCAGCGATCTGTGAAATCACTTTGTTCGTTTGAGATGGTTGCACATTCTGTCCATTTATGTCTGATAATGACTTAGATTATGTGCCTCTCCCTCTCTGCCTGCCTACTTTTGGCAATTGCAGTAAGTCAGACTGGAGCATTCCCATACCCCCACTTCCTGACGAAAACCTTGGACAGCCTCAGCCTCATACTAATCAAAAGAACATATTCAAGAATGGGAAGTTCCAGTAATTCCAGGCTCTGGGTAAGCGAGCCACAGTTTGTATGCTGCGATCCATGAAATAATATGTCAATAGGATAGCAGAAAACATGTGAAGTCCCTCCCACCGATTCATTTTTTATCGTCAGTCTTCAGTTCTGCCCATGTGGTTTTATTGCTCCATGGGAAGTCTCTGGCACTGTCGCTCCATTCTCTATTTTGCCACTGATGTTTCATGAGGAATGCTGTAAATTCCTGTAATTAGCAAGCCTTTGAATGGAATCCATCATTTCTGCTGTGTAGATGCGCCTATAACAGTTCCAGTTCCATTATATGTATTACTCCACATATATTGATTGAAGGCAGATGCTGAGAGGGGGATGGAGGTTGAATAGACTTCCATGGGGGGATTTCTGATTGAACGTTAGTGTGAGCCCTATTTACCAGTCTAATAGCTTCTATCATGTGCTGCATATAGCAATTTCAAACCAATGCTGTCCCCATCAACTGAAGTCCACAGCAAGCTGATCCCCCTATTTAACAGAAGATCTCTTGTGAGAGGTTTACTGATTTCCCCTTTGTGAAGTACTTCTTTTAAATAAACATATTCCTATTCCACCATATTGGGTATTAATACCTTACATCATGCAGCTGTGGATGCTCCTCAACATGACCCTATCCTTTATGGTTGAACCAGACTCACAAAACATCCTGCTCATTTTGGTGGGTAACTTCAAGTTCAATAGTGTAGTCAGTTCAATATTTACATTTACATTTTGGCCATGGAAGTCATTACATTGCAACGCGTGAAATGATTAAAGCAACTGTATAACTAAAATAATTTCAGTACGATCCACTTAAATGATCATCCGTTTAATTACTAAGATAAATTAATACTGTCAGCACAAGAAAAGCAATTATTTGTCTTTCGGTAACATTTGTGCCTTCAGAAAGTATTCACACCCCTTAACTTTTTCAACATTTTGTTGTTTTACAGCATGAATTTAAAATGTAATCAACGTTTAGATTTTTTTTTTCTCACTGGCCTACACCCTATACCCCATAATGTCAAAGCGGAATTATGTTTTTCAATTTTTTTTACAAATGAATTAAAAATGAAAAACTGAAATGTCTTGAGTCAATAAGTATTCAACCCCTTTGTTATGGTAAGCCTAAATAAGTTCAGGAGTAAATATTTTGCTTAACAAGTCACACAATAAGTTACATGGACTCTGTGTTCAATAATAGTGTTTAACATGATTTTTTAATGACTACCTCATCCCTGTATCCCACACATACAATTATCTGTAAGGTCCCTCAGTCAAGCAGTGAATTTCAAAAACAGATTCAGCCACAAAGACCAGGGATAATAAAGCAGACATTGACTTTCCCTTTGAGCATGGTGAAGTTATTAATGACACTTTGGATGGTGTATCAATACACCGTATCACTACAAAGATACAGGCGTCCTTCCTAACTCAGTTGCTGGAGAGGAAGGAAACCTCTCAGGGATTTCACCATGAGGCCAATTGTGACATTTACAGAGTTTAATGGCTGTGATAGGAGAAAACTGAGGATGGATTAACAACATTGTAGTTACTCAACAATACTAACCTAATCAAAGCAGGGACAGAGAGACTGAAAAACAGTTTCTATCTCGAGGCCATCAGACTGTTAAACAGCAATCACTAACATTGAATGGCTGCTGCCAACATACTGACTCAACTCCAGTCACTGGAAAAATGTAATAAATGTAGCACTAGCCACTTTAAACAATGCCACTTCATATAATGCTTACATACCCTACATTACTCATCTCATATGTTTATTCTGTACTCTATACCATCTACTGCATCTTGCCATCTTGATGTAATGTATCACTAGCCACTTTAAACAATGCCACTTCATATAATGTTTACATACCCTACATTACTCATCTCATATGTACATTTGCAAATAAATTCATAAAAAATCCTACAATGTGATTTTCTGGATTTTGTTTCTCATTTTGTCTGTCATAGTTGAAGTGTACCTATGATGAAAATTACAGGCCTCTCTCATCTTTTTAAGTGGGAGAACTTGCACAATTGGTGGCTGACTAAATACTTTTTTGCCCCACTGTATATACTGTACTCTATACCATCCACTGCATCTTGCCTATGCCGTTCTATGCCATCATTAATTCATATATTTTTTTATGTACATATTCTTATTCATTCCTTTACACTCGTGTATAAGGTAACTGTTGTGAAATTGTTAGGTTAGATTACTCGTTGGATAGTACTGCATTGTTGTAACTAGAAGCACAAGCATTTCGCTACACTCGCATTAACATCTGCTAACCATGTGTATGTGACAAATAACATTTGATTTGATTTAATTGACAGAGTGAAAAGAAGGAAGCCTGTACAGAATAAAAATATTCCAAAACATGCATCCTGTTTGCAACAATGCACTAAAGTAATTCTGCAAAAAATGAGGCAAAGCAATTAACAGTTTGTCCTGAATTCAAAGTGTTATTTTTGGAGCAAATCAAGTACAACACATTGCTGAGTACCACTCTCCATATTGTCAAGCATAGTGGTAGAAGCATCATGTTATGGGTATGCTTGTAATCGTTAAGGACTGGGGAGTTTTCAAGGACAAAAAAGAGCTAAGCAAAGGCAAAATCCTAGAGGAAAACCTGGTTCAGCCTGCTTTCCACCAGACACTGGGAGATGAATTCACCTTTCAGCAGGACAATAACCTAACACACAAGGCCAAATCTACATTGGAGTTGCATACCAAGACAGTGAATGTTCTTGAGTGGCCGAGTTACAGTTTTGGCTTAAATCTGCTTGAAAATCTATGGCAATACCTGCAAATGGTTGTCTAACAATGATCAACAACCAATTTGACAGAACTTGAAGAATTTAGAAAATAATAATGGGCAAATATTGCACAATCCAGGTGTTCAAAGTTCTTGGAGTCTCACCCGGAAAGGCTCACAGCTGTAATCGCTGCCAAAGGGGATTCTAATACTGTATGTGTTGACTCAGGGGGTTGAATAGTTACCTAATCAAGATATATTAGTGTTTTATTATTCATGAATTTATTTGACAAATGTTATAATTTTTCTTCCACTTTGACATTAGAGTATTTTGTGTAGATCGTTGACAAACAATGTCAGTTAAATCCAATTTAATCTCACTTTGTAACACAACAAAATGTGGAAAAAGTCAAGGGGTGTGAATACTTTCTGAAGGCACTCTTTAAACAAAATTGAACATGAAGACATACTGTTATATAATATTGTATTAATCTGTATGAAATAGTCTGTCATTTTATATTTTTGCCAAACATTTCCTGATTGTGGGGCCCATTGTTAAAGCATTCCATCTTTTGGCACTGGAGCTATGATGATGATAAATTAAAATTGTCATATGCTTGACTGAACTTGAATGTGAGAGGTGAAATGGGAAAAGTTTTCCCCACTTTGATATTCACCTGGACTGCCTGTGCTGTGCAGTCTGAGAAACGTCACTGTAGTTGTAGATCAGTTGGGGATACACTTACAGCACACCTCTGTAGTATTGTCTTGTTGACAGTAGAGGTTCTCTGGAGTGGTATAGATGATTGGGCGGCAGGTAGCCTAGTGGTTAGAGCGTTGGACTAGTAACGGAATTGTTGCAAGATTGAATCCCTGAGCTGACAAGGTAAAAATATATCGCTCTGCCCCTGAACAAGTCATTGAAAATAAGAATGTGTTCTTAACTGACTTGCCTGGTTAAATAAAGGTAAAATAAATATTGATGTGTCCAGGCCCTCTGAGGTTATGTTATACACCAATAGTTTCCTTGAAACATAGGAAAACGGCCCTTTTCATCTCATTGTGGCAACTTTTAGAAATGCTTTCCTTTCCTTGGTTACAAAACTTCAACAAACTCCCAAGGGATCTATGCATGGCTTAGCAGTCTCTCCTGTCTACATACACAGAGAAATAATGAAGTCAGAAGAGGTCAGAGAGCTCTTCAAAAGCCCTGCTCCCTTCCCAGAGTTAAGTATGTGACACTATTTCCATCGTTTGTGGAATATTAGAGGCTTGTATCCTGAACTGACAAAATATAAATTTAAATTCCACACTTGGCTAACAATTCCAACCCACAATGAGAGGATTCTTCCTTTTCCTCTGTGCTCTTTTTGGCTAAAGCTGAAAGGACACCAATTAGTTAGAGGCAGAACAACACTTCTAGCAATACCCTTCCACAACACTCAGGAGATCAGTCTCTACTATTAAAGTGAATACACTACAATGCTTCAGATGTTTCTAATTGAAACCTTTGGGACTGACTTTTTGAGCTTTGAGAAAAAGCATGTAAATGTTAGGAAAGAGCTCAAAAGATCAGAGTCCATCTTCCTGGTTGAAAACAATGTATTAGAGGAGGCCAAGAGACAACCTCTCCCCTTCCCCTGTCAGGAATATACCAACTATCATAAATGATACTTTACAACCTCTCCCCTTCCCCTGTCAGGAATATACCAACAATCAGAAACAATACTTTACAACCTCTCCCCTTCCCCTGTCAGGAATATACCAACTACCAGAAACAATACTTTTCACTTCTTATAGGATATGGCTGGATTCTGTCTTTAATTCACCAATGAGCGGTATACGTAAGAGTATCTTTAGTGCTGTTTAATTCTTTATTATGTGTTATGTATGTTTAACATGGCATAATACAGCATGACTAATTATGCAAGGGTTCATGTGTTAAATATTCTCTTCCATGAATGTCATAATTTGGAAAACATGATATGGATGACCAATTAGCTTTAGGAAGACTGCCTCCACTTCAGTTACTCTCACGGTGACAGTTCTCTCAAAGTTCTGAAGGTAAAATGTGTTCATCCAATGCAATAAGGAACTTTGAGGCAGCAGCCAGGACTTGGCAAACGGCAGGCGTTAGCAAATGGCAGAGTGCCTCACACAGTGGCATAGTGCAGTATGCTGATGCTACCCATACTGCCCTCTCTTTTGAGGGAGTACACAATAGGAGGGATCAGCAGTTTAGGTCTTGCGCAAAAAATGATCCACGGCAACAAAAAAAGGTAGATTTAGGGAATTTGTGGCCTGTTACATTGATGGCCTAAGTCATTAAGCATGGAACACTTTTTTAAAAAAGCACACACTCAAACTCTCACAAATCCTATAAGTCACCAAGGGGTTAAGAGAAAGAACATTTGTCAAATTAAGTGAAACCTGTGGTATTGATTTCTTCTAACCAAGGTAAATGAAAGATCATTAATTACAGGGGATTAATGGATAAATGAGGGCACGGCAGAGGCATTTCCTAGGGCGCTTTTAATGGCCCACAGGGTAGATGAAAGGGTGCTTCTGCTCTCCACTTTATTTTGTTACCACTGGATAACAGCCAACATAGCACTGTCTCACTGTGTGGCCCTCTAATGTGCATTGTGTGGCTTGGCTCATGAGAGCAGTCATAGGGAAGCATAGGGATTCACAGAAGCACTGCAGAAACATTCAATTACGATCAACGATGTAAAAATTACGTGACATCATGTGTAATTGCACCTCTCCACGGTCATGGCCATTTGTCCCGGACTAGTTGATTGCTGGGCCCTGTGGCAACGTGATTAGAGACTTAGAGTCTACAGAAAACCTTTGTGTCTCTTTTCTACCCAACACACTGAGGTCTGTGGCTTGTTACTCAGGCTTCCTGAGAGGAAACAGCTGTTCGCGTCTTCTGTCTTCATGAGGAAGATGGATGAGCACCTCAACATGTTTATTCTGTCACTTTGGGTTCCAGAAATAATTTTCCCAGCCCAGATGTTTTGAGAATTTATTCTTAATGATACTTAGAGTAACATCCCACTGGGCACACAATGGTTGAATCAATGTTGTTTCAACGTCGTTTGTCAACCTATTGTGACATGGAATCGATGTTGAAAACCCATTTTGATATTCAAAAAGTAATCGACCAATACTGTTTTCATCTAATATCAACCAGCATTGTTCACATTGAAATTAGGGTAAAACTTAACTGAAATACATTGACTTAACCTGACTAAAAGATTGTTACATCAGTTTAATTTCAACATAATCACCAGAACTATGTATACATTGAAATTGTATAAAGAAATTATACTAACAAACGTTAAAAGCTTTTCATCCTAAATTCAATAGACAGTATATTGGTGGTTGAATAATGACGAATTTCGTATGTTTGAATAGACATATTTTATTTGACCTTGTTTCAATGCTGACAGTAAAATGGAATGTTTGAATCAATGTCATAGTTTCAACGTCATGTCCACAACCTAAATAAAGAGGTATATTGAAATAAAATGTGAAGCCACAGTCCAACGATTCCTGGCTGAACAGTGACTCCTACTGGTATGAGGGGTAATGCACTGTTGTTTAGGTAGTCTACGCAAATTTTCTTAATTTTAATTTATTTCACCTTTATTTAACCCGGTAGGCTAGTTGAGAACAAGTTCTCATTTGCCACTGCGACCTGTCCAAGTTAAAGCATAGCAATTCAACACATACAACAACACAGAGTTACACATGGAATAAACAAAACATAGTCAATAATACAGTAGAACAAAAGAAAACAAAAAGTCTATATACAGTGAGTGCAAATGAGGTAAGATAAGGGAGTTAAGGCAATAAATAGGCCATGGTGGTGAAGTAATTACAATATAGCAATTAAACACTGGAATGGTAGGATGTGCAGAAGATGAATGTGCAAATAGAGATACTGGGGTGCAAAGGAGCAAGATAAATAAATAAATACTGTATGGGGATGAGGTAGGTAGATAGATGGACTGTTTACAGATGGGCTATGTACAGGTGCAGTGATCTGTGAGCTGCTCTGACAGGGAGATATGAGTCTCCAGCTTCAGAGATTTTTGCAGTTTGTTCCAGTCATGGGCAGCAGAGAACTGGAAGGAAAGACGACCAAAGGAGGAATTGGCTTTGGGGGTGACCAGTGAGATATACCTGCTGGAGCGTGTGCTACGAGTGGGTGCTGCTATGGTGACCAGTGAGTTTTGATAAGGTGGGGATTTACCTAGCAGAGACTTGTAGATAACCTGTAGCCAGTGGGTTTGGCGATGTGTATGAAGCGAGGGCCAACCAACGAGAGTGTACAGGTCGCAATGGTGGGTAGTGTATGGGGCTTTGGTGACAAAATGGATGGCACTGTGATAAACTGCATCCAGTTTGTTGAGTAGAGTGTTGGAGGCTATTTTATAGATGACATCACCAAAGTAGAGTATCGGAAGGATAGTCAGTTTTACGAGGGTATGTTTGGCAGCATGAGTGATATAGGAAGCCAATTCTAGATTTAATTTTGGATTGGAGATGCTTAATGTGAGTCTGGAAGGAAAGTTTACAGTCTAACCAGACACCTAGGTATTTGTAGTTGTCCACGTATTCTAAGTCAGAACCGTCCAGAGTAGTGATGCTGGATGGGCGAGCAGGTGCGGGCAGTGATCGGTTGAATAGCATGCATTTTTTAAAACTTGCATTTAAGAGCAGTTGGAGGCCAGGGAAGGAGAGTTGTATGGCATTGAAGCTCGTCTGGAGGTAAGTTAACACAGTGTCCAAAGAGGGGCCAGAACTATACAAAGAATGGTGTCGTTTGCGTAGAGGTGTACCAGAGAATCACCAGCAGCAAAAGCAACATCCTTGATGTATACAGAGGAGAGAGTTGGCCCGAGGATTGAACCCCCATAGAGACTGCCAGAGGTCCGGACAACAGGCCCTCCGATTTGACACACTGAACTCTATCAGAGAAGTAGTTGGTAAACTAGGTGAGGCAATCATTTGAGAAACCAAGGCTGTCGAGTCTGCCAATAAGAATGTGGTGATTGACAGAGTCGAAAGCCTTAGCCAGGTCGATGAATATGGCTGCACAGTAATGTCTCTCATCGATGGCGGTTATGATGTCGTTTAGGACCTTGAGCGTGGCTGAGGTGCACCCATGACCAGCTCTGAAACCAGATTGCATAGCGGAGAAGGTACGGTGGGATTCGAAATGGTCGGTAATCTGTTTGTTAACTTGGCTTTCGAAGACCTTAGAAAGACAGAGTAAGATAGATATAGGTCTGTAGCAGTTTGGGTAGACTGTCACCACTTTTGAAGAGGGGGATGACCGCGGCAGCTTTCCAATCAAATCAAAATCAAATCAAATGTATTTATATAGCCCTTCGTACATCAGCTGATATCTCAAAGTGCTGTACAGAAACCCAGCCTAAAACCCCAAACAGCAAGCAATGCAGGTGTAGAAGCACCGTGGCTAGGAAAAACTAGGAAGGCCAAAACCTAGGAAGAAACCTAGAGAGGAACCAGGCTATGTGGGGTGGCCAGTCCTCTTCTGGCTGTGCCGGGTGGAGATTATAACAGAACATGGCCAATATGTTAAAATGTTCATAAATGACCAGCATGGTCAAATAATAATAATCACAGGCAGAACAGTTGAAACTGGAGCAGCAGCACGGCCAGGTGGACTGAGGACAGCAAGGAGTCATCATGTCAGGTAGTCCTGAGGCATGGTCCTAGGGCTCAGGTCCTCCGAGAGAGAGAAAGAAAAAGAGAAAGAGAGAATTAGAGAGGGCATACATAAATTCACACAGGACACCGGATAGGACAGGAGAAGTACTCCAGATATAACAAACTGACCCTAGCCCCCCGACACATAAACTACTGCAGCATAAATATTGGAGGCTGAGACAGGAGGCGTCAGGAGATCTTTGGGAATCTCGGACGATACGAAAGAGAGGTAAAACAGGCTAGTAATAGGGGTTGCAACAATTTCGACAGGTACATTTTAGAAAGAGAGGGTCCGGATTGTCTAGCCAGGCTGATTTGTAGGGGTCCAGATTTTGCAGCTCTTTCAGAACATCAGCTATCTGGATTTGGATAAAGGAGAAATGGTGGTGGCTTTGGCGAGTTGCTGTGGAGGGTGCCGGGCAGTTGACCGGGGTAGGGGTGGCCAGGTGGTAAGCATGGCCAGCCTTAGAGAAATGCTTATTGAAATTCTCAATTAGAGTGGATTTATCAGTGGTGACAGTGTTTCCTAGCCTCAGAGCAGTGGGCAGCTGGGAGGAGGTGCTCTTATTCTCCATGGACTTTAAAGTGTCCCAGAACTTTTTTGAGTTAGTACTACAGGATGCAAATTTATGTTTGAAAAAGCTAGCCTTAGCTTTCCTAACTGCCTGTGTATATTTGTTCCTAACTTCCCTGAAAAGTTGCATATAAAGGGGGCTATTCGATGCTAATGCAGAACGCCACAGGATGTTTTTGTGCTGGTCAAGGGCAGACAGGTTTGGAGTGAACCAAGGACTATATCTATTCCTAGTTCTAAAATGTTTGAATGGGGCATGCTTATTTAAGATGGTGAGGAAGGCACTTTTAAATAATAGCCAGGCATCATCTACTGACGGGATGAGGTCAATGTCATTCCAGGATACCCCAGCCAGGTCAATTAGAAAAGCCTGCTCCCAGAAGTGTTTTAGGGAGCGTTTGACAGTGATGAGTGGAGGTCATTTGGTCGCAGACCCATTATGGATGCAGGCAATGAGGCAGTGATCGCTGAGATCTTGATTGAAAACAGCAGAGGTGTATTTGGAGGGCGAGTTAGTTAGGATGACATCTATGAGGGTGCCCGTGTTTACGGATTTGGAGTTGTACCTGGTAGGTTCATTGATAATTTGTGTGAGATTGAGGGCATCAAGCTTGGATTGTAGGATGGCCGGGGTGTTAAGCATGTTCCCGTTTAGGTCGCCTAGTAGCACGAGCTCAGAAGATAGATGGGGGACAATCAATTCACATATGGTATCGAGAGCACAGCTGGGGGCAGAAGGAGGTCTATAGCAAGCAGCAAGAGTGAGAGACTTGTTTCTGGAAAGGTGCATTTTTAGAAGTAGAAGCTCGAATTGTTTGGGTACAGACTGATAGTACATACAACACTTGGAAGCCAGTGTTGGGGAAGCTACTCTAAAAATATAGTTTACCAAGTTAATTTAACTGAAGTTACTTTGAGAAAGTAATTCACTACATCCAAACTACTTCGTGAAAAATTATCACATGTAAAATCTACAAATGGCAAAAACGTTGGGGTCATATGTTAACAGAATTTAATAGGCAAAATTGTACAAACAAAAACAATGTTTCATGTAAGAAATAGACAGGTCTTATGACAAAAAAAGATTGCCTACTTCACCCATATTCTTTTCAATTTGCAAAGAAGTAGTGTGCAGTTCCAGTAGTTAGCTGCTACATGGCATAAACGTCATTAACTACTGAAAACACAACCTAGATTTGAATTGAGTTCAACTCCCACCAAGCTATTGCAAAATATAGTTAAATACAAGTTGGCCTACATGTAGTTCACTAATCCCCAACACTGATGGAAGCTGATCAATGACTAAATGTGTTGACATGATAGCTCACATACACACACAACCATCCACCCACCATACGCTGCTATGAGACCCCTCTTTCAATGTCCCTGCAATCTCTTCCTTAGGCCATGGTAACCAAATCAATGGGCAACTGGGCATTTTGATGCATGGCCCTAAGCATCATGGGATGTTAATTGTTTATTTAACTCAAAAACCACACCTGTGTGGAAGCATCTGCTTTCAATATACTTCGTATCCCTCATCTACTCAAGTGTTTCCTTTATTTTGGCAGTTACCTGTATATTTAAATTAGGGTGAAAAATATGAATATTTCTACGTGGAATTTTGAATGCAGTTAGTTTTCAATGCAATAGTTTTGAAGGGTATGTTGAAATGAAATGCATGTAAGAACCTGTTAGTCAGGTTGTCATTTAATTTAAGTTTTACCCTAATTTCAATGTTTACAACATTGGTTGAAATGAGATGAAAACAGTACTGGTAAATGACTATGGGTTTTCCATGTAGATTTCACTTCACAATAGGTTGATAAATGACGTTGAAGATATTAATAGAAAATGACTAATGTAAAAGCAGAGGTCCCCCAATAAAATACTACTTGAGTAGAAGTCTAAAAGTATTTCGTTTTAAATGTACTTAAGTACAGTAGTGCAAACAGTATTACATTGTCATACTTGAGTAAAAGCGAAGATACCTTAACAGAAAACTACTCAAGTAAAAGTCACAGAATAAAATACTACTTGAGTAAAAGTCTAAAAGTCTCTAGTTTTAAATGTACTTAAGTACAGTGCTGGTAAAAGTACTTGATTGTCATACTTGAGTAAAAGTAAAAAGTAAATGTTATACATCAAATTCCTTACATTAAGCAAACCAGAGGGCACTCCTTTCTTTTTCTTTTTCCTTCTTTTTTTTGGACTGACGGGCACACTCCAACACTCAGACATCATTTACAAATGCAGTATTTGTGTTTGTGAGTCTGCCAGATCAGAGGCAGTAGGGATGACAACGCGTTATATCAATAGGTGCGTGAATTGGACAATAATTCTGTCATGCCTAAGCATTTGAAATGTAAATGTGTGCTTTTTGGTGTCAGGGAAAATGTAGTGGAGTAAAAGTAAACATTGTCAAAAATATAAATTGTAAAGTCAAGTACAGATACCCACCAAAGTTAAGTAGAACTTTAAAGCATTTTACTTTACACCATTGTATGTATTTCTTGACCCTACTGGTTTAGTAGTGTTTATTAAACCATGTGGATTGCTGAGGCCAATTCAGAGCCAGCTGCAGTGTGTCATGTTTGCAACTGGCAGTCTGAAAGAAAGGCGAAACAATGTTTTATTACAGGAGCAGTACCTACCTCGGCAGAACATGTATTGCACAAACCAGCACAGGAGAGTTTAGCGTAAAATACCACAATGACACAATAAACCTGTCAGCTGCAGAAACCTGCTGCAGCAACTTGAAGAACAATATCTGACCCACTTTTAAAAGGGATGGAAGTCCTCACAAATCATTTTGCAATGTGTGAAAGGAGGGGGGGGGGGGTGGGGAATCAATGTAGTTCTGCAAATTGAGTTTGCAGCCCAGTTGACAAACTTCAAGCTCAGGATCCATTGCACCAACTAAGCTAAATCATGTTGTCAACTGGTTCTCAAGAGCAGCAAATGTGATCTTGGAGTTTTGCAGTAAATGCAGTCTAATCACCACAAATACACACCAGACTATGTAGGAGGAGGAGGAGGAAGAAGAAGAAGCGGAAATCTACTCATCAGGTTGTTATCTCTCTATTTAGACTTGTTCACAGCCAGGACTATGATATTCAGGCATCTATGTAACAGAGCATATATCCCCCCCTTTCATACCGATTCCTTTCCTTGCCTGAGGACTGTAAGCTACCAGCCTGCAAAGGAATAGCAAATAAAGTTCTGTCATAATTGCTACCATCAATGTACTCCAAATGAAACTAAAAAACAGAGGTAGGTGGGAAAAGAAAAGTGGCCGGCATTTCAGTTAGAGTTAAGCGACCCAGGACTCTGTAGATATTAACTGTCTCACTTAGCAGTGAGGCAGAAGGTTCCTGGGTATTCCCCCTTTTTCAATTTGTCACCCAAAATGCAGGACGTTCCTCCTGAGACTGTTGCATTTCCATAAATGTGCAGTTTATTTGCGCTTGCCGATTTTGATGGAAGCACTTGGATAGCGGCACTTCAACTGGTCGTTATTTATTTGATCTCCTTGGTGTGATTTAAGGCACAGACTGGCTGGTAATTAAGCCGTGTCAGCGGGCAGGCATGCAGATGGTATGGGGCCTATTGATTTACAGTAGATTACCATCTTTAGGGGAGAAACAAGAGTCAGTGCGTGATAATTTACTCTAATTCTCCCTTCCATCAAGGCCTCCTGCTACTGAATGTCAGCCGAGCACAACAAGCCGGTAGAAATTGATCCATCTATTTGTCACTGAGGCTTTATTGCTACAACTGTAGTGCCCCTGTATCAATGTGTGGTCTTCTCTCATTTGCATAACTTATTTTCAGACAAGCGGTCTTCTCTGACATCAATTGACAAAACACCAATATGAAAGTAAGGCAACCACAGTTTCAAAATGACAAAACTAAACACATATAGCAGATGATGGCTTTGATAGAGCAGCAGAAGTCAAGTGTCATGCATGAACAATTACAATTTCTCTCTTGCTCTGTTCGTCTTGGTTTGTGTTTGTGCATTAGAAATGTTTTCTTTCTGAATGCATTCCTCCACCAGGTTAGGAAGGTGACTCATTAAAAACTACTTCAGTCAGGCATATTCATTAATATACATAATATCTGGTACATTCTAATTAATATTTCCCTGTGTTTTCTGTTTTGGCAATTAAATCCACTTCCCCAGAGGCAGATGGACTTGTGCATGCATACCTTTCTTCATATTAGACACAGAGACATACAAATGGTATCTACAAGTTTATCTGACTTCTGGGGAAGTAGATACTGTAAAGGACTTCATTGACAAAATCCCAAACTATCCATTTATGGTGAAATTCAAGTGCAAAGTGGATACCTAGTCAGTTACACAACTGAATGCATTCAACCGAAATGTGTCTTTCCACATTTGCGGGGGGCTGCCTTAATCAACATCATCGGAGCCCTTGATCAAGGGCAGATCAGAAGATTTTTTTCGATTACTGGCCCATTGCTCTTAACCGCTAGGCTACCTGCCGTCCCGGCCACAGTGCCATCCCAAAACTGTTTTGAGGACTGAGGGCAGGCATGGCACCAGAAGAAAATCTATGGGAGGCATATTGTTCTAAAAACAGTGGTGTAAAGTACTTATTAAGTAAAAATACTTGAAGGTACTACTTTTTGGAGTATCTGTACTTTGCTTTACTATTTTTGACAACTTTTACTTCACTAGATTCCTAAAGAAAATTATGTACATTTTACTCCATACATTTTCCTGACACCCAAAATTACTTGTTACATTTTGAATGCCTAGCACGAGAAAATGGTCTAACTTATCAAGAGAACATCCCTGGTCATCCCTACTGCCTCTAATCTGGCGTACTCACTAAACACATGCTTCATTTATAAATTATTTCTGAGTGTTTGAGCATGCCTCTGGCTATCCGTAAATAAAAAACAAGAAAATGGTGCCGTCTGGTTTGCTTAGGATGAGGAATTTTAAATGATATCTATCAAAAGTAAAAGTATATTTGAGCAGTAACATGTACTTTTTTTTTGTTGAATTATACCCCTTTTTCTCCCCAATTTCGAGGTATCCAATTGTTTTTTTAGTAGCTACTATCTTGTCTCATCGCTACAACTCCCGTACAGGCTCGGGAGAGATGATGGTTGACAGTCATGCGTCCTCCGATACACAACCCAACCAAGCCACACTGCTTCTTAACACAGCACGCATCCAACCCGGAAGCCAGCCACACCAATGTGTCAGAGGAAACACAGTGCACCTGGCAACCTTGGCGCACTGTGCCCAGCCCGCCACAGGAGTCGCTGGTGCGCGATGAGACAAGTATATCCCTACCGGCCAAACCCTCCCTAACCCGGACGACGCTAGGCCAATTGTGCGTCGCCCCGCGGACCTCCCGGTCGCGGCCGGTTACGACAGAGCCTGGGCACGAACCCAGAATCTCTGGTGGCACAGCTGGCGCTGCAGTACAGCGCCCTTAACCACTGCGCCACCCGGGAGGCAATTACATTTACTTTTGATACTTAAGTATATGTAAAACCAAATACTTTTAGACTTTTACTCAAGTAGTATTTTACTGGGTGACTTTCACTTTTATATGTGTCATTTGCTATTAAGGTACTTCAGTACGATAATTGGATACTTTTTCCACCACTAGTTCTAAAGGGACAGTTATATGGCAAGCTAGCTGGCTTCATTCCTAATAAATAACAATTCTAATACAGCAATATAATAATTCATACATGACATAAGTGATATACCGTAATTTGCTTGTCCCACTCGGCCACTGATACCCACTGTTGGGGGAGGAGACGCTCTCATTTCGAGAGCTGTGAACAGATTGTGAATAGATGTTGTGTTCAACCTGTTGGTCTAAAAGGTGCACAGCCTGGATGGTGAAACCGATGTCATTACATTGGTATGTGGTAGATGCACCAGTAATGATGCTGATTTCAGATTCTCTTACGTCAGCATGCCTGAAAATTCCCCACCGTTTCCTTTCCACCAGATTTTCCTCCAAGGTATTTTGAGTCCAGCAATGCTCCCAGGGTAACGTTTCCTGCCAAATGCTCTGTTTTCTCCAAGTTTCATGCACATGGTCTGTTGCTCTCCGTGCAGTGCTGAAAGCTCCAGGGTGGCTCAACCTCTTTTTGTGCCCAGTATCTACCCCCTCCGTCCCCTTATTGTAGTCGCCATCCAAGATATTTTTGTTCCCTCTCACTGAGTCTTGGAGACGTGGAGGCTGTCATTGGCATATCTGGAGGGAGGGGCAGCCCATGGCCTCACTTCTCTGCGGTCTGTTCTCAATGCTGCTGTCTTGTCTCTGTTAATTTTGGTTTGTGCCTATTCTTTCCTTGTCATTTTTTTGCTAAATTTGAGTGGTTGGATTTGTCATGTTGGGGCCTAATAAATGTCTTTATTAAAACATTTTCTGCTTTGCACAAAGAACTGTTTAGATTTGTTTAATGCAACACAAAATCCTCCTTTCCTCCGCTGAAACACAATCATGACTGCATTTCTACGGCACCTTTTGAAGGCTAAAGCAGTGTCTCCTAGTTCTGTACAGTGATATTGGGATATACAGTATTTGCACCAGAGGCTCCCCCATTGGCACACAAGCAACTTGAATTTCCCTGGCTAAATTGCTCCATCCATGTGGCCAAGCATAAACACTGCGTCTCTCAACCGTGAAGTAAAATATTTGACAGAAACGCGGAAGTTTGACAGCCGTTGTTTTGGTGTTCAGATGGATTATTTCATATTACAATCTTTTTATTCTAACTCTCAACCCATTTTAGCATAGTATCCTAGAGCCTGGATAGTACGCATAGTAAATTCAGAAACAGGTCCACTACTTTTGCATTAGAAAACTCTTACACGGCTGGTTGCTTTGCACGCTTGGCAGCAGAAATGATTTATACAGCTAATAATACAAAGAGTGGACTTTCTTCATGGGCTCAGATACCTCCTATGTGGAATGGGATTATTAATGATCACAATGCACCAGGACATTTTCTTTAACATCTCATTTGATAGGGATCCTTTCTTATAAGACACCTGTCCTGTAACTACAATATTATGGTTTATTTGACCTAAGAGAGAGACTGAGACTGAATCTTTGTAGGTGCCCTGCCCCTGCACTAACTACACCCAGAGCTGCTAGACAAAGACCATAAGATTGTGTGACTGTATGCTACTTGCCAAAACAGGTTTCTTATTTGGCCGTATGACTCAGCAGTCAATCTTAGGCCTTTAACTGCAATGACTACTGCCCCCTTTTCCGAATGTAACATACAGTATTTCAGCAGGTTGCTCCTAGGGAAACCTCTCGAGATACATAGTACTGTCTGAGTGAGTTTGCCATTTACGCCTGAAGCATCATGACTTTGAGACCATCGTTTGAGTCCCTCGTTTCACCAACTTGTCATTGCTATTCTTTAGTTAAAAAAATATATATATTGGTATTTGAGTAGCCCAAAAGAATTAGACAGAGAACTCACTGACATTCAGTGGGATCTGTCATACTGTATTTTCTCATCCCTGAAATGCCTGACAAGTGTGTACTAATTACGTTTTGCAACAAATCAATAGCTAATCCCCACGATATTGTCTTGTTAGGCCTCTTAATTGTAAGTCATTTAGATACATTTTCCCTACACGTATTATGTCAAAGACCTGCTATGAGATATATATATATATATATATATACACACACATTTATATATATATGTTGAACAAAATACAATTATAGTGTAACGATCGTCTGTGGTGGAAGAAGGTGAGGACCAAAGCGCAGCGTAGTAAGTGTTCATATTTTTTATAAAATAACTGAACACTGAACAAAACAATAAACGACAAAACGAACAGTCCCGTAAGGTGAATGGAAAAAACACTAAACAAGAAATAATCACCCACAAAACACAGGTGGGAAAAGGCTACCTAAGTATGATTCTCAATCAGAGACAACGAACGACACCTGCCTCTGGTTGAGAACCATACCAGGCCAAACACAAAACCACAACATAGAAAAAAGAACATAGACTACCCACCCCAACTCACACCCTGACCAAACTAAAACAAAGACATAACAAAGGAACTAATGTCAGAACGTGACATATAGTATCAGTTACAGTATATCTGGTCTCCTGTTGGAAAGGTTAATATAGAGGTATCAACTGAAACTTGATATTGTAACCAGTATAAATATTTACATTTCTTAATTTGTGAATAATTTCGGCCTCTGAGTACAGCCACTCTTAACCATCCTGTTGTGCTCGTTTCATGGTAATTAATTCTGTGCTCCCGGTCCAAAATGACCGCCCCATTATAGCTGATTATAAATCCATAATAATACATATTTTTATCTCCTAATGTTGTGTCAGATCTTTTTATCAATCTCAAGTTCTTGTGAACATTACAAGTTTTGAACTTCTATTTGCTATTTATGGCCTGTAGGCATCATTGACGTAGGCATCATTGACCTGAGCTCATACAACTCATTTTTGAGTAAAACAAGCATAATGTATGGATTATTTTGACAATAACAAATACTCAGATGAAACACATTGTACTATTTATCACAGACTACTTTGTGTCAAAGTTTAAGAAGGACTCTCCTCCTCACCAGTGTCATGATCAAATATATGATCAAGAGCCTCACATACAGTATATAGTTTGGTCATTGTGCTGCCACAGAATGAATTGTGAGCAAGGCCTTAATATATATACCAGAGCTACGAGAAAAAGTTCTAGATATTATTGAAACAATGTTGCGATTGTTTGTGAGAATGCCAACAGGTGTGGTTCTTGTGGGGTAAAAATTCTATTGGGGAAAGGTTCCCATGGGGGTTACCATGGAAGCCAAGAAGGGAAGTGAGGTGCGTGTGTAGGTGTGTGTGTGTGTGTGTATGTATGTATGTATGTATGTATCTATGTAAGCGTGTGTGCTCAAACACACATGCATGTGGGGGTCTGGGAGAGGAAGTGTGTCCAATGGGTATGTGCCTGAACTCAATTTATTACAATAATATTATTGTAATAATAATAATAATATTACAATTACAATACAATTACTTAATTGTAGTCTCACCCATTCATTTCTAATTTTTGCCCGGGAACACCACAGCTGCACAAAAGTTAAATAAAACACCCAAAATTTCATGAAAATCATCTAAATGTATTTTGTGTGTTCAGAAGCCCTGTGTGGACAAAGTCATGGAACCTTATAACAATCAGATTAAATGAACTACATTTTAGAGAGAAAACTTGTAAATCGGTCCAATTCAACCAAAACACAGCAGGAGGGTTAATAGCCTTTTTCATAACCTGGACAATCACTGTCTGTCGTTGCTGAAGTTATAGTTTTCTATACAGTATTTAAGTTTTTTCAAAAGTTGTTCCACCTGGTAACTACTGCTACCTCTTCTGGAGGTAGCACTCTTTATCTGACCAATTGTACTATTCATATCCTTGTCACGCCCTGACCTTAGAGAGCCGTTTTATTTCTCTATTTGGTTAGGTCAGGGTGTGAGGTAGGGTGGGCATTCTATGTTTTGCTTTCTATGTTTCTTTATTTCTATGTTTTGGCCAGGTATGGTTCTCAATCAGGGACAGCTGTCTATCGTTGTCTCTGATTGGGAATCATTCTTAGGTAGCCCTTTTTCCCTCCTTTCAGTGTGGGTAGTTAACTTTGTTTGTGGCACTTAGCCCTGTAAGCTTCAAGGTTGTTTTTTTGTTTCATGTTTTGTTGGCGACATTTGAAATAAAAAGAGAAATGTACGCTTACCACGCTGCACTTTGGTCCACTTATTCCTTCCAGGAAGACGGCCGTGACAATCTTACCATTCATTCACAATCCTGTGCCCCCACCTCCTCTTGTACTGCAACGCTAATATTTCCCACATTATTTACTATACTTACAATTACAATACTTACAAAACAAGGTAAAGATTTTATTTATCAGTTGTTGAAAAAGTTTATACAAATGTGACATTCATGATACCCTTATGCAGAATGTATATTTAAGACATGTTCATGATCAGCTGTTACCAATTTTAGATTTCTCATTAAATGTGAAACTATGCCAGAGTGTGATTCATTATGCCAGAAAGCAAGACTTCTGTTTGGTGTCAAGTTGATGTATATTCTGTTTTTCTTTCCTAATGAACAGAGGAATCACAAGCTTTGCACTCCCACCAAGAACAGCTATTACCTACTCCAGTATGTTTCCTAGGTACTGATCATACTAACATGTTGAGCCAATAATACTAGTGTACTGTAACTCACACCCCTGATTAGCATATCTGCATTGAAAACCACTGCATATGATATATTTTTAAAATATGTACAATTTGTATTTTGCCGCTTTAATAAAGAGCATTTTTTAATGCTTTTTATTTTTTAAATATTAATTTTATTTATTTTAAGGGGTGGATCAGCTTAATATTGTGGAAAGATTGTTGCTTCCATCAATGTAATTGTCTGCCCTGACCTTAGAGACCCCTGTTTATTCTTATTTTGGTTAGGTCAGGGTGCGCCTTGGTCTACCCTGTTTCAGTATGATATGTTGGATAAAGGAATAAAGCCAGACACCAATGTCAAGTTCAATAGCCTTGTTATGCATAGTACAAATCCCTACACGTGGAGTCTGGGGAACAGTCCGGGTAGGCGAATACCTATCAACTAGACTCCGTAACATCATCCTTTTCAGTAGAAAGTGCAAACATAACATTAAATTCTTAACAGTCAAGTCATAACAATTGAAAAAGCATGACATTTTCTTTTTTACTTCAGTTGTCATCTTCCCTTTTTTATTTTTTATTAACAGACGACAAGTTAACAGTCTCTTGCTTATAGAGTAAGCCTGTCCGGTGGCTTGCACAGCCGACCCACCCATGAGTAATTATTGGCTCTGAAAGGGGTAGGATTAGGGCCAAGGGCTGGAGAGCTTGGTGGGGTAGAAGCCTCACCTTCAGTTGGCTCATGTCTCAATTCTGTGTCTCTTATCCTTAGGTCTGGACTGTGATCCAGCTCATCTAGGTGAGTGTATGGCATGTTCTGGTTTGTCTGCTCTGCTACGCGCTGATCTACGCGATTGCGACGATAGAGGGAGCCACCAACATCCACCAGGTAAGAACATGGTGCAACTCTCTGTAGGCATGTGCCCAGCCTCAAGTCCTGTGCGGTCTCCCGGCAGCGGTTTCATCCTTATCGTTTCACCCACCTCCAGCTCTGGTAGGTCTCGAGCAGTCTGGTTGTAGAAGCACTTAGCGAGCTGCTTTCTGTGACGCAGTTTGTCTGTGACGCCAACCATGACGCAGGGCTCAAGTAGCTTGTTAGCTACGGGGATGGTAGTTTTCAGATGTCTGGACAGAAGGTGTTGTGCTGGGCTGCTGTCCATGTTTTCGGTGGGTGTGTTCCTCCACTGTAAGATTGCTTTCCATGGGTCGTTGCTGTCGTGCAAGGCCCGGCTTAACAGGTTTTTTGCAATCTTGACAGCTGATTCTACCTTGCCATTTGCTTTTGGATGTCTTGGAGAGGAGGTCACGTGGTCAAACTCCCATTCTGATGCGAAACGCTTGAACTGTGCAGTGAATTGTGGGCCATTGTCTGTGATTACCTTGTCAGGCTGACCTTGCCTTGCAAACTGCGCCTTGCAGCGCTTTATGACTGACTCTGCAGACAAGTCAGGGAGCAGTTCAATTTCCCAAAAATCAGAGTAGTGATCAACGATGAGAAGATAGTCCTTTTGTCTGTGGCTGAATAAGTCCATGCTGACGATTTGCCAGGCCCTTGTGGGTAGTTCGTGACATCATGGTTTCCTTTTGCTGTTCATGAGCGTACTCGTTGCATGTGGTACAGATGCTGACAAAGTCTTTAATTTCTGCTTGCATGTTTGGCCAGTATAATGTTTCACGAGCCTGGCAGTAGCATGCGTCACCTCCAACGTGACTGGAGTGTATGCGGGTAAGCATCTCTGGACGTAGTGATTTGGGAATAATGACCTTCTGACCTCTGAACAAGACATAATTTTGCACGCCAATTTCATCTCGAAAGGTCCAGTATTCTCTCACTGTGAAAGATGTCTCCTCTTTCAGGTATGGCCAACCTGCGAGAGCCATGGACTTCAGTGACTGTAGGTGTTCGTCCTTGTCAGTGTGATGCCTGATCTGGGCTAGGCGGTGATCTGTGACGTTTAAGGAGTCTGCCTGATTGATTTGTTGAACATCTGGTTGTTCCTGTTGTAGTGAACAGATGGCCTGCCGCTGATAGACAGTGCCCCTGCCTGTACATTGTGCTGTTGCCCTGCTCAGTGTGTCGCTGATGTACATTTCTGGTCCTGGCTTGTAAATGACCTTCGGGCTGTAGTTTTGCAGAGTCAGGAGCATGCTTTGAAGCCTCTTGGGCACATTGAGGAGAGGTTTACTGAATATGGCAATGAGTGGTTTGTGGTCCTAGCCAACGCCCTAACAATGACCTTTCAAGGGAGTTTTTCCAATGTGTTTCAACACCTGCATTGCTTGCTGTTTGGGGTTTCAGGCTGGGTTTCTGTACAGCACTTTGAGATATCAGCTGATGTACGAAGGGCTATATAAATACATTTGATTTGGTCAGTTTCAGCGGTGACCAGCTCTCGACCATAAGTAGTGATGGAATCGCTGGCAAGAGAAGACGATGCTGAGGCACTCTTTCTCAATTTGTGCATAGTTTTGTTCGGTGGGGGTGAGCGCTCTCAAGGCAAATGCAACGGGCTGGCCTTCCTGCATAAGGCAGCATCCAAGTCTACTTTGGCTAGAGTCGCTCTGGATTGTGACAGGCTTCGTGACCACGTATGGCATGGATGAAGCCAGAGATTTCATCTCCTGCACTGCGGAAGTGGCTCCGTATGAAGCATCTCAAGGTCCTGGAGTGGCCTAGCCAGTCTCCAGACCTGAACCCAATAGAAAATCTTTGGAGGGAGCTGAATGTCCGTATTTCCCAGCGACAGCTCCGAAACCTGAAGGATCTGGAGAAGGTCTGTATGGAGGAGTGAGCCAAACTCCCTGCTGCAGTGTGTGCAAGAACTACAGGAAACGTATGATCTCTGTAATTACAAACAAAGGTTTCTGTACCAAATATTAAGTTCTGCTTTTCTGATGTATCAAATACTTATGTCATGCAATAAAATGCAAATTAATTACTTAAAAATCATACACTATGATTTTCTGGATTTTTGTTTTAGATTCCGTCTCTCACAGTTGAAGTGTACCTATGATACAAATTACAGACCTCTACATGCTTTGTAAGTATGAAAACCTGCAAAATCGGCAGTGTATCCAATACTTGTTCTCCCCACTGTATATCTCACTAGGTCAGGGTATCTAAGTCTCCATATATCCACTAATTCCAATATATGCATGACATTCATGATTTCCTTAAGTGCCCGAGGGTGATAGTTTGTAGTGTGATTTCCTTTCCGGTCCATAGAGGTATTTAAGACCATATTAAAATCTCCCACCATAATAAGAGTCTAGTGTTGCTTGTAGAGTAGATAAATTATTATATATATTTTCAAAGAAGCTTGGATCATCATTATTTGGACCATATAGGTTAATAAGCCATATCTGTTTATTGTACAATAACATATTTCAAATAGTCCATCTACCTTGATGATCTGTTTGGACAATTTGCACATTTGGATCAAAATGACTGTTAATTAAAACCATCACCCCTTTTGAATTTCTTTCCCCATGGGAGAAATAGATTTCGTCCCCCCAGTCCTTTTTCCACAAAACTTAATCTAAAATTGTTGAATGAGTTTCCTGTAAACAATAGATATTATATTCATTCTCTTTTAGCCAGGTAAATACTGATCGTCTTTTCTTATTATCTGCTAAGCCATTACAATTGTAACTGGCTATACTTATTTCACCACTTACTATAATGAGACACAACATTCAATTATATTTATCAAAATATATGTTTGTAAACGTACCATTAAAAAGTAACATGATGATCGAGTGTCTATATAGCTGTACCATGATATTTGCACTGCTATTGCTTCCACCCGCTAAAAGCCCTCCTCATCCCGAGTTGGGCTGTCATCCCAATGCCCGGCAGACCACCCCCGACCCCCTGTATCCCATAGCACTGAAAAGACTGGGATCCATCCTTCGAAAAGAGCACACAGTGCCATTTACAGAACAGAAATAGATCAACTGCCAAATGCATTTCCATTGCCCTCGCCTCGATTTGTGTTATATATAGCCATCAAAAAAAAAATATATATTTTAAAAATCCTGTTTCTTATTTTCTATAATTAGCTATTAGTAGTAATGTAGGCAATTTATGCATAGGATTTTACCTCTCACCAGTCACGCCATTACCAAAATTACATTATAACAAGCAATTATTATATTAGCAAACAGTTGTTGTGAATCATCCTCTATTGTCCCTAACATCTTTTACTCCTTCGCAACAGTTGTGGGATATGCACATACACCCACACACTCATACACACTCAACCCTTTCCCTCCACACAACCATAGGCTCACATTCTCAACAGTAGCACCATCCCAGAGTCCAACTCAAGAAAGGTCTTGATTTACGAAGGCATACATGTATACGGCAGGTAGCCTAGTGGTTAGAGCATTTTACTAGTATTCGGAAGGTTGCAAGATCGCAATCCCCGGGCTGACAAGGTAAAAATCTGTCGTTCTGCCCCTGAACAAGGCAGTTAACCCACTGTTCCTAGGCCGTCATTGAAAATAAGAATTTGTTCTTAACTGACTAAATAATATACAGGGCAACTGACCTACTGACCACCTTTGCAACCACTGTATGGAGTAAATAAAAGCAACGACTTTGAAAATGTATTCTGTGAACCCTGTGAAATGGAAGTGGCAGTCTGTGAGGTACACACAGCTCTATTATGTCCCACTACCCAGCTACCAAGCTGTCACTGGTGAAAATCTGATATTGACGAATTAACAGTGGCTGTTCGTAAGTCCATTCACTCAAGTGGGCCTACTGTTTACAGCAGGTGGTACTCAAATACAATTTGAGAATGTCCAGTCACACAAATGTCCTAGGAGGCAAAGGTCCGGATGGATATTCTCATTTATTGGCGTAGTAACAAACCCCCACCTCGTGAACCATGTGACCCCCCCCCCCCCTCACACACACACACACACACACACACACACTTCAGACTCCTCTTGTTGTCTGAGAGAACATTTGGCAGGTTTAAAGCTTATTTCCTGAAATGCTATATTTTGCCATGGGTTGGAGAGAAAATGTTGCCGTTTTAAAGCTAAAAAATCTAAACTAAAGTACAGTATGTATCAACCTAATCACTGCAGCTACCCACTGGGCACACACACTGGTTGAATCAATGTTGTTTCCAGGTAATTTCAATGAAATTAGGTTGTACCGAATAGACGTTGAATTGACGTCTGTGCCCAGTGGGTAATGTGCAAAGAGAACACAGCATTAAAATTAAAGAGAATACAACATATTATTGCAAAAATCTCAGGGCAGAAAACAAATATTTGATCAAAGCATGTATTATTGCTTAGTTTGCTCTCAGATACAGATATTTTTCTTCATGTATAATATATAACCGAAACCAGGGGAAAGCACATTTCATCTTCACTACAACTTTTTATAGTGGCAGAGAAATATTTAACTAAACTTGAAAGATTAAAATGGCACAAAAATGGTTATTTGTTCCTACATTACCGTGGAAAAAACACAACTAACAGAGAGCCACTTCAAATATGGCCCCTCCCACTGTCTTGAGATCAAGGCCGATAAAGGAAAGCTTGATAATGGTAGAAACGTTGCAATTGATGTGTTCCTACTAGACGTTACAAAACCCCCTCATCACATGCATTTGGGGACTCTTGTTAGAAAGAAACAGTATGAACCCAGAGAAAGTTCACTATTGCTCAAGGGGAATGTGTCCTTATTTTCATCCTTAATTGTTTAGATGAGCATTTCCTTCCTTAATTGAACAGCGACCTTGTCCAGTTCTGTTAGTACTAGGAGAAATAACTAGACACAGTGCTAGTAATTACAGTTAGTTAAAACATTGCCATAATTACGCCTTATAGATTAGTTTCAGCTAACAGACCCCATTTCTTCATGTTTTACAAGGGAAGAATAAGCCTGGAGAATTGCCAAGGCATATCTGAAAAACAGCCCTAGACCTTCTTTTATCCTGTTGCAGCATCTACACATCTCAACAATAATCTGCACTGCATCAGTGAATACAAAAAATGTTAGGAGACAGAAGGTCAAGCGTTTGACAATTCCATTCTATGGTTTACAGGTGTATCTACAACAAGTCACCGGGGCAACAATAACAATACAATATATTCTTATGACAGTCAGATGCTGCGCATTTCCCAAAACTATGAATACCGTTGTGGAGGGGAGACACACAAATGCATTTATACCCAAATATCCAATATATACCTAAATCTAATTTATCATTGCCATTGCCTTGTCTGTACAGAGGAACGAGAACAGACAAAGATCCGACCAAGCGTTCAGAAGGGTATTGACAAGAAGAGAAATGAGGGAGTGACTGTGGACGAGGAGCATCATTTAACAGAGCCTGGGGCGCAGAGTTTCTCTCCTCTTCCAGTGAAATGCCTCTGCTGCAAGTCTGACTGCTTGCTGTTTCATTATGATGAGGCTATGGGCTAAACGTAGCCAAGCATATCAAATATCCTGGAAGCATGTACTAAATAAATCATTTTATTCATTCCATTACTGGTGGGATGTGCTTCCCTGTAAACCATCTTGAGACCATACTAACAAATAGAAAGCTTTTGTGCCTCCCCCTGCCGTCTCGGCTATGGCAGGGACACAAACACTTAGCATGGCTCCTCAACCCAACTGTGGTCTCTCCATCAGCTAGAGGTTTCATGTCCTTCCCCTCCATGTGATACAGAGGCTCAGAAGTGGACGGAGGCATGTCTCCTGTGTGTCTTATTACTTTATGTGGCACTATTTTGGTCTGTATGGTGTCACGCACTGTTCAAGGAGTCCAAAACAGAACACTTGGTGGAAATGAATGATGGTGGAAATGAATGAACTCTGCAATGAATAGATGACAATCTCAAATATATCTTTACTGATGGGTTACTCATCTTATTGCAAATGCAGGGTTGGTATGACATTGATAAACGCATCAACAAAATAAAAGTGCATTAATTCTGGGAATGTTGCCAGAAGATTGTTAGATATGGAGAAAATCTTTGGGAGGAATTTGCACAATCCTTGTCTAATCTCAAGTCAGAAGTGAGTCATGGGAAAACCAAGTGTCTTCATATCTGAGATATGACAAGACAAATCAGCCAATGTTAAGGAAAAATATAAAAGCGATATACTTTCTTTTTAAAGATGGTTTGCTTTTGTTTAGGAGCAAAATCTGGCCCGTCTTTGTGTACTCAACAGTGAACATTTTACACGTTCTTTTTCTCCTGCGAGTGGAGAACAGAAAGAACTCCACAAGGGCTACTGAGGACACGGGAAAGCAATTCTACTCACAGTTTAAGACATGTTTCCTGTAGCTCCTCTGGAGACTATCAACAGAGCTCCTCTTAAGTCAAGATCCTCTTTATTTAGGTCTGGGTGGGGTTGGGGAAAGGGAAGTGAGGGTGGGAGTGGGGTGGAGGCCCACTTCTTTTTTGTTTTCTTTTCCTGTTAAATTGTATTTATTATTACTTAAACTCTGCATGTATCCCCCCCCCCCCGCCAACAAAAATAACAAAACCAATAAACATTTGGTCAAAAAATGTTAAATGCTATATTTTCTCACAGGAAATCATAGTAGAATGGTAAGTCATTTTTTCTGAATCAATTTACATTCAGCAAATTAGAAATCAACTGTGAGAGGAAATGAGAGGAACATTGTTAGGTCAATGCTGCCTCTATTAGAGTTCTGATAATGTTAGCCAAACACTTGGCCGTTTTTTTGTAAAACCACAGCAATTTTGAATATGATAATCTGTTTCTTGCTCAAAGCTGAAGAGTTGATGCATTGTTACGACTTCCGCCGAAGTCGGTGCCTCCTTGTTCGGGCGGCACTCGGCGGTCGGCGTCGCCGGTCTACTAGCCATCGCCGATCCACTTCTCCTTTTCCTTTGCTTTTGTCTTTGTTTCCACACACCTGTTTTCCATTTCACAATTATTTGTTCCTGTATTTAAACCCTCTGTTTCCTCCATGGTGTTGTGCGGGATTATTTCATGTTCAGTTAGGTTTATTTTGATGGCTGGTTTTTTGACGGGTGCTGTGTTCACCCGTGCGTTATCTTTACCGTTTTGGTCAAGTGTAATTGTTACCTTGTGCCTTGTTGAGGAAAGTACGTTGCTCACTCATTCTGCTTTCCTGCGTCTGACTTCATGCACTAGCTACACTCACCTTCTGACATGCATGCTGTTCATGTGTGTATGATCAAACTTAATGATCTTGCTTTTCAAAAGGATGACAAGATAAAGCATATTAATGTTATGCATTTATGTTCCTCCCTTCATTGAGTTGATAGACGGTAAGGCTCATCTGGTGTGTATTTGCGAAAAACCACAAGGGAAATGACAGGCAAATTGTGAGACTTAGCAAAGCTTGGAGTTATTGCATTGTTAAAACGGTCCCTAAATCCATCATTTTTTTTGTGGTACCATCCTCTCATTATGGACAAACTGCCCATCTATCAGTATTCTGACCTCCTACATTCTGACCTCCTTTCAGACAACATTCTGGAGATAACTGCAATAATGTAAGCCTAGCCAGGGTTCTCTCTAGTGTTGAATGTCTTGATGACTTCATACTGCACAGAATCGTTTTATGACCCAGAGGGTTCAAATGTTAATGTTCACATTAAGATGCTCTTGTGAATCCAAGAACTGGCACAGGGATAAAACTATGCATCATGAGAGTAGTAATTTCCCAGAGCTTCTCATTTGATTTGATGCTATTATTATGCACAAATCTTTGCTGACTTACAGCCAAAATATTGCATTTGAAATATATTGACTCTCTCTCTCTCTCTCTAGAGAGGAGAGAATGTTGTTATTTTTACCTCCTCACCCTGTCTTCTTAACACATCAGATAACAGGTGATGTCTTGATGGGTGTCTGTTTGCTAATTCAGAGTTCAAAAGAAAGGCCATACGAAGGAATGATCAGTGTTATGTTGTCATTGAAGACCGCATCTGTCATGATCGATGCTTAAAAATATGTTTTGCGACAGCATTTCACCTCATGATATCAACAAATATTTTCTGATATCCTCAGGTCTCTTGCTCAGGATGTGCTGATGCACAAGTCCCATAGAGCAGTGCTGGTTAGAGAGGCAGAGATGAGCTGGAAACCATGGCAACTCAGTGCTTCACTTCTCCATTCCCCAAGCCCTGCTGGAGAGGAGACGAATACCTGCGCAGGCCTAATCCCATTCAACACCTGCATACAAAGAAGGCCTCCGTTTCGGCATGATATGAAAATACACAGGGGATTGACAAGATACATTTTTGATGGACTGCTGTTTTCCTGTAATGTCTCCATATCACACGGAGTACACACCAACGCTGACAAACAGCTCTGGCTATTGGTTTGGCACCCTCCACCTAATTCCATTGGTGAAACATTTACTGTGGGGAAACAAATTAATTGCCTCCTTCTTCTACCTCTAATGACTTGAAGCTAAACCGTATTTGTATCCCAAGCCATTGATTAAAGCTACCAGCACTTGTCATTTTATTTTATTCTCTTCTATAGAGGCCATGATGCACATTGACATAAAGGAATATGGGCTCCCCAGCTAGCACATTGTGTTCTGAGAACCATATGCTTCTTAGAGCTTGGCGAGAGCATGGTTGTCCTATGGTTATTTTGCATACAACTTTCCCACAGCGTTCTGGGAACATTCACAGCACAATTAAGGAACTTGACCCCCCAATTTCTTTTTTATATTTTAGTACTTTAGCATGAAGTTTCCTACATGTCTCCTCATGGTTCTTTTTAAAGCCATGTTCTCAAATTGTTCCAAGAACGTTAAGAAACAATGTTCTTCTGTGAGAATTTCAGTACTTCAGCATAACTTTCACACAGGCTTCCTCATGGTTCTACTTAAAGTCAGGTTCTCAAATTTTTCCGATAACGTTAAGAAAACTTCAGTAGCGTTCATAGAACGTTTTAAGAATGTTATTTAAAAACATTCTTAAAATATACAGTTGAAGTCAGAAGTTTACATACACTTAGGTTGGAGTCATTAAAACTCGTTTTTCAACCACTCCACAAATGTATTGTTAACAAACGAAAGTTTTGGCAAGTTGGCACATCTACTTTGTGCATGACACAAATAATTTTTCCAACAGTTGTTTACAGACAGATTATTTCACTTATAATTCACCGTATCACAATTCCAGTGGGTCAGAAGTTTGCATACACTAAGATGACTGTGCCTTTAACAGCTTGGAAAATTCCAGAAAATTATGTCATGGCTTTAGAAGCTTCTGATAGGCTAATTGACATAATTTGAGTCAATTGGAGGTGTACCTGTGGATGTATTTCAAGGCCTACCTTCAAACTCAGTGCCTCTTTGCTTGACATCATGAGAAAATCAAAATAAATCAGCCAAGACCTCAGACAAAAATTGGAGACCTCCACAAGTCTGGTTCATCCTCGGGAGCAATTCCCAAACGCATGAAGGTACCACGTTCATCTTTACAAACAATAGTACGCAAGTATAAACACCATGGGACAACGCAGCCGTCATACCGCTCAGGAAGGAGACGCGTTCTGTCTCCTAGAGATGAACGTACTTTGGTGTGAAAGGTGCAAATCAATCCCAGAACAACAGCAAATGACCTTGTGAAGATGCTGGAGGAAACGGGTACAAAAGTATCTCAATTCACAGTAAAACGAGTCCTATATCGACATAACCTGAAAGGCCGCTCAGGAAGGAATAAGCCACTGCTCCAAACCCGCCATGAAAAAGCCAGACTACGGTTTGGGGATACTACACATGGGGACAAAGATCGTACCTTTTGGAGAAATGTCCTCTGGTCTGATGAAACAAAAATAGAACTGTTTGGCCATAATGTCCAACGTTATGTTTGGAGGAGAAAGGGGAATGCTTGCAAGCCGAAGAACACCATCCCAACCTTGAAGCACGGGGTGGCAGCATCATGTTGCGGGGGTGCTTTGCTGCAGGAGGGACTGGTGCACTTCACAAAATAGATGGCATCATGAGGTAGGAACATTTTGTGGATATATTGAAGCAACATCTCAAGAAATCATTCCGGAAGTTAAAGCTTGGTCACAGGGTCTTCCAAATGAACAATGACCCCAAGCATACTTCCAAAGTTGTGGCAAAAGGACTTAAGGACAAAAAAGTCAAGGTATTGGAGTGGCCATCACAAAGCCCTGACCTCAATCCTATAGAACATTTGTGGGCAGAACTGAAAAAGCATGTGCGAGCAAGGAGGCCTACAAACCTGACTCAGTTACACCAGCTCTGTCAGGAGGAATGGGCCAAAATTCACCCAACTTATTGTGGGAAACTTGTGGAAGGCTTCCCAAAACATTTGAGCCAAGTTAAACATTTAAAAGGCAATGCTACCAAATACTAATTGAGTGTATGTAAACTTCTGACCCATTGGTCATGTGATGAGAGAAATAAAAGCTGAAATAAATCATTATCTCTACTATTATTCTGACATTTCACATTCTTCAAATAAAGTGGTGATCCTAATTGACCTAAGACAGGGAATTTTTACTAGGATTAAATGTCAGGAATTGTGAAGAACTGAGTTTAAATGTATTTGGCTAAGGTGTATGTAAACGTCTGACATCAACTGTACATTTACAACATATACAAACTCTATCTTTGTAAGTGTGTTCAGGTGTGTTGGCCGTGCCCACTAATTGGCATCAGCTGATGTTAATGAGTGCGTATTTCCTTTGAAATTGGGTCTGTTTGAATAGACTACAATCATCTGCATTGTATGAGTAAAAAAACATGACATGTTTCTGTAGCTCCATCCAGGTGATGCAGTGGACTAATTCCATGGATAGAGAACTGAAGATTACAGGTTCAAATCTCTGTGTTACAATAAAAAAATAAATGTGTTTGCATGATTAATGCCTAAGGAAACCAATTTCCTTGTGTCCTATATGTGCTTGGAGTTCACAAAAGTATAATATACGTAAAATACGCAAGTAGTGTTAAAACTCTTATTGAGGAAGTCATTCAAAAACCTCCAAATAGCCTACTGCATAAATGAATAAATGTTCTCAGAACATCAATAAAAATATACTTTCCCAGAGCAGGCTACATTTTCACGTCCGTTTCTCAGAAAGTACAATTAAAAAAAAAAAGTTTTACCAGTCAGGCAAGGTATGGCTTCATTCCCAGAACCAAAGGGAAACCTTACGTTCCCACAACTTCCAAGGAACCAAATGTGCTGGCTGGCTGGTAATGTAAATGTATCCTTCCACAACGTACAATACAATGTTTCTTTGTTTATTTATTGTACAATACTCCCACAGTCATGTATTGCAACAATGTACATGAAATTAGATTCTAAACTCGCCAATACAGTAACACGCTTCCACTGCTGTTTTGTGTTGAGTTTGACAGGTGTGGTTTGTCGAAATAGAGGCACTCAAGATTAATACATGTCCTGTAATCTAGTGTATGTTGAAAATTGTGCACTCATTGCTTGGATGGCATTCACTTTGCTCCAAGCACTGAATTCCTGTGCTGTTTGTAAAGAATTCAGTGTTCAGATTCCACCAGTGGCAACCAAAAACAGCATCCGCTTCCAAATGGTCTCATACCTCCGTTACCCCCAGCGGTAAAGTGTCTGAGAATGACATTTGAAAATACGGTTTTAATACCGTGGGTGTGGGAAGCATAATACTTTTTTGTTCTATGATTAAACAGTGCCATTCTAAAACAGTTTCCTGTCGTTAATGTCGTATGATTGACATGGTATGTACTGAAAACAAAGGTTTCACAATGACAAACACCTACTTGACTCAGGGTTTAACATTGTCTCCACTGGTATTGTATCTACTGAAATGTCATTGTAGGCCTTTATCATACTGTCTGAAGCCTCTCTCCACCACATTGTTCCATATGTACAGTATGTATACAAGTGTGACTGTTACGGATACAGGTATTCTGTGTGTGTTTCTTTTATCTCCTTCTCCCCTCCTCACAGGTGGCAATCATCCTTCCCCAATCAGTCAACATGCAGTCATCAATCAGAAGACACACCTCCTCATTTCCCTTACCCTATCACATTTCCTTTCTTTTGGAAACCAACCTGGCAATCTTTTTATCACCTACTGTCAAGGTAACATGTATGTGTGGGAACCTCTTTATTGAATTCCATTGTACAACAGTGTAGAGAAAACAATGGGTGCTATTTGTCAAATGATTACCCAAATGTGGTATTATGGATGTGTAGTGTAAAACGAGGTCCACTGCACGTTAGGTATGATATGTCTAAAAAAAAATGTTTTTGATAACAGCACCATCAGGGGCTTTAGTTTGGCATATTGCATTAGTTATACATGTGCTTGTTTGAACTTCAGAGTTGTGGCTGAAACAGTGGCCCTCAATCTTGTAAAGAAATGACCAAGGAGCCAGTAAGAAAGAACATCAGTATGTAACCATAAACACATTAGCGATGCTAAGTGTGACATTTGTTGCTGGGCCACAAATGCAAATCATCAAGATTGTGGTATGGTGAGCACTGCTTAGTCTAGTCCGGGTGCAGATCGCTTTTAATCGTCCCTTTCCAAAGACGTCTGCTAAGGCTACGGCACATACAACCTAGGGGCAGCAGAGGGGTTGTAAGTACTCAGCTTGTTTCAGCTTTTCTCTTATGCTTATTCCACAACCCCTCATTCTTGTGCATTTCATAACATTCCCGGTATCATAATTTGATTAGAAAATGTGCATTGTAGCCTACAGTCTCTTTGTCCCCCTCTTGGTTCTGGCACGTATCAAATCAATACTGTTTATTATTTATGGATGTCTACGGAATAATGCTGAAGATTATTTCATATGAAGTTGTTTCCTGAAATATGTGGTCAATAATTCAATGCCACGTTATCCCAAGCGGTCCGCTCCACCATCAATGAGAGTAGAGAAACAAGAGGTTATGCATTGGATCTCTGTTGTGTTCGTTAGGGCTTTTCTACTTGTTTGAAACCCAAACAGATGTACCTGTAAAGAATATAGCTTAGCTGAGAAATGGAATCCTGGGCCCGGTTTCCCAAAAACATCTTAAGGCTAAGTTCATCGTTCACAATAGTATCCTATGAACTTAGCCTTAAGATGCTTTTGGGAAACTGGGTCCTGCTATCTTATATTCTCCTTGGGTTAAAATGCACTCATGGATGCATACAAAATAGTGTATGTTGGTTTGATATATATACTGGAATGTGCTATTGTACCTGTATTTCTGCTAAATTCTTCAGTTTGGCTTTTTCAAGTGACTAGTCATACTGAACAGGTTTGACTGAATGGTTTGACAAATGATAGCAGTAAAAGCATACTGATCTTATTTTCAAGTAATTAGAAATAGAAATTGAACAAGATTGTGTAAATGTAAAGTTATATTATCTATGGGGAAATTAGCACAGCTAGTTTTAATTATCTTATCTTTCTAATTGGTTCTTTTAACTAACCAATTAATACATGTAATGATTCCTGTAAAGTATCCTATTAAAAAGCTTTCACAGTATACTCCTGAAGAGTACACGGGAGAGCACTTGGCATCAGCTACAATTATAGCCTCCTCATTTCCTCACGTATGGCACCCCTCCTCAGTGATCCCATGGAAAATTGCTATGAATCCTAATTCCCTCCTAGTGAAATTCACAGGAAAAACAAGACAGACTTAAACATGCAGTAGATGACATCTGAAATCTGGCATACGTACATCTTTAACAGTATATTGTTCTACAACATTGCGGCAGGGTAGCCTAGTGGTTAGAACATTGGACTAATACCCTGGAAGGTTGCAAGTTCAAACCCCAGAGCTGACAAGGTACAAATCTGTCATTCTGCCCCTGAACAGGCAGTTAACTCCTAGGCCGTCATTGAAAATAAGAATTTATTCTTAACTGACTTGCCTAGTTAAATAAATAAAATATCTATGACTAATCAAAATATTTTCAATAACCTTGAAGAGAAAGGGCTTGACAAACTGTATGGATTTAATAGCCATTATTAGAACAGTACTAGAGCAATGTTCCCAATAACCTGTTCCTCCCTCCTCTCTTGTCTCTCTCTCCTCCAGGGCCCATCAATCAAAAGCCTGATAGATATGGGTGTGACTCAAACACAAATCAACCAGGCTCCTTATCGCTCTTGCTAAGCTAGCTATATGTAAATTAAACAGTATGCACACACAATATCCCCCCATGAGACATTTGCTGCGCTTCGTGTTTGAGTCCATAGTTTGGCCAAATCTTGGCAGCAGTAGTGGGAAAATAGCAGAGTAGATAGGCTAGAAAGAAGATGAGTTCTGACAGGTATACATTAACTCATTAACTCTGGGATAATGGCCTTCTAGGCAGAGTTGCAAACAAAAAGCCATATCTCAGACTGGCCAATAAAAGATTCAGATGGGCAAAAGAACACAGATATTCGACAGAGGAACTCTGGCCTAGAAGGCCAGCATCCCGGAGTCGCCTCTTCACTGTTGATGTTGAGACTGGTGTTTTGTGGGTACTATTTAATGAAGCTGCCAGTTGAGGACTTGTTTAAGGGTCTGTTTCTCAAACTAGACACTCTAATGTACTTGTCTTCTTGCTCAGTTGTGCCTTCATTTCTCTGAACAAGAATAGACGGACGAGTTTCAGAACAAAGTTCTTTGTTTCTGGCCATTTTGAGCCTGTAATCGAACCCACAAATGCTGATGCTCCAGATACTCAACTAATCTAAAGAAGGCCAATTTTATTGCTTCTTTAATCAGATCAACAGTTTTCAGCTGTGCTAACATAATTACAAAATTGTTTTCTAATAATCAATTACCCTTTTAAAATGATAAACTTGAATTAGCTAACACAACGTGCCATTGGAACACAGGAGTGATGGTTGCTGATAATGGGCCCCTGTTTGCCTATGTAGATATTCCATAAAAAATAAGCAGTTTGCAGGTACAATAGTCATTTACAACAATAACAATGTTTACACTGTATTTCTGATCAATTTGATGTTATTTTAATGGACAAAAAATGTGCTTTTCTTAAAACAATGACATTTCTAAGTGACCCCAAACTTTTGAATGGTAGTGTATATATATATACATATATATATATATATATACAGTATCAGTCAAAAGGTTGGACACACCTACTCATTCAAGGGTTTGGAATCATGTAGCAACCAAAAAAGTGTTAAACAAATCAAAAAACAGTAGCAGTCAAAAGTTTGGACACACTCATTCCTACTCATTCCAGGTTTTTATTTTTTTATTTATTATTTTATACTTAGTGAAGACATCAAAACTATGAAATAACACATGGAATTATGTAGTAACCAAAAAAGTGTTAAACAATCAAAATATATTTGACATTTTTGATTAGTCAAATTAGCCACCCTTTGCCTTGATGACAACTTTGCACACTCTTGGCATTCTCTCAACCAGCTTCACCTGGAATGCTTTTCCAACAGTGAAGGAGATCCCACATATGCTGAACACTTGTTGGCTGCTTTTCCTTGATTCTGCGGTCCAACTAATCCCAAACCATTTCAATTTGGTTGAGGTCGGGTGATCGTGGAGGCCAGGTCATCTGATGCAGCACTCCATTACTCTCCTTCTTGGTCAAATAGCCCTTACACAGCCTGGAGTTGTGTTGGGTCATTGTCTTGTTTAAAAACCAAATATAGTCCCACTAAGCGCAAACCAGATGGGATGGTGTATCGCTGCAGAATGTGGTAGCTGTGGTAGCCTTGCTGGTTAAGTGTGCCTTGAATTTGAAGTAAATCACTGACAGTGTCACCAGCAAAGCACCATCACACCTCCTCTTCCATGTTTCACAGTGGGAACCACTCACGCAGAGATCATATGTTCACTCACAAAGACACAGTGGTTGGAACCAAAAATCTCTAATTTGGACAGGTTTCTACCGGTCTAATGTCCATTGGTCGTGTTGCTTGGCCCAAGCAAGTCTCTTATTATTATTGGTGTCCTTTAGTAGTGGTTTCTTTGCAGCAATTCAACCGTGAAGGCCTGATTCACGCAGTCTCCTCTGAACAGTTAATGTTGAGATGTATCTGTTACTTGAACTCTGATAAGCATTTATTTGGGCTGCAATTTATTTGGGCTGCAATTTCTGAGGCTGGTAACTCTAATGAACTTATCCTCTGCAGCAGATGTAACTCTAGATCTTCCTTTCCTGTGGCGGTCAAATCAAATCAAACTTTAATAGTCACACGCGCCGAATAGAACAAATGTAGACCTTACATTGAAATGCTTACTTACAAGCCCTTAACCAACAGTGCAGTTCAAGAAGAGTTAAGGAAATATTTACCAAATAAAATAAAGTATAAAAAGTAACACAATAAAATTACAGTAACAAGGCTACATACAGGGGGTACTAGTGTTAGCGGTCATTTGAACATGTAGGTAGGGGTGAATTGACAATGCATAGATAATAAACAGCCAGTAGCAGCACTGTACGTAACAAATGGGGGGGGGGGGGTCGTCAATGTAATAGTCCGGTGGATGTTTGATTAATTGTTCAACAGTCTTATGGTTTGGGGGTAGAAGCTGTTAAGGAGCCTTTTGGTCCTAGACTTGGCACTCCGGTACCACTTGCCATGCGGTAGCAGAGAAAACATGACTTGGGTGACTGGAGTCTCTGACAATTTTATGGGCTTTCCTCTGACACCACTTATTATGTACAGTGGGGCAAACAAGTATTTAGTCAGCCACCAATTGTGCAAGTTCTCCCACTTAAAAAGATGAGAGGCCTGTAATTTTCATCATTGGTACACTTCAATTATGACAGACAAAATGAGATTTTTTTTCCCTCCAGATAATCACATTGTAGGATTTTTTATGAATTTATTTGCAAATTATGGTGGAAAATAAGCCCCTGAGGGGCCCCAGTGTTGAGGATCAGCGTGGCAGAAGTGTTGTTAGCTACCCTTACCACCTGGGGGCGGCCCGTCAGGAAGTCCAGGATCCAGTTACAGAGGGAGACGTTTAGTCCCAGGGTCCTTAGCTTATCGATGAGCTTCATGGGCACTATGGTGTTGAATGCTGAGCTGTAGTCAATGAACAGCATTCTCACATAGGTGTTCCTTTTATCCAGGTGTGTAAAGGCAGTGTGGAGTGTGATTGAGATTGCGTCATCTATGGATCTGTTGGGGCGGTATGCGAATTGGAGTGAGTCTAGGGTATCCGGGAGGATGCTGTTGATGTGAGCCATGACCAGCCTTTCAAAGCACTTCATGGCTACCAATGTGAGTGCTATGGGGCGGTAATCATTTAGGCAGGTTACCGTCGCTTCCTTGGGCACAGGGAATATGGTGTTCTGCTTGAAACATGTAGGTATTACAGACTCAGTCAGGGAGAAAATGTCAGTGAAGACACTTGCCAGTTGGTCTGTGCATGCTTTGAGTACATATCCTGGTAATTCATCAGACCCTGCGGCTTTGTGAATGTTGACCTGTTTAAAGGTATTGATCACATTGGCTACCGAGAGCATTATCACACAGTCATCCAGAACAGCTGGTGCATGCTTCAGTGTTGCTTACCTCGAAGCGAGCATAAATGGCATTTAGCTCGTCTGGTAGGCTCGCATCACTGGGCAGCTCGCGTCTGGGTTTCCCTTCGTGGTCCGTAATGGTTTTCAAGCCCTGCCACATCCGACGAGCATCAGAGCCGGTGTAGTAGGATTCAATCTTAGTCCTTAATTTATGCTTTGGTTGTTTGATGGTTCGTCTGAGGGCATAGCAGGATTTCTTGTAGGCGTCCTGATTAGTGTCCCTCTCCTTGAAAGCGGCAGCTCTTGCCTTTAGCTCGATGCGGATGTTGACTGGCTTCATGGCTTCTGGTTAGGATATGTATGTACGGTCACTGTGGGGACAACATTGTCGATGCACTTATTGATGAAGCCGATGACTGAGGTGATATACTCCTCAAGGCCATTGTATGAATCCCGGAACATATTCTAGGCTGTGCTTGCAAAACAGTTCTGTAGCGGTCCTCATGAGAGCCAGTTCCATCATAGCGCTTGGTGGTTTTTGCGACTGCACTTTAAGAAACGTTCAGGTTCTTGAAATGTTCCCGATTGACTGACCTTCATGTTTTAAGTAATGATGAACTGTCATTTCTCTTTGCTTATTATAGCTGTTCTTGCCATAATATGGACTTTTATCAAATAGAGATATCTTCTGTATACCACCCATGCCTTGTCACAACACAACTGATTGGCTCAAACGCATTAAGAAGGAAAACAATTCCACAATTAACTTTTAACAAGGCACACCTGTTAATTGAAATGCATTCCAGATGACTATCTCATGAAGCTGGTTGAGAGAATGCCTAGAGTGTGCAAAGCAGTCATCAAGGCAAAGGGTGGCTATACGGAAGAATCTCAATTATAAAATATATTTTGATTATTTTAACACTTTGATTACTACATGATTCATGTGTTATTTCAGCTTTCTTATATCTCCTAGATATAGGACAGACACTACAAAATTATTTTCTATGGGCAATAGCAGTAATGACCAAAGGTAATATTTCAAAATTCTAAATCAAATAGCTAAAGGATCCATGGCATGACCATCTTAAAACAATTCCATATGTTTGTAAGGACCGACGCTGGAGAAGAGAAGCTTGTACTGGGAGTAGAACATTCAACATGGAACAGACATCAAACAGGACAGAGACAGCGTCAGAACCGGGTATGCAAAGACAAACAAACATTAATCCTGAAGCAGGGAACACAGCTTGAAAACAAACAGATATAGGGGAGGTAATGACACAGGTGATTGAGTCCAGGTGAGTCCAATAATCACTGATGCACGTGACGGGGGAAGGCAGGTGTGCGTACTGATGGTGGCAGGATGGTGGCACCTTTGAGCGCCAGGGAGGGGGAGCGGGAGCAGGCGTGAGTGACAATGTTAACTTGTATTTTGGCTGGTATGACCATTCTGCAAAGTCCAGATCCTTTGGCTGCCGTTATAAAGTGTGTGTCATTGCCATGAGCAAAATAATCTTAATCTCTCTCCAAAATCTTCTTAACTCTAGCTCCCCAGAGTTGCTTGTTTTGAATATTTCCCTAAATAAACACTTGATTGTGTAGTTAACTCAAATTAGCCTAAAAACATTAGCCTACAAGTTCTGTCTGCTTCAAGTCCAGAAAATCTAAGCAATATCAGCTTTTGAATGTCGTCAAGATGGTTGCCTGTACACTGAATAGAATCGCCAGATGGATAATCACTTGATAGTCAAAATTCATACATAGTTATACCTACAGTATAATAAATATATGAATTTAAACGTTGTTTGCACTACCTACGATTTGAATATTGGAACTAGAAGTCTTCCTCTGGGAAAACAAATAGTGTCCGTTACAGTAGAAAGCAGCACACAATGACAAACATATTAAACTGTCAAACAGCTGTCAACATGATGCTTCCTCCACAGATACAAAATATGCAAATCTACTAAAGTTGTAGCTGTATAGTGGTACTAGTAAAAAGTATATTTCTCAGTACTTGATACAACAAAGACTGTGTATAGAATGTGTTAAGCCAATTAAACATTCCGTGCAGATAACCTGGAATCAATAGAAGAGCTGAACATGAGCTATTTTAAGGTCACTGCCTACTGCTATTCTTTAAACTGTCAGATTTCTAATTAATTTGTTTTGCCCACTTCATGAAAATACACATATCGGACCTTATTTATAAAACCTTTATAGCAATGAAAGACAAGACTAAGACTGGCCATACATACTGTACATCCATTCATTTTTTAAAACCGGTACACCTTCAGACGAGTTCCGTGACAAGGAGAACACCACCATGTTCATGAGTCTCATCTTTCCATAGAGGGGTCATATTAGTTTCCTGGTCTGACAAACAGTGCTGTAGCTCTGCCACTTTCCACCGCAGTTTGCAGATGTGGAAAGCCGACAGGCGGATGTGGTGGATTGAGTGAAGCCCATACAAAAAAAAACATATCTTCAGCTTAAAAAGACTGATTTCTGTCACTATCGTCGATAGGGAACGGACCAAGGCGCAGCGTGGGTTGAGTTCCACGTACTTTATTACAACGTGAAACTACAAAAACAATAAACATAACACGACCGAGAAAACCATAGTGCACAAATAAGTAACACAAACAATATCCCACAACGCAGGTGGGAACAAAGGACAATTTAAGTATGATCCCCAATTAGAGAAAACAATAATCAGCTGCCTCTAATTGGGAACCATACCAAATACACCAACATAGAAATAACAATACTAGAGCACCCCCTAGTCACACCCTGACCTAAAACACCATAGAGAAACCCGAGGGCTCTCTATGGTCAGGGCGTGACAGATTTCCAAGGGGATTTGTTTGTTTTTTTACTCACAAGTGCATCAATCAACTCTAGGGGGTTCAATAACCTATTTCAATATATAACAATATGTTGCAATTGTTCACATGAACTTTCTGTGTACTCATGGAATTGGCATACCATTACGAATTGTATGGCCTCAGCCATCAGCCACTCAATTGCAATTCTTACCTTTTCTACGTTAAGATAGAAAGAAACACCGATATTAGCCCCTGCTTTAATTAACAAGTCTTTTCAGTCCACTAGAATGGGAAAAGTAGTAGGAATGTATAAGTAGCAGGACTATGTCATGAACTCAACATTGGTTGCAAGATTGTTGATGATGAATAATAAGAGCAGTAAAATACTGTATGTACAATTACTGGTAAGTGGGTTTAAATTGACTAAATATGCTATATACATCGTGATTATGTTACAATTAGAATCTATAGTAATACTATTGTAATTGGAACTGTAAATGTATGTTTTCATTTTCTTTTTTCTTTTTTTTTTCTTTTTTTTACCCCTTTTTCTCCCAAATTTCGTGGTATCCAATTGTTGTAGTAGCTACTATCTTGTCTCATCGCTATAACTCCCGTACGGGCTCGGGAGAGACGAAGGTTGAAAGTCATGCGTCCTCCGATACACAACTACTGCTTCTTAACACAGCGCGCATCCAACCCGGAAGCCAGCCGCACCAATGTGTCTGAGGCTACACCGTGCACCTGGCAACCTTGGTTAGCGCGCACTGCGCCCGGCCCGCCACAGGAGTCGCTGGTGCGTGATGAGACAAGGACATCCCTACCGACCAAGCCCTCCCTAACCCGGACGACTAGGCCAAATTGTGCGTCGCCCCACGGACCTCCCGGTCGCGGCCGGTTACGACAGAGCCTGGGCGCAAACACAGGGACTCTGATGGCACAGCTGGCGCTGCAGTACAGCAACCCTTAACCACTGCGCCACCCGGGAGGCCCTATGTTTTCATTTTCATCAAAGACATTCAAAAAGTATTTTTCCCTCAGGCGTATTAAACTGAAACTGTTCACATGCTTAAGCACTGTTTAACTACATTTCCATAGGAAATGCTTTTGTTTACGTACTTTCTGCTGAAACGTGACTACATTTCTCAGAACCTGGACAAAAACTTTAGTACAGCTGTTAATCTAACTGCACTGTCCAATTTACAGCAGCAATTACAGTTCAAAAATACCATGCCATTATTTGAGGAGAGTGCACAACAACAAAACACTTTTATCACAGCAGCTGGTTTCATACATTCACCTCTGAAGGTAAATAATGTACTTACATTCAGTAATCTTGCTCTGATTTGTCATCCTGAGTGTCCCAGAGATAAAAGGCAGCACAGTTTTATTTGATCAAATCAATTTTTATATTCAAATGTAGGAACTGGGTTTTACAATTTGAACCCCTGCTGTCTCTGGCCCCACACCGACCCTGCCTGGCCATCTAGATGTGTGAAAGTTAGTGTCTTTTCTGTAGGGAAGCTAATTATCCATCATGTATGACTATCTTGGGAGTGTGTAAACATATTTTTTTTTATTTGAAATGTTCTCTATAGTTATGTACTTGAAAATGTATCAATTGACCAATTCGGCTCATTTGGAAAAACTCCTGGCAGACTAGATACAAAATATAGTGCAGTAATAGAATGCTATACTGAATAAGCCTGAAACCTTGCACACACACTGCTGCCATTTGGTGGTCAAGATCTAAATTGCGCCCAAACTCATATCTGATTATATGACCTTACTCTTACATTTCGAAGATGATAACATTTTTTTTAAACACATCTTTTACCAGATCTAACCTGTAATATTCTCCTACATTCATTTCACATTTCCACAAAGTTCAAAGTGTTTCCTTTAAAATGCAAATCCTTGCTTCAGCTCCTGAGCTACAGGCAGTTAGATGAGGGTGTCATTTTAGGCAAAAACATTGAAAAAAATTGTATTATCCTTAAGAGGTTTTAAGTACAGTACTGCCTACATATGAAAAGCATTCGTTAAACAGCGAAAGCCAGTGTAACGGCATTCTGAGGTGGAAGAAGGTGAGGACCAAGGTGCAGCGTCGTAAGTGTTCATGATTTTTAATAATAATCAAAACCGACCACTGAATAACAAAGAAACAACTGAAACAGTTCTGCCTGGTGCAGACACACAAAGACTGAAAATAACCACCCACAAAACACAAAGGAAAATAGGCTACCTAAATATGGTTCTCAATCAGGGACAACGATAGACAGCTGCCTCTGATTGAGAACCATAGCAGGCCAAACACAGAAATAGAAAATATAGAAAACTAACATAGACTGCCCAACCCAACTCACACCCTGACCATACTAAATAAAGACAAAACAAAGGAACAAAGGTCAGAATGTGACAGCCAGAGCCATAAAATACAGGGAAAAATAACAAATAAAAAAGTACTTGTGCCTCTCTCTCTGAGGATACTGGAGCCATCAGCTGTAAAGACATGGCCTGCGCTGAGGCGGACTCTGGGAATATTCAATTTGAAGGCCATAAAATAATATTGTCAACCCTGTTAACAGCCGGCCCCTAAAAGCAATGTCTGGTTACATGTTAGGAGTTAGCGGGTGGAAGTGCTTGCCCTACACACTCCATCTACCCCAAGGAGATTTAGTGTGAAGATAATGCGCCAAGAAAGATGTCATAAATAGTCACAACTTCAGCCTCTCCTCCCTGTATACCCAATGCAGTCTTCTTCTTGAGGTATCTACAAGGTGTGGAGACAAGCCAGTGTTAAGTGTAATACATAGAGACTCAGAGCTCACCAAGTCTGACATGGTCTTTGGACAAAAGGTTTTTCTAAAACATTTATCAGGCTGATGATTAAATGTAGTTGGACTCATACAACAGTTGGTTTAAACAAACAATCTTTGACAACACAAACAATCTGTTATCTCGAATACAAATGTATAGTTAGATTTATAAAATGTTTCACAATTGTACAGTTGTCATTTCATAGCACTCTAATGCCATAGCAGTTTAGACTTATAAAGTTCTCGCCAACGATCCATGTTCTTTATACGTTCATTTTCTGAGGTGTGTTTAACAAAGGAAATTATTGGCGAACGTTAGCTAGCAATTTTTTCCATTTGTTTTGTGTTAGCCACAAACATTTGCTAACGTTAGCTAACAGTCGGAGAAGGTAGTGTGTGGTAAACGTAAGTGTCTGTTTCTATCAAACGGGTCAGTAATCATTTGACGCGTCAAATAAGACTGATTGACAAGTCAAACAAGCTTATTGACCAATTAAGACTTGAATGTGACTGCACTTCACTTAAAGGGCAACTCTGCCACGTTTCAACCTCATATTCATTATCTACCGTACCAAACCAGTAGGATGGGGAGTTACTAGAGGTTAAAGGGCAACTCTGCCACGTTTCAACCTCATATCCATTATCTACCGTACCAAACCAGTAGGATGGGGAGTTACTAGAGGTTAAAGGGCAACTCTGCCACGTTTCAACCTCATATCCATTATCTACCGTACCAAACCAGTAGGATGGGGAGTTACTAGAGGTTAAAGGGCAACTCTGCCACGTTTCAACCTCATATTCATTATCTACCGTACCAAACCAGTAGGATGGATAGTTACTAGAGGTTAAAGGGCAACTCTGCCACGTTTTAACCTCATATTCATTATCTACCGTACCAAACCAGTAGGATGGGGAGTTACTAGAGGTAAAAGGGCAACTCTGCCACATTTCAACCTCATATTCATTATCTACCGTACCAAACCAGTAGGATGGAGAGTTACTAGAGGTTAAAGGGCAACTCTGCCACGTTTCAACCTCATGTTCATTATCTACCCTACCAAACCAGTAGGATGGGGAGTTACTAGAGGTTAAAGGGCAACTCTGCCACGTTTCAACCTCATATTCATTATCTACCGTACCAAACCAGTAGGATGGGGAGTTATTAGAGGTTAAAGGGCAACTCTGCCATGTTTCAACCTCATATTCATTATCTACCGTACCAAACCAGTAGGATGGGGAGTTACTAGAGGTTAAAGGGCAACTCTGCCACGTTTCAACCTCATATTCATTATCTACCGTACCAAACCAGTAGGATGGAGAGTTACTAGAGGTTAAAGGGCAACTCTGCCACGTTTCAACCTCATATTCATTATCTACCGTACCAAACCAGTGTCTACATACTGTACATGAAAACGGCGCATTTCTACATTTTGTAGAACAAATATAACATTCAAAAGTTCTACCAGATGACATCATCAAAAGTTTAAAGATTTTAGCGAGAAAATACCCTTTCTCTGGCTAGAAACTTGTTGCAGGTTTTGAAAATCACAGTTTTGAATCCTACTGTGTGGTGTCACCGCTACATTTTTTGGGGGACTTTTCTTACCTATTTAACCACAGACGATAGAAATGTGCTGTTTTCAAATAATGTAGACACTAGTTTGGGGATGGAGATGTTTCATTTTATTTAACCTTTATTTAACTAGGCAAGTCAGTTGAGAACAGATACTTATTTACAATGACTGCCTACCCCGGCCAAACCCTAACGACGCTGGGCCAATTGTGCGCTGCCCTATTGGACTCCCAATCATGGCCGGTTCTGATACAGCCTAGAACCAAACCAAGGTCTGTAGTGATGCCTCTAGTACTGAGATACAGTGCCTTAGACTACTGGGCCACTCGGGAGCCCCAGATAATGAATATGAGGTTAAAAAGTGGCGAAATTGCTCTTTAATAATTTAACACGTACAGTACCAGTTGAATGTTTGGACACACTCATTACAGGTTTTTTCTTCATTTTTACTATTTGCGACAAAATTGTCACTGGTACTGTACTGTACAAATGTGTTTTATGAATTACACTCGTAATTCATGTGTCACAGTAATTCAATGGTACGCATGCTATGATGCTGGTAAAGTTGTCTCGTGCACCTGCCACATGAAGCAGGCACACTTCCCCAAGCTCTCAGACTCTTAGTCAGAAACAAAGAAAAGCAATCTATTGATGGATGCAAACAATGGTCTCCCGCAACAACAGAAAAGGTCAAAAACATAGCAAAACTACATTATCTATTTCAGTATAGCCTAGCTATTTAGTTTCTAACTATGTAGGTGTCATCGTCTGAATACCCCGATTTTACTGGAACTGGTACTCAGGGTACCCTGGTCTCAATTCTGCTACCCTGAATAAATGAAAGTTCATAAAAACTTTTTCAAAAATAGTATGTGGTCAGAGTATGAAGCTAGCTAGCTGCTAGCTTTCTAAGCGAAGTTAACAAACAGATTACCGACCATTTCAAATCCCCCCGTACCTTCTCCGCTATGCAATCTGGTTTCAGAGCTGGTCATGGGTGCACCTCAGCCACGCTCAAGCTCTTAAACGATATCATAACCGCCATTGATGAGAGACATTACTGTGTAGCCGTATTCATCAACGTGGCTAAGGCTTTCGGCTTTCGACTTTCGTCAATCACAACATTCTTATTGGCAGACTCGACAGCCTTGGTTTCTCAAATTATTGCCTCGCCTGGTTCACCAACTACTTCTCTGATACAGTATGTATGTCAAATTGGAGGGCCTCTTGTCCGGACCTCTGGCAGTCTCTATGGGGGTGCCTCTGGCAGTCTCTATGTCGCTCTTGCTGCGGGTGATTCTTTGATCCATCTCTACGCAGAGGACACCATTCTGTATACCTCTGGCCCTTCTTTGGACACTGTGTTAACTAACCTCCAGATGAGCTTCAATGCCATGCAACTCTCCTTCCGTGGCCTCCAACTGCTCTTAAATGCAAGTAAAACTAAATGCCTGCTCTTCAACCGATTGCTGCCCGCACCTGCCCACCCGTCCAACATCACTACTCTGGACGGTTCTGACTTAGAATATGTGGACAACTACAAATACCTAGGTGTCTGGTTAGACTGTAAACTCTCCATCCAGACTCACATTAAACATCTCCAATCCAAAATTAAATCCAGAATCGGCTTCCTATTTCGCAACAAAGCATCCTTCACTAATGCTGCCAAACATACCCTTGTAAAACTGACCATCCTACCGATCCTCGACTTTGGCGATGTCATTTACAAAATAGCCTCCAACACTCCACTCAACAAATTGGATGCAGTCTGTCACAGTGCTATTCGTTTTGTCACCAACGCCCCATATACTACCCACCACTGCGACCTGTATGCTGCCGTTGGCTAGCCCTTGCTTCATACTCGTCGCGAAACCCACTGGCTCCAGGTCATCTACACGTCTCTATTAGGTAAAGCCACGCCTTATCTCAGCTCACTGGTCACCATAGCAACACCCACCCGTAGCACACCCTTTGGTCGCCTCTTCTTCCAGCTCTCTGCTGCCAATGACTGGAACGAACTGCAAACATCTCTGAAGCTGGAGACTCTTACCTCCCTCACTAGCTTTAAGCACCAGCTGTCAGAGCAGCTCACAGATCACTGCACCTGTACATAGCTCATCTGTAAATAGCCCATCCAATCTTCCTCATCCCAATACTGTATTTATTTTATTTATCTTGCTCTTTTTCACCCCAGTATCTCAACTTGCACACTCATCTTCTGCACATCCTACCATTCCAGTGTTTAATTGCTATATTGTAATTACTTTGCCACCATGGCCTATTTATTGCCTTACCTCATTTGCACATGCTGTATATAGATGTTTCCACTGTATTATTGATTGTAGGTTTGTTTATTCCTTGTGTAACTGTGTTGTTGTATGTGTCGAACTGCTTTGCTTTATCTTGGCCAGGTCGCAGTACCTGGTTAAATAAAGGTGAAATAAAATAGTACAAGGGGCAGGCAAACGGTCGGTCAAGGCAGGCAAAGAGTCATAATCCAAATCAGAGTCAGGCAGACAGGTCAGCACTGGGAAGACTAGGGAAAAACTAGAGCACAGGAAACACGGCAACACACTGCTAGGACTTGACATGACAAATTGGCAACAGACAAACAGAAAACGCAGGTATAAATACACAGGGGATAATGAGGGGAGATGGGAAACACCTGGTGGGGAGTGGAGACAAGCGCAAAGACAGGTGAAACAGATGAGGGTGTGACACTTGTAGTGTGCAAACCGTTTTGTCAACATGAGAGGATGGCATTGGTTGTTTCTCTACAAGTAGGGTGAGTCAACGTGCTTTTTCTACTTTTGTGCACACACACACACACACCACACGTCAGTAACATTGACATTTAGTTTTTGTTGATTGGACTAAATCATTTTGGGTAGCTTTACATTTTTATCGCTTTGGTACTAGTTTCACAAGTATGTGGTACATTTTCACAACTCCAAACTAGTCACACGTGTAGCGCAGTCAGTCTTTCATTCAAAACCTGTCAATGTGCATTAATTTGGATTGTAAACATCTCTCAACGCACAACCATTGATTCAAAATAAAAGTTTGTGAAATGTAATGAGAACATTGGTTTAATCACAAACACAACAATATTATATATTTTTTATTTAGTCATTTTAACTACTGTACCAGTTAATCCAATAACAATTAATTAAAGACATGTGTTTCAAATCATTAGAAGTGCTGAAAATATACAGTGCCTTGCGAAAGTATTCGGCCCCCTTGAACTTTGCGACCTTTTGCCACATTTCAGGCTTCAAACATAAAGATATTAAACTGTATTTTTTTATGAAGAATCAACAACAAGTGGGACACAATCATGAAGTAGAACGACATTTATTGGATATTTCAAACTTTTTTTAACAAATCAAAAACTGAAAAATTGGGCTTGCAAAATTATTCAGCCCCCTTAAGTTAATACTTTGTAGCGCCACCTTTTGCTGCGATTACAGCTGTAAGTCGCTTGGGGTATGTCTCTATCAGTTTTGCACATCAAGAGACTGAAATTTTTTCCCATTCCTCCTTGCAAAACAGCTCGAGCTCAGTGAGGTTGGATGGAGAGCATTTGTGAACAGCAGTTTTCAGTTCTTTCCACAGATTCTCGATTGGATTCAGGTCTGGACTTTGACTTGGCCATTCTAACATCTGGATATGTTTATTTTTGAACCATTCCATTGTAGATTTTGCTTTATGTTTTGGATCATTGTCTTGTTGGAAGACAAATCTCCGTCCCAGTCTCAGGTCTTTTGCAGACTCCATCAGGTTTTCTTCCAGAATGGTCCTGTATTTGGCTCCATCCATCTTCCCATCAATTTTAACCATCTTCCCTGTCCCTGCTGAAGAAAAGCAGGCCCAAACCATGATGCTGCCACCACCATGTTTGACAGTGGGGATGGTGTGTTCAGCTGTGTTGCTTTTACGCCAAACATAACGTTTTGCATTGTTGCCAAAAAGCCAATTTTGGTTTCATCTGACCAGAGCACCTTCTTCCACATGTTTGGTGTGTCTCCCAGGTGGCTTGTGGCAAACTTTAAACAACACTTTTTATGGATATCTTTAAGAAATGGCTTTCTTCTTGCCACTCTTCCATAAAGGCCAGATTTGTGCAATATACGACTGATTGTTGTCCTATGGACAGAGTCTCCCACCTCAGCTGTAGATCTCTGCAGTTCATCCAGAGTGATAATGGGCCTCTTGGCTGCATCTCTGATCAGTCTTCTCCTTGTATGAGCTGAACATTTAGAGGGACGGCCAGGTCTTGGTAGATTTGCAGTGGTCTGATACTCCTTCCATTTCAATATTATCGCTTGCACAGTGCTCCTTGGGATGTTTAAAGCTTGGGAAATCTGTTTGTATCCAAATCCGGCTTTAAACTTCTTCACAACAGTATCTCGGACCTGCCTGGTGTGTCCCTTGTTCTTCATGATGCTCTCTGCGCTTTTAACGGACCTCTGAGACTATCACAGTCCAGGTGCATTTATACGGAGACTTGATTACACACAGGTGGATTGTATTCATCATCATTAGTCATTTAGGTCAACATTGGATCATTCAGAGATCCTCACTGAACTTCTGGAGAGAGTTTGCTGCACTGAAAGTAAAGGGGCTGAATAATGTGTCCCACTTGTTGTTGATTCTTCACAAAAAATACAGTTTTATATCTTTATGTTTGAAGCCTGACATGTGGCAAAAGGTCGCAAAGTTCAAGGGGGCCGAATACTTTCGCAAGGCACTGTAATGCTACAGTACTGTAAATTACAGTTTTCACATTAGGCAATACACTTACATTACCCAACAACATTGACAGAAAATCTATCACTTCCATAATATCTATCCAATGTTTAATCAAAGGTGTGATCAATGAAGAAATCCTTTAGTCATTAATGCAAAAAATATTTTTTATTTTTCAGATATAATTGCAACATAGGTGTCCTGTCTGTAATCAAATTAAATGAAACAAATGAAAGTAATGAAAATAAAACATAACGTTCAGCACACATTCATTTGCTTCAAAACTGTCTTGAGCAGTTGGCAATAAATTCTCATCCACATCACAATGAATGTCTTTACTGTTCATGCACCACGGGAAAAACCTTTTGACATGGCGATTCCAAGCTTGACAGCGGTCTGCATTGATGTTGTTACGTGCCTCATCCCATGGCCAGAAGGAGGATGGCATGCTCATGGGGATGGCGATCATACACTTTCCACCTCCATGCTGAAAAAATGTGTCAATAGGGTTGAGAAAAGGAGAGTATGGGGACAGGTATAGGGTCACGAATCGGGGATGGGCCCGAAACCATGCCTGAACCACTTCTGCATGGTGGAACCTGACATTGTCTCAGACAGTGACATAGGTGACCCCTTCACCTTGACAGGCCTGGTCAATTGAATTGAGAAACAAAATGAGGTGTGCAGAGTTGTAGGATTCAAGTAACAGCCTACATCCTACCACACCATCTTCAGAGATAGCTGCGGGTAATTGTAGGTATGCCCATGAATGCCTCAATGGCGAAGGTGTCATCGTTCTCCTCAATGGCCTGCTTTATTTCAGACAGCTGTATGTCATTCCTGGCCCTCGCCATTTCCACCAAGGCCAACTCCGACTGGTCGGTCACCACACAGCCATGGCCACCACCATGGGGTCTTCTGTCAATTCTGAGGGTAGGACAGAGTATACTGTCAACAGATCATACTAAGATGTTTTGTGAATTTACATGCATTACAATATGTAATTTACTGTAAATGTAACGGTAAAGCATAGTGCATATTCTGCAGGCTCACCGGTTTTCTTGGCAACATATTTTCATGATCTAATGGACAGTTGATCTTTTCAGATTGGGATGAACTAATCTGTCAGCCTCTGCCATGATAAGGCCTTTGTGTACCACATGGTCAACGACGATGGCCTGGACTTTACGAGACACAACAGTTCTCTGCAGTCTGCCTCCCTCTCGCTGATGTCCACCTCTTTGACGGGGCCCATGCCCACATCTTTGACCTCTTTAATGAGGCCCTTGCCCACCTCTGTGATGGGCCCCTTGTCCATGAGCTCTTTGATTTCTTCTTCTCCCTTGCTGTCTATCCTGCTCCAAGTGGAAGAAATTGCAAGTGTTCACACATACCCTTTTAAATGGTGACCAATTTTGGTTACCACTATGCGAAATCAATTAGCAGTAACGAGTAACGAGTACAGGTCATTTAGATGTTTATACTTTACAAACATACTTTTTTTGCTGTAGTTCTCAAAATCCATAGATAGTAGACAAACCAGTTCAAAATCTATAGGTTTACCAAACTGTTAAGTGATTAACCATTACGCGCAGTTGCATTAAGTGATGGTCAAATGTATTTAAACAAATGAGAAGAGAATCATATGAAAAGTATTGTGAGCATTGCATTGTGAAAGCCAATTACTTTATATGAAAGGTATTTCTGGATGAAACACGGATTAGGTTTGGTAAAAAAGGGCTGTGTGATTTTATGTGTCGTACTTAGTCAATTGAAAATGTACTTAAAGTTTAGAAAAACAGCCTTTTTGATGATCTATTTTTAGAGTTGTGAGGTTTTACCACATAGTGCTGTGGAAAGGTATTTGCCACCTTTCTGATTTTCTATATTTTTGCTTATTTTTGTTCCTGAATGTTATCAGATCTTCAACCAAAACTTAACATTAGATAAAGGGAACCTGAGTTTACAAATAACAAATTATATGTATTTAATTAACAAAGTTAGGCAACACCCAAATCCCCTGCGTGAAAAAGTAATTCACCCTTACACTCAATAACTGGTTGTGCCACCTTTAGCCGCAATGACTGCAACCAAATGCTTCCTGTAGTTGTTGAGCAGTCTCTCACATCGCTGTGGAGGAATTTTGGCCCACTCTTGCATGCAGAACTGCTTTAACTCTGCAACATTTGTGGGGTTTCAAGCATGAACTGCTTGTTTCAAATCCTGCCACAACATCTCTTGGGATTAGGTCTGGACTTTGACTACACCATTCCAAAACTTCAAATTTGTTTATTTTTAGCCATTTTCATGAAGACTTGATTTGGTGTTTTGGATCATTGTCTTGCTGCGCTTCAGCTTCAGCTCACAGGCGGATGGCCTCACATTCTGCTGTATAATTCTCTGATACAGAGCAGAATTCATGGTTCCTTCCATTAAGACACCCCCAAACCATCACACTACCACCACCATGCTTGACAGTTGGTATTATGTTCTTACTGTGAAATGCATTGTTTGATTTTTGCCAGGTATAATGGGACCCATGTCTAAAAATATTTTTAAAATCTTCTTCTCATGGACCAAATGACACCTTCTTCTGACTTAAGTTGTGAACTCATATAATTAACATAGCATTATGAATTATATAACCTCAGCCATCAACCACTCAATGGCCTTTGGGTAAATTGAGCTATATAATAACACCCAGGCCTCTACTTCAACAAGTCCTTTCAGAGTACTTGAATGAGAAAATACTCAAGGTGCTATGTATATTTTAACTCTGTAATGAACTAAAAAACATGAATAGAAGCATATCACAGAACAGTAAAACAACCTGCAATATAATTCAGTCAACCACAGATTAAACTGCAAGATTGATGATCATCAAAAATAAGTGCAGTAAAATACTGTATGGTAGAATTACTGATATACTAAATATTCTGATGACGTTACACTAAGAATCTACCCTGAGTGTACAAAACATTAGGAACACCTTACTAATATTGAGTTGCACCCCCCCTTTACCCTCAGAACAGTCTCAATTGATCGTGGGATGGTCTCTACAAGGTGTTGAATGGGTTCCATGGGGATGCTGGCCCATGTTGACTACAATGCTTCCCACAGTTGTCAAGTTGGCTGGATGTCCTTTGGGTGGTGGACCATTCTTGATACACACGGGAAACTGTTGTGTGTGTGAAAAACCCAGCAGCGTTGCAGTTCTTGTCACACTCAAAACGGTGTGCACCTATTACCATGTCTTGTTCAAGGAACTTAAATGTTTTGTCTTGTCCATTCACCCTATGAATGGCACACATACACAATCCATTTCTCAATTATCTCAAGGCTTAAAGACTGTTTTTTTAACCTGTTCCCTCACCTTAATCTACACTGATTGAATTGGATTTAAAAGGTCACATCAATAAGGAATCATAACGTTCAGTTGGATTCACCTGGTCAGTCTGTCATGGAAAGAAAACATTAGTTACATAGCAAAAACATTCACAAAGCTACAAACGACAGGGAAAAAATGAACACAAAATTATAATTTTGTCTCTCTCTCCCAGAGGATACTGGAGCCATCAGCTGTAAAGACATGGCCTGCGCTGAGGCGGACTCAGGGATTATTTAATCTGAAGCCTTAAGAGTATTGTCAACCCTGTTAACAGCCGGCCCCTAAAAGCAATGTCTGTTTACATGTTAGGAGTTAGCGGGTGGAAGTGCTTGCCCTACACACTCCATCTACCCCAAGGAGATTTAGTGTGAAGATAATGCGCCAAGAAAGATTTCATAAATAATCACAACTTCAGCCTCCTCCCTGTATACCCAATGCAGTCTTCTTCTTGAGGTATCTACAAGGTGTGGAGACAAGCCCGTGTTAAATGTAATACATAGAGACTCAGAGCTGACATTGTATTAGGACAAAATGGCTGATGATTAAATAAGATAGTTAGATGCATAAAACAGTTGGTTTAAACTAACAATCTTTGATAACACAAACAATCTGTGATCTAGAATACAAAGGTATAGTTATATTTATAAAATGTATCACAATTGTACAATTGTTATTTCCTAGCATAGCAGTTTAGACTTATTTGTTCTTGCCAACGTTCCATGTTCCGTATACGTTCATGTTCAGGTCTTGATCACAAAACACACGAAAGTCTCACTTAAATAGCAAATAATGAATGGTACCTAAACTCTGTTTTGAAGTATGTGACTGGGAATGTAGACGAATGAGACGTCGCATGTAGAAGTTGACTTTGTCGTTGTGTAAGTCACCTCAATGACTTCGTTAGACTGAGGACAGTAAAACGCCATAAGTATGGATTGAAATGCATTTTTCTTGAAAGGGTTTTATGTGGTCTCTGGGGAAAGGGTGATGTCAGCACACTGTTGTCAACCCAACATGAAAACAGATATTTTACATGCTGTCAGACTGGGGCTAACGCCAGGAGACCGCACCAGACCAGTGGCAGCTGCCTCAGGATCACACAACAGCACTTCTAATATTAGCTTTAGAACAATAACAGATTTATTCACTGTTGCACCTTCACAAAAGCACTGCTACAGAAATGGTGCCTTGCTCTTCACAGAAATGGGATTGCAAATTGACAACAGGTCATTTAGATCTGGAACCTGGAGATAACTGATAATCATTATGCAATAAAACAAGATCATAGAGTGACAAGGAGTTGAAAGGGCACTGGAGTTTTAGATACACCGACTCATATACATCAACCATGACTTTCCTTTCAGACTGAAAATGCTCTGGCCTGAGTGCTTTCTCAGTCTGGAAGCTGTCGTAGAAACAGTTTGTCATCGTACTATTCATTTTGGGCTTTTATGTGAAATATCGGACGGGGGTTGTAAATGACCTTCTCCTGAGGAGGGCAAGAAAATATGATCTACTAAAGAAGGCTTTCAGTGCTAGAAACTACGACATGCAGTACAATTCAGTGAAACATATGTCCTTGCAGCCTCAACTGCACTGCGTGCTGGATACTGATCAACGGTAGTAGGCATGCCAATCTGGTCAGACTTAAAATTCAGAAGACATTACATGACAGCCTTCAGCTACATAAACCAAAATGGCGCCGGAAGAAATGGCTGCAGTTTTACGGGCGCCCAACCAATTGTGCTATTTTTTCTTGCGTTATTTGTAACTTATTTTGTACATAATGTTTCTGCAACCGTATCTTACGGCAGAAAAGAGCTGCTGGATATCAGGATAGCGATCACTCACCTCGGATAAGACAAAGATTTGTTCAACAACAAGCAAGACTCACATGATATTCTCCAAACACCCGGCAGGGACGACATCCCAGTTATTCGCAAGCGGAAGCGACGCAGGTACAGAGGACGAAGAGCCGGATGCCATCGTCAGGACCCACAGAAGGCGAGTAGGAAAGCTGCCGTTACCGTCAATATTACTCGCCAACGTACAATCATTGGACAATAAATTAGGTACGATCACGAATATCCTACCAACGGGACATCAAAACTGTAATATCCTATGTTTCACGGAATCGTGGCTGAATGAAGACATGGATATTCAGCCACGGCGGTCTGTGCATATTTGTAAACAACAGCTGAAGCACGAAATCTAAGGAAGTCTCTAGAGTATATTGTGATAAATTGCAGGCCACACTACTTGCCTAGAGAGTACTCAGCTATACAATTTGGGGCTGTTTATTTACCACCACAAACAGATGCTGGCACTAAGACTGCACTCAGTCAGCTGTATAGGGAAATAAGCAAACAGAAAACCACTCACCCAGAGTCGGCGCTCCTAGTGGCCGGAGACTTTAATGCAGGGAAACTTAAATCAGTTCTACCAAATCTCTATCAACATGTTAAATGTGCAACCAGAGGGAAAACAATTCTAGATCACCTGTACTCCACACACAGAGACGTGTACAAAGCTCTCCCTCGCCCTCCATTTGGTAAATCCGACCACAACTCTATCCTCTTGATTCCTGCTCACAAGCGAAAATTAAAGCAGGAAGCACCAGTGACTCGGTCTATAAAAAAGTGGTCAGATGAAGCAAGTGATAAACTACAGGACTGTTTTGCTATCACAGATTGGAACATGTTCTGGGATTCTTCCGATGACATTGAGGAATACACCACATCAGTCACTGGCTTTATCAATAGGTGCATCGAGGACGTCGTCCCCACAGTGACTGTACATACATACCCCAACCAGAAGCCATGGATTACAGGCAAAATTCACACTGAGCTAAAGGGTAGAGCTGCCGCTTTCAAGGTGCGGGACTCTAACCCAGAAGCTTACAAGAAATCCCGCTATGCCCTGCAACGAACCATCAAACAGGCAAACCGTCTATACAGGGCTAAGATTGAATCATACATACACCGGTTCCGACGCTCGTCAGATGTGGCAGGGCTTGCAAACTATTACAGACTACAAAGGGAAGCACAGCCGCGAGCTGCCCAGTGACACGAGCCTACCCGACGAGCTAAATCACTTCTATGCTCGCTTCGAGGCAAGCAATACTGAGGCATGCATGAGAGCATCAGCTGTTCCGGACAACTGTGTGATCACGCTCTCCGTAGCCGACGAGATTAAGACCTTTAAACAGGTCAACATGCATAAGGCTGCGGGGCCAGATAGATTACCAGGACGTATGCTCCGGGCATGTGCTGACCAACTGGCGGGTGTCTTCCCTGTAATACCAACATGTTTGTAATACCAACATGTTTCAAGCAGACCACCATAGTCCCTGTGCCCAAGAACACAAAGGCAACCTGTCTAAATGAATACAGACCCATAGCACTCACGTTCATATCCATGAAGTGCCTTGAAAGGCTGGTAATGGCTCACATCAACACCATTGTCCCAGAAACCCTAGACCCACTCCAATTTGTATACCGCCCAAACAGATCCACAGATGATGCAATCTCTATTGCACTCCACACTGCCCTTTCCCACCTGGACAAAAGGAAAACCTATGTGAGAATGCTATTCATTGACTACAGCTCAGCATTCAACACCATAGTACCCTCAAAGCTCATCACTAAGCTAAGGACCCTGGGACTAAGCACCTCCCTCTGCAACTGGATCCTGGACTTCCTGATGGGCCGCCCCCAGGTGGTGAGGGTAGGTAGCAACACATCTGCCATGCTGATCCTCAACACTGGAGCTCCCCAGGGGTGCGTGCTCAGTCCCCTCCTGTACTCCCTGTTCACCCACGACTGCATGGCCAGGCACGACTCCAACACCATCATTAAGTTAGCATACGACACAATAGTGGTAGGTCTGATCACCAGCAACGATGAGACAGCCTATAGGGAGGAGGTCAGAGACCTGGCCGGGTGGTGCCAGAATAACAACCTATCCCTCAACGTAACCAAGACTAAGGAGATGATTTTGGACTACAGGAAAAGGATCACCGAGCACGCCCCCATTCTCATCGATGGAGCTGTAGTGGAGCAGGTTGAGAGCTTCAAAGTTTCTTGGTGTCCACATCAACAACAAACTAGAATGTTCCAAACACACCAAGACAGCATCCTGACCGGTTGCATCACTGCCTGGTACGATAATTGTTCTGCCTCTGACCCCAAGGCACTTCAGAGGGTAGTGCGTACGGCCCAGTACATCACTGGGGCAAAGCTGCCTGCCATCCAGGACCTCTACACCAGGCGGTGTCAGAAGAAGGCCCTAAAAATGGTCAAAGACCCCTGCCACCCCAGTCATAGACTGTTCTCTCCCCCCCAACCCCTCTTTTTACACTGCTGCTACTCTCTGTTTATCATATATGCATAGTCACTTTAACTATACATTCATGTACATACTAACTCAATTGGCACGACCATCCAGTACTCCCGCACATTGGCTAACCGGGCTATTTGCATTGTGTCTTGCCACCCGTCAAACCCTATTTTACGCTGCTGCTACTCTCTGTTCATCATATGCATAGTGCATAGTCACTTTAACCATACCTACATGTACATACTACCTCAATAAGCCTGACTAACTGGTGTGTGTGTATATAGCCTTGCTACTGTTATTTTCAAATGTCTTTTTACTGTTGTTTTATTTCTTTACTTACCTACACACACACACACACACACACATATATATATATATAAACTTTTTTTCACACTATTGGTTAGAGCCTGTAGTTAAGCATTTCACTGTAAGGTTGTATTCTGTTGTATTCCGCTCACGTGACAAATATACTTTGATTTGATTTAAACCTCATATTTGGGTGGTTTTCTGATGTTTTATTTCCCATAACTAGGAGAACAGGACACATACAGTATATGTTGTCCTTGGTCACAGTAAGTCAACTGCTGTATGTCCCCACAAATACACTAGGCAACTGGCACGGGAAGACACTGATTATGAGAAAGAACATGCAGACAGCTCTGTCCATATCCTTGGCGTTTTGATTTCAATTCCCATGCACAACTCGGATTTTCAAGGTTTGGAGTCGTTTTTGAATGTAAGCTCGGATTCTGGCTCCGGGGGTTAACAGGGGAGTTCCACACTCTGTTCAACAATTCAGACCATGCTTTCCCCACGTGAGTGTGCATGCAATAGTGCCTGCACTTGTTTATATCTGTGGACGAAGCATCCCACTGGCCACAAATTAAGCATTCATGCTCGGCTGCACTTTTGTGCTCCAGGATGACGTGTCGAGAGTACTAAAACTGACTCTCCACCCTAGGTGCACCACAAGCTTGTTGCTGAGCGCAATACGTTTTGAAGCTGTCAGACCCTTTAAAATGACTTAAATTCATGGTTTTCTTATTTCATCAACAAATGCATTTGGTGTCCTTTTTAAAATGTTTTGATGGAGAGATATATTGGTTTGAATTGTTTACAAATGAGGGGTGCAGGCCTGTGACATGTCTGTACATTTTACATTGCTCAAAGTGGCACAATATCACATTTTATCTGTATCATACGAGCATATAGGGAGAGCAAACACACTGTAAAAAAAACAAACATGGTTACAAAATAATTGACCTGTGTAATGTCATTATTATAAAAAGCATTGCCCCATACAGTGCATTTGGAAAGTATTGAGACACCTTGACTTTTTCCACATTTTGTTACATTACAGACTTACTCTAAATTTGATTAAATAGTTCCCCCCTCATTAATCGACACACAATAACCTGTAATTAAAACAGGTTTTAATAAAATGTTGCTAATGTATTAAATATGAAACAATTAAATATCACATTTACATAAGTATTCAGACCCTTTACTCAGTACTTTGTTGAAGTACCTTTGGCAGTGATTTCAGCCTTGAGTGTTCTTCAGTATGAGGCTACAAGCTTGGCACACCTGTTTTTTGGGAGTTTCTCTCATTTTTCTCTGCAGATCCTCTCAAGCTCTGTCTGGTTCGATGGGGAGCATCGCTGCACAGCTATTTTCAGGTCTCTCCAGAGATGTTCGATCGGGTTCAAGTCTCGGTTTCAAGGACATTCAGAGACTTGTCCCAAAGCCACTCCTGCGTTGTCTTGGCTGTGTGCTTAGGGTAGTCGCCCTGTTGGAAGGTGAACCTTCACCCCAGTCTGAGGTCATGAGCGCTCTGGAGCAGGTTTTCATCAAGGATCCATCTGTTCTTTGTTCCGTTCACCTTACCCTCGATCCGGACTAGTCTCCCAGGCCCTGCAGCTGAAAAACATCCCCACAGCATGATGCTGCAACCACCATGCTTCACAGTAGGGATGGTGGCAGGTTTCCTCCAGACGTGACGCTTGGCATTCAGGCCAAAGAGTTCAATCTTGGTTTCATCAGATCAGAGAATCTTGTTTTCATGGTCTGAGAGTCTTTAGGTGACTTTTGGCAAACTCCAAGCTGGTTGTCATGTGCCTTTTACTGAGAAGTGGCTTCCACCTGGCCACTCTACCATAAAGGCCTGATTGGTGGAGAGCTACAGAGATGGTTGTCCTTTTGAAAGGTTTTCCCATCTCCACAGAGGAACTCAGAGCTCTGTCAGAGTGACCATCGGGTTTTTGGTCACCTCCCTGACCAAGGTCCTTCTCCCCCGGTTGCTCAGTTCTTGGTGGTTCCAAACTTCTTCCATTTAAGAATGATGGAGGCCACTGTGTTCTTGGGGACCTTCAATGCTGCAGAAATGTTTTGGTACCCTTCCCCAGATCTGTGCCTTGACACAATCTTGTCTCAGAGCTCTACGGACAATTCCATGGCTTGGTTTTTTTCTCTGACATGCACTGTCAACTGTGGGACCTTATATAGACTGGTCTGTGCCTTTCCAAATAATGTCCAATCAATTGCATTTACCACATGTGGACTCCTATCAAGTTGTAGAAACATCTCAAGGATGATCAATGGAAACGGGATGCACTTGAGCTCTGAATGGTATTTCAATAAAATGTGGGAAAAGTCAAGGGGTCTGAATACTTAACACTAAATTAATATTAAACCTTTTCACATTAAATTGTTATTTTGAAAGAAACATCTGCAGTTTGTACACTGACGTTTTTTTCTGTTTGCTTTCAACTTCTTTACCGAAAATGTATTGGATAAAAATATTAACGATGAGCATGTATTTCTCTTAAACTCTGAGCCACTTAAGGTTAATGGACTCTATTATAATGTTTCCAAGGTAATGCAAAAAGCATAGTGACTTTGATGAATGAAAAAGTAAGCACCATAAAATCAATCAATCTGAAATGTGCATTAGAATAAGGATCTGAAACCTTTCATTTAGAGATTGTGAGGTCGAGAAATTCACCTACTGAAACAGAAATGTCAGTTGAGAAATGAAGATCAATGCAGTGGGAAGCTCCTCTCAAATCCATGTTAACTCTAATTCTCCACACATACCCTCAAATCACCCTCTATGGGCTAATTCACCATCCATCACCTCCATCTTAAAGTATGACAACAAGACATCTCTTTCTCAAGCTTTTTAGCCTCCTCCAAGCAACTGTCTTCTAATATCAGTTTGCATTGGTATTTAGTTATACTCTCTGCCAACGAGAAACATTTTCTTGCTATTGTCAGATGAATCTAGTCTGAATGTATCTGTCGTGGAGTTTTCAAACTGGTAATGCCAGGAAGGTTTTCATAAAGTGAAAGTCATTATTTTACACTAATCGGAGAATGCACCATTAAACTATAATTTAGAAATGCAGGCATGGGGAGCAAGAGAAAATCCTCATCATCAAGTTCCAGAGAAAATCCTTATGACAACCTATTATATGTATAATTAAGCCCAAGTCCATAGTGGAGGCGGCAGGTTAATCCCAAGGGATACTATGATACTCAAAATGACACGCATTAAACTTCTTATTGAAGCTGGTCACAGTGGTTTAATAGGCCTTTGTGTTCTTTACGCTTTGACACAGCAGGCCTATGTGGGTGAGGACAGTGGCTATACCATTGTGTAACTTGATTCCCCCTCTTGTTATGACAATTCTCTGCAATTAGGGCTCTAGCATTGTACACCAATCAATGCAGAGGACTCTCCATAAAAATGTCAATACCTGAAGCACAGACTCCTCCAAACAGATACAGAGAACCTAAAGATGATACTGCATCTCCAACGTGTGGCCGGCTAACAAGTTTCTCCTTTGAACTTATCAACGCTGGTCTTCCTTTGTGAAATAACCAAAGCATTGATTAAAGCATTGATTCATTTTCTTGAAGTTGTGCCGCACCCGGTCCTTGAAGAGGAAAACAATATTCAAAGCATAGCTTTGGTATTACCCAGTATGTAGACCTCTGCTCTGTAAGAGGCAAGCCAAGTAAGAGGCTGCATACAAATGAAGTCTTAGGCAAAGCATGAGTAAAAAAACTGATGAAACCACTCTTGCATAATCATGCTTTATATAAAAAAAAAACAAGTCACTCATTACTCAGTGCATCTAGACTGCTTTGAGAGCTTAATTAACGAGGACACTGCAGCAGTAAATTAATTAAAACACATACAATGTTTCTGAAATCAAATAAGACCAGAACCTAACATCAATAAATAGATTCCCGGTTTTGTATGTATGGTGTTTGAAGGAAGGGTCACCCGGGGTTAGTTATTAGGAGCTTCGTTATAATAAGTTAAATGGAACTGAATTTCATGTCATCGAACAACTCATTACATGCACTCTGAGTCACCTACACATGTTGTACTGGTTTAAAACAATATACAATCGGATGGTCCTGATTGCACAGAAAAATGGCACATAGATGTGGTTTCTTTTAGAAAAAAAAGTGCTACCTAGAACCCATAAAAGGGTTATTCGGCTGTTTCCATACGTGAACCTATTGAAGAACTACATTTTATTTTGTATTTATTTAACCTTTATTTTATCAGGGAGTCATACTAAGACCAAGGTCTCTTTTACTCTCTTACAGATGAGCCCTGAATTACATGCATTACAGAAAATACACACATAAATATAAATACAAAATGCAAGATGAAAGACAAGCATGGTCATAAAAAACACACATTCCTCAATAATACATGTACTTGTACATCTGAATGTGTTAATGTAAAAATACATTTTATTTCAAGAAATATGCTTTTCTGCATCTCTGCTATAATCTGGGTAAAAGATTGAAAGGAATGTGAGTCTTATTCAGTACATTTACATGTAGTCACTACTTGCTTTTCTAAAGTCTACCAACCTTGCCAGCAGGCATGTGTCGTGACTTTACTTTCATTCATCTGATGACTGTTATTTATTTACTCCTCAAGATACAGTGGGGCAAAAAAGTATTCAGTCAGCCACCAATTGTGCAAGTTCTCCCACCTAAAAAATTATAGAGGCCTGTAATTTTCATCATAGGTACACTTCAACTATGACAGACAAAATGAGAAAAAAAATCCTGAAAATCACATTTGTAGGATTTTTAATGAATTTATTTGCATATTATGGTGGAAAATAAGTATTTGGTCAATATCAAAAGTTTATCTCAATACTTTGTTATATACCCTTTGTTGGCAATGACAGAGGTCAAACGTTTTCTGTAAGTCTTCACAAGGTTTTCACACACTGTTGCTGGTATTTTGGCCCATTCCTCCATGCAGATCTCATCTAGAGCACTGATGTTTTGGGGCTGTGGCTGGGCAACACGGACTTTCAACTCCCTCCAAAGAATTTCTATGGGGTTGAGATCTGGAGACTGGCTAGGCCACTCCAGGACCTTGAAATGCTTCTAACGAAGCCACTCCTTCGATGCCCGGGCGGTGTGTTTGGGATCATTGTCATGCTGAAAGACCCAGCCACATTTCATCTTCAATGCCCTTGCTGATGGAAGGAGGTTTTCATTCAAAATCTCACGATACATAACCCCATTCATTCTTTCCTTTACACGGATCATTCGTCCTGGTCCCTTTGCAGAAAAACAGCCCCAAAGCATGATGTTTCCACCCCCATGCTTCACAGTAGGTATGGTGTTCTTTGTCCTCCAAACACGACGAGTTGAGTTTTTACCAAAAAGTTATATTTTGGTTTCATCTGACCATATGACATTCTCCCAATCTTCTTCTGGATCATACAAATGCTCTATAGCAAACTTCAGACGGGTCTGGACATGTACTGGATTAAGCAGGGGGACATGTCTGGCACTGCAGGATTTGAGTCCCTGGCGGCATAGTGTGTTACTGATGGTAGGCTTTGTTACTTTGGTCCCAGCTCTCTGCAGGTCATTCACTAGGTCCCCCCGTGTGGTTCTGGGATTTTTGCTCACCGTTCTTGTGATCATTTTGACCCCACGGGGTGAGATCTTGCGTGGAGCCCCAGATCGAGGGAGATTATCAGTGGTCTTGTATGTCTTCCATTTCCTAATAATTGCTCCCACAGTTGATTTCTTCAAACCAAGCTGCTTACCTATTGCAGATTCAGTCTTCCCAGCCTGGTGCAGGTCTACAATTTTGTTTCTGGTGTCCTTTGACAGCTCTTTGGTCTTGGCCATAGTGGAGTTTGAAGTGTGACTGTTTGAGGTTGTGGATAGGTGTCTTTTATACTGATAACAAGTTCAAACAGTTGCCATTAATACAGGTGACAGTGACAGGTCTGTGAGAGCAAGAAATCTTGTTTGTTTGTAGGTGACCAAATACTTATTTTCCACCATAATTTGCAAATAAACTCATTAAAAATCCTACAATGTGATTTTCAGGATTTTTTTTCTCATTTGTCTATCATAGTTGAAGTGTACCTATGATGAAAATTACTCTCATCTTTTTAAGAGGGAGAACTTATACAATTGGTGGCTGACTAAATACTTTTTTGCCCCACTGTATATATCTCTTTAATCGATAAACGGTTATCTTACATGATGGCGCTGACAGAGATGGTCGCCTCGCTTCAGGTCCTCACGCTTCGAACAGACCGACAGTGTCATTGCATTTTGATACACCAGAAGTCCATTAATTTCCAATGGAACGCTGCATTTTCCTTGCAGCATTGCGTTGCAGAGGCAGTTGCAGTGCGTTCTGTGTGGTGCATACGTTCGATTTATCGAACGTATGCATCAAATTGAATGCGTAAACTTCACAGAAAGTAGCGAAATGTGAATGTTGAATTTCTATTGCACACATATCCAGTAAAGAAAATGTGGGATTACATAATAAAAACTGTTTAGTTGCATAATTTCTTTACATTTTTATTAATTTATTTGCCAAGTATTATATTTTTTGGTGACATCCACAAATTAATTGTGAGAGCCTATAATATAATTCCCTCCAATGCAATTTTGGAGCGAAATGCAATAATTAATAGTCAAGATAGCAGAGAGTAGACTCTTTCAACAATGAGATCAACATTGAGGAAGGTGGTCTTGGTCGCGCTGTTGGGCCGGGACCAGTCCCGCCGATAGCGCAGGTCTGTGTGTCCAGAGATGGTTAAAGTCCCGAAAGCAGGCAAGGGAGTTCTACCATCTCATTCAAGAGCTTCGACTGTTTGGAGAGGAATTCCGAAATTACTTAGTCTGGACCGAAGCCAGTTCGATCACCTCTTCCAGATGGTTGGAGCCAGGATCGTCCGGATGGATATCAACTACCGGGAGTCCATCAGCCCAGTTGAGCGCCTTGCGATTTGTCTCCGGTAAGCTACATTCTAGTATATTTTTAAAGCCTTTGATACCATAATTTATTGATATTTGATACATTGTTTTTATGCTCTACCTAGCTAGCTAAAGGGCACTCTAGTTAATATTCCAACCTTGACATCAGATGTACTTTTACAGAATGTTCATTAGGACTAAAACTTTTCCCAAAGTTGGTTTATAATCCTTTTTTAATTATGCAATGTTACCAAATGAAAAGAAAGTTGAGGTGCCTTCTGCCCTGATGAAGGTAGGCAAGTCTTCTCCAGGACCCATTGTTGTTCAAGACAGTTACAGTCATTCATTACATTCTTATTGGACTCACATACACTCTTAGAGAAAAAGGTTCCAAAAGTGTCCTTCTGCTTTCCCCATAGGATAACCATTTTTGGTTCCAGGTATAACCCTTTGGGGAAAATGTTATACATGGAACCCAATAGGCTTCTACCTGGAACCAAAATGGGTACTACCTGGAACCAAAAAGGGATCTCCTATGGGGACAGCAGGAGAACCCTTTTAAGTAGATAGTACCATTCTTTCTAAGAGTAGAGTTGGCCTGGGCTACAGTTTATTGATATAGTCATAGACTGAATTGTACTGTTAATTATGCATTGTTAGGCATTGTTAATGATGGTTGATGAGTAGATGAGAGGTAGAATATGTGGGTGGAATTCCAGTTACACACAATATTGATCATTATTTTGAATTATATTTCAGATTCTTGGTTACAGGGGACTCCTACAGGATCATAGGCACTGTTCCTACTGTGGCCCAAGCCATTTGGGACTGTCTGGTTGGTGAATACATGCCTGTCCCCAAGGAGGAAGACTGGATGTCCATCGCTGCCGAGTTCCTGGAGAGGTGGAATTTCCCCAACTGTCTTGGCTCCATTGACGGAAAACATGTAGAAATCCAGGCTCCACCGTGCTCAGGTTCGTAATTCTACAACTACAAGTGTACATATTCAGTTGTACTCTTGGCTGTAGTAGATGCCATCTACTGTTTCCGTGTTGTCGATGTTGGTGCTTACGGCAAGGGAAGTGATGGCGGGACCCTCCGGGACTCAGCCTTCGGCCAGGCACTTCAGGATGGCACCCTGGAGATTCCACCACCTGCATCACTCCCTGGGGCTGAAGATCTGGGACCTGTTCCCCACGTCTTTGTCGGCGACGAGGCCTTCCCTTTGAGACCCAACCTCATGAGGCCCTACGCTGGACGCCGGCTGCCATTGCCAAAGCCTGTAAGGATCTTTAACAAACGACTGTCCAGGGCAAGGTTAGTTGTTGAATGCGCCTTTGGGATTCTGGCAGCCCGGTGGAGAATGTATCGGAGAGTGCTTGGTCTCAGCCCCTCAAATGTCGATGCCTGCGTGAAGGCCACGTGTTCTCCACAACAATTCTCCAACCACAATGTTGTAGAGGGTCTCGCTACACCGGTGGAGGCGATGGTCGCACTTGTAGATGACGTTGAGGGTCTTGATGCACCGGTGTGGACAACACTTGTGGATGACGAAGTAGAGGGTCTGGCTGTAAAATTGACACTCGTTGCCATAGGCACAATAAATTGATATTCTGGATGTAGCAGAAGCGCCAAGGTTGCTGGCCTGAAGCTGCTGACCCAGACCTCTTCTTCTCTTTCTCTGCCCTTCTTTCTCTCTGATACCTGTTCCAGAGTCCTCTCCACTTCCTCCTAAAATCTTCTTCTACATAGACATGAACATGATAAGCCAAACCATTACCTAGCATAACTATAGTTATTAGATAGCTATCATGAACATATCACCTACTGTACACACAGACACAGACACACACGGTTATCTGACCAAATTATCAGGGATACAGTAATATCACAATTTATATGACTATTCTTTCACACACACACACCTCATTGTCTAGGTTAGCAAGCTAGGTTAGCTAGCTAGCTAACGTTAACTAGCCACATCTAGCACAAGCTCACTACTAAACTGACCTGGCAATCCTACTATCGTGGACACTTGTCTCCAAGCAGCATTTTTTGTGTTTATGTCCCTGTTGCTGTCAGCAGTTGTGTCAAAAAGACATGGTTTTGAGGATACTGCGAAAATTATTCTCTCCTCAATGTGTCCAACCACATGCAACCATCTGCAAAAGATACCTGTATCCGTATAGTTGCCTAGCTGCGCAAAATGTTATGCAGCAGTGATGCAGTGACGCAGTCGTTCGAAGCGTTAGAAAACTATGCAGATATTTGTTTTTTTTATGTATTATTTCTTACGTTGTTAGCCCAGAAAATCGGAGTGGCCTACTGGTCAGACTCAGAAGGCATGCACACCATCCACCGCTTCCGAGCATATTACTCGCCAATGTCCAATCTCTAATTAAGAAGATGGATGAGATTAGGGCACATGCATTGCACAGACAGAAACAAACCTCTCTGGTAAGAAGAAGGGCGGGGGTGTATGCCTTATGATTAACGACTCATGGTGTAATCACAACAACATACAGGAACTCAAGTCCTTTTGTTCACCTGACCTAGAATTCCTTACAATCAAATGTCAACCACATTATCTATCAAGATAATTATCTTAGATTAAAGTCACAGCCGTGTATATCCCCCAAGCAGATACCTCGTCGGCCCTGAAAGAACTTCACTGGACTCTATGTTAACTGGAAACCATACATCCTGAGGCTGCATTTATTGTGGCTGGGGTTTTTAACAAAGCTAACCTGAGAACAGGACTTCTTCTTCTTAAATTCTATCAGCATATCGAATTTGTGACACGAGCTGGTAGCATTCTGGATCATTGCTACTCTAACTTGCACGATGCATACAAAGCCCTCCCCCTCTCTGCCATCAGCAAATCTGACCACGACTCCATTTTGTTGCTCCCAGCTTATAGACAGAAACTAAAACAGGAAATGCCCGTGCTCAGGTCTATAGAATGCTGGTCTGACCAATCGGAATCAACGCTTCAAGATTGCTTCGATCACGTGGACTGGGATATGATCCGGATAGCCTCAGACAATAACATTGATGTATATGCTGACTCGGTGAGCGAGTTTATTAGGCAGTGTATCAGAGATGTCGTTCCCACTGTGAATATTAACATATTAATATTAATACTAACCAGAAACCGTGGATTGATGGCAGCATTTCTGCAAAACTGAATGTGCGAACCATCGCTTTTAATCATGGCAAGGCGACTGGAAACATGACCGAATACAAACAGTGCAGCTATTCCCTCCACAAGGCAATCAAACAAGCAAAGCGTCAGTATAGAGACAAAGTAGAGTCGCAATTCAACGGCTCAAACATGAGACGTATGTGGCCGGGTCTACAGTCAGTCACGGATTACAAAAAGAAAACCAGCACCGTCGCAGACGACAACGTTTTGCTCCCAGACAAATGAACAATTTCTTTGCTCGCTTTGATGACAATACAGTGCCACTGATACTGCCCGCTACCAAAGCCTGTGGGCTCTCCTTCTACGTGGCCAATGTGAGTAAAACATATAAACGTGTTAACCCTCGCAAGGCCCCGAAGGCATCCCTAGTCCTCAGAGCATGCGCAGACCAGCTGGCTGGTGTGTTTACAGACATATTCAATCAATCCCTATCCCAGTCTGTTGTCCCCACATGCTTCAAGATGGCCACCATTGTTCCTGTTCCCAAGAAAGCTAAGGTAACTGAACTAAATGACAAATTTCTGTCATCATGAAGTGCTTTGAGAGACTAGTCAAGGATCATATCCCCTCCACCCTACCTGATACCCTAGACCCACTCATATTTGCTCACCGCCCCAATAGGTCCACTGACGATGCGATCGCCATCACACTGCACACTGCCCTATCCAATCTGGACAAGAGGAATACCTATGTAAGAATGCTGAGGGAGCAGCCCATCCACATTGACGGGACAGTAGTGGAGAAGGTGGAAAGTTTCAAGTTCCTAGGCGTACATATCATGGACAAACTGAAATGGTCCACCCACACAGACAGCATGGTGAAGAATGCACAACAGCGCCTCTTCAACCTCAGGAGGCAGACGAAATCGGGCTTGTCACCTAAAACACTCACAAACTTTTACAGATGCACAATCGAGATCATCCTGTTGGGCTGATCACAGCCTGGTACGGCAACTGCATCGTCCTAAACCGCAAGGATCTCCAGAGGGTAGTGCTGTCTGCGCAACACATCACCGGGGGCAAACTACCTGCCCTCCAGGACACCTACTGCATCCGATGTCTTAAGAAGGCCAAAAAGATAATCAAGGACAACAACCACCTGAGCCACTGCCTGTTCACCCCGTTATCATCCAGAAGGCGAGGTCAATACAAGGTCAGTACATCCTGTGCCAGCTCCTCGCACTTGCCGTGGGAAGTGTGTTAAAGTTCCGGTACCATCGATGCCGGCTATACACACCAGGTCTCCAGTACGTCTCCACAGCCCGGTACATCCTGTGCCTGCTCCTCGCACTCTCCCTCAAATGCGCTTTCCCAGTCTGGTGCGTCCTGTTCCTGCTCCTTGCACTCTCCCTCAAGTGTGTGTCCTCAGTCAGGTCCGTCCTGTTCCTGCTCTTCGCACTCGCCCTGAGGTGCGTGTCACCAGCCCGGTGCCACCTGTACCGGCACCACGCATCAGGCCTCCAGTGCGCCTCCACAGTCCAGTACGTCCTGTGCCTCCTCCCCGCACTTTCCCTGTGTCATCAGCCCAGTACCACCAGTGCCAGCCCCACGTACCAAGCTTCCACGACAGTGGGGGGGGGGGTCCACAGTCCACAGTCCACAGTCCGGAGCAGCCAACGATGGTCTACAGTCCTGAACCTCCAGAGACAGTCTACAGTCCCAATGGTAGATGCCCACCCTGAACCTCCCCTATTGAGTCAGGTTTTGCGGTCGGGGTCCGCACCTTTGGGGGGGGGGGGGGGGTACTGTCACGCCCTGACCATAGAGGCCTCCAGTGCGCCTCCACAGTCCACAGTCCGGAGCAGCCAACGATGGTCTACAGTCCTGAACCTCCAGAGACAGTCTACAGTCCCAATGGTAGATGCCCACCCTGAACCTCCCCTATTGAGTCAGGTTTTGCGGTCGGGGTCCGCACCTTTGGGGGGGGGGGGTATTGTCACGCCCTGACCATAGAGGCCTCCAGTGCGCCTCCACAGTCCACAGCCGCCAACGATGGTCTACGTTGGCCCGCTGTGATTCCCAATCACAGGTAGGTGTTTATCGTTGTCTCTGATCCCAATCAGATCATATTTAGGTAGCCATTTCCCCATTGTGATTTGTGGGATCTTGCCTATGTCTATGCATAGTTGCCTGTGAGCATTATTATTAGCTTCACGTTTCATTTGTTCGCTTTGTTGTTGTTGTTTTTTAAAAGTTTTCTATTCCAAAATAAAGGATGGAAACATACCACGGCTGCATCTTGGTCCAGTCATTATGACGATTGTGACATTAATACATGAGAAGAAAGTCCCTAGCGGACTGACCATATGACAGCTTATTACACAGATGGAGAGGTGGGAAAAGAGAGAGATTGAGAAAATGGGACACTTATCGTGGATACATTTTAGGACTATTCTCACATTAATCAAATGCCTTGCACACAAACTGCTGTCCGTTTGGAGTAAGAAATCATGAATGTATTTACGTGTGTCGATTCTCTGTAGGAACTAGCCCTCCTTTGGAAGAATGTTGGTTTGGCCTTTCAGCGGCACGCTTGTAAGGCTCTGATTGTCCAAAAGGAGGGGGGGGGTCCCTTCTTTTCCATCTTCTTACGTCTGTTCACTCTGGACAATGCTCCTAGGGTGATGGTTAACCAGCCGGGTCGACGGTTCCCCTCGGTGATGAGATTATGAACATACAGTACGGTGATCTGAGACTCATATGGGATGGTGGGATGGTTTGAAGCATAGTATGATGGTTCCTCTTAGATTCACTTTCCTCAATATCTGAATTAAGAACGCTAATCAGCCGTACCAGTGATTGTCTGGGAGGTGAGTTTCTATCGTACACCTCATGTTGATTATTCAGGGTTCAACATTCAGAGCACATTACACGCAGCAACCTGGCAATGTTCTGGTCTGATATGTTAATTCTTAGCCAGTCCTTTTAAGCACTCTGTTTGAAAAGGACGGTTCCATCACACTGACACGCTTTTCAAATCAAATCAAATCAAATGTATTTGTCACATACACATGGTTAGCAGATGTTAATGCTGGGGCATGGCTACTTAATGTGCAAAGGATATGGATATGATTAGAAGTTCTCATATGACTCCTAAAATCACGTTCATATCTTAATAACAATACTTTCATCATTTTTTCATACCATATTCACATCGTATTGGATGGAAACTTGACAGATAAAGGGGTATCATTTCCTAGTTACAGTATTCCATCCATACAGCTTTTAATGACATCACAAAATGAAAAACCATATGACATTAGTTTTCTACATATCCCCATTGACCATTCCCTACATTCTTTATGTTAGAATTATTATTTCATAATCCACTTTTTGGACATTAGAGTTTTGGGCGGACAAAATTCCCAGGAGAGAAAGGACATTGCTTTAGCCAATACTGGAGGGTAAAGAGAGAAACTATCCCTCTCTTCTAATTTACAACAGGGTGTGAACGGTGGACCATCCAGAAGCTCCCCCTCTCCCCTCTGTGGGAGAGAGAGAGGGGCTGGTTACTGTCACCCCCCCAACCAGTCTGATCTGACCCATTGTGATCCTCAAAGGACAGTCATGACACATGCCAGCTAAGATAGTTAGACAAGCTAGCTATTCTAACTTGATTAATAGCCTAATTTTTCCGTTTTTGATTTGTTAAAAAAGTTTGAAATATCCAATAAATGTCGTTCCACTTCATGATTGTGTCCCACTTGTTGTTGATTCTTCACAAAAAAATACAGTTTTATATCTTTATGTTTGAAGCCTGAAATGTGGCAAAAGGTCGCAAAGTTCAAGGGGGCTGAATACTTTCGCAAGGCACTGTATATATATATATATATATTTACTCAGAAAAAAAATAAATGTCCCTTTTTCAGGACCCTGTCTTTCAAAGATAATTAGTACAAATCCAAATAACTTCACAGATCTTCATTGTGAAAGGTTTATACACTGTTTCCCATGCTTCTTCAATGAACCATAAACAATTAATGAACATGCGCATGTGGAACATTTGTTAAGACACCAACAGCTTACAGACGGTAGGCAAGTGAGGTCACAGTTATGAAAACTTAGGACACTAAAGAGGCCTTTCTACTGACCCTGAAACACACCAAAAGAAAGATGCCCAGGGTCCCTGCTCATCTGCGCGAACGTGCCTTAGGCATGCTGCAAGGAGGCATGAGGACTGCAGATGTGGCCAGGGCAATAAATTGCAATGTCCGTACTGTGAGACGCCTAAGACAGCGCTACAGAGAGACAGGACGGACAGCTGATAATCCTCGCAGTGACAGACCATGTGTAACAACACTTGCACAGGATCAGTACATCCGAACATCACGCCTGCGGGACAGGTACAGGATGTCAATAACAACTGCCTGAGTTACACCAGGAATGCACAATCCCTCCATCAATGCTCAAACTGTCCGCAATAGGCTGAGGGAGGCTGGACTGAGGGCCTGTAAGGCAGGTCCTCACCAGACATCACCGGCAACAACGTTGTCTATGGGTACAAACCCACCATCGCTGGACCAGACAGGACTGGCAAAAAGTTATCTTCACTGACGAGTCGTGGTTTTGTCTCACAAGGTGTGATGGTCGGATTTGCGTATATCTTCGAAGGACTGAGCGTTACACCGAGGCCTGTACTCAATTTGGAGGATGAGGGTCCGTCATAGTCTGTGGGGGTGTGTCACAGCATCATTGGACTGAGCTTGTTGTCATTGCAGGCAAGCTCAATGCTGTGTGTTACAGGGAAGACATCCTCCTCCCTCATGTGGTACCCTTCCTGCAGGCTCATCCTGACATGACCCTCCAGCATGACAATGCCACCAGGCATACTACTCGTTCTGTGCGTGATTTCCTGCAAGACTGGAATGTCAGTGTTCTGCCATGACCAGCGAAGAGCCAGGATCTCAATCCCATTGAGCACGTCTGGGACATGTTGGATCGGAGGGTGAGGGCTAAGGCCATTCCCCCCAGAAATGTCCGGGAACTTGCAGGTCCCTTGGTGGAAGAGTGGGGTAACATCCCACAGCGAGAACTGGCAAATCTTGTGCAGTCCATGAGGAGGAGATGCATTGCAGTACTACTTTAGATTTTTACCCTTTGTTCAGGGACACATTATTCAATTTCTGTTAGTCAAATGTTTGTGGAACTTGTTCAGTTTATGTCTCAGTTGTTGAACCTTGTTATGTTCATACAAATATTTACATATGTTAAGTTTGCTGAAAATAAATGCAGTTGACAGTGAGAGGACGTTTAATTTTTTGCTGAGTTTATATACATAGAACCAGTCAACGTTTGGACACAAATCAAAACATATTTTTGATTCTTCAAGTAGCCACCTTTCGCCTTGATGACAGCTTAGCACACTCTTGGCATTCTGTCAACCAGCTTCATCTGAAATGATTTTCCAACCGTCTTGAAGGAGTTCCCACATATGCTAAGCACCTGTTGGCTGCTTTTCCTTCACTCTGCGGTCCAACTCATCCCAAACCATCGCAATTGGGTTGAGGTTGGGTGATTGTGGAGGCCAGGTCATCTGATGCAGCACTCCATCACTCTTCTTGGTCAAATAGCCCTACACATCCTGAAGGTGTGTTTTGGGTCAAACAAATTACAGTCTTACTAAGTGCAAACCAGATGGGATGCTGTGTTGCAGCAGAATACTGTTGTAGCCATACTGGTTAAATGTGCCTTGAATTCAAAATAAATTACAGACAGTGTCAACAGCAAAGCACCCCCACATCATCACACTTCCTCCTCCATGCTTCACGGTGGGAACCACACATGTGGAAATCATCTTTCCCCCACTCTGCATCTCACAAAGACACGGTGGTTGGAACCAAAAATAAAAAAAATGGACTCACCAGACCAAAGGACAGATTTCCACCGGTCTAATGTCCATTGCTCGTGTTTCTTTGCCAAAGCAAATCTCTTCTTATTATTGGTGTCCTTCAGTAGTGGTTTCTTTGCAGCAATTTGACCATGAAGGCCTGATTCATGCAGTCTCCTCTGAACAGTTGAGATGTGTCTGTTTTCTTGAACTCTGTGAAGCATTTATTTGGGCTGCAATTTCTGAAGCTGGTAACTCTAATGAACTTATCCTCTGCAGCAAAGGTATCTCTGGGTCTTCCTTTCCTGTGGCGGTCCTCATGAGAGCCAGTTTCATCATGTTTTTTGCGACTGAACTTGAAGAAACTTTTAAAGTTCTAGAAATTTTCCAGATTGATAAACTGACCTTTATGTCTTAAAGTAATGATGGACTGTAGTTTCTCTTTGCATATTTGAGCTATTCTTGCCATAATATGGACTTAATATGGACATAATATGGTATTTTACCAAATAGGGCTGTCTTCTGTTTACCAACCCTACCTTGTTCACAACTGATTTCCTCAAACGCATTAAGAAGAAAAGAAATTCCACAAATGAACCTTTAACAAGGCGAACTGTTAATTTAAATGAATTCAGGTGACTACCTCATGAAGCTGGTTGAGAGAATTCCAAGAGTGTGCAAAGCTGTCATCAAGGCAAAGGGTGGCTACTTTGTTTGACATTTTTTTGGTTACTACATGATTCCATATGTGGTATTAAATAGTTGTGATGTCTTCACTATTATTCTACAATGTAGAAAATAGTACAAATAAAGAGAAACTCTTGAATGAGTAGGTGTGTCCAAACTTTTGACTGGTGCTGTATGTATGTTATATTCGGAAAGTATTCAGCCACAATGACCTTTTTTCACATTCTGTTACGTTACAGCCTTATTCTAAAATGGATTAAATCGTTTTTTTTCACTCATCAAGATTCCCAAAGTAAAAACAGGTTTTAGACATTTATATATATTTTTTAATTTATAAAACACGCTGAAATATGACATTTTCATAAGTATTCAGACCTTTTACTCAGTACTTTGTTGAAGCACCTTTGGCAGTTATTACAGCCTTGAGTCTTCTTGATATCAAATCAAATCAAATTGTATTTGTCACATACACATTGTTAGCAGATGTTAATGCGAGTGTAGCGAAATGCTTGTGCTTCTAGTTCCGACAATGCAGTAATATACAACGAGTAATCTAACCTAACAATTTCACAACAATTACCTTATACACACAAGTGTAAAGGAATTTATAAGAATATGTACATAAAAAAATATATGAATGAGTGATGGCATAGAACGGCATAGGCAAGATGCAGTGGATGGTATATGTATATGAGATGAGTAATGTAAGGGCATGTAAACATTATATGAAGTGGCATTGTTTAAAGTGGCTAGTGATACATTACATCAGGATGGCAAGATGCAGGAGATGGTATAGAGTACAGTATATACATATGAGATGAGTAATGTAGGGTGTGTAAACATTATCTGAAGTGGCATTGGTATGATGCTACAAGCTTGGTAGACTTGTATTTTGGGAGTTTCTCCCATTCTTCTCTGGGAGAAAGTCAAGCTCTGTCAATTTGGATGGGGAGCATTGCTGCACAACTATTGTCAGGTCTCTCCAGAGAAGTTTGATTGGGTTCAAGTCTGGGCTCTGGCTGGGCCTCTAAAGGATGTTCAGAGACTTGTCCCGAAGTCACTCCTGTGTTGTATTTGCTGTGTTCTTAGGATTGTTGTCCTGTTGGAAGGTAAAACTTTGCCCCAGTCTGAGGTCCTGAGTGCTCTGGAGCAGGTTTTCATCAACAATCTCTCTGTACTTTGCTCGTTCATCTTTCCCTCGATCCTGACTAGTCTCCCAGTCCCTGCCGGTGAAAAACATCCCCACAACATGATGTTGCCACCACCATGCTTCACCGTAGTGTTGGTGTCAGGTTTCGTCCTGACGTGATGCTTGGCATTCAGGCCAAAGAGTTTAATCTTAGTTTCATCAGTCGAGAGAATCTTGTTTCTCAGGTCTGAGAGTCTTTAGGTGCCTTTTGGTAAACTCCACGCTGGCTGTCATGTGCCTTTTACAGAGGAGTTGCTTCCATCTGGCCACTAACATAAAAGCCTGATTGGTGGAATGCTGCAGAGATGGTTGTCCTTCTGGAAAGTTCTCCCATCTCCACAGAGGAAGTCTGGAGCTCTGTCAGAGTGACCATCCGGTCTTGATCACCTCCCAGACCAAGGCCCTTCTCCCCTGATTGCTCAGTTTGGCCAGGCGGCCAGCTCTAGGAAGAGTCTTGGTAGTTCCTAACTTCTTCCATTGAAGAATGATGAAGTCCACTGTGTTCTTGGGGACCTTCAATGCTGCAGATATGTTTTGGTACCCTTCCCCAGATCTGTGCCTTGACACAACCCTGTCTCGGAGCTCTACGGACAATTCCTTTAACCTCATGGCTTGGTGTTTGCCCTGACATGCACTGTCAACTGTGATACCTTATATAGATGGGTGTGTTTCTTTCCAAATCATGTCCAATTAATAGAATTTACCACAAGTGCATCGCAATCAAGTTGGAGAAACATCTCAAGGATGATTCATGGAAACAGGATGCACCTGAGCTCAATATCGAGTCTCATATCAAAGGGTTTGAATAGTTTTAAAATTTTTAATAAATTAGCACCAAAATATGTACCTGTTTTCGCTTCGTCATTATTGGGTATTGTGTGTGGCTTTCCAACCATTGTTTACAGACAGATTATTTCACTTATAATTCACTGCATCACAATTCCAGTGGGTCAGAAGTTTATATACACTAAATTGACATTGCCTTTAAACAGCTTGGAAAATTCCAGAAAATGATGTCATGGCTTTAGAAGCTTTTGATGGATGCATTTCAAGGCCTACCTTCCAACTCAGTTCCTCTTTGCTTGACATCATGGGAACATCTAAAGAAATCAGCCAAGACCTCAGAAAAAAATTGTAGACCTCCACAAGTCTGGTTCATTTTTGGGAGCAATTTCCAAATTCCTGAAGGTAACACGTTCATCTGTACAAATAATAGTATGCAAGTATAAACACCATGGGACCATGCAGCCGTCATACCGCTCAGGAAGGAGATGCGTGTGCTAGAGATGAACGTACTTTGGTGCGAAAAATGCAAATCAATCCCAGAACAACAACAAAGGGCCTTGTGAATATGCTACAGGAAACAGGTACAAAATTATCCACAGTAAAATGAGTCCTACATCGACATAACATGAATGGCCGCTCAGCAAGGAAGAAGCCACTGCTCCAAAACTGCCATAAAAAAGACAGACTACAGTTTGCAACTGCACATGGGGACAAAGATCATACTTTTTGGAGAAATGTCCTCTGGTCTGATGAAACAATAATAGAACTGTTTGGCCATAATGATCATAATTATGTTTGAAGGAAAAAGGGGGAGGCTTGCAAGCTGAAGAACAACATCCCAACCGTGAAGCATGGGGGTGGCAGCATCGTGTTGTGGGGGTGCTTTACTGCAGGAGGGACTGGTGCACTTATCATGAGGAGGAAAATTACGTGGATATATTGAAGCAACATGTCAAGACATCAGTCAGGAAGTTAAAGCTTGGTTTCAAACGGGTCTTCCAAATGGACAATGACCCCAAGCATACTTCCAAAGTTGTGGCAAAATGGCTTAAAGACAACAAAGTCAAGGTATTGGAGTGGCCATCACAAACCCATACTTCAATCCTATAGAACATTTGTGGGCAGACCTAAAAAAGCATGTGCGAGCAAGGAGTTCTACAAACCTGACTCAGTTACACCAGCTCTGTCGGAAGGAATGGGCCAAAATTCACCCAGCTTATTGTGGGAAGCTTGTGGAAGGCTACCAGAAACGTTTGACCCAAGATAAACAATTTAAAGGTAATGCTACCATATACTAATTGAGTGTATGCAAACTTTTGACCCACTGGGAATGTGATGAAAGAAATAAAAGCTGAAATAAATCATTTTCTCTACTATTATTCTGACATTTCACATTCTTAAAATAAAGTGGTGATCCTATCTGACCTAAGACAGGGAATTTTTACTAGGATTAAATGTCAGGAATTGTATTTGGCTACGGTGTATGTAATCTTCCGACTTCAACTGTGTATATATATATATATATATATATATATATATATATATATATATATATATATATGTGTGTGTGTAAATGTACATGACAAATCTGAGGGGTTACGTGCCCCTGTGCCCCCATGGGCATGACGACTGTGAGCTTCCATGAGTTCAGTGATCTGAAACCATTGTTGTTTGAACTTCCTGAATAACGGTTGGAAATGTGCAAGTTAATTAATGTGTCATTATGTAACTTTGTTAATTTTATGGAGCTGCAGAAACCTGCCACAATAAAGTCCATTCATCTTGTGTAACCTATAAACATAAGTGCATTGGAGAGCGTATGCAAGTTCTCTGAAAACATTTACCCATAATGAAATATATTCAAGGAATGTCATATTTCAAACCAAACCAAAAAAATGATTTAGCCCACTCATGAGCCCAGCCTTGAGGTTTGAAGATAGTCCTTGTCGGAAAATCATGTGAGCACAAATTAAGTGGGCTTTGTTGTAGCGAAACATTAGTGGTATTTAGTATGCTTGCTTTGAGGCACAACAAGGACGAGCTGAAGAGAGAAACATAATAAGCATATAAATTAAAGCTCTGTCTCAGAAACAGTGATAGAGTGTGATGGTAAAATGTGCCTAGTCACTTCCCAACAGACAGCAGCTCTGGGTGAGCTCTATGACAACAGCCATGCATCTAATTGATATAATCAGACGCTCTCCTGTAGAGAATTTTACAAAAGCGTCAAATGTATCAATCATAATAATTTCGGTGTCTGCATACATACAACAATCAAATAACCCCATATCAGGTGACACACATCGAAGGAATTTAATAAATATGCTAATAAGCGCTGAGCTTGTCTTTCATTAATAATATTTAAGATTACAGTACATCATTCATTTTGGGGAAAAAATATGGGTCAATATTTAATGAACAAATAAATCATTCCCCAAAGTGGTCCAGTCCAGTCTTCAATGGAGTATAAGATCATATTTAAAGAAGACTATGAATGGAATCAAACAGTAACCCTCATTACCAAGATATTATGGTGGAATTATGATGAAACACTACTTACAAGACATAAAAAAATATTTTTTTTAAAGTAAAACATGTCAAATAAAGCAAAACATAACATGAAGAATTGAAGCAGTTGAAAAATAATACTGTAGGTATCTAGATGCAAAGTGTAGACAGTCTTGATATTACATGGTGGAATTGAGGTGTATAGAGGAGGCCATGACTGCTGAGCCTGATGGCCAACCCAGTGCAGAGGTGAGCACGCCAACAGCTTGTGGATAGAGCTGAGATGGGCGGGAACACATCAGTACACAACAATTCCCTGGATCTCCCAGGGTAATCAGCAACACCTGATGCAAAGCAATCAAAAACAAAATGGAACACTGTCTGTGTGTATTTTCATCCATTTGAATCAGCAGGTTCATTTCCCCCTTCCATTTGTTGAACATGTGTGATTGAAAAGCAGGGCAGCTCTCCCTCTTCAACCGTAAGACGGTAAATAGATTCCGAGTCAGAGGTGGGTATGGCACCCTTTTTGCTTTCTATTTGATTAGCAGCCAAATGCTCTGTCTTCAGTCAGACCTGCCAGTGTGGCTACTCTCATAGCTGAAGTGGTCTCGCTGTGGCCCAAGGTGGCCTCAACCTTACTCTCCAAACTTTCTCAGGAGCGCAAATGGACCCAGACCTCCCATGGAAATAGAGAGTATGATCATGCAATCATTTCCAATTTGACCTTTTTGTCTGCTGTTTTGATTGAATAATATACACAACACGGCTCACCTGAGGTAATGGAAAAGCTGTCAGTTATGTTATGTCATCATAACCACTCACCCTATGTCTACATTCCCCCTCCACCATTTCTTGACATGGAACTAATGTATCAAATAGCAGTCTAGAAAATGGAATGTTTTCAAAATGACTTCCCTCCATAGGAATTGGCCTTGTAATATCAGAAACCAATATACACTACATGACCAAAAGTATGTGGACACTTGCTTGTCAAACATCTCATTTCAAAATCATGGACATTAATATGGAGTTAGTCCCCCTTTGCTGCTATAACAGCCTCCACTCTTCTAGGAAGACTTTCCATTGTATGTTGGAACATTGGAAGCAAGTCCCTGCAACATTCAGCCACGAGAATTAGTGAGGTCAGGCACTGATGTTGGCGATTAGGCCTGGCTCGCAGTTAGCATTCTAATTTCTCCCAAAGGTGTTCAATGGGGTTGAGGTCAGGGCACTGTGCAGGCCAGTCAAGTTCTTCCACACACTTCGCAACAAACCATTTCTCTATGGACTCCATTTTGTGCACGGGAGCATTGTTATGCTGAACCAGGAAAGGGCCTTCCCTGTTGCCACAAAGCTGGAAGCACAGAATCATCTTGTATGCTGTAACGTTAAGATTTTCCTTCACTGGAACGAAAGGGCCAAGCTCGAACCATGAAAAACAGCCCCAGATCATTATTTCTCCTTCAAAAATGTTACAGTTGGCACTATGCATTGGGGCAGGTAGCATTCTATTGGCATCCACAAAACCCAGATTCGTCTGTCGGACTACCAGATGGTGAGGCGTGATTCATGACTCCAGAGAACGTGTTTCCACTGCTTCAGAGTCCAATTGTGCGAGCTTTACACCACTACAGCTGACGCTTGGCATTGCTCATGGTGATCTTAAGCTACTTGGCCATTGAAACCCATTTCATGAAGCTCCCAACTAATAGTTATTGTGCTGATGTTGCTTCCAAAGACAGTTTGGAACTCAGTAGTGAGTGTTAAAAACGAGGACAGACGATTTTTACGCGTTACATGCTTCAGCACAGGTGTTCCGTTCTATGAGCTTGTGTGGCCTACCACTTCGCAGATGAGCCGTTGTTACTCCTAGACATTTACAGTTCACAATAACAGCACTTACAGTTGACCAGGGCAGCTCTAACAGGGCAGAAATTAGACAAACTGACTTGCTGGAACGGTGGCCTCCTATGACGGTGCCACGTTGAAAGTCCCTGAGCCCTTCAGTAAGGCCATTCTACTGCCAATGTTTGTCTATGGAGATTGCATGGCTCTGTGCTCAATTTTATACACCTGTCAGCGTTTTGTTATGTTACAGGCTTATTATAAAATGGATTCATCAAATGTTTTCCCTCATCAATCTACACACAATACCCGATAATGACAATGTGAAAACAGGTTTATTGAACTTTTTGCAAAAACAGATTTACATAAGTAGTCAGACCTTTTGCTATGAGACTCGAAATTGAGCTCAAGTGCATCCTGTCTCCATTGATCGTCCTTGAGATGTTTCTACAACTTGACTGGACTCCACCTGTGGTAAATTCAATTGATTGGACATGATTTGGAAAGGCACAAACCAGTCTATACTGGGTCCCACAGTTGACAGTGCATGTCAGAAAAAAAAACAAGCCATGCGGTCGAAGGAATTGTCCGTAGAGCTCAGAGACAGGATTGTGTCGAGGCACAATCAATCAAAACCAAAACATTTCAGCAGCATTGAAGGTCCCCAAGAGCATAGTGGCCTCCATCATTCTTAAATGGAAGAAGTTTGGAACCACCAACACTCTTCATAGACCTGGCCGTCCGGCCAAACTGAGCAATCAGGAGAGAAGGGCCTTGGTCCTTGAGGTGACCAAGAACCTGATGGTCACTCTGACAGAGTTCTAGAGTTCCTCTGTGGAGATGGGAGAACCTTCCAGAAGGACAACCATCTCTACAGCCCTCCACCAGTCAGGCCTTTATGGTAGAGTGGCCAGATGGAAGGCACTCCTCAGTAAAAGGCACATGACAGCCTGCTGCACATGACAGCCCGCAGCACCTAAAGGACTCTCAGACCATGAGAAACAAGATTCTCTCGTCTGATGAAACCAAGATTGAACTCTTTGGCCTGAATGCCAAGCGTCAAGTTTGGAGGAAACCTGCCACCATCACTACGGTGAAGCATGGTGGTGGCAGCATCATGCTATGGGAATGTTTTTCAGCGGCAGGAACTGAGAGACTAGTCAGGATCGAGGGAAAGAAGAACGGAGCAAAGTACTTAGAGATCGTTGATGGAAACCTGCTCCAGAGTGCTCAGGACCTCAGACTGGGGCGAAGATTCACATTCCAGCAGGACATCAACCGTAAGCACACAACACAGGAGTGGCTTCCGGACAAGTCTATGAATGACTTGAGTGGCCCAGCCAGAGCCCAGATTTGAACCAGATTGAACATTTCTGGAGAGACCTGAAAATAGCTGTGCAGCAATGCTCCCCATCCAACCTGACAGAGATCTGCAGAGAAGAATGGGAGAACCCCCCCTAAATACATTTGTGCTAAGCTTGTAGCATCATACCCAAGAAGACGTAAGGATGTAATCACTGCCAAAGGTGCTTCAACTTTACTGTGTAAATTGTCTGAATACGAGTTTTTTTTAATACATTTGCAAAAGAATAATTTAAAACTGGTTTTGCCTTGTAATTATGGGTTATTGTGTGTAGATTGATGAAGGGAAAAACAATTTAATACATTTCAGAATAAGGCTGTAACATAACAAAATGTGGAAAATGTCAAGGGGTCTGAATACTTTCCCAAAAGCAATGTATAAATACTGTATATAATCCACATTTTGTTATGTTACAACCTTATTCTAAAATTGATTACATTTTTTTTTTCGCTCCAAATTATGTCCAATCAATTGAATTTACCACAGGTGGACTCCAATCAAGTTGTAGAAACATCTCAAGGGCAGCCCATCATTATTTTAAGACATGAAGGTCAGTCAATCCGGAACATTTCAAGAACTTTGAAAGTTTCTTCAAGCGAAGTCGTAAAAACCAATACGTGCTATGATGAAACTGGCTCTCAGGAGGACCGCCACAGGAAAGGAAGACCCAGAGTTACGTCTGCTGCAGAGGATAAGTTCATTAGAGTTACCATCCTCAGAAATTGCAGCCCCAATGAAATGCTTCAGAGTTCAAGTAACAGACACATCTCAACATCAACTGTTCAGAGGACACTGAATGAAACAGGCCTTCGTGGTCGAATTGCTGCAAAGAAACCACTACTACAGGACACCAATAATAAGAAGAGGCTTGCTTGGGCCAAGAAACCCAAGCAATGGACATTGGTTCCAACTGCCGTGTCTTTGTGAGATTCAGAGCAGGTGAACTGATGATCTCCGCATGTGTGGTTCCCACCGTGAAGCATGGAGGTGTGATTGTGTGGGCGTGCTTTGCTGGTGACACTGTCAGTGATTTATTTTGAATTGAAGGCACACTTAACCAGCATGGCAACCAAAGCATTCTGCAGCAATAAGCCATCCCATCTGGTTTGCGCTTAGTGAGACTAACATTTGTTTTTCAACAGGACAATGACCCAACACACCTCCAGGCTGTGCAAGGGCTATTTGACCAAGAAGGAGAGTGATGGAGTGCTGCATCAGATGACCTGGCCTCCACAATCACCCAACCTCAACCCATTTGAGATGGTTTGGTATGAGTTGGACCGCAGAGTGACGGAAAAGCAGCCAACAAGTGCTCAACATATGTGGGAACTCCTTCAAGACTGACAGCATTCCAGGTGAAGCTGGTTGAGAGAATGCCAAGAATGTGCAAAGCTGTCATCAAGGCAAAGGGTGGCTACTTTGAAGACTCTAAAATATGTTTTGATTTGTTTAACTGTTTTTTGGTTACAACATGATTCCATATGTGTTATTTTATAGTGTTGATGTCTTCACTATTATTCTATAATGTAGAAAAATAGTAAAAATAAAGAAATTTAAAAAAATAAAGTTTGTCCAAACTTTTGACTGCTACCATCTGTAATTAAGGTATTTCTGTTTTTTTTTATGCATTTGCGGTCCTTCCGCAATAATTTTTAAAAAAATGACTTCGCTTTGTCATTTTGGGGTAGTAGATTGCTGAGGATTAAAAAAATATATATAATCCATTTTAGAATTAGACTGTAATGTAACAAAATGTGGAAAAAGTAAAGGGGTCTGAATACTTTCCGAAGGCACAGTATACTCTTGGAAGGACCATTTACCATATTTTTTAAATTCATATGTCTTTATCAAGAAACAGCTTCACACATACAAACATGTTAACTTATTCAATGAAAAGATCACACTATATGCACTTTGACAAGAGGAATGCACGAGGAGTTGTGGTGTTGAACAATGTGTGAATGCAACAAAGACAAGGTCCCAGTTGTATGTCACTAATCTCTTTCCACTGGACTGAAATTGCAAAACACCTACTAAGCACTTTGCAAGGATCCGGAAAACAACTGTGTCTTGAACTCAGGGTTATGCACCAGTCCCCTTGAGGACAAGCAGTGAGCAGATATGTATTTGAATGGCAATAACAGAGCAGCTCATTTTATTCTGGTTAAGATCTTTCAACCACAATCAATTTGGCATGTCACCATAAATAATAGGGTTTACTGAGTCCTGTAAGGACTACTATGTACACTGTTGACAATACCAGATTGGCTCTGTTGAGGGTGTAGTCACTATGCATTATGTGAGGGTGTGCTGTGCATTCAATATTGCCTGAAAACATCTCTGTCTCAGCTTTAGATTGAAGATTTGAGTCACAGTATTAGAGAATGGTCTGCTTATTTAGAATCCTGTACTTGAAGGTCTGTTGAAACAGACTGGCTCCATCGGATCTGTGGCTAGCGTCGGATTTGTTATGCTGTAGGATGATTTCACCTCTGGTAAGAGGCCATGTAACAGAGCCTTTGCTATTTCATGGAAATATTCAGGGCTCAAGCTGGCCGGGGCTCAGGTCTCAAGCCTGCCAACGAATCTTGAAAACATTCAATATAGCCTTCTTGATGCAGCATACAACTTGACAAACATTGTTGACCCTTGCTATAAACTGCAGAATATGTACTACTGACTGAGTTAGGCATAACAGTCGGACAGAACTTCAATCACAATGGCCAGTAAATTGAGCTTGACCTTTAGTGATGAAACTTTGTGGAGCTACAATCTGCAGACAAGCTAGCTAGACCACGAAGTGGCCAGGAAAAGGTTGGCTATTCAAGCTACATCGACAAGCCAATGCATTTGGTAGCAGTCCATGTGGCTAGCTATCTTTGCAACAAGCAAAGCATGTGTTCCTGCTAGCTAACCCATCAGTTATGGATACAACTCATCCTAGGACATTACGCCTGAAGCTTTTCAATATTAGGCATTTGATTTGATCAGCATAACCAATAGCTAAAACCCCAAAATGAACTAGTTAGGTATTCTTTGGGGGTTGGTGTTCTGTTATACAGCTTTCATTCTGAAACATGACATTAGTCCAACTAAACTACCAGCTTTACAGTAAGAAAAGGCTGGCTTCATCAAGCCCCCACAAAGAGACTAAGAGAGATGATCAGGCCAGCTGATTACTGTATAGGCTAGCCTCAGGGAAACGAGTCACATTAACACTTTGACATAACCATTTGTACAAAACCTAAATTACTGGAAAGTGTTGACTTTTCAAACGAACCTAAAGCCTTCAAACCTGTAACAACAGACTGCATAACATAAGGGGGGGGGGGGGGGGGGGGACTAAAACATTTAGAAATATGAGCATTCAAGATGTTTGATTTTAGCAGTACATCTTGCTGCTGTTCAGTTATAAATGCAGTGGTATCTTGGAATTAAATGACGCGAGGAAAACAGTATTACTTTCTATGTTACGTGATATTTCGTTTGACTTTATTCTGTTAAGTGAAGGAAACTCACAGCTCATGAGGCATCTCTCTCTCTGGTGAAATGCCTTTGTTGGAATGCTTATTACTCTCATCCTTTTCCTGCAATTCTTAGGCAGGTTGTAGCAGCTATGTTATGCATGGCAACTTATTTATGTGGCAATTCTGGCGAGGCTGCAATGTAGACAAGCAATGGCCAGACAAATCTTTCAACACAGGGCGGTTAATGGCTTCTTGTCAGCCAGCATAATTATAAGGCAAGGTTAAGGTATTGCATTGGGGGCTGTAACACTGAATAACCAAATAGGGCTGTGTTTCTCTCTAAGGCACTAACTCAATTACAGACAGAGGTTAATTACAACTGGTGTTATGAATGCCACTCATAACACCAACTGTAATCCAACTCCTCTGTCTGGGGTGTGGGGTAAACCTATATACCCCTCAAACTCAACTCTGGACCTTGAAGCCAGTTCCACTGCATTTTTTAAATTGTTCCCCTCTAATCAAATCATTATTTAATTATCAGGTAGCACAGAACACCAGCGCTCTACGGACCTCGTAGGGTAAGATTTGAGTGCCCCTGCTAATTATCAAAAAACAAAAGTTGATTCACCAATTGTAATGTTGCTTACATAGCTTACAAACAACTTTATTCATAAAATAATTTCCTACTACAGTATCCATACTGTACACGATTAAACATTGTTAAGATTGAATTGCCATTTCTGTGGAACTTCATTATAATCTGTGCAACAAGCTAACAAACGGACGGCAAGCAGAATTTCAAGATTTAATCCAGATAATTTTTTTCCCCATTTCATGACTGAAATCTCAAGATGTCTGCAACAGAAGATTGCCTCTAGATTATGGTCTGTGTCTCAGATTGAAGAAGGAGTAGTATAGGAGTGCTCAGTTTGACCAAAAATTGGATGTCGCAGAGGACAAGAGGGAAGAGGAAATACTCCAAATTGAAATCATAACAGCCCATGAAACATCCGGCGTTGTCTGAAGCACGTCAACCCAAAACTGGGTTTCTGACATTGTGGAATTAATGACAGATTAAGAGACTATATGCAATCCCCATTAAATTGTGAAGCTGAAATACCACCTGAAGATTTAGGGATATGCTAAATTAACATATTGCATATATTTATGTAAAAACATAGCATCACTCTTACAATAATCAACATGACCCTGATTTTAGTAATTTGCCATCCTGATCTTGAAGACTTTTCATCTCCTCATGAAGCTCCTCCTCATATTTTCTGGCATGAGAGGGCTGTGTGGCCAACAGTGTCCAGATATCCGTAGTCATCCTTGAAGGCCAGTCACACATATAGAATGATTGTGGATAGCGCTATCGTCTCCATCCATCTAGAACTCGGGGGAAATCACAGTGTGTTCTATCAATCAGAGTGAGGAACCGTTTCAACCTGTTCTGAGCCTCAGTGGTATCTGAGGTCAGCTTTTTCACCAACTTGCCGTAAAAAAAACTGTGAGGCTTGTAGGAGGGAAAGTTCGACGAGGTTTGAACTGTATTCAACTCAGGGCTGGCCGTTCTCTGACTCTTTATTCATCAACATCATTACTCAGACATATTACCACTTAATGTTGAGCACAATAATCATAAATTATTGGTCCCCTGTGGCTCAGTTGGTAGAGCATGGCACTGTGGGTTCAATTCCTATGGGGGACCGGTAAAAACCAATTTGAAAGTATATCCACTCACTGCTGTAAGTTGCTCTTGATAAGAGCATCTGCAAAATACCTCAAATGTAAATGATTCATATTCTTGTTCAACCCTACAGTATATGTAATAGTATATCACTGATGGTTCAAGATTATAATTCAATTATGTTGTTTAGTGTACTTTAGGTGGGACAACGTTTCTAAAAAAAATATAAATTAGTTCAGCACTTTGGTAAAACACAGTAGATCCAAGAAAATGGATCATATATAATCTAACGATGACTTCTCACTTGCTGCATGCATTAAGGGGTAATTACAATCCAAGGTTCTCGGTGTTCAAATCACTCGGCTGACATTTTTTTCTTGCCATGGCTAAAATCCAGTTCAATGACAGGAACTAACTCGCTAGGCTTTTATGAACCACCTCCATGCTCTTTGATGCACAAACACAGTGTAACAATGGCAGGGTGATTACAGAGAAATGCATCACAATGGGCTCTGGGAATAGAAAGAAAAAACTGCAGGGCATGGATGACTAATGCTGTGAAACACATTCCTGGCTCCTACTGTAATATAGATGACTATCATTTCAATGTTTCAGTATTGTGCTCAGTTGTATTTTACAGCGCTCTATGGTAGGTTCATGGTTCAATTCCAGTAGGTGCAGACAGAGATAACAGTGATGAACTGTCTAGAAAACCTGTTGAGAGATTGTGCCTCTTTAAGATGGTTACATGGAGTGAAAAGTGATGCTCACAATTTCGCTTGTAGTTGGTAATTTCATGAACATTGATGTAAGGGATGATTATTTTAAAACGTATTCATTAAATATTACCATGACTGACAAACTTGAAGGCTGGGAGATTAAATATTCCTGTCACTAGTTTTTTTAGAGTGGTCTTTTGAGTCATGTTGTGCAAGAAAATGTTTGGAGTCTGCATGACTCATATCACTAAACAATAGACAACAGTGTACAGTTGTAGTCTCTTTGGTGTCTGGAAATTACTCATGTTCATTTATGTGTATCCACTCTTTTAAATGGAAAGAAACTGAGATGAGTCATTGCACTACAAAAAAAAGTCTATTGGGGTGAGTCTTCAATTATGCCACAAGCATACCTCCCCTCTCTTAGAAAACCATATTTTTTAGTTATTCCTTCCTGATGTCAGGGCACTCCTAACGGCAGGTCCCCAGACGTAGGGTTCAGGCTAAGGTGAAAGATCTGTCAAAGTATGTTCTCTCTCCTATACTAAATCCATTAGATAAATGTTATTACTCTGGGTTTTGTACTTTGTCAATTTTGCTCTCCAGAGTCTCATTTTAAATGTTCTACAAAAAGGATTCAAGTTGATTAGAGAACTTTGAGCTGTATGTTGCTTATTGTTGATACAGTTATTCCACAGTTCACAGTAGGTCCCCCGAGTGGCATAAGGCATCTCTATTTTGCTGTACTTCTTGACTATCTCACTATTTGCAACTTCACATGCTACAGTACATAGATCCTTTCATTATCACTTCTATAAATCAGGTTACAAAAAAATAGATTATGGTTTGTTGAAGGGTGTAATGCATTAATTTCCTATCACATCACTTAATAACTCGGAGCAGGCTATCTGACTGTACGCTATTGGCAGTGCAACTTGGACACAGCTGATTGGTTCCTTTGTGGACTGAATTAATCATAATGAAAAAGGATCGATGCAAATGAAAGTGCAAGCTCTAAACATGTTATTGAATAGTATTATCCCCGCAAAATTGCTTTCAAGACATTGAGTAGTGAGCTTTCCCAGATTGCACCATGGCAGCGTCTCTCCAGCCATAAGTGGGAGTTATAGTGTACTTTGCTCGTCCTGACCATACAGAGAGAGGTCGTCCTTACCTGACATGTATGGCTCACATAGAGCTCTGTGGATTTCCTGTGGTTACCGCATCACGTAATCCAATGCTCTTGCACACCACTGTGCAAAGTCAGGTCATTTGGTTACAATTTCCTCTGTAATTTGACTTTGCTTGATTTGCTAGCATGCAACATTAGTGGTCGTAGCTGACTTCTTCAACAGGTTGAAATTCAGACCACCTCAGACTTCCCATTTAAGATGATTCCTTTACCTCTCACTGAAGATTTCCTTTTATGTGCTTCCACAATCCTTTTATAGTCCATTCCTCCTTGTCTTTCTCTCTAGATGGCTTTGAATTAAATAGTTCATTAGCATTTCATACATTAACACGGCTTCCCCTTGAGAATCTTAAGGTAGCGAAGGATAATTATTAGTACATGGGCCTTTATATTATTTGTTATTTAACTGAGAGTTCATTATAGAACCTAATTACATATTTTAATTAGAGTCCTTGGATTCTGAATTCCTCTTTGTTATCAGTATAACCATCCTGTTCTCTAGTAGCCCTGACACTTTGCTTTTCACAACTTTGGTAACATGTAGATATTAGTGGCCACAGGGACTATAATGATCATCGCTTTGTGTATTAGCCAGTAGCCCTCAACATAGCTTCTAATTTGATGGTGTTTTTAAAGACACAAATATGCCACAGTGCAGGTTTATGTGATGTGCACTTAAATAGGCAAGCTTAACAATAGCTAATACACCTTTTTGTGTGTTGGCTTTATGTTTGTTGACAGACGTTTATTTTATATGCCATGCACTGTATCATACACAGTGCATTATTACATTGTCTCTTCTATTTTGTTAAAATTTTATGTGGAAATGTTTTTGTGTAGGTAGGGAACCCTATGTACCTGGATTAATATATTCTGAGTGTGAGCAGCTGAAGGTGGAACAAGAACAACATTTCTTATCCGATTATTATTTACATTGGGATCACCGCAGAGTGCCAACAACACGTCATTAGTCCTTGTGTTTAATTAACAGGTTCTGGTGAAGAACTTTAGCCTCCCAGGTTTTAATGTGATTTGTATTTTCACAGTGCTAATATGCAACGTTTTTAATTCCCTTATGATTCAGTTGTTGAGCAGCAGGTTTGTCTCTAGAATTATTATTATTTGATCAACTGAGCCACAATAAGAGGCAAGCAATTACATGTCAACCTATAGATGCTTATAGTTTCCATAGGCAGGGGTGCCAACTGTTTTCCATTGAGAATCACTAGTAGCTGAATTTGCCGCTAGCCTCTTTAACCAATACAAATCGATGGATGGGTCTGAAAACTCACTAAATATAGCGACAAAGTCACTAAATTGGCAACACTGTCCATAGGTGTTGTGAATTCTAAATTGATCTTATTTGTTTGCAGAAAATACTCAAATGACAGTTACACAAAATCAGAATGACATGATATCAGATTAGGCTAGAATCCTGACTAGAACCCCAAAATTTGATCATATTACTCCAGTGCAAGCCTCCCAACACTGGCTTCCTGTCAAGGCAAGGGCTGATTTCAAGGTCCTACAAAGCATTACATGGGCTTGCTCCTACCTATCTCTCTGATTTGGTCCTGCCGTACATACCTACACGTACGCTACGGTCACAAGACGCAGGCCTCCTAATTGTCCCTAAAATTTCTAAGCAAACAGCAGGAGGCAGGGCTTTCTCCTATAGAGCTCCATTTTTGTGGAATGGTCTGCATACGCATGTGAGAGACGCAAACTCGGTCTCAACCTATAAGTCTTTACTGAAGACTCATCTCTTCAGTGGGTCATATGATTGAGTGTAGTCTGGCCCAGGAGTGTGAAGGTGAACGAAAGGCTCTGGAGCAACTAACCGCCCTTGCTGTCTCTGCCTGGCCGGTTCCCCTCTTTCCACTGGGATTCTCTGCCTCTAACCTTATTACAGGGGCTGAGTCACTGGCTTACTGGTGCTCTTTCATGCCGTCCCTAGGACGGGTGCGTCACTTGAGTGGGTTGAGTCACTGATGTGATCTTCCTGTCTGGGTTGGCGCCCCCCGTTGGGTTATGCTGTGGTGGAGATCTTTGTGGGCTATACTCGGCCTTGTCTCAGCATGGTAAGTTGGTGGTTGAAGATATCCCTCTAGTGGTGTGGGGGCTGTGCTTTGGCAAAGTGGGTGGGGTCATATCCTTCCTGTTTGGCCCTGTCTGGGGGTATCATCTGATGGGGCCACAGTGTCTCCTGACCCCTCCTGTTTCAGCCTCCAGTATTTATGCTGCAGTAGTTTATGTGTCGGGGGGCTAGGGTCAGTTTGTTATATCTGGAGTACTTCTCCTGTCCTTTCCGGTGTCCTGTGTGAATTTAAGTATGCTCTCTCTAATTCTCTATTTCTCTCTTTCTTTCTCCCTCTCGGAGGACCTGAGCCCTAGGACCATGTCTCAGGACTACCTGGCATGATGACTCCTTGCTCTCCCCAGTCCACCTGGCCATGCTGCTGCTCCAGTTTCAACTGTTCTGCCTGTGATTATTATTATTTGACCATGCTGGTCATTTATGAACATTTGAACATCTTGGCCATGTTCTGTTATAATCTCCACCCGGCACAGCCAGAAGAGGACTGGCCACCCCACATAGCCGGGTTCCTCTCTAGGTTTCTAGGAGAGAGGAGAGGGGGAACTCGAATCTCATGAGGGGTTCATCACTCTGTTTAAATTTATTTTCAATCATTCTGCGGAGGGAAGAGAGGTGAGTGTCTGCTTCAGCAGGGGAATCAGACGGCTGCTGAATATGCGCTTACCTTCCGGACAGTAGCAGCCTCCAGTGGATGGAATGAGCCGGTCTGTGCGAGGATGTCCAGATGGAACTGGCCTGCTGAGATGACAACCTCACCGTGGACACACTCATTGCGATGGCCAGCTGTCTGGATAACCTCCTCCAGGAGCATCGGCATCTCAATCGCTTCTCTCACTCTTTCGGTGAGTGTTCGGGATCAGAGCCTGAACCCATCGAGGTAGGGGTCACACACCTTCCTGCGGCGGAACGATGCAGATGGATACAGCTGGGGCTCTGTCTGTACTGTGGCCAGAGGGCACAAGTGCCAGCGGTGTCTGTTACTTCAGAATTCAGGATCCACTAGAGCAGAGGGACGGTCACATGAGGTTATATCCCCTCGACCAGGTGTGAGTATTCCATGTACTGCTCTTCTTAGTACCATCACTCTGGCTGACTGTTCCACATGCCCTGTGTCTAAAGCTTTAGTGGATTCCGGCGCTGTGGAAAACTTTATGGATCAGACCCTTGCCTCCTCTCTCAATATTATTACCTACCCCCTCTCCTTTTCCTGTTCAAGGTCTCGACTGTCGGCCTCGGCCTCGACTATCGGAACAATCACGCACATCACCCAACCACTCACCCTCACCATGGAGCCCAATCACCAGGAAAACATCCCCTTCATCACCAGTGCACCAGTTCACAAGATCATCCTCGGCCTCCCTTGCCTTCAGCACCATAATCCTACCATCTCATGGTCGAGGATGAGAATCACCGACTGGTCACCGGAATGCCGGAAGACCTGCTTTCCTGTCCCCTGTGGTTCCATGTTAGTTGAGAGTCCTGGTTACCCTCCAGCCCAACATCCCGGAGGAATATCAGGATCTAAGGGAGGTATTCTCCAAGACCTGTGCGACCTGTCTCCCTCTTCATTGTCCCTGGGATTTTGCCATTAACCTGTTTTCCAGTGCTACACCTCCGCGCAGACTCATCTACGCTCTGTTGGTGGCTTAGACCCAAGCCATGGAGGACTACATTCAAGAGGCGCTCCAACAGGGTTTCATCCCCAAGGTCCACGTCCCCTGTGTTGGTTGGTTTCTTCTTCGTGGCCAAGGAGGGAGTATTACACCCTTGTATCGATTGCCGTAGACTCAATTACGTCACCACAAAGTATTGGTACCCTCTCCCGCTGGTGCTGTCAGCCATTGAACAGCTCTGTGGGCCCGGTTCTTCACCAAACAGCAGCCTACAATCTCATTCACATCTGGGAGGGGGATGAGCGGAAGATGATGTTCTGCACGATGTCCGGACACTATGAGTACATGGTTATTCCCTTTGGCTTAGCCAATGCTCCGTCAGTGTTCCAGGCATTCGTCAACGAGGTGTTCAGGGACATGCTTGGATGTCAGGTGATTGTGTACATCAATGATATCCTGATCTTCTCGACCAACCTGGAAGATCACATCACTCACGTTCGAGCAGTCCTGGAATGCCTCTTGGCTAACCACCTGTTTGTCGAGGTGCAGAAGTGCAAATTCCACCAGAGGGCTGTCTCTTCTTGGGCTACCAAATCAGCCCACAGGGAGTGCGGATGGAGAACAAGAAGGTAGATGCGGTAAGGTCATGTCCATTCCCAACCACCATCAAGGGGTTACAACAGTTTTTGGGGTTTGTCAACTTTTACGACCGCTTCATCAGGAACTCTAAGCGACGTCACTGCCCCTCTCACCTCCCTCCTGAAGGGTGGGCCTCGTAGGTTGGTTTGGTCTCGAGCAGCCGACGAGGCCTTTTGTCTCAAGGGGTGTTTCACCTCCGCCCCCTTGCTAAAACATCCAGATCCCACACTACCTTTTGTGGTTGAGGTAGATGCATTGGAGGTGGGTGTGGGGGCAGTTTTGTCACAAAGACAGGGGGACCCACTAGAATTGTATCCTTGTGCTTTCTTCTACAAGAAACTGTCCCCTGCAGAGAGAAATTACGACGTTGGCAATTGGGATCTCTTGGTGGTGAAGTTGGCATTAGAGGAGTGGAGACCCTGGCTGGGGGGTACCAAGGAACCATTCGTCATCCTCACCGACCATCGGAACCTTGAGTACATACGGACAGTGAGGAGACAGAATCCTGGCCAAGCCAGGTGGGCCCTCTTCACAAGGTTCAAATTCACGCTGACCTATCACCCAGGTTCTAAGAACAACAAGGCCAATGCCCTGTCCCGTATATACGATTCGGGAGAGGCTCCTGTCCAGAGGGTACCCATAATCCCATCCTCCTGAGTTGTGGGTCCAGTGGTTTGGGACGTAGATGTGGAGATCCACCAGGCTCTAGAGAGGGAGCCCGCACCCCGGAATAGTGCTCCCATGCGTATCTACGTTCCCACAGGGATAAGGGATCGGCTGCTGACCTGGGCACACAGCTGTCGTCTCTGGACATCCAGGTATTTCTCGCATCATCCATTCCATCACTGAGAAATACTGGTGGCCCACCTTGGTGCAGGATGTTACGCGGTATGCCAACTCCTGTTCCGTGTGTGCTCAAACCAAGTCTTCCCTGGAATGCTCCAGCAGGGAAGTTCCTGCTGCTTCCCATGCCTCAGCGATCTTGGTCCCATCTATCCATTGTCTTTGTTACTGATATTCCCCCTTCTGATTGTTTCACCATCATTCTGGTGGTAGTCGATAGATTCTCCAAGTCATGTCGCTTAATCCAGCTTCCCACTCCTCTCCAGGTCGCTGAGGCACTCTTCCTGCACGTCTTCCGGCATTAACTTTGGCTATCTACCTGGGAGTCTCGTGAGTGAAAGCATCCGAAGCTCATCAAAGGTAAACTATTTAATTTGATTGCTTTTCTGATTTACGTGACCAAGTTACCTGCTGCTAGCTAGACAAAATGCTATGCTAGGCTATCGATAAACTTACACAAATACTTGTCTAGCTTTGGCTGGAAAGCATATTTTGAAATCTGAGATTACAGGGTGATTAACAAAAGGCTAAGCTGTGTCTCAATATATTTAATTTGTGATTTTCAAGAATTTGAATATTTTCTAGGGATATTATGTTGTTGCGTTATGCTAATTAGTTTCAGGCGATGATTACGCTCAGGCGATGATTATGCGGGATGGGGAGTCAGTAGAGGTTAAAACGTTGCACCTGCTTCCGACTCATCGCCCCATCATTACAATTTTAAATATGTCCAGTCTCAGCCCCTCAGGTTCTATGGCAGGCTACTCCAGAGTCTGGGGACATAATAACTAAAAGCTGCCTCTCCATACCTCTTGATCCAATGCTTTGGGATAGTTAAAAGGCCAGTGACAGAGGACCTGAGGGACCTACTGGGTACATTCTGTAACTTAAAAGCATGTCTGACATGTATTGGGGTGCACACTCGTGGATTGATAAAAAACTGGAAGAACATTAAAATTAATTCTAAATCTAAGGCAGCCAATACAGAGACCTTAAAACCGGTGTAATGTGTGCTCTCTGTCTCATCTTGGTCAGTACCCATGCTGCAGCATTCTGTATGTCTTGAAGTTGACCAATGACTTTCTTGGGTAGACCAGACAGAGAATTACAGTAGTCAAACGTCCGCACCTTGGCAATGTTCCTCAGGTGGTAAAAAGCTATTTCGATCACATTCCTAATGTGTGATTCGAAATAGAGTTCAGAATCAAATAACACCTTGATTTTTTTTAACTGTTATTGACCGTGAATTAAAATGTGCAGCCAGATTCTCTCTCTGTGCTTTGGCTCCAAGTATCTTGGTTTTGATTTAGCTGGAAGAAGTTGTGAGCCATTCAAGTAATTTACATCACTAATAGTTTTATCTGTGGAACTAAAATCCTGACAGACATATAAAGTTGTGTATCGTCTGCGCAGCAGTGAAAGTTAATGTTGTGCTTTCTGATAATGCTGCCAAGGGGTAACAAACTGAACAATACCAAAATTAACCCTTGAACACCACATTTTCTCTGAATTATGTTCACCAAGGGTGACAAACTCTTGACCTGTTAAATAGGTCATAATCACACCTCTCCAGTGTCCAGAAGGACCTCATGGTTTTTATCAATCCAGACCTCATGGTTAAACATTCCAATTCAGGTTTTAGAATCTGCGTTGTTGAAAAGCTACAGGAGTATGTTGCAAAGAAATGTAACATCAACAGTTACTGTTACTTCAAATCAAACTTTGTGATGAGCCGAATACAACAGGTGAAACCTCAAGGTGAAACGCATACTTACAAGCCCTTAACCAACAGTGCAGTTCAAGAAAGAGTTAAAATATTTACCAAATAAACAAAAGTAAATAAAGTAACACAAAATTACAGTAACGAGGCTATATACAGGGGGTACCGGTACCGAGTCAATGTGCGGGGGTACAGGTTAGTCGAAGTAATTTGTACATGTAGGTAGGGGTGAAGTGGCAATGAATAGATAATAAACAGCGAGTAGCAGCAATGTAAAAACAAATGGGGGGGGGTGTCAATGTAAATAGTCCAGGTGGCCATTTGATTAATTGTTCAGCAGTCTTATGGCTTGGGGGTAGAAGCTGTTAAGGAGCCTTTTGGTCCTAGACTTGGCGCCCCCCGGTATCGCTTGCTGTGCGGTAGAAGAGAGAACAGTCTATGACTTGGGGGTCTGGAGTCTTTGACAATTTTTGGGGCTTTTTTCAGACACTGCCTAGTATATAAGTCCTAAATGGTAGGAAGCTTGGCCCAGTGATGTACTGGGCCGTACGCACTACCCTCTGTAGCACCTTACGGTCAGATGCTAAGCACTTGCCATACCAGGTGGTAATGCAAGATGCTCTCGATGGTGCAGCTATAGAACTTTTTGAGGATCTGGGGACCCATGCCAAATCATTTCAGTCTCCTGAGGGGAAAAAGGTGTTGTCTTGCCCTCTTCACGACTGTCTTGATGTGTTTGGACCATGACAGTTCGTTGGTGATGTTGACTCTCGACCCGCTCCACTACAGTCCCATTGATGTTAATGGGAGCCTGATCGGCCCACATTTTCCTGTAGTCCACGATCAGCTCCTTTGTCTTGCTCACATTGAGGGAGAGGTTGTTGTCCTGGCACCACACTGCCAGGTCTATGACCTCCTCCCTATAGGCTGTCTCATCGTTGTCGGTGATCAGACCTACCACAGTTGTGTCGTCAGCACACTTAATGATGGTGTTGGAGTTGTGTTTGGCCACGCAGTCGTGGGTGAGCAGGGAGTACTGGAGGGGACTAAGCCCGCACCCCTGGTGGGCCCCCGTATTGAGGATCAGCGTGGCCTACCCTTACCATCTTGGGGAGGCCCGTCAGGAAGTCCAGGATCCAGTTGCAGAGGGAGGTATTTAGTCCCAGGGTCCTTAGCTTAGTGAGTAGCTTTGTGGGCACTATGGTGTTGAATGCTGAGCTGTAGTCAATGAACAGCATTCTCACATGCTTAGCTCCTTTTTAGCTCCTTGTTGAGCCCAGCAAGACCCTAGTCTAATATTTTACTCAATGTGTGTGACATACTGTGAAAGCATAGCTTTATGACACTGAATATTTACAGCCATATACATATTTTCATTGACGTTGTACTTTCATTTGGTTGGGGTGTCTTTCCAATTTGTTTCTTGGTTATAATTTTTTCTCCAGAATAACCGCCTTGTTGATGTAAATTAAAATTGCAATTGGAGACTATCTATTTGTGAAATCACCAGTGCTCGTAATAACAGTGTTTGTTCCGTATAGTTCACAATGTTCGTCTCCAATGAGAAAACACTATTGTCACTCCGGAAATGTACCCTGAAAGGAATAAAAGATAAAAGGTGGAATGAATGGTTTCTTTCACAGGAGAAAAACGGAGACAGTAATATAATGCCACCATGATAAAAAGGCACCCAAAACCTTCAGACCTTCAAAACATCACATCCTCTAAGGCCATTGTGTGAATAAGTCAGACTGACATGACAATGCATGGCATGTTTATGTATTTACATGGACCTTATTTGCATGATACAAATGCTCAACCAAGAGCTGAATGCCAATGTCCTGTCCTATGTATAGTTGAGAGAGTAGGTGATACGATATCTTGTCCAATAAACTACGGGATTGCGTGGATTTGTCTTTTATCTCTTTAATTGGATGGAACTTAGTTGGAGACTTATTATCATTCCAGTCTGGTTAGGACTCATATGCCTCATGTTTTGGTACTCATATGCTCAGCTTTCTTTCACTCTATTACAGTATATAGACTTGTTTGTATATAAGGCAAAACAGCGAAATATTTATTTGATAAGAGCAAATTCGGCATGTTCTGATGAAATCAATTTAAGTGTGCCACAGGCAGACTGAATAATTAGTCCTTGTGAGTGCCTTTGTTTGCAACTGAAGAAGAAACAAATGTTTGTTATTAATGGCATAGTATCAAATTAGTAACATTGTCCATCTTCTCAGAAAAAGAGCCACCATGTTTTATTAAGATACGGATAAAGATGAAATGTACAGTTGTCATATCAAGGGTAATGGCAATGATAAGCAAAAACCATATAATTTTCCTTCTCATTAAAAATATCTCGTTTTGCAGAGGAATGTTGCTGCGAGATGGCTGACAGCCCTGGGACTACATTTCTACAGCACAAGCTGATGTGAAATATTTAATTGAACACCCCTTCCTGCTTCACTGATCACAGCTACAGCTCAAATTTAAGTTGTCCTTATCAGGCCGCTCCCACCACCCACCCCACTCTGACACTTTGCGAAGGCTTCTATTTGAAAGCTGTCCGAATCTCCTCTTTATTCTCTCATTTGTGTGTGTGGCTGGCAAGATGGAAATAAATATAGTTTCTCTCTGAATGCTGGGCATTCAAATTGGAAGTCCTGTCCTGGCACAGGCCAAACAGATTCATGTTGGAAAGTGTGCTTACATGGTTTGGTTGTGCCATCGTGTTACTTTTCTATGCTAATGGTAAATGGGAGGCCAAACAATTATTGGAGAATATTGGGCTCGTTAGAAAAATCAGACCACTATCAGGGTTAGGGAAAACTTAGTTAAGTGTGAACAATTAATTGTGGTTCCCTGTACAGTAATCAAGGGTTAATAATCAAAGCCATTTCAGTTTTATCACCATGTAGACAATACTAGAGAGGCAGCAGGTAGCCTAGTGGTTAAAAAGTGTTGGAATGGCAAATGGGCTGGTAAACGAAAGGTCGCTGATTTGAGTCCCCGAGGCAGCTAGGTGAGTAATCTGTTGATGTGTCCTTGAGCAAGGCACTTAACCCTAATTGCTCTGGATAAGAGTGTCCGCTAAACCACTAAAATGTAAAAAGGTACATTTTCATATAAAGAGTAGTATGGGTGAGTTTGCATCGAGTGCCCTATCTACAGAAGCTAGGCAGACATGGGAAGCATGACACAAACTGAGAGTGAGAAAGAGACAGAGAGATTGTTTGAAATTTGGACTGGTTATGCTTTCAAAGTAATAGATGGAGGGTACGTGTCTCCTCACAGAGATTTGTTCTATTTCAGCAACATAATGCTTTCAGACAGATTCAGCCCCATACATCTGGTGTACAGCTCCTGTACAACCATACTATAAACCTTGCCAATCTTGGGGGCTTGGGTGGCTTCTGAACACAAAACAATGTTGATTGCATTTGAGTGTGTGATGTTATATCATCTCAAATCTTCATATGCAAAACCAGATATCCAAATAAAGTGGTATGGCAAAGAGTTGTGATCTGATGAATTTTACATACTGTATTTTCTCGATTGTAAAGGTTCTCAAGTCATACCCAATTACATTGATTTGAAATGACCGGATCCAAGTTAAAGAGTTTACAGCCATGCATTATGTTATCCCTGAGAAGATTCATAGCGTCCAAGTGTGAAGTCATCCTGTAATTCTTGCTGGTGCATGTAGTTAAAGATAATAAATTTGCTATAAATGGGTGTCACTTAGCCAAATGATGCTATAAATATGTCATAGCTGTTGAAATCCTGAGCAGAGCGGCAAGAGATATTCAAATTATATTTCATCTACTCAACTTTCAGAATAAAAAAGACAAGACATCTTATAGACACTCAGTTAAAGATTGGGTAATTCACACCTCATAGCGTGTCTGCTGTATACATACAGGAAATCTTCATCCAGTCATTTCCATTCCCCTTTATTATGTTCCTTTCAAATCGTACCATGAATTTCTGATGTTGTATTGGACTATATTCCCTCTTCACTGTACGGTATGGTTAGGCGTGTTCCACTGGGGATGAACCCAACCCAAGGCAGGTGTCTCCTCAATGTGGGAGGCATACAGTGGAAAAACCATGCATGCAATCTAATAGAGTCACAATCCTTTACATGTCTCAACGCATACTATAAAAGAGGAAGTTTCTTGACAAAAGGCCTTGTAAATCTGACATTGCCTTGCATTGGAGTAGACAGCAGTCATTTGACATGTCACTGACTGTCAACCAACGACCCGGAGGAGGGAAAAAAGAGCGAGGAGAGTGACGCAAATAAGGCATCATTACCATGTGGGCAAAAGGAAGTGTGTCACTGAGTAACACAATGTTAGAGTTTCATTTAAATGTAAGTCTCTAGTAAGGACTTCTGACAGTTTTGACAGGATTATTACAACGATGGCATGCATTGGTTCCTCAAAAATTATCGCAAATTCATTTAAATTGCAGTTATTACAAACAGTCTGAATCAGTCACCATTTGTGCTTCAAAGAGCTGTCATTCTACAAAAATATGATATCCATAACATGTGCAAGGTACCTGAAGTATGCATACATGGATACACAGTCTTACTGCAGATGTACATTATTCAAGGCATATCTTTATTTTACAGTACACCTTCTTTATACAATGGAAAGTAATTAATGAATTCAAAAACCTCAGTACCTTGGCAAGACCTAACACAATGAAGGGATATTGAAAAAAAATGGAGTACCAACACTTCTATTGCCACTCAACATTTTGTAGACCAAAGCCTCAGGAATTTCAAGATTTACCCCGGACCATGACCTTGCATCTGAAAAGGCTTTTGACAGTGCAAAAGGCAGGACCTATCAAGGCTATAATGCTCACATATGGTTTCATTTTTCCCCTTCCTTCAAATCCCCAAGGCCTCTGCCAGGGAATCTGCTGCCCTGAGGCAATTAGAGTAGCTGTCAATGCAACAAACCAAGAGGCTGATGCCATTCATTGGGAAAGGGGGTAGCAGGAGAGTGGGAAGGAGCTGTAGCAGGGAGGAATACAGAACCTCCTCTACACCAACACTTTTAAAGCATCAGCAGCAGGACCTTGCTTGCAATATACAGTTTTCTTGTGTGCAGTGGGTCCACAAATTAAGCACATAAGTGAGAAGTCCCGTTCTTCATTTGTATAGATAAGGTTGAAAGAAAACATACTCTCCCTAAAGACAGCAACATTTTTGCTACTCATTACCTCCGCGTTGAATATTAACAAGCTGTTTGGATGTGATTATACTGTACGATGTGGAGATTAGAAAATCCAGAGCAATTTTATTCTCTCTCTTTCCTCCTTTTTGAGTTGCCACTGAGCTTTTAACATTTTCAGGAAATAATTTGCAGATGTCCCACGAAGAGGGTTCTGCATTGTGTTGATAGATACGGTATATAAATATATATTTTATCATTGCTAACTCAGAACCCCCAAAAACAATTATTGCCTATGCACAGGTTCAAACAGAGAACCAGGAATGTAAAACAGACAATCAGTAAACATCAAAAGGTTACCCGGTGAGTGTTTACTCTGCCAGGCTAATTATCCTCTTCTTGAGTCTTAATCAACAAACATGTTATTTGAAGCTGTTAGAGTAACACTCTAGTGACTCGGGGAGGGCATATTTGTCTGACTCCTGCTCGCAATATCAGGTTGGCTCGTACGAGGCTAGCTCAGACACAGCTTTCTTGAGCAATTCCCATTATCAGCTTCAATTATGCTATTGTGGATTAACATGAAATACGAGTTAAAATTGTCTAAAATTAGGCTTGATTCCAGATTAGTGTCAGAAACTGCATTCCAGCACGGTAGCATAGCGACACCATGGACGCTAACATGTTTTCTCTATCTGTTCAATGACACTCTTGGCTCTCTGACTTCACCTCTGCTCAGTAATTTCCAAGAACAGTGTTAGTACACTGTATGCTGTTGATTACAAATGTCAACCAACACTTCAAATCCTGGCATGCGCAACTATACATATTCACACCAGTAATCTCCACTGTATCTCACTGTTCATAGTTTCTTTCTTGCTCCTTGCTTAGTTTCCAACTTCAATGAGTTGTAAAACATGTGTGATCAAGATATATTTAATTACTGTTAAATGGGTAATAGCCTCCATCCCAACTGACTGTTCCTCAGTTCAACATTCATTCATTTTTCAGCCTCAGTAATTGCCTCCTGATTCTGAATACAGCTATGGAGTCCCACAACCATCTACTGTAACCATAACCCGCTATAATATTATGCTCTCTGATCTTTTATTTAGCACTGAACTTTTCCCCTAGGAATAGGAAAAGTAACAATGACAGCAGATAGCACCTTGCACCAAAGGGTGGAGGTGAACAGATAGAAGGAAAACAAAGGTTGTGTCGCTGAGAACCTCCTCCTCTCCTCCCATGTGAGGTGTCATAGTTAGGATGAGGCTCATTTGGTTCGACCACATATTAATAGCCACATCTGGATGTAAACCGGGTGTAAACGTGGTTGTTGCAACGTTTATTATTGTTCTTCATTTGGTAGATCAGTCTTTAGGGCTGCTTTAAATATCCCAACAGTTTGAGAAGCCCTGAAATGTACAGGAAGGGTTTTCTAAAGGCCTGGAGGGAGAAAGGAAAAGGCCTTGTCCACATTCACGGTCAGAATACAACCTTGTCCACCTTGGGAGATGGTTTCATCAGATTACAATTTGTCCCAAAGTGTTCACACCTGGCCATGGTGATTGGATCTTACTAGACGTGAACACAGATCATATCATTGGATGCGTTTTAATAACAGACAAACAGGGTCCAACAGAGCAAAGGGCCCTGATTACATACAGTATATGTTTACAGCAATTTGAAAAAGTCCCAGCATTAATCCCATAACAATGCAAACTTAGATTGTGGGTAATGATAGGTTAGGACAATTGTACAGTACTAGTAAATTGTGAGTGTAGGTACAATGAGTATAAGGAAAAATGACCTTTGAACAACAGGATATATAGATTCTGCCTGTAAAATACAGATTGTGCCTCTAATCCAATGTATTCACAGTGTTGATGGAAGAGAATACCTTGTGATAAATTCAGGAAAATATGCTGTATCAGCATTTCTTTATGTGTTCATAAAGTATTGCATGTCTCATTGCTGTTGAAGAAATTATCTTTGGCTAGTCTTATTTCTAGTCTAAAGATACATAGACCAATTTATTTTTGAACTAGGTAACAAATAAACAAGTCTAACAACCATAATCAAACTACATGCTGCACCCCCCCTGTGTGCGCGCGCACACACACACACACACACACACACACACACACACACACACACACACACACACACACACACACACACACACACACACACACACACACACACACACACACACACACACACACACACACACACACACACACACACACACACACACACACACACACACACCACTGTCCCAAAGTACCTAAAGTACCTAAAGTCCCAGGAACCTACCTGAACTCAAACCACAGTGAGAGTGAGTCCATCCTTTTCAAGGAGGTCAATATGAAGAGAATTTAGCCAATGATATATCCTCTCTCATCCACCTGAACATTTCTCAGCTGTCATCACCATCCAGACTCAATAACGTTGAGGGATTGTCCTGACCAAGGTCAGACCTCTCAGTCACTGTGTCCCAGTCCCTTCCAGCTTATCTCACGGCCATCACATGAAGCGTAAATGATTCAACACCTGGTCCAGCCTCTTTCCATATACCAACCCAACATTATCTTACTGTAACAAACAAACCAGTTCTCTGTGCGGAGCTCGCCAATAATCCTTTATACCTGTGGAAAGGGGGAACAAATAGCCCAATCGCTTGAGCATTTGTCTAGACTAATTGAAACCTTAATGTTTTAATTAACTCAACATTGAGAAATAGCTGTAATATCTAATCACTAAAAGGCTGAGGGGAAAGTGAAGTCACATTTAATAGGCTACATCATTATAAGTTATTAGGCCTGGCTCCATTATTGTCTTATGATGATAGTGGCCGCCACTTTCTATCCTTTAATAACGCTGAACAAATTGGCATGGTGTGTTATGCTTTAATTATAATGACCTCTGTATGACAGCTCTTCATTTTCACAGGTAAAGCATAGGTGACCTTTGTTAGACTTTAGTTGGCAAATTATATTGTCGAGGATTTACTGCATGTAATGTTCACAGTAGATGAGCTTTATACAAGACAAACTCATGAAGGACAAGCCCACTCCTTTATAAAGGACAGAATTTTGTTTTAAGTAGCATGAAAAGTTGCCTCTCGTATGTTCGGCAGCAGAATACGAAGAAAATGATTGCGGAGTTTAGCCTAATAGTGTCTTGGTAACCTGGAAAGTGTTACCAATATATTGACTCAATTTAAGTTGATTACTGATAACAATTATTGTTTTCTGTAATCAAAATGATAAAATGACATTAAGGTTCTGGGCAAAATAATTATATTTAAATATTTATTAGCTATCAGTCAAACAATTAAGGAATGGTATGCATGGGCCCGAAGCTAGTTTTCATGCCTTCCTCCCTTCCTGACAGCAAACATATCAGCATAGAAATGGTGCTGATGTGGCCCAAGTTTAGAACGGGTTTAACCGTTTATAACTAAAATCCCCTTTCTCAAGATATTTTAATGGTGAAGGATGGTAGAAACGTTTAGTCTTGTTATGGTATTCTTGTTTCACATATTTGTGTATCAGTTGCTAGGAAACTAAAAGGATAGGGAATGAAAGAAACGGTAAGCAAGATACATAGAGTATTTGATCCTAGAAATAATTTCTGTGGTATTATATGGTATTTTCTGTTCATATGGTAACAATGTTATTTTGAAAATGAACAGTATGCTTGGGAAAGGAAGGGAATGCAAGGGTTAAAAAGTCATGCAAATAAAGGTTCTATTGTGCTACTTTCTACATAGTTTTTCTCTTCGCTCCTTGCCTGAAGCCTCCCTCTCTGGATGACGCTGCCCATGGTGCTGAACCTACAGTTTGACTTGCAAACCATGCCTAAAGTGTTGTAGCCAGTAATGGTATCCTTTTTCCTTCTTAAAAAATGGTGTCTAAGTGACAAAAAATATGTTTTTGCCAGTGAAAGTATATCCAGTATTTGCTGTATTTTGTCACACCTGTGGAAATCCAGAAAAGACATTGGAGGTGATGGGGGATGGATGATCGTCGTTGATGGCATCATTCATCCTGCCTCAATCAATGTGTGTCTTCTCCTATCTCTCTGGTTTACATTCCTCAATGCCACATTAACTCTTCTTGTGTTAAACCCATTGGCACCAAGGCCAGTGATACATGTATTGTCAAAAATCATTAACAGGCAACATTTGCAGTCATCTGAACTAATGCGAGTATTACTAGTGCATGGAAAAGAGCATCTAAACAATATTTCAATATTCCAAAAATGTTGATTCTCTACCAATATTTGTATTAATATTGACTACCAATAAGCATGTGAAGACAATGATCAGTCCAGTACTTTACACCAAAATTCGCCAGGTTTACTATAAACATAATCATCTAACATAATGTTTCACAATTATGCCAGTGGTACTGTAACACATTGAAGTGGTGTGTTTTGACAGCTAACACTCCAGATGAATCTATAAAGACACTCCAGGCCTCTCTCTCTCCATTGCTGCTCTATACCGTACTGGCTTCTGTCAATGTTTTTTTTGCCAGAGAGTGAGTGCACTCTTGGGATAAGCAGCAGTGATTTTCAACATACTGCCAGTTTTTTTTTGCTGACATTGTGGGCAAAACGCAGGTGCATTCATTATCCTGTAATTACCCTGCTGTTAGTCCTCTGGTCTATTATTCATTACATGCATTCTCCACACAGCCCAGTGACAGGAAGTGGAGAATGGATGAGCACCACAGATAGAGCTAACTATATCAGCCCCTGTACCACCATCATTAATACTGCACAAAAGGTGAGAGCTACATCATCACAGTTCAAGACCACTCCGAAATTACCCTTGCGTACCTAAATTGACAGAAAAGAAGAATGTCTGGCTGTGCTATCATTGTTTTTTGTTGAGTTAAAATGGAGCGAAGCAAAGTTTAAACTACGGTCAGGAACCTTTTCTCTGTGACGCAAATTCTTTGCAAAACTCGTATTGGTACCAGGAGCCAAAATAAAATGGAATTCACAAATAAATAAAAAATGTTTCAAATTATTTACAGACAAATGATACATAAGACTTGCAACTTTTTCATGATCATTTAGGAAATGGAGAATTGTTGGGAAATATAATGTGCCACCATAAATGATGCTTTAATAAACCCTTTTACAGTGAACATAGCGCTCAGAGGCTGGTCATGTTTCAGGGGTTGAAAGCAGGCCAGCTCAGCAGGCCTGGGAGGATGTAAGAAAGAGTGCACTGAATCACTCCAAGGGGATCACGGCACCAGAGGAGCGCTTACTCTCATAGCAGAAACGAAAACAAGGGAAGCTAGATCTGTGCGACTAAGGGGAGAATAAATTGAGCCTGTATCGATCCTGTAGCAAGCCCGGCAGAGAACAGAGCTGGCACAGGGAAGGGGCTCATCAGCCCTGGAGATGCGACACACATGTAAGAATAAGGGCTTGCTTGAAGGTAAGGATCAAATGCTGTCCTAAACAGAGCAAGATGCAAGCGGCTCAACAGGGACACAATTGACCTTTATAACATTAAAGTGGATCAAGGTGACCTTTGGTATCAAAAATCCTTAAAAGTGGTTTTAGCTTCTGTGTTAAAGGCCAATAAGTATTTCATGATAAATTGAAGGGTATCTGTTCACTTTAGATAGAGAGTTCCAAAGTGGGCATACATGCTGCAATGTTGTTTGATATATGCTTGGCGTGCCAGACTACTGTCATTAAAAAGAAAGCTGGCCGTCCAATCTAGGGCTGCAGTCACTTTGTACAGATCCAGTAACCACTTCAAAACATGTTGATATGCAATCCATCCACGCATACTGGTGCAGCAGCTGTGTCCTATACATTAGTTACACAACCATTTGCATGATGTAGTCAGCGAGCGTTCCACTGTATTCACAGACTTTGGATTTCAGGTTTCACAGAATAGATTTCTGGGAAAGCCCTGGAGCCATTTTTACTGATGCAGAGAATAAGCTACTTATTGGGATTCAGGAATCTTACTTGTCATGTGCATCAGAGTTGAGTTAAACTGCATTTACCAGTTGATTCAAAAGGTGTAACTTGAGCCACCCTTGTTTCTAGGAAATAATACACAAAATGAATCATTTGACCAAATCTTTAGGAAGAAGTCATCATTTCATGGAGTCTGTGAAAGGAGGAAACACTGGTGGAAAAGTGGTAAGCAAGCTAAGTCCAAAGAAATGATTTTCATCAAGTCAAATGATTGTATTGTGTTAGAGGTTTCATAATGCTTGTATCTAAACCAAAGTAGATACTTTTAAGTTTTTCTATACATCAGTTGGGGTCTCTATAAGCTTCAATATGAGGTCCTAAACATAGCATGAAAGTGCATCCTTGTAGCTGTGTGAGCTAATATAGTTAAAATGTTTGCCTTGGGGTTAGTTGAACCATGGCCATGGGCTAAGTTGAGCCAACAGGTGAACCCAATTGCAAGGTCCTAAAATATATATTGTATTTGTCACATGCGCCGCATAAAACAGGTGTAGACTTTATCATGAAACGCTTGCTTACGAGCCCTTCCCAACGATGCAGAGTTAAAAAATAATAATACAAATAAAACATAACACAAGGAATAAAATTAATTACACAAGAATGGAGCTATATACAGGGAGTACCAGTACCAGATCAATGTGTAGAGGTATGAGATATTTGAGGTAGATATGCACATGACGGCAGGGTAATAGTGACTAGGCATCAGGATAGATACGAGTAAAAGAAAGTGTGTGTGTGTGTGTGTGTGCGCGTGCGTGCTTGTGTGTATGTAGTCTATGTGAATGTATAAGAGGGTGCAGTTCAGTGTTGTGAGTGTGTGTAGAGTCCGTGCAAGATAGGGTTAGTGCAGATAGTCCAGGTAACCATTTAATTAGCTATTTAGCAATCTTATGGTTATTTAGCAGTCTTATGGCTTGGCTTTGGTACCGTTTGCCAGATGGCAGTAGAGTGAACAGTCTATGTCGGGCCTTCCTCTGACACCACTTGATATAGAGGTCCAGTCAAGATGCTCTTGAGGGTGCAGCTGTATAACTTTTTGAGGATCCGAGGGCTCATGACAAATCTTTTCAGCCTCCTGTGGGGGAAGAGGCGCTGTCGAACCCTCTTCACAACTGTGCAGGTGTGTGTGGACCATGTTAAGTCCTTAGTGATGTGGACGCCAAGGAACTTGAAGCTGTCGACTCGCTCATCTACAGACCTGTGGATGGGGGCACGCTTTCCCCTTTTTCTCCTGTAGTCCACAATCAGCTCCTTGGTTCTTACTGGCGTTTAGGGAGAGGTTGTTGTCCTGTTACCATACTGCCAAGTCTCTGATCTCCTCTCTGTAGGCTGTCTCATCGCCATTAGAGATCAAGACTACAATTGGCGTCAGCAAACTTGATGATGGCGTTGGAGTCGTGCATGGCCACGCAGTTGTGGGTGAACAGGGAGTACAGAAGGGGACTAAGCACACAACCCTGAGAGGCCCCTATGTTGAGGGTCAGTTTGGCAGAAGTGTTGTGACCTACCCTCACCACCTGGAAACGGCCCATCAGGAAGTCCAGGATTCAGTTTCAGAGGGAGGTGTTCAGTCCCAGGGTCCCCAGGTTGGTGATGAGCTTGGAGGGGACTATAGTGTTCAACAATGAGCTGTAGTCTATGAACACCATTCTCAGATAGTTATTTCCCCTCTTGTCCAGGTTGGAGAGGGCAGTGTGAAGTACAATTGAGATTGTGTCATCTGTTGAGGCAGTATGCAAATTGGAGTGGGTCTAGGGTGTCTGGGATGATAGTGCTGATGTGTGTCATGATCAGCCTTAAAGAACTTCCTAATTACAGATGTTAGTGCTACATGGTGATAGTCACTTAGACAGGTTACTGTGGAGTTATTGGGAACAGGGACAATGGTGGTCAGATTGAAACATGTTGGGATTACAGACTAGGACAAGGAGAGATTGAAAATGTTTGTGAAGACACTTGCCAGCTGGTCTGCGCAAGCTTAGAGAAAACTCCCTCGTATTCCACCCGGCAGCCTTGTGAGTGTTAACCTGTTTAAATGTTTTACTCACATCATCCACAGAAAGCGAAACCACACAGTTATCCAGAACAACAGGGGCTTTCACTCAAGACTCAGTGTTGTATTCCTCAAAGCGAGCATAAAAGGCATTTAGCTCATTTGGGAGTTCTGCATCACTGAGCATCTCATGGCTGGGTTTCCCTTTGTAATCTGTTATCTGCAAGCACTGCCACATGCGGCAAGTGCCTGAGCTGGTGTAATAGGATTCCACCTTCCTCCTATATTGTCCTTTTGCATGTTTGAGGTTGGAGTTGAGCAAATTGAAGTGTTTTCTTCCCAGGCAAAACATTATCACTGGGATATGAGATAACAACAGGGACTGGTTTGTGTTAAAAGTGTACAAAGAAATTACAAAGTATTTGTTAGGTGTTAAGCATGTGCTCAAGATGATTAAAAAGACAAAAGTGATTGTGATTGTGTTGAATTGTGTTTGGGAAATAAAGATATACATGGCTTTAAAAAGGTAGCGGTAATATTTCATTCAGTACAGACGTGTAGGCGGCTCAACCTACTCTGTCTCGCGGCTCAATTAACCCCCATACCCAGGGTAAGTTTTGCCGAGGCCACTTTTTTTGTTTTAAAAACTGTAATGTTTACATGAATTCTGATTATTTCCAGGGATGCACTACGTCCTGAAACACATGTAGATATAATTGGTAGAAAGAATGCTATATTTCCATTGGTGGAGTGATGCTGAATGTAAAAAAACTGATTGCTCAACTTACCCCACTCTCCCCTTTAGTAATTACAGAGGTGCACTAAAGACTGGATGGAAATGATGAAAGATTCTACCATTTCCTCTGTCTCTAAGAAGGATAGAACCCACAGCCACTAGAATACACTTTTCCATCGATGAAGAGATGTCGAGTGATTGAAATAAATTAACATTTGTTGCAACTGCCCTCAGGAAATAGATCCGTGTGAAGAAGCCGCCCTCTAGTTAAGCCACAGCAACATTAAGCCCGTCAAAGATTAATATTACATCTGTATTTGTTCGGTCTAAGCTGTGTTATCCATATTTACCAACCCTAGGCCGCGATTCAATTTGAGTCCAGGTTCAGGTTGGTGCGGTCACCAGAGTAATTGTCATATGTGGTCAAGTAAGCAGAGAGCCCTGAATATTGCCATCTACCGTGTTTGGGATTCAAGCGAAGTCTCCAGAGGGCTGGTTATAATGTGAAGTAGGGCTACTTACTGGCTTGTCCAGTCACACCATCATTACATTATTCAGTTCTCTGCCTCCTTTACTCAAGACTTCGCTTATGTTACTTCCTGAAAAATTGCCAAGAGAAAATACAAACACAGCTTATGTGGGCTGTTTCGATTTCCTTCAAATTGTGGACAGAAAACACAAACAGTGCACTGATGTGAGATATGGTTTGTCGTGTTCTGCATGCTTTGCGTGCAGCAATTGGAAGAGGAAAATGTTGGCCATAACGAGCAATTGGATTGACCATCGAGCTACTCCAAGTTCAGTTGGTATGTCAGGATAACATTCAAAATGGATTCACCTCGAGGCGCTCTAGACCTGTCCAAAGGGCTCCTCACGCCTGCCTTTTTCCTTGAACCTCAACTCCCACTTGAGGTTCGGTTCTGCCCCTCATCTTGTGCCTCGGTCTTTCTCCACCACAGCAACATTTATATTTCAACGGGTTGAAACTGAATTATGCACAATAACCAGTGAAAATACATTTAATGATGCCTCCTTGGTACAGTCTGGCAGGGCGAATGAACGAAGACTGATCCCCTCCCATCTTAGCCTGAGGGAGGGAGGTGCTGATTTGAACAAATCTTGAGCTCATCCCTCTTGTTACTCGGTTTGAATGAAGTTTGATGCACAGGTTTGGAGCAGAAGATAGGGATGGGGGTGGTACTTCACCCTGTCAGCATATTGACTTGCTCTGACACCTCATGTAATGATTCTTATTCAGTAACGAAAGGACGGGGGTGGCTGAGCTGAATCTGGGGTGCGTCATGACTGACTTTTAATTAAGAGCCCAGAAGAGAACCATATCCCTTTGACCTCATCATCCACACATCAGCCACAACCCATGAGTAGCCCATTATATCCACACAATTTGGAGGTTATTCTTGTCTCTTTCTGGCTATGCAACCTGTTAAATATATGATAAATGTGAATTCGTAGATATTCAGACCCCAGGTTGAGAACCTCTGCCAACCAATAGCAGTGTGAGAAAACATTGTAACTTTTTGCGAAACATAACTTACTAGCAACTGCTGTCACATTCAGCAAAGTTTTTACTGAAACTCCATTTTTTATTGCGGAAAAACAGTGCAGCGGCTCATATTTCAATTGTTTTTTACCTCAAATTCCTTTCTGTTGTATGGGGTGTTTGCATATCATTTAACATCAAAGACTGTTTGTGCTCAAAACAGGAGCATTTTTTTCCTGCATAGTGGTTCTCCTCATCCTGATCAATGACTTCACTTGAAGCTATGCATCTAAATTATAATTGGGAGTAGCACACACACAGTGTCTTCCTGAAAACAATCTGCCTATCCTTTGGTCAGCCTAGTGATTAATGGAGCTCCAGTAGAACACAGTGGAAGCTCCACACTCCCCTTCACGCTCTTCCATCCTACCACCCATCACCAAACTTTCCCTCATCCCCATGAAGTATAGCAGAGTGCACTGTCTTATAGTTTTGAATGATACTTTTGCCTTCTTTCGAATGCAGTTTTTAAATGGTTTATTTGGGGTCTTTGTCTCTGCATGCCTGGTCCAGACTGTCTCTTGTGATTTTGAGTGCTGTCTGTTTTCTGTGCAATTAAATGATAAGCATTTTCTTTCCACCATTCAAATGATTGTATGAATCAATCGGAATTCATGAACAGAACATGGTTGTCTCCCACTGGCATTGCTGCCATAATTGACCTGGACTCACTTGACTCAAGAGCCACCTCTTATTCTCAGAACGCTTTGCCCAAAAGACAATCAAAGTCACTGACTTCACGTTTAGTCCAGTGTTCACATTCACTAATCAGTTAAATGGTTGTAATTTGTGACCACTTTCAGTAACACATGTTTTTGTATTCATGTAGTGTGAGGATAATTATTTCATCCATGTGAACACATTTCATCTTAGCAATCTTAGTGCCATTGCGAAATGTCTAAATGAAAAATAAGACATGCAGACATGTATGGCATATAACTTTAAGGCCACCCAGCCACACACATTGAACCTGCTTTCAGACATTACCAAAACGTTTAATTGAAAAGCACAATTCATTCAAAATATGACATTCCTGAAGATAATTGGTATTACTACAGGTAGGGAGTAATGATAGGGATTAGTGTACTGTAAAAGTAACAATATGTTGGTAGTGTCGACAGTGTTTGAAATAACTATTCAAGGACATCCAGTCATTCATGTCAAAATGTGTTAAGATTATCGAGAAACCGTCAAATATTTTACTGTAGGTTTTCTGGAAAAACAGAGATATTGTAACTGAATTTACAAGGTTATGATGTTGCCATCAAAGAGAAAAATAGTGCATCTACTTTAGAATTACTGGCAGGAATGGCTTTTCAGCTGTTATGAGTTTAAGGCTCTTACAATAAGACATAAGTTGGTTGAATGGTTTGATATTTCTTGGGGGATATATTTCACGTGTATGACATGTACACAATGGCCATTTTTAATGGAAAGGGTCAATAACACATTTGATTTCCATAATATAAATATTTGTTAAAGGTCCAATGAAGCAGTGTTCATCTGAATATCAAATAACATCAATTTACGGGTGACAATTAAGTATCTTACTGTGATTGTTTTCAATTAAAATTGTCAAAAGAGACAAAAATATCCTTATTAAAAATACATTTCACAAGCAAAATATTTACTAGGACTGTCTTGGAGGGGTCTGGCTGAGGGGCATAATTGGAGTTCAGAAAGTATTTACACCCTTTGACTTTTTCCAAATGTTGTCTTACAGCCGGAATTTAAAATGGAGTCTAATACCCCATAATGTCAGTGTTGTGTGCAAATTAATAAAAAGCTGAAATGACTTGCGTCAGTAAGTATTCTACCACTTTGTTATGGCAAGCCTAAATAAGTTCAGGGGTAAACATGTGCTTAACAAGTCACATAACAAGTCCATAAGTTGCATGGACTGACTGTGTGCAATAAAAGGTGTTTAATATGATTTTTGAATTATTATTTCAAAACATTAAAATAATATTGCAAAAAATGTGGCAAAGCAATTAATTTATGTCTGGTGCAAATCCAACATAAAACATGACTGATTACACCTCTCTGTAATTTCAAGTATAGTGGTGGCTGCATCATGTTAAGGGTATGCTTGTAATCGTTGAGGACTTGGATTTTTTCCAGGATAAAAAAATTAACTGAATGGAGCTAAGCACAGGCAAAATCTGGTTGTGTCTACTTTCCACGAGACACTGGGAGATTAATTCACCTTTCAGCGGGACAATAACGTAAAACGCAAGGCCAAATCTACACTGGAGTTGCTTACCAAGAAGACAGTGAATGTTACTGTCCGAGTTACCGTTTTTTACTTAAATCCGCTTTAAAAATCTATGACAAGGCCTGAAAGGGGTTGGCTAGCAATGATCAATTTGACAAAGCTTGAAGAATTTTTAAAATATTAAATGGGCAAATGTTGCACAATCTAGGTGTGGAAAGACTTACCTAGAAAGACTCACAGCTGTAATCGCTGCCTAAGGTGATTCTAACATGTATTGACTCAGTGGGTTGAATACATATCTAATCAAGATGCATGCGTTTTATTTTTCACAATTGTTTTACTGATGTTAGCACTGTTCTTCCACTTTGACGTAACAGACATTCTGTGGATATCGTTGACAAAAAAAATGGACAATTAAATACATTTTAATCCCACTTTGTAACACAACAAAATCTGGAAAAGGTCAAGGGGTGTGAATACTTTCTGAAGGCTGGGTATGTAACCTCAAAACTAGTTTAGAAGCAGTAGATCTGTTCTATGTGCAGTCTTAAGTTGTTTTTGCATCTTTTAGTTTTGGTTTTGTACATCAGTTTCAAACCGTTAAATACAATAGTTTAGTGAAAATATATTTCACAGCGAATTAGATGGTACAATGATTCTCTACACTATACTTGTTTTGTCACAAACTGAAATTAGGCAAACTATTCGAATTTTATCAACCACAAAATGGCGGGAACATACTGGACCTTTAACTTATACCGCCTGTCGATGTCAACAAGCAGTGCAAAACTCTCATCAATGCAAAACAAGCTGACATTTCAGGCAGTCTTTCCAACAGCTCTTACACAAAAAGAGCATTATCATGATGTTCACAATTTCACAGTATTATTCCAACCTCAATAGTGTGGAAATATATATTTTTTTAAACTGGGAAATCACGTTTTGATTGCGCTGCCGCTTTAAATTAATAAACCATTCATAGTATTCCCTATGGAGGGAGTCTCTTGAAGTATGAAACCAATGTTTCTCTCTGTTCTGACCTTTGCTTGATGAGAAAGTCAATCTTTGTGTTCAGGCTTCTGTTGCATATGCACAAATTGCGCTGTGGTAGAGCGTGGTAAGTCTTGTTTGTTGAAGGCATTAACATATTGGGGCTGTTTGACAGCATGGACGGAAGTCTGTGAATACCTGCAAACAGCACTATAATCACCGGAAAGTTCATTACCCACAATCTACACAAGCCTTATTCCCCAGGGGAAGCACCAACACTGCCTGCTTATTTCAATAATGGTGTCTCCAGATTTTATGGGTTTGTCGGGAAGAGTGGTGTGTGCCAGACTACACAAGCGGCAATGAGTAAACACTCAACAAAAGAGTTCATGTTTCAAATGCTTTTAAATGTAGCTTTTAGTTTTACAGCTTTGAATTGCTAACCTTTTCAGTGTCTCTGGAGTTTCAGTCCACAAAGTTGTTCAGGGAAGAGGGTGGTTAAAGATGGCAGCCACCTGTAGTCCCTTGTGTCATGGCTTCACTGGCAGAGTCTAACTCTCCTTTGGAGGAGTCTGTAGACGGTAAGTCTTAACTGCTCCAGTTGAGTGAGGTCCAGCCTGCACTCTTGTGCTGGTGAGCTGATTAGGGAATGCCTTGCAGGTGTGCTGATTAGTAATCCAACTGAACTAGGCATACATGTCTTTGAACAGAGGGAGGTTTGAAGGTCCTTGAACGCTTTCTCAGCTTCTGAACTCCATTTAACCTTTTCACGCGTGAGCTCCAAATATCTCTAATTGTCACCCCATCGTGAGTTTTTTTCATGCTTGTGATGTCAGTATTCATACACTGTTCCAGAATTTGACTGTTACGCAACAGGACAGTTAACCTGCGCTGCCCTCAAGCCATTGGCACGCTGCCTGCTAATTATCTCTTGGCTATGTTTCAACTTGTCAATACATGATTTTCTAACAACAGTTTGAAATTAGGTATGTTACACCTCCTCATTAATTCACATAGAATTATCCCATTTCACTGTTGCGGACAATTTACGTTTGTATCGAGGCAGATGAGCTGAACAAACTTCTCTCTTTGATGAGAGCCCATGTACTTCCGGCGCCGACAGAGATGGCCGCCTCGCTTCGCGTTCCTAGGAAACTATGCAGTTTTTGTTTTTTTTACGTGTTATTTCTTACATTGGTACCCCTGGTCATCTTAGGTGTTATTACATACAGTCGAGAAGAACTACTGAATATAAGAGCAGCGTCAACTCACCATCAGTACGACCAAGAATATGACTTTCCCGAAGCGGATCCTGTGTTCTGCCTTTCACCCAGGACAACGGAATGGATCCCAGCCGGCGACCCAAAACAACGACTTCGTAAAAGAGGGAAACGAAGCGGTCTTCTGGTCAGACTCCGGAGACGGGCACATCGCGCACCACTCCCTAGCATACTTCTCGCCAATGTCCAGTCTCTTGACAACAAGGTTGATGAAATCCGAGCAAGGGTAGCATTCCAGAGGGACATCAGTGACTGTAACGTTCTTTGCTTCACGGAAACATGGCTCACTCGAGAGACGCTATCGGAGTGGGTGCAGCCAGCTGGTTTCTCCACGCATCGCGACGACAGAAACAAACATCTTTCTGGTAAGAAGAGGGGCGGGGGCGTATGCTTTATGGTTAACGAGACGTGGTGTGGTCACAACAACATACAGGAACTCAAGTCCTTCTGTTCACCTGATTTAGAATTCCTCACAATCAAATGTCGACCGCATTATCTACCAAGGGAATTCACTTTGATTATAATCACAGCCGTATATATTCCCCCCCAAGCAGACACATCGATGGCTCTGAACAAACTTTATTTGACTCTTTGCAAACTGGAAACCACATATCCTGAGGCTGCATTCATTGTAGCTGGGGATTTTAACAAGGCTAATCTGAAAACAAGACTCCCTAAATTGTATCAGCATATCCATTGCGCAACCAGGGCTGGTAAAACCTTGGATCATTGCTATTCTAACTTCCGCGTCGCATATAAGGCCCTCACCGCCCTCCTTTCGGAAAAGCTGACCACGACTCCATTCTGTTCCCTGCCTACAGACAGAAGGTAAAACAAGAAGCTCCTGCGCTGAGGTCTGTTCAACGCTGGTCGGACCAATCTGATTCCACGCTCCAAGACTGCTTCCATCACGTGGACTGGGATATGTTTCGTATTGCGTCAAACAACAACATTGACGAATACGCTGATTCGGTGAGCGAGTTCATTAGAACGTGCGTTGAAGATGTCGTTCCCATAGCAACAATTAAAACATTCCCAAACCAGAAACTGTGGATTGATGGTAGCATTCGCGTGAAACTGAAAGCGCGAACCACTGCTTTTAATCAGGGCAAGGTGACCGGAAACATGACCGAATACAAACAGTGTAGCTATTCCCTCCGCAAGGCAATCAAACAAGCTAAGCGTCAATATAGAGACAAAGTAGAATCGCAATTCAACGGCTCAGACACAAGAGGTATGTGGCAGGGTCTACAGTCAATCACGGATTACAAAAATAAATCCAGCCCCTTCACGGACCAGGATGTCTTGCTCCCAGGCAGACTAAATAACTTTTTTGCCCGCTTTGAGGACAATACAGTGCCACTGACACGGCCCACAACCAAAACATGCGGACTCTCCTTCACTGTAGCCGAGGTGAGTAAAACATTTAAACGTGTTAACCCTCGCAAGGCTGCAGGCCCAGACGGCATCCCCAGCCACGCCCTCAGAGCATGCGCAGACCAGCTGGCTGGTGTGTTTACGGACATATTCAATCAATCCTTATTCCAGTCTGCTGTTCCCACATGCTTCAAGAGGGCCACCATTGTTCCTGTTCCCAAGAAAGCTAAGGTAACTGAGCTAAACGACTACCGCCCCGTAGCACTCACTTCCGTCATCATGAAGTGCTTTGAGAGACTAGTCAAGGACCATATCACCTCCACCCTACCTGACACCCTAGACCCACTCCAATTTGCTTACCGCCCAAATAGGTCCACAGACGATGCAATCTCAACCACACTGCACACTGCCCTAACCCATCTGGACTAGAGGAATACCTATGTGAAAATGCTGTTCATCGACTACAGCTCAGCATTTAAGACCTTGGGTCTCGACCCCGCCCTGTGCAACTGGGTACTGGACTTCCTGACGGGCTGCCCCCCAGGTGGTGAGGGTAGGTAACAACATCTCCACCCCGCTGATCCTCAACACTGGGGCCCCACAAGGGTGCGTTCTGAGCCCTCTCCTGTACTCCCTGTTCACCCACGACTGCGTGGCCACGCACGCCTCCAACTCAATCATCAAGTTTGCGGATGACACTACAGTGGTAGGCTTGATTACCAACAATGACGAGACGGCCTACAGGGAGGAGGTAAGGGCCCTCGGAGTGTGGTGTCAGGAAAATAACCTCACACTCAACGTCAACAAAACTAAGGAGATGATTGTGGACTTTAGGAAACAGCAGAGGGAACACCCCCCTATCCACATCGATGGGACAGTAGTGGAGAGGGTAGTAAGTTTTAAGTTCCTCCTTGGTCCACCCACACAGACAGCATCGTGAAGAAGACGCAGCAGCGCCTCTTCAACCTCAGGAGGCTGAAGAAATTCGGCTTGTCACCAAAAGCACTCACAAACTTCTACAGATGCACAATCGAGAGCATCCTATCGGGCTGTATCACCGCATAGTATGGCAACTGCTCCGCCCACAATCGTAAGGCTCTCCAGAGGGTAGTGAGGTCTGCACAACGCATCACCGGGGGCAAACTACCTGCCCTCCAGGACACCTACACCACCCGATGTCACAGGAAGGCCATAAAGATCATCAAGGACAACAACCACCCGAGCCACTGCCTGTTCACCCCGCTATCATCCAGAAGGCGAGGTCAGTACAGGTGCATCAAAGCTGGGACCGAGAGACAGCTTCTATCTCAAGGCCATCAGACTGTTAAACAGCCACCACTAACATTGAGTGGCTGCTGCCAACACACTGACTCAACTCCAGCCACTTTAATAATGGGAATTGATGGGAATTGATGTAAAATATATCACTAGCCACTTTAAACAATGCTACTTAATATAATGTTTACATACCCTGCATTATTCATCTCATATGTATACATATATACTGTACTCTATATCATCTACTGCATCTTTATGTAATACATGTATCACTAGCCACTTTAAACTATGCCACTTTGTTTACATACCCTACATTACTCATCTCATATGTATATACTGTACTCGATACCATCTACTGCATCTTGCCTATGCCGCTCTGTACCATCACTCATTCATATATCTTTATGTACATATTCTTTATCCCTTTACACTTGTGTGTATAAGGTAGTAGTTTTGGAATTGTTAGCTAGATTACTCGTTGGTTATTACTGCATTGTCGGAACTAGAAGCACAAGCATTTCGCTACACTCGCATTAACATCTGCTAACCATGTGTATGTGACAAATACATTTGATTTGATTTGATGTACTCCACCCATTGGCGGTTCTAGCTTGTATGGCTCCCTGAGCGAACCCCCACTAACATTCATTTTTATTCAGACATTTGGAACAACACAAATAAAATCCTAACATTTAAAACGGTATAAATATTACAAATATATACAAAAATAAGACTCATCAATATCAAAAAGAAGTCAACAAAGCCAAATAGAAACAAATTGTAGTATATAAATACAAATAAAAAAGAGAATTGAATTATTACACTATTGCAAAATTGCTAACAACAAACACACAAATAAAACTAAATTGCACAAATCCTACATTACACAAATAGAATAACACACCTGATTATTAAACTATTGCATTTCAAAAAAGAAATGCAAAACTAATTGCAATACTAATTTCATTAGTAGTGTACAAAGTTAGAGGTGTGCTATTTGATAGATTCCCCTATAGACCTTCCCAGGCAGTAGCCTGCCTAGCTCACAAACTAGAATCAGGGCGCACACACCGACAAGGTTAATTGACCCACAGTCCCACACGGTGACAGGATATCAGTGACGTGATGTGTAAATGAGCGAAAGAAACACAATTGTGCATATGTCACCATTCGTAATATACTGTATATATACAGTTGAAGTCTGAAGTTTACATACACCTTAGCCAAATACATTTAAACTCAGTATTTCACAATTCCTGACATTTAATCATTGTAAAAAAAATCCCTGTCTTAGGTCAGTTAGGATCACCACTTTATTTTAAGAATGTGGAATGTCAGAATAATAGCAGAGATAATTATTTATTTCAGCTCTTATTTCTTTCATCACATTCCCAGTGGGTCAGAATTTTACATACACTCAATTAGTATTTGGTAGCATTGCCTTTAAATTGTTTAACTTGGGTCAAATGTTTTGGGAAGCCTTCCACAAGCTTCCCATAATAAGTTGAGTGAATTTTGGCCCATTCCTCCTGATAGAGCTGGTGTAACTAAGTCAGGTTTGTAGGCCTCCATGCTCGCACACGCTTTTTCAGTTCTGCCCACAGATTTTCTATAGGATTGAGGTCAGGGCTTTGTGATGACCACTCCAATACCTTGACTTTGTTGTCCTTAAGCCATTTTGCCACAACTTTGGAAGTATGCTTGGGGTCATTGTCTATTTGGAAGACCCATTTGTGACCAAGCTTTAACTTCCTGACTGATGTCTTGAGATGTTGCTTCAATATATCGACATAATTTTCCTCCTCGTGATGCTGTCTATTTTCCCTCCTGCAGCAAAGCACCACCACAACATGATGCTGCCACCCCGTGCTTCATGGTTGGGATGGTGTTCTTCAGCTTGCAAGCCTCACCCTTTTTCCTCCAAACATAGTGATGGTCATTATGGCGAAACAGTTCTATTTCTGTTTCATCAGACCAGAGGACATTTCTCCAAAAAGTACGATATTTTTCCCCTTGGGCAGTTCCAAACCATAGTCTGGCTTTTTTTATGACGTTTTGGAGCAGTGACTTCTTCCTTGCTGACCGGCATTTCAGGTTATGTCGATATAGGATTTGTTTTACTGTGGATATAGATACATTTGTACATGTTTCCTCCAGCATCTTCACAAGGTCCATTGCTGTTGTTCTGGGATTGATTTGCACTTTTCGCACCAAAGTACGTTCATCTCTAGGAGACAGAATGCGTCTCCTTCCTGAGTGGAATGACGGCTGAGCAGTCCCATGGTGTTTATACCTGCGTACTATTGTTTGTACAGATGAACGTGGTACCTTCAGGCGTTTGGAAATTGCTCCCAAGGATGAACCAGACTTGTGGAGGTCTCCAATTTTTTTCTGAGGTCTTGGCTGATTTCTTTTGATTTCCCCATGATGTCAAGCAAAGAGGCACTGAGTTTGAAGGTATACCTTGAAATACATCCACATGTACACCTCCAGTGGACTCAAATTATGTCAATAAGCCGATCTGATGCTTCTAAAGCCATGACATCATTTTCTGGAATTTTCCAAGCTGTTTAAAGGCACAGTCAACTTAGTGTATGTAAACTTCTGACCCACTGGAATTGTGATACAGTGGAATAATCTGTCTGTAAACAAATGACTTGCCAAAACTTCAGTTTGTTAACAAGAAATTTGTGGAGTGGTTGAAAAACAAGTTTTAATGACTCCAACCTAAGTGTATGTAAACTTCTGACTTGGCAAGATGCCGCCCTGGGAGGCTGCCCATGTTGCCTATACCTAAATCCGCCACCGCATGCTGACTGCAGGAATGTCCACCTGAGCTGTTGCCAGAGAATTTAATGTTAATTTCCATAAACCAACATTGTTTTAGAGAATTTATCAGTAAGTCCAGCCGACCTCACAACTGCAGAACATGTGTAACCACGCCCGCCCAGGACCTCCACATCTGGCTTCTTCACCTGCAGGATTGTCTGACACCAGCCACCCGGATTGCTGATGAAACTGTGGGTTTGCACGTTTCCACTGGCATGCTGGAGAAGTGTGCCCATCATGGATGAATCACGGTTTCAACTGTACTGGGAAGATGGCAGACAGCGTGTATTTCGTCATGTGGACGAGCGGTTTGCTGATGTAAACGTTGTAAACAGTGCCCCATGGTGGCGGTGGGGTTATGATATGGGCAGGCAACGAACCCAATTGCATTTTATTGATAGCAATTTAAATGCACAGAGATAACGTGACGATATCCTGAGGCCCACTGTTGAGCCATTCATCCACCACCATCACCTCGTGTTTCAGCTTGACAATTCACGGCCCCATGTCGCAAGGATCTTTACACAATTCCTGGAAGCTGAAAATGTCCCAGTTTTTCCATGACTTGCATACTCACCAGACATGTCAAACATTGAGCATGTTTGTGATGCTCTGGATCAAAGTGTATGACAGTGTGTTCCAGTTCCCGCCAATTATCCAGCAACTTCGCACAGCCATTGAAGAGGAGTAGGACAACATTCCACAGCCTGATCAACTCTATGCGAAGGAGATGTGTCACACTGCAGAGGCAAATTGTGGTCACAACAAATACTGACTGGTTTTCTGATCTATACCCTCACCTTTTTTTATGGCATCTACGACCAATAGATGCAAATCTGTATTCCCAGTCATGTGAAATCCATAGATTAGTGCCTAATGAATTTATTTCAATTGACTGATTACTTAACTGTAACTTAGAAAACCAAAAATGTTGCAAGTTGCGTTTTTATTTTGTTCAGTGTATGAAGCATAATGTAGAATGTTATATTCCTTTATAACTGCGGACACGTTTATTTCACAAACTTTATGGTGTTATACTCAATTGTGCTTATGTAGTTACATTTGTGATAGTTCTGTGATTCAAAATTCAAAAGGCACTTGCACATCAGAGCTATCTTTGTTGCAGGTGCGTGGTAACAGTTGAATAACATGAGAAAAAACAACGCTAATTCTAATGGCGTCAAAGAAGTATTATCTTGTGTTGTATCCTTTGAAGCTGCTCTGGTCATGGTTAGAAGGGATGCTGCTTTAGTCAAATGAACGTCGAAAGTAGATTTATTTTTGCATTTAAGCTAACCCTAACCCTTTTCCTAACCTTAACCTAATTCTCCTAACCTGCTACATGAATTCTCCTAACCTTCTGCATAAGTTCTCCTAACCTGCTACGAAATGTCAAATCTGACATTAATTTGACAACAGCTGGATCCCTTCTAGCCAAGGGCTTATCATGGCCATTGCATTGGCCTGTGTATTCATTTGGCCTGCATAGCTCTGCCCTGACCTGCCCTGTTGTCAAGCCCTTGTGGAGCACTTCAGTTATTATGTTACTTGTAATATTGTTTTATTGCTATCCTGACGTTTTATTCTAATTACTAATAATTCCTATTTATTCTTTACTTTCAGAAATGACACATGCACAGTATTTGACATAACTTGCAAACATCAGAACTGGAAGTGGACATCTTTTGTGCCGAATATTGAGGACCGCTTTTGTATTCTAGCAACATACTATTTGGAGAGGGAGTTGGGAGGATGAGGGAGTGGGGAAGTGGGTGAGATATTGTCAATGTAATTGCATAATGGAACTGTATTTAATTTGCATGTGCACTGTATGTCCAATTACCCCAAAAAACTTTTCAGTAATCATCTCACTTGTTAGCTGGAGGTCAACTATGTGGCTTAGAGGACAGCAGTGTCGATCAGATGTAAAAATATATTCTTAAACCACTTGGTGGCTTTCCCAGCACATGCCACAAAACTGTTTATCATGTCGGACTTATCCACTGCCACCATTTTGCGATTATAGTCAAGCACACAGTCTTGTTTGATCTTTCTCTCCCGTCAGGTGGTCCACCTTCCCTGTGCCTCTCTCTTCTCCTGTAGCTCCCAGGTCGTGTCCACTATGTCTTCCAACAGCTCTTCTGTCAGAAACAGTTTGAAGCCCTCTGCCTCAGAGGGAGATGGCAAGGGGCTTTGCACTCCAGACTGGGACTCATCAAAGCCAACTGCAGGGCCAGGAGGGGTGAAATGGCTGGAGGCCTTCCAGCTACCGCAGACCTCCCACACTTCATCCACTGTCGGTCTGCCTCCATCACCACCAGCATCTTCAGAGGGACCTGGGACTTCTTCTGTGGGCAAGGAGCAGCTCCTCACTGTCAGAATCTGATTCTTTACTGTCATACTCAGAATCATTGTCAGAATTTTACAAATATCTCCAGAATTTCCACATTTGTGAGTCATCTCCTTTTGAAAGGCATTGCTAATGCTACAGCTTAGCCCACTAGCTACATACAGTACATAAACAACAACACTGAATGGCTTCAAGTGAGTGTCAGGGATGACGTGATTGCTGCAGGTGTGGTGATACTGATGATTTGTCTCCACAGATGGTTTTTTTACATAGCAGGTTAGGATAATTCATGTGGCTTGTTAGGAGAACTAATGCAGCAGGTTAAGTGAATTAACATAGGAGGTTAAGAGAATGAGGTTAAGGTTGGTAAAAGGTAAAAGGTTAGCTACAATGCTACAGTTGTCAACAACTGTTGTCCCCAACACAACCACTAGATAGGTATGTTGTATGCTATCTACTCCATCTAGCACAACGGTAGAAACGTAAACAAACCATCTGTGGCGACAAATGATATGTATCATAACACAGGCACAGGCCACATGTATCAATAAATATCAGAAAATGGTTTATGTGGTACTTATTTATTCACGTTTTCAAGTACTAGTGATAAAATCATGCATTCTGATTCTGGCATATATTGTAATGGACACATATGATGTGTGTAAAATACTTTTTTGAAGGTTGTACTGATTATAATGAGCTAATGCTAACTTATTTTCCAGCTATGTGTGGAGCCATGTTTGTTGACATCATTCAATGCATTCTGGGTGTCACGTAAACGTTTATCAGACCAAAGATGTTATAGCAAAACAAGGTTAAGGGATGATTCACTCGTCTTTCGAGTAAACTTTCGGATGTGAAAGATGGTGGATGACACACTCCCTTCACCTTCAACATGCACAGTGTAAAGAGACCCAACTCATCTTGTCACCTCTTCCTATCTTTGGTTGACACAGAAAAACAAACATGGCAGCGCATACAAACTCTACCCATCGTGGGATTTCTTTTGACTTTTAGAAAGTGTTTTACTTAATTATCTCGTTCACTGGTGAGCTCACCCGTGATGTGATGAATTGTAAGTAGTAATTACTATTAGCTCATTCATATGATGGTTTCTATCAGCTGAGAGTTGGATAAATATGACTAGCGCTAGGACTAATGTAGCCAACATTTTCCGATTTGGATGAGAATCTGCGAATTTCTGAACATTGCTTCCAAAAATAAACTGCTCACATTGAGGACAAAGTTGTAAAGACAGACTGTGGCTGTGCAAAAATGTTTCTGTGAAATAACAGTGTTGCAAACTCAAACGCTGACTGTTGCGTCAATTGTAACTAGACGTTCTAATGAAGTCTTCTAATCATACCGGTTTGAGCGTACACTGCAGGGACCACTGTAAAATGATCACACGTGTGTTCATACGCGTCAAAGGGTTAACCTTCTCTGGCTTGGCCTTTCGTGTCATGTCTTTCAGGGTAGACACCCGAGCAGAAAACTACAGAATAAACCGCTGGTAGTAACTGGCCAGCCTCATGAAGGCTCTCACCTGAGTCTTGGGGGTTGGATAAGTTGTGGATTGTCTCAACATTCTTCTCCTGTGGTTTGATGAGTCCTCGACCAATGGTGTATCCAAAATATTGCACCTCACTCTGTGAAATGTAGCACTTCTTTGGGTTGCCGGTCAGGCCTGCCTGTCTGTCAGAGAGAACCCAAGACACAGCCTAACTTCTCCAAGTAATCTTCCAAGGTCTCCAAACAGATCAAAGTCCCGATGTGGCCGTAGGACAATGTCCATCAGCGGATGGAAGTTGGCCGGGGCCACGTGAAGGCCAAAAGTAGCCCATCAGTTTTGGAGAAGGCAGTTTGGTAAGGTCTAGTGTGGTGATGTAGTAAGCTCATCCAGGCCATTCTATGAGCTCATCAGACCTTGACATGGGCTAGGAGTCGAACTCTGACACCTCATTTAGTCATCGGTAGTCATTGCAGAAGCGCAGTGTACCATCTGGCTTTGATACCAGGATGATGGGGTTGGCCCATGGACATTTTGATTCCTATATGGCATCCAACTCCCACATCCTTTTGACCTCAGCACGGATGGCTTTGTGATGAGCTTCAGGGACCCTGTACGGCTTCATGTGTACAGTCTTCCCAGGTGGAGTACGCCCATCATGCTCTACCACATCTGTCCTCTAGGGAAAGAGGAAAATACACCCGTGTACTGATCAACAAAGTGTCACCTCTTATTGGGGAGTAAAGTCTTGCGCCATGTTTACAATATATAAGGGTATTTCTTGGGAAGCTCTGTGGGGTCAAAGGACACAGTAACATCATCCTCCTCCCACTTCTTCAAAAGGTTGATGTCATACACTTTCTCCTGTTTACGGCAATCTGGTTGGTTTTACTAGTATATTGCTGGTCCATAACTTCGTAGGGACACTGCCACCGGGTGAGGAACTTACTTTCTGTGGTGGGGAGAAGGATGATCACACAGTCACCAGGATTGAACTCATGTGCTTCTGCAGGGCAGCTGTAAGTCCTCTGCTCTTTGTGACTCTTGCTCATGCTAGTGCACAATGGGCATCACCCAGGTGATCCTGGTCTACATCCCAACCACATGTTCTACCAGGGCAGACGCTGGGTCTTCCCAGGCTTCCATGGCAACATTGAGGAGTACTCTTGGGCGGTGAGCGTAGAATAGCTTGAATGGGGGAAATGTACCAACTCCTAAGCTATGGCCTTGGTGGTAATGATTCACAGGGGAATCATCTCAGGTTACCTGGTGGCATAGTCTACCACCACCAGGATATCTCAGTATCTTCACACAGAATTTGGGAGGGGTCCAACAAATGGGGTCTCAATGAATGAGAGGAGCTTGGGTACACCCTACTGGTGCAGTCCACTGACGGGTGGGACACCTCTGACAGTAGTGTGTGACAGCCGTGTAGATTCCGGGACAGTAAAACCTCTGTACAATTTGTTGCCTTGTCTTTTCCTTGCCCAGATGAGCACCCAAGACATGACAGTGGGCCAGCTGGAGAAGAACTGCAACATACACTTTGAGCACTAGGAGCTGTGATGTAAGACTTTCACCTACTTCTGTAACCCGATAGAGTAGCCCTTGACAAAGGGCAAAGTAAGGAGTCACCAAAGGCCGGTCTCCCAGGGCTTTACCATCCACCTCCTGGACCATTCTAGGGCACTTGGTGAGGTTTTGGTCTCTCAGTTGGGCAGTGCCGAAATGGCCCTGCAACCAAATGGAGAAGTCATTGATAGGTAGGGGGGCTCACCTTCAACATCGACAATATCTTTGTTGTGGTCAGGCTGGTCTGGTTGTGGGGCATCACCCTGCAGCACCTCCATAGACCTCTACTGGCAAGAATGGGTGTATGTTTCCCCTTCTCAACAGGCAGCAAAGGCTTGTGTTTATGTGAACACCAGCAATAGTGCAAGAGGGATTTTTGCTTATCGCAGCAGCCTTAAAAACGGTAAAATCCGGGGCAGTTTCGACCCAGGAGTAGAGGGGCCATCAATTCTGGCATCACCCCTGCAATGACAGTCCATGCCCCACAATCAGTGTTGAGCCGGATGCAGGCTGTCGGGTCGTGCCTGATGTCCCTATGGATGCAGGAATCTATTCTGTCCGTATTCGAATCATGGCACTACCAGAGTCCAGAGTAGATTATGGGAGCCCACCTGCACTGGATACTTGCAAGCGGGTACCTCACTTCCGTCATCGCTCAGGTCTGACAGGTGGCAATGAAGGGTTGACCAACCACCCCTGAGTCTGTAGGCATTGGCTCGTCTGTTAATCGACACTTGTGAGTAGGGTGTCCCTTGGCCCCACATTTTCCGCACCAAAATACATTACGTCATTCCTCTCTGGCTTGGAAATACGCGGCTGTTTTGGCAGGCTCATATTTTCTTGAGGAAAAAGCTTGTGCGTCGGCTTGTTTCTTCAGAAGTGGAGGTCGTTCCTGTTTGTTTGACTTAAGTGCATCTTTTGTGGCCTCCAACTTTTCCACCAGCTGAATTATGTCCTGGTGAGTCTGAGGGAATTGTTGGGTGGCTGCTTTGTGCAGATTGTAGGAAAGGGGTCTCATGAACCGGTCCAGGACAACTTTGTCAATCACCTCATCCACAGAGTTGCCTTGTGGCTTCAGCCAATTTTTCCCAAGCCACCTTAGGTGGTATGATTGCACCAGGGGTGCCTGGCCAGCTTGGTATTTCCAGGTACTGAACCATTGTGCGCTAGCCCTAGCCCTGCTGGCTAGGTGCATAGCTAGCAAGCTACTTAGCTAAACAATGGAAGGTGCACAAGCCATGGCTACAAAGATAGCTGGCTAGCTAGCTACCTACTCTGTAAGTTATCTTGACATGCTAGAAAGTAAGAAAGTAATAGAAACAAGTTGAGAAAAAGGTAACTAAAAGAAATGTGTTTAATTATCTTTGAAATCAATTTGTTTCTCTTGTCTTAAATGTAGAAGTTTTCTTTTGCATCATACTGGATGTATTTCTGTATTTTAAACGTTTTATATTGAAAACAAATGTTGTCTCTATACTCCAAAAGGATTTGGATTTGAAATCAAACATATTTTCAACCATATCGGGTGAATGTTTAGAAATTACAGCACTTTTTGTACATAACCCCCCCCCATTTTAGGGGGACAAAAGTACTGGGACAAATTCACTTATATGTGTATTAAAGTTGTCAAATGTATACTGTAGTATTTTGTCCCGTATTCTTAGCTTGCAATGACTACATCAATCTTGTGACTCTACACACTTGTTGAATGTTTGTTTTACTTGTGTTTCAGATAATTTTGTGCCCAAGAGAAATGAATGGTAAATAATGTATTGTGTCATTTTGGAGTCACTTTTATTGTAAATAAGAATAGAATAATGAATAAGAATAGAATAGAATAATGAATCATGAATAATGATGAGTGAGAAAGTTACAGATGCACAAATATCGTACCCCCAAGAGATGGTTATCATTATAATAACAGGGGCGCTTAGCATTTGTTGGGCTGGTATGATATGTATACCAGTGTAACTTTCTCACCTCCTTCCACCGTGGTGTTGGAGGTCCGCTGGATGACAACATGAAGGATTATGAGTTGTCCCAGCCTCTCCCAAGTTTCCTCCTCCAGGGTTAGACATTGTTTCACCATTGCACAAAAAGAAAGAGGGACAAAAAGTTATTGTTTACTCAATTGCCCAGCATTAACTGCCCCCATTAAATGTCGAGAAGAGTGGTGCGTGTGGCACTATACGCAAGCGACAATGAGTAAACACACAAGAAAAGAGTTCAAGTTCCAGATGCTTTAACTTGAGCTTTTACTCTTACAGCTTTCAATTGCTAAGCTCTTCAGTGTCTCTGGAGACTTAGTGCACAAAGTAAGAGTGTGGTTAAAGATGGCAGCCATCTGTAGTCTCTTGCATCGGCCATCTGTAGTCTCTTGCAACTCTACTTTTGAGAAATCTATAGAAGGAGAGACAGTGTAAGTGTAAAGGCGCCCGCATACTAGTAGGTTCGGTTTGCTCCTAGCAGAATTCGGCTAGGCGAAGCAAACACCTGTGCCTCGCATACTCCTTTAAAACACCTTATAGTTTTTGATGTGAAAAAAGCAATATTACTGTTTGTCCCTCTTGAGACGCCATAGCAACAACATGTAGCCAGTGTACACTTCCTCAAAATAGCGTAAATGAATTAAAGATAAATCAAGAAGAGCTCCTCGTTTACGCAGAGGAGGTTTGGTACAGTATTTCTGAGCTTAAAAAATTTGCATTAAAACTTAGCCATCTCTTGTTGAATGACAAACACTTAATTAATGAATACCATCCATACAGTAGTTCCCCATCCTACTAGGAGTAGTTTTGTTGTCCGGAAAAACCCTGCCGAACACAAAAAATGTCACAACATTTCCTCATAATATGCACAAACTGTTTCAACTGGGAAGCATGCAACAGGCTTTAGCGCCCACACCAGTAGAAATCCACTTTTTCGAGCTGAAAGATAATGGCCAGAGCTTACCCATGATCATTGCACAACGAATTTTAGTCAATAAGTAATTATTTTTGCCAAAGTATGATACATTTGTGTATCAAGTGAGAAACCCAAACTGCCCACTTCATGCAAATCCATGTGAATGCAGTCTTTTCCTGACATACAATTTATTTTCAGCCTACGTTTCGTTTCAGGGCTGGGTTTTAAATTAATGTTACCATCCAACAGCATGGAATAGTTTATCAATCAGAAACAGCTGCAAAGTTCTTCCTCTTCGCAATTGAGATAAGAAAAACAGCCTGGGCCATGGAGCAAATTAAAATAGAGGGTTCAAACTTATGTTTTTGCACCTCCACTTTTTACCAGAAAAATGTCATAATCCATTGAATAATTTGTCAATTTTCACTTATTGTTTTAGCTGGTAAAAATAATAAAAAGATACACTTTATTAATATATAATTGAGTGATATGATAGCATTTTGCAAACCTGCTTCCCCCGTCACCCCCAGATGAATGGTTTTGACCACTAAACTTTTGCTTCACTACATGCTCCAATACTTTGATAGTTGTAACGTTAACTAGATTTTGCAGCATGCTCTATCATGAGCAATGTCATTGTAGCCTATCATTTCACTTCCCCTGTGAGAACCATGAGCAAGGTTTTACTGGCTTAACTGATCTGCAGCCGAATCCTGCCAGCAGCCTACATACAAAAGGTTGCACCGTGTCCATTACAATGTAGAAAAATGTATATCAGTTATCTTTCAAGCAATCTTACCCGAGCTTCATCTTATTCTTTCAAACTGTTTCTATGGCTGATTTGCAACTGAAATTTATGGAAGGTGCCCCAAAAAAATTGGCAATAACAATAGATGGCAAAGTCAAAGATAGGCCAGTGACTTCCATCTGAGGCAAAGTTTACCCTAAATCAATGCTTATGACAAATCCAGTTCCAAAACCGGCCAATATTTTTAATACGGTGTAGTAAAGAAAAAAGAAGAAAAGAGCAACATCAGATAGCATTAGATTACAAGCTAGCTAGCTAAGCTACACTGACAGCTGTCAGTGCCCTATTTGTTGATGTTTATCAACTCCAAGTGGAAATTGCCACACCTAATTCGTGAATATGTATACGTAGCCTTTGTCATTCTTCTGAGGTGAAACCTAAACATACATTTCCTCCCTAGGACGGGAAATTGCATCAAAACAGTGGCAGCAATTTCCTCTGAGAGGCCCTTCAAGTGGGAGCATAGGCATGCTGTGGCTGTCTTCCTAACTGCTCCAATTGAGTGAGATCCAGCCTGCACTCTTGTGCCAGTCAGTTGATTAGGGAATTCCTTTGCAGGTGTGCTGATTAGTAATCCTGTGTTGGGTGAGCAGAGCTGTGGTGCTGTCTTCGGTTGGCCTGGTGCTGAAGGGAGTGCAGCTTTCCACAGTGCTAAACTGAATGCTGCAGTGCTGAAGTGAGCGCATCTGTCTCCTGTGCTGAGGTTGGTGGCTTTGTCCATGGTGCTGAAATAGGTATATCTCTTGGCCCATACTGTTCTATATACTGTTCTATATTGTTCTATATGTTTACTAATGATTGACCGCTAGCATTAAACAAAGCCTGTGTGTCTATGTACGTTGATGATTCAACATTATACACGTCAGCAACCACAGCTAGGAAAATCAAATGCTGTTATTTTGAAGTGAAAAATGTTGAGGAGCAACAACGGACCAACTGCAAAGTGGTAGGCCACACAAGCTCTCAGAATGGAACCGCCGAGTGCTGAAGTGCGTGGTGTGTAAAATCGTCTTTCCTGGGTTGCAACACTCACTACCGAGTTCCAAACTGCCTCTGTAAGCAACGTCAGTGCAAAAACTGTTCATCGGGAGCTTCATGAAATGGGTTTCCATGGCCGAGCAGTCGCACACAAGCCCAAGATCACCATGCACAATGCCAAGCGTCAGCTTGAGCTTTTAAAGTTCGCCGCCATTGGACTCTGGAACAGTGGAAATGCGTTCTCTGGAGTGATGAATTGCGCTTCACCTTCTGACAGTCCGACGGACAGATCTGGGTTTGGCAGATGCCAGGAGAATGCAACCTGCCCGAATGCATAGTGCCCACTGTAAAGTTTGGTGGAGGAGGAATAATGGTCTGTGGCTGTCTTACATGGTTCGTGCTAGGCCCCTTAGTTCCAGTGAAGGTAAATCTTAACGCTACAGCATACAACGGCATTCTAGATGATTATGTGCTTCCAACTTTGTGACAATGACAATGCCCCCATGAACAAAGCAAGGTCCATACAGAAATGGTTTGTCGAGATTGGTGTGGAAGAACTTGAATGGCCTGCACAGAGCCCTGACCTCAACCCCATCAAACACCTTTGGGATGATTTGGAATGCCGACTGCGAGCCAGGCCGAATCGCACAACATCAGTCCCCGACCTCACTAATGTTCTTGTGGCTGAATAGAAGCAAGTCCATGCAGCAATGTTACAACCTTTATTGGAAAGCCTTCCTAGAATAGCAGCCAATAGCAGCCAATAGCAGACCAACGCCATATTAATGCCAATGATTTTGGAATGAGATGTTTGATGAGATGTTTGATGAGCATGACCTTTGGTCATGTAGTGTATGTGTAACTGATGGATGCACACACACACACCCACACACACACCCACACATTATTATTGTTTATTTTGTGTGTGTGTTTGTGTCTTTAGTTTTTTATATATATAAGTCTGTAATGTCTTTCCTAATGTAATACATGTATGTAAATTGTAAAGTATTTTTGTCTGTAATGTATTGTTCGTTATGTGTCGGACCCCAGGAAGAAAAGCTTGTGGCCCTGTCCATGGTGAAGGGTCCTTCAGCCACACATTTGCCCATGCCACTCACGGTCTCAAGGTTTTCCTGTTATGCCATTCATACAAATGTATGACAGTTTGCATGTAAATCTTCAAAGCTGTTGAGCTAACAAGGAAAATATAATAATGACTGGTAAAATGTGGATCAACAAACATAGATGACAGCCACCAATGTTGAGATGGTAAGACGCGGTCACCGATTCTGTTGTTCACTGACAACACGTCTTACCTTGTTTGTTTGTGCCAGGTGTGTGGGGTTTGTCAAGTATGCATGCATTATGCACTCTTCCCTCAGAGAACTGACATTACTTTATTTTTGCATCATTTATGTAGTGTCAGAGTTAAGATGGAACAGAACAACAGTCCAATGTCCAAACATGAGAAAACCTGGTGCACCTTTTGGCATCCTGCCTTCTGTCAGGTTATCTCTCCATTCAATCCGCATCGTGGAAGTTCAGCTCTACAGCGTGATTGAAATTTAAAGTCAATGTTCCCGCTTTAGTGGAGACTGCATTCACAGTAAACTCTGCATATGTTGGCTCAATCTGAAATTACTTTTGAAATTTCTATCGCGGAATCTGTAATGCTTCAGCTTTACAGATTGACTAGAGCCTTAATACGTTTAAACTTTGCCTGTGTACCTCAGTTTTTGTGTCAGCTTAACAGATTGTATAGAGCCCTAATACGTTTGAACTTTGCCTGTGTACCTCAGCTTTTGTGTCAGTTTAACAGATTGACTAGAGCTCTAATACGTTTAAACTTTGCCTGTGCACCTCAGCTCGTGTCAGCTCTTGTATTGCCTGTAGGCTTTCGAAATGAGGTTCTGGAAGACTTCTCACTCTGTCACTTGCAAAACACGTGGAATACATATGCATTGGAAACGTCCAGAGTGACATGCCTTTCTGCAAATGCGCTGAAATACCAACCAGAGATTTCTAACCCTATGATCGTGGTAAATCCTGTGCATTGAATTGTCTTACAATGTAAGTAACTAGCTAAATCAACACATGTTGTATCACTGGTAATGGAGAACCATAACAATGTTGAGCAAATATGTACGTGTTATGATTAACAACTGCATAAAACCTCCCAGAAAAGTTTGATCAATTATTCAAATAATACCTGGGGCAATTCTAAATAAATGTTAACCATGAGGGTAAGCGTTTCCATTACCATTGTTCATTTCAAGTAACACTTTCAGAAATAGGACAGGAGGCTGTTTAATAATGGAGGCTTTCCAAATAATTTAATGCATGATCTGCACTAAGAGGGGGAGCTTGGATGACTAACTACATAAAGCAGACCATAGTTACATTCTGGCAGATAACTCCTCCCAATACACAAAATCCATTCTACTGTGCATACTTGACTGTGGGCTATACGTTTACATTACAAACCACAGACCAGCAATCCCGAACCCAATAAGCATTCAAATTAAAAACAGAAACATTTATTGACTACAAAGTGTAAAGGATAATATCGTTCATAAAGTTAGTCTCATCCAAAACAGTTTTGTAAGTGAGTTCTTCATGACTTACTTGAGGGTTGGGTTTTGATTCCGACAATGCTCACTTGCCCTTAAAGGCACGGCATACTAGATTCGGTTTGCTCCCAGCAGAATTAAGCTAGGCGAAGCGAACATCTGTGCCTTGCATACTCCTTTAAAAAACATTCGCTTGAAAAACGAGAAAAAAGCAACAAAATGACCGTTGAGATGGCGTAGCAACAACATAGACAAACAACTTCCTCAAAATAGTCATAATTAATAAATCAAGAAATCTGTAATTCATTTGGACTTTTTTTGCAGAGGTCTTAGACGCGCAATTTTACATCGAACTAAAATGTTTGGTGCAGTATTTCTCAGGTGAATTTTTTTGCATGAAAACTAGTCATCTCTCACTGAATGACAACAAACACATCATTGAAGAATCCCATCCATAGTTCCCACTCCTACTAGGAGTAGTACTGCTGACCAATCATCGATGAAGGGGCGTAGACTTCGGCTACCGAACTTCGAGTTGCCTTAAGAAAAAAAAAAATGTGCTCGAACAGACAGAAAAAAACCTGCCACACACCAAAACCAACAAAAATGTCACAAAATGTTGGCATAATATATGTGCGAACTGTTTTGACTGGGAAGCATGCGACAGGCTTAGCACTATACACAGCGGAAATGATTGCACTCTCTCCATTCCTTCCTCAGAACACACAGACAGTGAGACAGACCTGCCCATCAGAATATTGGATCTGACTTTGTTTACATAAAACGATTAATTGCAAAAAAAAATACATAACAAATATTGCGATAAACATCTTAGCTAGACATAAAATTGTACGACTAAACCCTTGGCAAAACACATCAAAATTCATTACAGATTTCTTGAGTTATATTAGATTTATGCTGACTATTTTGAGGAAGTAATACTGTCTCATTGGGGACAAAAATCAGTAACAGCCACATCGAACCACATCCCCAAAAATGAAATCCCTTTTTTTCTTAATGAGCAACAGAGAAACACATGCAGAATCAATGTGTTCAGTCGCTCTTTAAGAGGTTTGTTTATGTGGCCTCCAAGAATCTAATTCACAATACATACTGACCACACCTCTGACAAACATAATTAATGATTGCTGGCAAAAGGTTAATATCCACTCAGAATCAACAGTGTATTAATGAGCCCATTACCAATGATGGATCAAGAAATTAGTCTCCTTTAGGACGAGGAGCATATTGGATGCAGAGAGATATTGATTGGAAAAAATAATGCTTTTTATATAGACAACACTTTGTCCTGCTGTCCTGCTGGCATCAGAAGGGTGATCCCAGACAATACAGGCCTTCATGCACTATAAATGGTGTTGTAATTGATACTCGGAAACGAGGATGAAAAACAAGCTCACCCCTTCCCCTCCTCTACAACAACAGTTTACCTATTTAGAACCCCCCCCCCCCCCCCCCCCCCACACACACACACACACTCCTACAGGGATAGATGGATCATACACGTTCAATGGCTCTCGACAAGATCAGTTTAGGTCATGTAAATGATATGCTGGATATTGTTGAGATGCTTTCTAATGTACTTTACAGGAATTGTTTGTTTCCATTTGAGATTACATTTCGCTTTTAGCCAGTCAGAGTAAGATTGGACTGCAACGTAGCTAACAACTATGATTCTTTCTAGACATGATAAACTACTGTACTGTGTTAAAAAGGACCCTTCTCCTAACATATTTGATGACAAATTCATATTTTTAAAAGGCCCAATCTTAAATAACAAAACAAAATGATGTAACAATTTCACTAGAGAGAGAGAGAGAGAGAGAGAGAGAGAGAGAGAGAGAGAGAGTGTAAGGGCTAGATTCAATCCGGAGTGTGGGAGATGCGCGCTATAGCACGATTGAAATTTAAAGGCACTGTTCCCACGCTGCCAGAGGGTGTTTCTCAATATGCATAATACCACGCTCCACACTCTCATGCTCCGAGTGCATGCTCTGGCGACATTCTCTTGAATACGTTCTTGTGAGGACGAGAGTGTGGAGAACGCATAAAACATTACATTTGAGAAGCACTCATACTCCCCCTACTGTATTACCTCAGGCTACACCTCCCCATTCACTGAACCTTCTTCCAGCCAGGACAATGGATAACAGTAGACTAAACAACATATACACAAAGCAACCGTTTTACTTCATAACTGTCAGTTAGCTATATGTGAATCGTAATAATGTAGCTAACCAGATAGTTTAAAAGGCTAAATGGCCTAAAACTAATATTATGCAAGATAGATGTAAATTCTTTGTGGGTAGCTAGCTAACAATTATTCGTGGCTAGCTATTGTAACAGTAGTAGCTCGCCAGTTAGCCCTATTGACTTATTATGGGCTTGCGATCTACGTTACGAAGGCAGGTAAACATGCTAAACTGAACACAGCATGTATTCATTAACGTATCAAGATAAAATATTGTAGTCAGGCAACATATGAGATGTGAATAGGCAACATTTCAAAGTTAGAGTGTATTTTCTCTCTTCAACTCAAATAATGGCCGCCATTGATTTCAATAACATTTTGGTAATTTTTTTAAGTGGTTGTGGCATATGTCTTCGCATACTTTCCGTTAAAGCTTGCATCGATGCATGATTCAAAATATATACAAACAGAGTACGTCTTCGAAAAAACTGCATACAGAATGTTGTCAGAAATTACCTTTACATTTCAATTTCACTATAACTCGGATCTTCCACTCTCCGGATTGTATCTACGTGCTTCTACAACTGCATTGCTTGCTGTTTGGGGTTTTAGGCTGGGTTTCTGTACAGCACTTTGAGATATCAGCTGATGTAAGAAGGGCTATATAAATACATTTGATTTGATATCCAGCCCTTAGTTTATTTTTTTTCCAAGGGTAGATTTGCATCATTGTTGTTTACGTTCATGCCTTAATGTTCTTCTCCGTCATTCTGCGAGCTAGGCTATATATATAAAGAGCTTTTTTGATTGGACAGTAGGCTACTGTGAAGTACTGCGGATGCCACTTGCGAGGAAATTATACATGGTCTCTTTTATCTCCTTACAGGTATTGAGTGACAGACATTCATTTTCATTTGTACATTCGGGGAGCATGATGACAGCGTAACAATAGTGGTTGTGATGAGTGGGCGAGGCTCCTCCCGTTGTCTAAGTAGAGCTCCTCTCTCCTCTATCTCCTCACACCACCGCCGTGCCGAGCCAAAAACACCCCACGACCCCCATAGGGAGAATCATGTGGAGGACAGCTTTGCATGCCTTTCATACAATGGAACTCTCGCAAGGCGTCTCAAAGCACTACACTACTCCACCAACTGTGGACTGTACTTTGGTGCACAAAGAGAAGATACTTACATGCTTTGTTAACATTTGTATCTGTTTTCATGACACTTTAGGTATCTTTGTCCTTCCATGTGGCATCTCTGAACAATGTTTGAGGGGAATTTGAGGCACACAAATGTTGGATCGATCTTTGATCACCCTGTTGCATGCATAACTTCCTTGAAAATCAGGACATTTAAAACTTCCCTACAAAAAATGTCACTGTTGCGGCAGGATTGTTATCCTTCTGTAGAAACTGGCTCAAATTAGGATCCTACATCTGTATGTACTTCTACATATACCAAAGTTGTTGTTGCCACTTTGTCAAATCCAGTGTTTACATCTTTTTATTAGATTTGGTTTTACTGAGAAACCAAGTAGCTGTTCCCTAAAAGTAGGATTGATATTATGTTTTTCCTCTCAAACCTCTTGTTTAATCTCTTAGTTGTGCAGCCCTAGTTTCTCAAGCACACTGACTCAGCAGAATTTAAAAAAAAACTTAATAGCATGGACCCTAATTAAAAGGGAAGAACTCCTGCAAGCAATATCTGAAGGTTTGCTACATATTTAGAATGGAAAATGTTTAAATGAGTTGCCAGAAAAATAATTTGCTTTTGTGTGCAATATAGTGATTCGCTAGCTAGAATATTTTGTTTGTGTTTATTTGGCAAATGGAAAGTATTCTTTTTGCAAGAAATCCCATTTCTCCACCTCTAAGCATATGCATTCAATGCAGTTTCTTCATCGGAGTAAAACAAACACACTATTAAAACAGGCAGCAGAATCCCATTCAAATTTGATGATTTGATGCGACCTACCATTTTCCCCAAAGTAGTCAAACTATAAACAATCTTATTTATGACCCCGCATCTCTGTTCTAAACTGAACAAAGAGAGTAGTGCTAGACAGAGAGAATCATGTGAGGAATGAGAGTGTGCTCCGGGGACGGAGAGAGAGACAGAGGTTCAGAGGAAGACACCAGGGGATATCGGCACAGGGAAGCCTCAGTGGAAGGTGTGACTGGGAAACTGAGGCTCTGAGGTAAGTGTTCATGCTCAGTGCTCGAACGGGTAGTAGAGTTCTTACCTTGATTGAATCAATTGCTCTGTGTAACGAGCTGCTGCACCCAGCCTCCCCTGGGTGACAGGGGGGCCGGCAGAGATTGAACCAATCCAGCCTGTCATGGCCGACCAGGAAACAGGGAAGATGAACAGTGTAATGCATCATAGCTGTGGGCGACCATTGATGTGTAGAAGACTGCATTTATTGACTCATTGACTGTATTGATTGTCTCAATTGATGAAAAGTCCAGAGACAGTAGTAAGACAGCAGACAGAAGCACAGCAAGCTATGCAAAAAGGATGACGGTTCTTATTTCATGGAGTGAAACATAAAGTAACATTTATAGAAAAGCAGAAAAGGACTGTAAAACTCTTGTTATTATAATCCGTGCCATGTATACAAACCTGGATGAAGATGAGCACAAGTGGGTTGCAATGCAATGATGTACATTATGTTTCCTCAACAAGTAGACATATTCCAGTCAGATACATGATACTCTCAAAATAATGTGGGAGATTTACTGGGTAAACCTGTGCATATTAACATTTTGTCTGAAGCAAATCCTCAATTTGACATTGACAATGATGTTCCAGGCTTACTTAATTAACCCATTTGTCTCTTAATGACAGAAGACTGCGTGGCACCAGATGTTTGTTAACTCCCTTCTGTTGGGTTCTCCTCTGTTGTTCTTCACCTCATCGACTTAACAATAACAGGAGAACCTCATTGGCTCACAAATCTTACTGCAAATTTTGTTTTTGCAGTAGTTCTGTCACATTTATCATATAATATCTCTATATAAAATAGTTTTTAGAACAGTTTTCCTCCATTTATAATATACTTTGTGCACACCTCAAAATACTGTTACTTCAGATTAGTGGGCATAGGATACTTTGCATGGGTGTGACATTTACAGTAATCCCCTTGATGTGTGTGAGAAATACATTCTAGTTGATACACCATATGCCAATTCCAGCCTCACAAAGGATGATATACAAAAACAATTTGAAATATATGTACTGTACATTTGTTTAAAACATGTTACCTACGAGTGCAGGTCAACAAAAATATTGACTCTGACAAAATGAAAGCTCTGCTTTGGTAAACTTGGATTGACAAAGAAGGGATTGTCTCCATTTATAATACATATACGGACAACCTCAAATACGACATGAGGGTCACGTCAAGGGATAATTGTACTGTAAGATTCTTTTTTTTTTCTCTCTCTCTCTACAGAGTGTTGAAATAAATCATCCAGAATACTTCATGGCCTCAGTCATCTGAGTAGTATGACTGTTTTGTACTGTACGCTGGTGGGTGTGGGTGAAAGGGCAACAAACTGCACGGAAAGTAAAAGGAGAAGAAGCAGGCAGAATACACCCTTAGGGCTCAGGAGGTAAGGACACTTAACTTATCGCATGCATCGTCATAGTCGACATGATTCATGTATCAGCTCTATGTTTTTAAAACAAAAGGAATAAAATCATCTCCTCTTCACAAATATAAATATAATTGTATGTGTAGTATGTACAATAATGTTTTGCCACCATCAATGACATTAGTTTTGAGGGTGAGAATAGAAGCATATCGGTAAACTCTTTTTTCCTTATGGATACAGACACCTTCTCAAAGACAGCCATGATTGATTGACGTACTCAAGCGCTCTCTCAGAGGATGAAGCGGTAGGGACAGACAGTGGATGTGTTATTGAGAAAGGCTGGTGGTGTAGCTGTGGCTGTGACGTGGGGCAACAGTCTGTTAGTTCTGAGAGCCCCGAGAGTCACTGCCCTCCTCCAGCTCCCACTCAAAGTTCTGGCCAGTCATTTGGTAGAACATCATGTTAAAGGGTTTGAAGAACTTGTGCAGTCGGCGGATAACGTCCGGGTCAATTTTAGGGTGAGTTCTCCCCTTAGATTTGCCGAGACATCTCGGGGTGCTGCTGTCCTCTGGCTTCTTGAGACAAGGAAATCCCTTCGTTTTGTTGAAGTAAAAGTGTTTATCCGTGACGATCCGCTTGAGCCCAAGAAAGTCCTGTACCTTGCCCATCTCGCCAGCGGGATCAACAATAAGCCTCTCTCCACTGACAAAGTGCATCTGGGCGAGAGGGAAGTACTGCATCCACGTCTCCAAGTGGAGCGCGTAGATCCCTATACGTAGAGCACTCCACGACGCATCTATTAGGCCCAGCGTCCGGTTCTTAAAAGCCAAAACCTCAAAGGTTGGGATCTCAGGTTTCTTGGACAGAGTCTGTGTGTAGTCTGAAATAGCCCTGGTGACAGGGTTGCGAACCACAATGATTAACTTGATGTCCCTGGCCATCGTGTGGATGCGTTTGGGGGCGTGGCTAGTCACAAAGTAGCTGGGTGTCTTCTCCATGGTGATTTGTCCCTCCAGCGTCGAAGGCATCAGGTCTCTGTGAACACAAAGCAGCAGTTAGCTCAGCTCTGTTAATACTGAACTCTCTGCACCTACTGCAACACAAATGAGGTACTCAAGGAAAGGGTAAAATAACATTTGGTATTTATGGAGCAATAAATTATTTGAAATTACAAGTGAAAATAACTGTTATTATCACTGGATATTAGGTAGCGAGGAGAAACATACAGCTTATTTCATCCGTGGAGTAATATGGGCAAGATAAAAGAAGCGGAAGATGTAACGGCAAGTGAGCAAGCATGCTCATTGCCTAATTGGCTCCATCTGTGTTACTCCAGGAGCTGTTTTGGAACTTTAATAATGAGTTCACTGCATATCATTAATACTGCTGGTGCCTGGGGTATTGTTTTGTCATACATTTATTCTGTGTGCTCCACACTGTGTGCCTGCCTTGAGTTCCATTCCTTAGCATTCACTCCCACTTCTGCGTTGTGTGCAACACACTCATTCCTTTTCTTTCTTAAGGTTAGAGGCTGTTCATTGAAGGGAATAGTGATTAATTATACGATTCCCTGTGATCATTTGTAGTAGACCAGAAATGCCCCTGCCTTGAGAGATTTATCTCAGGGATAACAGGAAACCATTTGCCAGTGCCGCAAATATTATGTTCAACTTTGTCTCTGGGACTAAGTTGGGGGATAAATCAATGTGGAAGCAAATGTAATTCATACATACGAAAGAGAGTTTAGTTCCTACAGTTTCTCTGTTTTCCTCTATGGATAATGAAGCATTATGTTTACCTCCAGCAAATCGATATTAAATGCTTACATTGTTTTTCATTGCAATCCATGTTCTATTTGTTTAGACATGATTACAGTCTAAATTGGCCACATTAAAAGCTGTGAATGGTGTAGCCTTTATGTACTTACACCAAATAGAAACATGAAATACAATACAAATGTATGAACACTGTAATACATAAATAAATGCTACTGCTTTGATCATGTTTTACAATCTCCTTGATGTATAAAAGTCATTCTATTTTTAGTCATGCTATATTTTCTTTGAATATTTGTGAAATCCACATCTCGTAACTATTCCATTCCTTCAAAACAAATGATTCCACTTTCACAGATACAGAGAGTACAATGTTTTCTCAATTTAGATTGTCATCAGCATAGACTTAAAGATGGTACAATGTAGCCACATCAATCGTTTGCATCCTGGACACATTCTATAGGGACTGTTCTCTTTGCAAAGAATCCAATTTACTGGGAGAAACAAATCAAGTGTTATGTGCATACATATTGACCCCCCCCCCCCCCCCCCCCCCCCCTCACACCACATAAACACACACATGGACACTGGCCCTCAAGACACACAAGTGGCCTGGTGATGTCATTTCTGTAACAATATTGCACTCCTGATGGGTAATTTCCCCCTGGATTCTGTTTGGCTCAAGTTACTATAGAGGCTGTGGCTATTTCTTAGGCTGTAATTGGATTTAAAACATACCTACAGATTGCATAGTGACTGGAAGGAGTATTAGTTTTCATTACATTCCATCAATGTTCCACACTTCCTCAGTGGGGTAATGAATGGCTAAAGATTTTTTTCTCCCTTCAAGGTCTTCAGCTGATGGCTATTTAAAGTCAAGTCTAAAGCATGTTAGATGGTAGCGAGGGTGTGCCATCACTGTGTATGAGAACTAAAGCACAGAGAGAGGAAACTCAATAAAACACACCACAATGAATCGCTTTGAAACAACCTATGTACTGCACATCCTATATAGAACCATAAGCACAAAATAGCATGTCTCAACAGTAATGAGTCATGCCTCTTTGACACAAACATCCCATTGACAGGACAGATAAATGATTCTCAAGGTGACCTCTTCTATATACGTCAGCCACATCATAAGCCATTGTCCTCATCAGGCTTCATTAAAAAAAATATAGAGGTTGAACAAGCGCGCGATACCTTCATCTCTGATAGAGGTCGAACTCATTTTGATTGAGAAGGAATCCGTCATGGATCGTGTACATCGAAAATGTCAGTGGAACAGGGAGGCGGAACAGAAATCACAATGCTGATAAACAAGCTAATTGTCCTGCATGCGCCAGGCAGATTGCTCCTCTGGCCTTGCACTCTGGCGAAACTGAAGTAAACAACAGCAAAGAGTTAACTCTCATATCTCTACCCATCAGCTGTTGAGCTCAATGTGGGTCATTCAGGTGGGTAAGTAAATAAAACACAGAACGCTAAAGAGGCCCGGCGAACCATCTGCTGTTTACTCAGTCAGACCACATAACACATCTCTTAACATTTAGCTCTTGTACCATAACAGCAGACCCTCTAATGTATACACTAAGGGCTGGATTCAATCCTAATCGCTGTCGTTCAGCGATAAGCTCGCTTGAAATGTAAATGTAACATCTGATTGAGCCAACATATGCAGCGTTTACCGTTTAATGCAGTCTCCGCTCCATGACAATAGGGCTACAACGCGGAACTTCGGCAATTCGGATTGAATCCAGTCCTATCTAACATAAGTTTAAGGACTTCCCGTTTCCTGGAAGACAAGTGAGTCACTCACGTCCTGCTCCTGAAGCATATGGGGATGCAGTGGTTGTACGACAGAGTACATGGTGGTCGTGCTTGTACCAACTTAGAGACAGGAGAAAAAACTGCGTGACTACTACATATTATGACGACAAAGCTGCAGTTCTCAACATGAGAGGGTAGAAAAGGTCATTTCAATAAGTACATGCTTTTCTGCAAGCATGCTTTTCTGAAGTAGTACAATGTAAACAGGAAAAAGTGATCTTTAAAATGCATTTTCATTTGCTGCTTTGAAGTTAAAAGCAATTGCAATTCCTTCTCTTCATGATTTCTAATATACAGAGGAAAAAAGAGGAGGATGACAGCACTGATCATTTCTGCCAGGTGTTTCAAACTCATGCAAATGGAATGTCCTTTGAATCCTCCAACCAATGGATAGCTACAGATGTTGGCCCAGACTCAGACAAACACCTATTATAATATAGTTGCTCCGCCAGATTGGGTGCCACTATCTGTGCACTGTGAACTGGGTATAGGTTCACTCCACCGACCATCACAGCTTTGAACCATTTCACATAGAGACAAAAATGAATGCTAAATTCACACGTCTGGAGTGGTTACAAAAGATTCAGGAAATGCATATTTTCTTTCAACACGCAGACTACCAACAGTGCCATTTCATGACCATCTCTTAAACGCCTACTGAGGAAGTCTTCTGCTACACTCACTATGAGTGGGCTCTGGAACATGCCCATGCATTTCCCTCAATGAATATGTTTCATTACGCCCTGTCAAAACCATTAAAGAAGAAAATGTTGAGGCATGACGAGTTGGGGATAATATTCATTTGCATCCCAGACACTAATAAGGCCAAGCTGTTTCTTGGAGCATAGAAAACATTGCTGCTGAGAGACTTGGTCATTTCTAATAAAACACTGGCACAGTAATAAAAGCTGCTCCAATCTCTCATTTGGCTTCATCGTGGCACTGGTACTGAATCGAACTCACAAAGCCATATCATGTCAATGGCATTTGTACAATCCTTGAGCAGTCCACACACAGTGGGTCCTATCCAGCGAGAAAACAACATTTGTTTTTTTGTCATGAGGAATACTGTAAATGGACTTATTCGGTCTTTGTTAGTGGATGAAGGCATTATTTTGAGAAGAAAAGCGGGTTATGTTGCAAAACACTTGTAGCAGCTGTGTGCTGGCACACTTCCATCTCCCAGCTTTGCCATGTTACTTGGTATGTGTAATGAGCACAACATTGGTGTACAATTTGCTAGTGCGAAAAGAGGTTGTTGAATTAAAACATGACACAGCCTCCCCGCTGTAAATAAGCCCATTATACTGCAGATGAACTGTGTGCTTCAATGGAACAGTTAAGGAGAGAACTGACAGCTGGTCCTGATCAAAACCTTTTTCCCGCTCTCTTCTTGAGATCCCCTGAAGACCATTCCACTTCCAACAGTGGGGGAGCCAGGCACTTTCTCTACCCACAACAGCAGACTGGCGCGCTGAGATCTGAAGCAATGTTCACATTCTCTTTGGACATAGAACATCGTGAAATAAAACAAAGGCAAGGGAAAAAAAACTTTATGGACCCTTGGAATATCATAAACTGCATGATTAGGTCATTGTTATTATACATTGGCCAGTAAATTAGCCTATTTTTCACATTAAAGCCAGAGGAGGAGAATAGGAGCAATCGCATTTCAAGGATTCTAAAGATATTATCGGCAGCTTTCAAGTTCATTTTCTGTGTCACTCTTTTAAGTTCAGTGGCTTAGATCAGAACCGAAACTGTACTCTGCAGATCCATCCCTAAGAAAAAAATATTTTCAAACATTACTGTTTTTATCAGCACTCAAATGCACAGGTCTACAATACTAGGAACATGCCACTCATTTGAATATATATGCTGTTACTTCTAAATGTTCCTCGCTTGTGTTTGTTTATGTGCATTTGGATGAACTGATGAGAGTGCTTCAGGCTACACATATACAATTTGCTCACAATAGCCCTCTATATTATACGATTGGTGTTGCAATTACAACAACAAGCAGATGTGATGGCCTGTAATTCTGCTTCAGAGCACCGCAGTGAATAGACAAGTACAAATTATCAGTCACCCTCATTGTCTCTCAATGTCATTTATTTACCTTACCCAAACACAGTCAAGAATATATTGGAATAAAATAAAAGCCCAGACAGTAATTGCTGGTCACACCTGAGTATACCAGAAGCAAAGAGTAAAATGTGTATTCAGGGCATTTTTGCAGATCTGGTTCAGTTATGCAGAACCAATTAACAATATGACAGATTGAACTTGATAGATTTCCTATCCTGCATTGGAATAACAGCTAGGAACACTCATCTGGCCACTTAGGAGATTCGGCTGCAGCTGATCATGGATGTAAGAAACTCCACACATCTCTCTCATACTAAGACCTTTGCATGAGTGATGAGTGAAGGACATCTATTAGTGCGTGGATAAGCATGTGAGCGTAAAATATAGAAAACCACTTCACATCAGAGAAAGCCCCATACGGCTCACACCACCGTCCGAATAAAGTGACATAAAACCATCCATGGATGACGTTCAATATGGTTTACCATATTGCTGTTAGACAGTACAGTGCATACGGTCATTGTACTATACATGTTTAACTACAGGAAGTTTTAAGTTGAATTCTTGATCCAGGAATCATGGAATCCAAAAAGCAAAAGAACTAAAATATATGTTTGACTTAATAACTCAAATGGCTTTAGATTCTGAATTTGACATTTTTGTGATTTTACAGTTTGTGCATTAATCTTAAAATAGTGTAGCCAGGTGGGACTAGGGCTGTAGCGGTCATGAAATTTTGTCAGCCGGGTGATCGTCAAGGTAATAACTGCCAGTCTCACGGTAATTAACTGTAATTAACATAAACACATTTAGCATCTCCTGGCTTCCACGCATAGCCTACACGACACTGATGCAGACGTTTGGAACATCTACATTTGAACAAGTCTAATAAATCCATGTAATATAGCCTACACCATCTTAATACATCCATTATTTATTTTAGACAGGTCTAAAGAATCATGATATGAAGAGAATGTAGTATATTTCAGAAGAACAGAATAGCATACTCTGAGCTGTCCTTATGTTAGGCCCTGATCTGGCTGTGCCATATGGCTGTGGGCTACACTAGTTCATTTAGCAGACAAGATTTGCTTAGAATTCCGTGGCATCATTTTCTGTTATTTTATAGTATGAAGAATACAATTGAACATAGCTGAATAAAATAGAAAGGACATTTTCTCCAAACGATTTGAGGGAGTGCGCACATGTGGCTATTCTGTGTTGAGCAGTTAACAAAGAAACAGGTACTCCTATATGCTTCATTTAGAGATATTTAGTTGTGATACAAATGTTGGGCTATATGTTTTGTTTTTTAATACATTCTAAGGCTGCATGATGCGACTCTAATGATGATTATTTTTAAAGTTGCATGAAAGGCATGAGCTTCGCTTTGTTTTTTTGAACAGGCTGTACACACTTCATCAGTCACTTGTTCACAATTTAACAAGCACTTGATGCCTCAAATTTCCCGGCTGAATCCCCTTTGTGTGGCCATACTCCCCCAAAAACCATGCCTTATGCGGCCAGTGGCCGTTGTGCCCTTGGGCTGGATATAATCATTAAAATTCCCTTCTCCCCTCTGTGTTCTGAACCACCTCTCACTCACATGGCACTCAGTCACGTGATCAGGTCTTTCTCACAGGCAACCAGTGAAGACAGACACATTCGGGGACGCAACTGCGCGCGTCCTTATCTAATTCCGAGACACATATTGAAAGAATGTTCACATTTACTTTTCGTCAGCCAACAAGATAAGTAGGCCTAACGAGCAGCAAAAGCACTAGCCTATGTCAATCTACTATCCCCTTTAGCACAAAAGTTGACCTATTCTATTCTGTGCGAGAAATAAATATTCCAAACATAGTCCGGAACAGTTAATACAACCACTAGCATCAAAAAACCTGTTTTAAGCAATGAACCTGACACAACAGATGAGAACGTTTAGCTTAAAATGTTGATAAACTATTAGGCTATTGCGCACATGGTAGTAGTCTATAAGCGCAAATGTTCCATTAGCAGGAAGTCACGATTCTTAAAAGTGACCACAAATGCGATTATTCATGTCATGCTTTTATTATAAATGTGCATTTTTATGGTGAAAATTGTCTTCCCCAAATTTGAAACTCACGCCAGATAGGCTCTAAATGTGTTTCCTTTTAAGAAGTTATTTGGCCAATTTAGTTGTGATTACAAACCTTATCAAAACATATAGGCCTATGGGCTAGGCTACATGAGGTGTGCGACTATGATTTGAAAATGTCAAAAAAAAAGAATGCATTGTTTGCCTTTAGCTGGGCATCATTCACAAGTGGCAATACATAATTTACAAGTGATAGGCTAATATTGTCACCCATCACACTATTCTTGATTTCATCTTGTCTTTACATATACTAAATAATATGTGTGAGAAATTTGTTTTGATTTCGAATGGAACATTATCATGCAGCTTTCTCGAAACAGGGATAGTGGGAAAAAAATACATGTAATCTATGCACTTAAATAGCGAATGAGGACGCTTTTCCCTTGGTTAATTTTCATGCCAGCCAGGTAGGTTATACTCCTGTTTTAAAGAGAAGTGATGTGCTTAATATTAGGACAGTTGAGAAATAAATATAGTAGGCAACATGAGCTCTTGTGCTCTCATGAAGTGTTTGATTAAATTTTCGACTACATTTGCATTGATCTCAGAGTGATTACAGGGACAATAGAGTGCGGAGTACCAGGCAGTTAGCACGTTTGGTAGGCTACTAATGACCATCAGCTGCACCAGAGCTTGGAGAAGCCTAATTACCTTGACTAAATGGTCACATGGAATTTGACTGCCATCATGACTCGTGACCGCCGGTGTGGCGGTACTGAGGTCACCGTAACAGCCCTAGGTGGGACAACCACATCTCAGTCATAGTAAATATTTTTTTTCATCAATAAAGTATCCATCAGCAAAGTCAGTGCCAGTAGCAAAAAGTCAGCCTAGAATTGAACCAGGGTCTGTAGTGGCTCCCGAAAAGCAAAGGCTGAATGTCTTTTAGATTGTAGAATATAAGAATATTTTATGTATAGATTTTTATTTAACTAGGCAAGGTTAAGAACAAATTCTTACACTGAGCCAATTGTGCACTGCCCTGTGGGACTTCCAATTACAGCTGGTTGTGATACAGCCTAGAATTGAACCAGGGTCTGTAGTGGTGCCTCTAGCACTTAAATACAATGCCTTAAACCACTGCGCCACTCGGGAGCCCCTAATAGCTTGTGCAATTCTCTCAGGAAGGTTGAGATGCCAAACCCACGATATCCCCCACTACTCCATGGAAACCGCTATTGGTTTGAGTCAGCAATCCTCGCCAGAACTATAATTGTCCACAGCACTGCTTTGTCCAAACTAGAATTTGGAGTTGGCCAAGATTCAACTCACGTTCTGTGACTGTCAATTTGTTGGTGTAATATGACTGATGTGATATATCCTCTCGCCCACAAACTTAATATTAAACACTTGTTTACTGTTCATAGTGTATGGATTTAATACAAATAATGCTGATGATATCCCTGACAGCATCTGCTCCAAGTTGCAGATAATTCTATAGTTCTACGTTTTGGAATTGCCTTAATCTTCGGCCTTAATCATCGGCCTCCAATATACTGTACTGTTTTTCTTCCCTCCTTTTGTATTGTGTTGTAGTGGGTGTTGATGAGTGCTTACAATATAGAGGTTGCATTGCTTTGAATAAACCCACCAAGGAATCTCCATTAAATGTATTTCTGACTTGTCAATTGTTCCCCCAGTCTTCAAATGAGCTCATGATTCAATGTACTTTCTTCATCTGTGAGAAAAGAACTGGCCTGCAGGAACCCTCAGACATTTACCGTGTTGCTGAGGCATGATTTTGACGTTGAAGTTGTGAAATCAGGACACGTCAAGTTAGAGAAGCTACTGTAGATTCCTTTCATTCGTGATCAATTTAATTGGGGGTCAGAATTTCACCTAATTTTTGTCAGTTTAACCTGGTTTACCCCTAATCTGACTCAAATTGTACAATCACACTCCAATCATGATATTGAACCTCCAGTTCGCCTCTGGTCTCTTTCTGTTGTCGGTTTATTAATTACCCCCAGGATATGGAGTCATTAATGGAATCACGCACATGGGATAGTTCACAATACTCTTCCCTTTTTGGTGTCTGGGTGAAATCACACGGAGGTTTGTAGACACAAAAAGATCACGTAGAGTAAATAACTGTGCAAAGAATGTGGAGATAATTCACTCACCTATCAATCTGCTCCATTAAACCAGCATGATCAGTTCAATAGAGCTCAGAATGACACTAGCTGTCTCTTTACTCTATTATAGCATGTCATAAAAAAAATTGAAATCCCTGAGTTTTGTATACATCATTTCTAAGTGTGGTAGGCTATAGCCTTCCCTTCAAAATCTTGAGCTCTTTTCTGCAACTATTTATAAAGTTACTCAGCAAAGGGCTGCCAGAAAGCCTTTAAACATGCAGTAGTAGGTGGTCACTTAGAATGAAAGCTATTTGCTGCAATCTGAAGATGTCAGCTGTGTGTCCACATTCATTAAGGAATCTGAATAATATTTCAAAATTCTATGCCACTCACAGAAGCTCTTCATATGCAGGAGGCACTTCAAAAATATACGTTTGATTAAATGAAATATATGAATGGAAGGTATTTGTTTCTTAAGCAGTCCTGAGAGGAAGAGGGGTGAACCTTGGTCAGAAGATAATGAGTTTTTATAATGCACTTCTGTTGCAGTGTCAAAACATGTCAGCACTGTTCAGTAGCTAAATCGCAATGTCTGCGCTTAACCTGCCCACCTATTTCAGTAGATTCTTCCTATATTATTTGTATTAAGAAAGTTACTTAGACATCTGTATGCACGGCTTAGTTTCCCTGTCACAAAAAAAGAGCACACCAGGTCTGGGTTTAAGGGGAAAAGCAACATGATTACACCCTGGTGTTTATTCCGGAACATCTGGCTACAAGAAAATAGGCTCTAAGAACGTTATAATCATGTACAGAAGGCCTAAGCCGCTCCATTAAGGACTAAGCTGACCTATCAGTGGAACCTTTGCTAATCCAAATTGTGCTCTAGCTGGCACAGATTGCTCAATTCAACCAGTGAGCTGAAAATACTCTGAAATGGTGGACCAGGTTCGTGAACGGCTATAGCCATTTATGCAAATACTTATCCTTTCGATTATCTCTGTACACAAAGGGCAGTCTTTTTTCTTTTGATATACAAATGTTCATTTGATGACATATACAGTCATTTTCAGAATTATTGGCACCCTTTTAAAGATGAGCAAAAAGAGCAATAAACAATACAAATACTGAGCTATGTTGTATGCTAAACAAATTGAAAATGATTTTATACTAATACTAATTATACTAATTAGAAGCAATATTTTTTTCTATATAAATTATTGCCACCCCTGTTTTCAATACCTAACCTTGCGAGGATAACGGCACTGAGCCTTTTCCTAAAATGTTTTATGAGGCCTCCCGGGTGGCGCAGTGGTTAAGGGCGCTGTACTGCAGTGCCAGCTGTGCCACCAGAGACTCTGGGTTTGCGCTCAGGCTCTGTCGTAACCGGCTGTGACAGGGAGGTCTGTGGGGCAATGCACAATTGGCCTAGTGTCGTCCGGGTTAGGGAGGGCTTGGCCGGTAGGGATATCCTTGTCTGATTGCGCACCAGCGATTACTGTGGCGGGCTGGGTGCAGTGCACGCTAACCAAGGTTGCCAGGTGCACGGTGTTTCCTCTGACACATTGGTGTGGCTGGGTTCCGGGTTGGATGCGTGCTGTGTTAAGAAGCAGTGTGGCTTGGTTGGGTTGTGTATCGGAGGACGCATGACTTTCAACCTTCGTCTCTCCCGAGCCCATACGGGAGTTGTAGCGATGAGACAAGATAGTAGCTACTAACAATTGGATACCATGAAATTGGGGAGAAAAAGGGGGTAAAATAAAAAATAAAATAAAAAAGTTTTATGAGATTGAAGAACACATTGGGAGGGATCATTCCTCCGTGATATACTTTGTATGCGCTTATGGACTGCTCTCTTCAATTCAAATTACAGGTTTTCAAATCGGTTTCAAGTCCGAAGTCTGAGATGGCCATTGCAAAATAGGCTTGGACGGTATACTGTACCATATACCGGGGTACTTGTCAAAAGTATTTGACATTTGAATATTTGTAGCTCCTTTTTAAGTTAACACCTGCAGTCAACTTGTGCAATACATTACGAGATAAAACAGATTGCGTTCTTCATTTTACATTATGAAGCTTACAGTACCTTAGTTCCCCAGAACAGTTGAGCTAGTCGCGTGTTTGTTTGTTAATAGAACAGCTGGAGAAAGCAGGAGCTAGTGAGTCCATAGCGTTCTATACAGTATCTATCGGCGAGTCTCTGTTGTGCTGCACATATGAGTTCATGAAGCTACACTTGTATGCAATTCACTGCTACATGTTTGCCATAAGCTATCTAATAACGGCTTTCTGCCGTGAGAAGTTTAGGTGCATTATCTGTACAGCTGCCATTTTTCCCCCTGTGCTTTTTTTCTCCTCTGTTCTTCCCCCCTCTGCTCCGTGTACACATGAGGCTCTTCCTTCAGAAACAGCATGTTTTGTTCATTTGCACAATTTCTCTCGTACACCTTCGCTTGTAAATGTCGACACTCATCGAACATGACATCCGGTAGCGCCTAGCTATGCTTGTATAACCTTATGAACTGGATTCACCTGTCTTTGCAATTAGTTTATGTTCACTTTCGCACGTTAGCATTTAGCTAACAGCGTCTATGTGATTTCGCTATTACTTGTGCTGATTTTGTTAGCATTGTGGTTAATAGTAGACCCTCAATGGGCTTTTTTTTGTGTTTTCTTTGCGCCACCTTGTGTGGTGTCCAGCGGTAATACCGTAAATCCTGGGATGGCAGAAGAACGGTGTGATGTTATGAAAATCTGAATACTGGCCAAGCCTATTGCAAAATGTTGATTTTGTGGTCAATTAACCATTTCTTAGTGGATTTTGATGTGTGTTTGGGGTCATTGTCTTGCTGGAAGATCCACTTGTGCACAAGTGTCAACCTCCTGGTAGAGGCAACCAGATTTTTGGCTAAAATGTTCTTGTACTGGATAAAGTTAATGAAGCCGGTGACAAGGGCCCCAGGACCAGTGGAAGCAAAATAGCCCCACAACATCAAAGATACACCACCTTATTTTACAGTAAGTATGGGGTTCCTTTCTGCTTAAGCATCCTTATTTTGATGCCAAACCCAACACTGGTGTGCGTGTTGAGAGCTCTATTTTCATGTCATCTGAACATAACACCGGTTCCAATCCAAGTACCAATGGCATTTAGCAAACTCCAGGTGTTTACATTTGTTGGATGACATGAAAATAAAGCTCTGAGGCTCACTGCACATCAGTGGTGAGGATTGGCGTCAAAATAAGGATGCAATGCTGCGTTCAAATGTTTTCAATACAGTGGCAGCTGCATTCATATAGACAATATTGCCATAGTCAATAATGGGAATGAATGTCGACTGAATGATTTGTTTTCAGCTATTTCACGAAAGACATAACCTGTTCCTATAGAATAATTCTATAGGAATTCCTATATTTTAATTCTTAATTTCTTAACTAAGTCATCAATCTGCTTCATTGAAAGATAGTGTCATGTCTACTCCCACTCCCCCTCTTTGGCACTCATTGTCGCTAGTTTACTAATTACTACCCGCACCTGCGACCCATGAGACTCACCTGGACTCCATCGCTTCTGTGATTACCTCTCCTATAACTGTCACACCCCTTGGTTCTTTCCCCAGGCAGTATTAGTTATGTTTCTCATGTCCAGACACTACTCTTGGTTTGCGCCATGTTTTTTGTATTATTAAATTCACCCCCTGTACTTGCTTCCTGACTCCCAGCACCTGCATTACAGATAGCTTTTCTTGAATCCAGATTCCCAGGTATTTACAGTATATGCGGGGACACAATCAATGAGGGCACCATACTTCTTTTCCAAATCACTTTGTATCAACTATTGAAATGAAAACAAAGATTCACTAGAAGTTAACAAAACTTACATCGAGCCAGCTAGAGGCTGAGAGAAGGGCAGTCAGTCGATTGTCTGACCAGGGTAAATTAAACCACCATTTCTTTCAAATAAAAAGCCTGCCGATTTCAAATGTTGATTACAAGCATCACTTATCAAGTTTTTCTCTGTAATGATGCCCAAGTCTGACACAACTCGCTTAGGCAGGGAAAGAGAGGAATGTCCATGCTTTAGTGCCTTAACTGTTTTACAAAATGTTGACGGATCACCAGGAGAGTCTGAGATAGAACTTAGAAAGTAGCCTGATTTAGCTTTCTTGATTGAGGAAGTGCATCTATTTCTCAATTGCCCATAAATCGGCCAATCAGCTACAGAGTTCATTTTTCTACCGTGCGCACAGACCTGATTTCTCATCATAACAAGATCTGAAAGTTCTATAGAGAAACAAGGAGACAAAAACAGCGAGAAAAAAGTATTACTTGTTAAACAAAATGTGTGTTTCTGAACTGTATTAGTATAAAATAATAGAATTTAGTATTTGTATTATTTATTGCTCATCTTTATCAAGGGTGTCAATAATTTGGGATTTGACTGTATCTATGAAATTTAGCATGCTATCATTTGGACATTTCATAGTTCTTCCACAGCTGTGGTATAGTTACATCACACATGGATGTATTGAGCGACAGACCTTTTCACAGGCACGATAGTAGAGTAGGTGAAGGACATGCTTGCATGCTTATATAAGAATGACAACTATGTTTACTTACATCTGGTTAGTGCAGGGATTGTTTTCCCTGGTAATGTCTGACAAAATGGTTTGAAATGGGTTCAATATGTATGGGCAGATGTGTTGTTGTACTGAGTTCTGGCCTGTCTTTAGGGAATAGTCTTATTACCATTACTCTATGTGGGTTGGTTTATGCAAGCCTGGCTCTTTATGGATGGGTTGATGCAGTGTTCAGTTTGAGTACATTTGAGTGAACATGCCACTGGCTACTTGAATTTTCTGTTGATATAATATAATTAATTGCAATCTGATCTCACAAAAACACCAGAGAACAACTTAATCTAAAAAGATTGCTTCTAAAGGAATCCCCATAGTGTGCCCTGTTTCTGATCCAGAATCTCTAAGGGAGGGACCCTTGTTCGACAACATAAGGGCAAGAGGGTTAACAACACTGTCAAAATAAACAACTCAAGAGAAAAAAATGCTATGGCCAGACCACTCGATTTAATGTCGCTCTCTGCGCTGGACAGGGTTCACGTAACACAGAGCCTTTTTTTCATTCTAGGTTATATTTTCATGTACAGTGCCTAGTGAAGGTCTTCACATTTTGACATAATGTTATGGCTATGCTTGTCACTGGCAGAGACTGGGGAGTTGATCAGGATCAAAATAAATATGAAAGGAGCAAAGCCTAGGTAAAAAGAGAGGAAAATCCATACCAGTCTTCGGAAAACATTACCCTGGGATAGAGTTTTATTTTTCAGCGGGACAAATACACACATTTTAATGCCAAAGACACCAGAATAGCTTTCCAAGAGGTGTTGAGGGTTCCTGAGTGGTCTTGTCTCAGTCCTGACTTAAATTTTCTTGAAAATCAGAGACGATATTGCTGTCTATCAATGACTCCAAACAGAATTTACTGAGCTTGAGCAATTTTGACAAAAACGATTGATATATGTTTCCCTAACAGCTGTGCAAAGTTGGTAGAACCTTATTCAAAATGATTCATAGCTGTAATGGCATCCAAAGGTGCTTCGACCAAGTAAGTATAGTGCATTCGGGAAGTATTCAGACCCCTTGACGTTTTCAACATTTTGCTACGTTACAGCCTTATTCTAAAATTGATTAAATAATGTTTTTCCTCATCAATCTACACACAATACCCCATAATGACAAAGCAAAAACAGGTTTTTAGAAATTGTTGGATTTAAAAAAAAAAAAAAAATTTAAACTAATACCTTACTTACATAAGTATTCAGACCCTTTGCTATGAGACTCGATATTTAGCTCAAGTGCATCCTGTTTCCATTGATCATCCTTGAGATGTTTCTCCAACTTGATTGGAGAAAATCTGTGCTAAATTCAACTGATTAGATATGATTTAGAAAGGCACACACCTGTCTATATAAGGTCCCACAGTTGACAGTGCATGTCAAAACAAAAACCAAGCCATGAGTTTGAAGGAATTGTCCATAGAGCTCTGAGACAGGATTGTGTCGAGGCACAGATCTGGGGAAGGGTACCAAGAAATGTCTGCAGCATTGAAGGTCCCCAAGAACACAGTGACCTCCATCATTCTTAAATGGAAGAAGTTTGGAACCACCAAGACCCTTCCTAGAGCTGGCCGCCTGGCCAAACTGAGCAATCGGGGAGAAGGGCCTTGGTCTGCGCGGTTACCAAGAACCCAATGGTTACTCTGACAGAGCTCCAGAGTTCCCCTGTGGAGATGGGAGAACCTTCCAGAAGGACAACCATCTCTGCAGCACTCCACCAATTAGTAATTTATGGTACAGTGGCCAGGCGGTAGCAACTCCTCAGTAAAATACACATGACAGCCCGCTTGGAGTTTGCCAAAAGGCGCCTAAAGGACTCTCAGACCATGAGAAACAATATTCTCTGGTCTGATGAAACCAAGAATGAACTCTTTGGCCTGAATCCCAAGCGTCACGTCTGGAGGAAACCTGGCACAATCCCTATAGTGAAGAATGGTAGTGGCAGCATCATGTTGTGGAGATGTTTTTCAGCGGCAGGGACTGGGATACTAGTCAGGATCGAGTGAAAGATGAACAGAGCAAAGTACAGCAAGATCCTTGATGGAAACCTGCTCCAGAGCGCTCAGGAACTCAGACTGGGGTGAAGGTTCACCTTCCAACAGAACAACGACCCTAAGCACACAGCCAAGACAACGTAGGAGTGGCTTTGGGACAAGTCTATGAATGTCCTTGAGTGGCCCAGCCAGAGCACGGACTTGAAGCCGATCAAACATCTCTGGAGAGAACTGAAATAGCTGTGCAGCCCCATCCAACCTGACAGAGCTTGAGAGGATATGCAGAGAAGAATTTGAGAAACTCCCCAAATACAGGTGTGCTAAGCTTGCAGCGTCATACCCAAGAAGACTCGAGGCTGTAATCGCTGCCATGGCTTCAACAAAGTAGTGAGTAAACGGTCTGTTTTCAGTTGTTATTTATTTATACATTTGCAGAAATTTCTAAAAACCTTTTCATTATGGGGTATTGTGTGTAGATTGATGAGGGGGAAAAAAATGCTATAATCCATTTTAGAATAAGGCTGTAACGTAACAAAATGTGGAAAAAGTCAAGGGGTCTGAATACTTTCCCAATGCACTGTATTATTAGGTGTGAAGACATACACAATCAAGACATCATAATTGAAATACATAATCATAATTTATACTTTGAAAATGTGGAGTAGGTTTTGTAGCTCTATATTAAAACCCTCAATGTAATCCTTTTTTAGATTTCATTTTAAGTCAGTAAAATGTGACGAATCTACAAGGGGTGTGTAGACTTTCACTAGGCACTGTACATTTTATGATTCTCAGGATCAAAGCCTAGCACCTGCAGTCCAATTGAACTGTGCCCAAGTACCCCACTTGCAACCATGTTATAAAGAGAATCTTAGACAATATTCCACATTGGTAGACCACTCAGTACAGATTGATTGTTGAAGTTTAGCATTATGTCTCCTCAACAGTATGCTGAGCCAACTCAATATAAAGTCCTTCTTTATCTTTGGGAAAAGGGACAGGGAACATGTCAGTTGTGAAATGGCCATCCCAAGTCATTGAGCAGACTCACTGGCTTGCAATGCTAAAGATGGGGGGCGATAGGTTTGTTATCCTGGAATAGATCTCAGTGCATCCCTCTGAGGCCAGCTTTGAGCCAATGAGCAGCACTTCCAATAAACCACTGTACACATCCTTAATCTCCTCAGCAGAGGTAGTCTGACACTGTGAGTGAATCTGCCATAAACACACATCGCAAATGCAGGATAGTGTTTTACAGATATACAGATTAACTCGCGTAATCCTCGCTGCCAAAGGGGGAGCTTAAAAAGGAACGTATCAAACGTTTATGGACAAAATAAAACCCAAATATTAAACCCTCATCTCAGCTCCGGGGGCTTTTTTTTCTCTTGTTGCTTTAATCTGAAATGTTTTTCTCTTCTAGGAGTATCTGCAAGATCACTGACAAATCTTCTCCCTCTCAAGAGAACTGAGAATCTCCCTTTGCTGAACAGGAGGGTTAAAAATGAATAGTTGAAGAACTTTACCGACTTTACCAACAGTGTCCATGGTGACAAATGACTGTGATCCCGGGGTTATAACAGCGCTAAGTATAAGCGGTGTTTCTCTGACCACAGCTGAAATAAACTATTTAACAGAACTATTCACCAAGGTTATATGGAGAAAAATGAGTGCTAGGGTAAATCTTTTCCAGAATGTCAGTGGGCTGGCTCACACTGCCGAGGTTAAACTGACTTATTCACCATCATCAGCAGCAGTTTTACAGTCTTAGATGTCGGACTATTATTCTAAAGGCCTTTTTATGGATTTGAGTTGTGCCTAAATGTGCCTTTTTGACCAAATATTGACGTTTCAAGCAAGTGAAGTGAGTGAAGATAACCCAGCCAAGAGGATTTTGCAGGATGAAAGAGTGTTCCAGTATCAGTGAGCATTTCCTAACTGGAAATAAGATACATCTTCAGACACTGATGGAGGATCCTGTCCTTCGATCCCCAGCTGCACAGCCAACCTTGAAAAAAATGTAATTTAGCAGGCAGGGCGATATAAAACATTTTACTGCTAAACAACAGCTTACATCCCCTCAAAAATGTCAACAAAATGCATTTTACTGGGTGGAGCACTGCAGTGAAACAGAAACTTCAGGTGGCCTTCTGTACTTACTCAGTTTGTTATCTTTCATCCCAAAGTAGTTGCAGAAATACACATAAATACAAAAATACAAATGTCCAATACTAAATGCGAACTGTTATGATTGCATGACTTTGTGGGCGGTGATGGTCCTGATCAGTTAAAGCAGGGGCATATCTCTGGCTCTGTGCCTGTGTGATGGAGTGATTGACCTGGGACGGTATGCAGCACAGTCAGAGCCTTTGAAGCTTGCCACAAAGAAGGCCTGCTCCACTTCCGAAATGGCAAGGATGTGGACTAAAAGGTGTCTGTAAAACCTCTTGGAGAGTTTACTGGCTTCAGTTAGACTATATTTTCTACAGTAGCTCAGGAGAATACAAAAATAAAAATACTTTGAAGAGAAGTGAAATGGTACAATTTACAATTTTCCATGACAGTTAGCTCCTTGAAAGGCTGGATTCATCTAGGGATGGTATAAAAGAGAGGCACCAGTTTTTTTCTACAAACGAGTATGAATTTGGTGTTTTGTTTATTTTCCTCAGCTAGCTACAGTACATTACACAATTTCTATTTTATTGGCCTATATTCCGCTTCTGCAGATTTTATTTTTTTTACCTTATAAACTGTTCGAGTAAATGTGTTTCACCGATTTCATGATGCAACTGAATGTCTGTATCATCTGTAGAGTGTCAGTCCATGTCTTCTCCTGATATATACGGAACAAGATGACAGTTTAGCAACCAAACCCTGCCAATATTTGAGAAAATAAGACATCCTTTTAAATGAATGAAGACATATTAGGAGGGGAAAGTCATCTTACTTGTGTGGTAATGAAAAGATGGCCTTTGGCATCATTTCCACTGAGGCTGATTTCCCTTCCTATAATACATGCAGATATATTCCATGTAATAGTACAGCCTCCCTCTTATGCACCATTGTAGTTCCATCAGCCTCATTTTAACACTCGACCCTCAAACAACTCCCTCATGACCCACTTTAGTTTTCCTCAACTGCTGTGAGAGTCTCTTTTGTTTAAGGACGATCCACTGCCTGTCAATTAACCCGAGTGTCAGAATCACTGAATATAATAACAGATCTCATATCTGACCAAAGATTGTTTAATGTGATCAAACATTACAGAGAATTTCACGACTTTACAAGTTTTTAAAAAACCTATCCAGGAATTGCGGACTTTTTTTCTTGTTCATTACATTGTCTACTTGTGGTACTGAATATGTATAATCACATAATACCGCCTTGGCAGGAATCATTCTGCTGATCAGATAAACCCCTTCCAAAGCACTTCTGAATCATGGGGAGCAAGGAAGGTTCACTAGCAGCTTTATACCTTACACTTGATACCTGAGAACTTCCTATAACCTCAGTCACCCCAGTGCCAGAGACTGTCCCTGGGCCCCATTAAGTTGAGTGAGACAGGGTACAAAAGGATAAAACATCCCAGTAAAGCCCTGGAAAGCTCATGGGGACTGCTACCGGTGCTCCAGCTTGGTTACCGGAGAGCACTTAAGTGGAGGGTACTCCACTCATCAGGAACATGTTCCCCATCTACACTATTGTTATAATAAGCCCCTGTTTCTGAGACCACAGCACATTGTCAAGACCTGTCATGCCGCGGAACTGTAGGTTATAACAATAGATTTGCATTCCATGAAAGTTCAATGACAGTTCATCACCATACAGCTCTGACCGTGGAAGGGCTGTATCCCTACACAATAACGATATCAGGCCTATTCCTCTGCAACCAAAGTATATCTATCTATCTATCTATCTATCTATCTATCTATCTATCTATCTATCTATCTATCTATCTATCTATCTATCTATCTATATATCTATCTATCTATCTATCTATCTATCTATCTATCTATCTATCTATCTATCTATCAATCGCATTTATTTCATAAAGCCCTGTTTTACATCAGCAGCTGTCACAAAGTGCTTATACGGAGCGGTACAGAGGTTTAAAGGGTAAATTGATCAAAATAATTTGCTATGAACTGAACTGTATATTTGAATTACTTTGAATTTAGCCGGCTGGCTATTCCTTGCTGCCTGGTTCTTGAACAACATTCAATTAAGTACTGTGATCTGATGATTTGACACAGCAAACTGCATTGCGGCTTTCTGGCGTCTCCCCTGCTGCGGGGAATCCGAAACAGATGTTATTTCAAAGAGAAGACTCTTTATAATGAGGGAGGAAGGAGGGAGTGGAGTCAACCTATATTGAGGACACATGTTTTTTTATTTTCACCTGTCTGAGAACTTGCAGACTTTAGTTCAGAATACATTTGGATTCTGGTCTAGACTGTCAGCATGACTGGGTATACATTTGTCTGGTTGCTTTTAAATCTATAAGACACATGGATAGAGCTACTCTACCTGAAACAGAGCTACTAATCCCGAAACTCCCCGTGAAAATGGCTTCAATGTCTATGTGGCTGAAAATGAAACACTCACTACAACAATGCCCCATGTCTTCATCAACACTACAGTAAGTGGTCCATCTGTATACGTCATTAACTGCTGGGCTTTTTACTGATTTATCATCTAGTAGAAACTATCATCTAAAAGCAACAGCCATCAGCGGTAAGATGACCGGCCCTTGAACTCCTACTGAAGGCTGCATCTGACACAGGTGGTGTGTTGGATGAATTCCTGCTAGGAGAGGAATGAATAGTTGCTTTGAATAATTTGGTTAGGGCCATCGATCCATAATGCCTCACAGAAGCAACTGAAAAGGTGGACCAACAAGAAAGTTAAAGGACATCTGCATAGCACACAACTTTGTATATTGATTGACTAGACTGCTTTTGTTTGCTAGCAAAGAGTGGTGTGCAGCTAACAGCAAAGAAGTGCACACACACACACACAAGTGAATTATTTAACCCCACAGTTAGCTAAGATGGTTAGCTAGCTAGCTATGGTTGTGTACAGTTAGTTTCACAACCATTTAGCAATTGTGACACACCTGCATGCATATTCACTTTCCATGTAATCAAAGTGAAAGTGTGTACATTTTTCTTCAACGTTGGCTTCATTAATTCTGTCTTGACTCATCTTGCATTGAAAACATATCTCTAGCATTCACATCTACTGATGAATAACATTGTAGTTACTATTGTTTTTAATAGTGAGCATGTGAGCACAGCAGTTAAAAGCTTGTCGAAGGAATTTTCCAGGCAATTAATTCCCTGCTTGCTTATTTCACATGATCACGTCTCAAATGAGCAGATTCAAAACTACAGGCAGAAATATCATGTGCTGTATACGAGTGGTAGTTGTTTGCACCGTTCAAGATGGAATCAACATACACAGAGCACTATAAGCTTGAATAATGTGTATATTGACTATCCAAGACTATGGTGAACAATTCAGTTCAGAGGGTAGGGGCATGACACGTCCATGCAAGGTTTGTGAGTAAATGGCTTTGCTGTCCACCAAATGAGCAGAAGGGTATTATGATGAGGTCCAAGCTCCTGATGGACTCATTATAAATGGTTTCTACATTAATTCTTGCCTCACACAGGCAGTGAGTTATTACGAGCTTATTTTATCCCTTTAACTGTTCATTATTTCCTTGAGCAAAGGACGCCGGCATCTCACAGTCCTCCCAAGTGTCCTGCCTCCTCACATGTCCACAGCATGGTTAGGGTTGAAATTAGCATCACGCAGCTTGGAATTCTTTCACAGCATTATACCCAATGACCATGTGTAACAGAGTTAAGCTCACTCCACGGATAGCTTGAAATGTCACCGAAGGAGCTATCGAATTAGATATTTGATATGATTCGATAGCTCAAAAAGTTGGTACGTTGTCGAGGAGGGCAGGCACGTGTGTCTGCGAGCACAGCAACACTGGTTTGAGTGCAGTATGTGGACAGGGACAGTGGAGGAAGCTAAACTGTTATCAGCACACTGACGTCAGTTTCACACTCAGCAATACATTGCTTTCCTTGGAAGGATTATCTCTCAGTGCATCAGTGCTGCAATCTACACCAATATAGTGTCTGAATCTGTGGTTGTATTGAGGAGGAGTTCGGATTCACAGCAATGTTTATTCAGGTGTCTTATTCAGGGCCGGCTCTAGCCTTTTGGGGGCCCTAACCGAGATTTGGTTGGTCCCCCCTATAATTCTACCTATTCTACACAGGCCAGAGAAACTTTTATTAGAATTCTATAAAAAATGTAGCCATGATTTATGCCATGCTAATGATATGAGTGCGAATGACTAACCAAAAAATTTAAAAAAATTGCTGATGCACAGCCAAATATCGAACTTGCACCTTGGTCCCCCCTGTAATTCGATTATTCTCTCTCAACGGTAGGTTTTTGGCTTATGCCTGGAGCCGGCCCTGGTCTTCTTAGTACGTTTGTACCAGAGGAGGTCTAGTGAGAGGAGCTATATCAGGACAGGCTCATTGTAATGAATGGAAAGGTATTAATGGTACATTATCAAACACATCAAACATATGGAAACCATGTTTAACTCAGTTCTATTTATTCCATTCCAGCCATTACAATGAGCCTGTCCTCCTATAGCGCCTCCCACTAGCCTCCTCTTGTTTGTACGATACCCAAAGCCATTCTGTGATTCTCTTTGACCATTACAACAAGAATACTGCAATGCGGGTTCGATGGCCTTAAAGACATTACTAGAGCAGCACGGTACAAGCTCAATGGGAGGTCTGAATCTGCCTTTCATTATTGATGTAACAACATCCCCAGTTGGACAGTGCTGAAATCACATTGCCCTAATGTGCAGCTGGTGACAGTCACACACAGTCAGACCTCACACACTCACTAGTGATGCTGTTTTCACACACACTGTGGTTTAATGTACTTAAGTTAAAAATACTTTAAAGTACTACTTAAGTAGTTTTTGTGGGTATCAGGGCCCCGTTGCATAAAACACTTTAAGGTGAATTCCCCCCTTAAATGAAGGGAAAAGTTAAGGTTGCCTATAGGTTAGCTATACTGTAGCTACTCTGTAAGCTAGCTTGACGTACTAGAAAATAATATAAACAAGTTGGTTTAAAAAAAAAGTGGCATGAAACATGGTTTACTATCTTCTGAAGCAATTTGGTTGTCCTGTCTTGATTGTAGACGTTATTTTTTTTCCAATCTCACAAAACGAAAGGGATCTCTTTGAGGAGACGTTTAGTCAGTGAATCAGTCCATCTTCATGGTAGCCAGATACTCTTTCTGCCATACATGCCTTCAAACTACCGTAAAACCCCTTAAGTATGCCCTTACCTAAGGAAATATTTGAGGGGCTCTATGCAACGCCCTTAAACAATTCCCTTAGGTAAGGGAACATTATTTATTAAGGTAAACCCTTAAGGGAAACACTTTAGATGTTTTATGCAACCGGGCACTGTACTTTACTTTACTATTTATATTTTTGACAACTTTTACTTTTACTTCACTACATTCCTAAAGAAAATGTTGTACTTTTTACTCCATACATTTTCTCTGACAACCAAAAGTACTCCTTATTGTGAATGCCTAGCAGGACAAGAAAATGGTCCAATACAGACTTACCAAGAAAACATCCCTGGTCATCCCTACTGGTCATCCCTACTCATCCCTACTGGTCATCCCTGGTCATCCCTACAGCATGCACACATACAAGCTGTTGTCGCCCCATCCTACCACAGAGTGTAATTATTCATGCTGCTTAAGTGCTCTGAACCAGACATTGGAATCATTTGTTAGGTGGAACTTGCTTCAGAGAGAAAGTCAGTGACTTGGGTATTTCGTTTCTCCTTTATAGTGAATACAATGGACTTGAAATTGCTGCTTGAGATGAGATCCAAAAAGAGAGAAACTGATTGAAAGAAACAATTTTGGGACACCTTCTATTTTCTTCAAGCACCTGTTTAGCCTAAACATTCCATTTACCAGTCAGTCCAGACTCAAGAGCAGGACTGACAAAAATATCCTGTACAGATGTTGGATCTTCATTGTATCACCCTGTTGCAGAATAATTTTAAACTTGTAGTGTATTCTACATTGCCGTGGGAAACAGGGGTGCTGAGGGTGATGCAGCACCCACTGAAAATCTGAACAATACAACAATATGTTACAAAAAATTACATATATATATACATATATCTACATCACAAAAGTATTGCCCTGGGCCTTTACTAGTATTAGTGGACCGATATAGCCATCTGTAGCGCGGACAAACCTATTTTTGCAGCACCCCCACCCCCAAATGTATCTACCCCTACAAAAATATCAATTAATTATAATCCACATAATAATTCACATTTCCTGTTGCTACAGGATTATCTTCCTGCTGTAGCAAACTGGCTAAAATTAAGATCTGTAGCCTACATAGAACTGATTTCGTACTCATTCTAAATTACAAAACACATGTTCTGATAAAAAAATATATAATAAAAAGGGAAAAAAACAGCCCCACTTTCAATTTCCCCAACATTTTATCACTTAAATAATATTCTCATTCAACAGCTTCACTCACAGTGACATTTCTGATCTGACAGCTTGCATGCATATTGCATAAACTAGCCATGGGCAGTTTGCTCATCATTGACCAAAGCTCCCCATCTCACCCTCCCTCTCCTCCCTCCTTCCTGTCTTCCCACTCCCATATGAGATAACACAGCACAGGGCCCTTTGTGTTCCTGATCCTGACACTGAAAGCTGAGTCTCAGAAACCCCCAGCTCCTGTCTGCCTGCCTGGCTGTCACTGGCCCTGACGATGACAGAGAGGCATAAGGCTGCAGGCAGCTCACACATTTCCCCTGCACTGATTCTGCTGCCTCAGACTGTGACAGTCCATCTCATGTGGGATGAGCTATGTTGGAAGGCCCTGGAAGCAACTCCTGGCTGTCTAAAAAAGAGGTATGGGGAGTTTCTGAATACCTGTCAAGCTATGCCAAGCTGTGTGTTGTACACTCTAGCAATTTTAACGACCCTAGACTTAACTAGCTGTATGTAAAGCAGGGATCATCAACTAGATTCAGCAGCGGGCCGATTTTTTGTTGCATTGCCTTTAAATCCTCAGTTTTCACCTATCAAAGCCATTAAATCTCTGTATGTCACGTTCTGACCTTTATTTTCCTTTGTTTTGTCTTTATTTAGTATGGTCAGGGCGTGAGTTGGGGTGGGCAGTCTAGGTTCTGTGTTTCTATGTTTAGGTTTCTGTTTCGGCCTAGTATGGTTCTCAATCAGAGGCAGGTGTCGTTAGTTGTCTCTGATTGAGAATCATACTTAGGTAGCCTGGGTTTCACTGTTGGTTTGGGGTGTTTGTTTCCGTATCTGTCACCACACGGGACTGTTTCGGTTTGGTTTTCGTTCATGTTCACATTTATTGTTTTGTAGTTCTTAGTGTTCAGTTTATGTTTTATAATAAATTATATGGACACTTACCATGCTGCGTTTTGGTCCGATCCCTGCTACACCTCCTCTTCAGACGAAGAGGAGGAAATCTGCCGTTACAGAAACACCCACCAACAGAGGACCAAGCGGCGTGGTAACGGGCAGCAGAAGCAGCGGCAGCGATGTCAGGATTTCTGGACATGGGAGCATGATCTGGACTGTGTCACTACTTGGGAGGAGATAGACAGGTGGGCAGTCGACCCAGGGAGAGTGCCGGAGCCCGATTGGGATTCTCTGGGGCAGTGTGAGGAGGGATCCCGGCGAATGGAGGCAGCGCGGTAGGAAGCCCGAGAGGCAGCCCCAAAAAATTATTGGGGGGGGTACACAGGGAGTGTGGCGAAGCCAGGTAGCAGACCTGCGCCAACTTCCTGTGCTTACCGGACCGTGTTATGCTGTGGAGCGCACGGTGTCCCCGGTGCGGGTGCATAGCCCAGTGCGGTACATTCCAGCTCCTCGTATCGGCCGGGCTAGAGTGGGCATTGAGCCAGGTGCCATGAAGCCGGCACTACGCATCTGGTCTCCAGTGCGTCTCCTTGGGCCGGCGTACATGGCACCAGCCTTACGCATGGTGTCCCCGGTTCACCAGCACAGCCCAGTGCGGGCTATTCCACCTCGCCACACTGGCCTGGCTACCGGGAGCATTGGCCTGGCTACCGGGAGCATTCTCCCGTCTGGTTGTGCTCAAGAGCTCCAGTGCGCCTGCACGGTCCGGTCTATCCAGTGCCACCTCCACGCACCAGCCCTCTGGTGGCAGCCCCCCGCACCAGGCTGTCTCTCCGTCTTCTGCCTACAGGGTCTCCCGCCTGTCCAGCGCTGCCAGAGCCTTCCTCCTCACCAGCGCTGCCAGAGCTTTCCTCCTCACCAGCGCTGCCAGAGCTTTCCTCCTCACCAGCGCTGCCAGAGCCTTCCTCCTCACCAGCGCTGCCAGAGCCTTCCTCCTCACCAGCGCTGCCAGAGCCTTCCTCCTCACCAGCGCTGCCAGAGCCTCCCGTCTGTCCAGAGCTGCCAGAGCCTCCCGTCTGTCCAGAGCTGCCAGAGCCTCCCGTCTGTCCAGAGCTGCCAGCCTGCCAGGAGCTGCCAGAGCCGTCAGCCAGTCCGGAGCTGCCCCTCAGTCCAGTGGGGCCCTTTAGTAGGGTGGCCAGTCCTAGGTTGGCGGCGAGGGTCGCCGTTCCAAAGAGGTCACGGAGGCGGGCGAAGAGGCGCATTAGAACTATGGTGAAGTGGGGTCCACGTCCCGCGCCAGAACCGCCACCGCGGACAGACGCCCACCCAGACCCTCCCCTATAGGTTCAGGTTTTGCAGCCGGAGTCCGCACCTTTGGGGGCGGTACTACTGTCACGTTCTGACCTTTATTTTCCTTTGTTTTGTCTTTATTTAGTATGGTCAGGGCGTGAGTTGGGGTGGGCAGTCTAGGTTTTGTGTTTCTATATTTAGGTTTCTGTGTCGGCCTAGTATGGTTCTCAGAGGCAGGTGTCGTTAGTTGTCTCTGCTTGAGAATCATATTTAGGTAGCCTGGGTTTCACTGTTGGTTTGTGGGTGTTTGTTTCTGTGTTTGTCACCACACGGGACTGTTTCGGTTTGGTTTTCGTTCATGTTCACATTTATTGTTTTGTTCTTAGTGTTCAGTTTATGTTTTATAATAAACTATATGGACACTTACTACGCTGCATTTTTGTCCAATCCCTGCTACACCTCTTCAGACGAATAGGAGGAACTGTAACTGATTTAAAGTCATAAATGGCATCATGTTGAAATCCCTGAGCTGTTTCCTTCCTCTCCGGCAACTGAGTTAGGAAGGACGCCTCTCTTTGTTGTGACTGCATGTATTAATACTCCATCCAAAGTGTAATTAATAACTTCACCAAGCCCAAATGGATATTCAATGTCTGCTTTTTAAAAAAAAAATCTATCAATAGGTGCACTTTTTTGCTAGCCATTGGAAAACCTCCCTGATCTTTGAATTTGTGTTTGACCTTACAGATAATTGTATGTGTGGGGTACAGAGAAAAATCATGTTAAACACTATTATTGCACACAGAGCCCATGCAACTTATTACGTGACTTGTTAAGCAAAATATTGTAACTTAAGTCACGTAATAAGTTGCATGGGCTCTGTGTGCAATAATAGTGTTTAACATGATTTTTCTCTGTACCCCACACATACAATTATCTGTAAGGTCAAACACAAATTCAAAGATCAGGGAGGTTTTCCAATGGCTAGCAAAAAAGTGCACCTATTGATAGATTTTTTTTTTAAAAAGCAGACATTGAATATCCATTTGGGCTTGGTGAAGTTATTAATTACACTTTGGATGGAGTATTAATACATGCAGTCACAACAAAGAGAGGCGTCCTTCCTAACTCAGTTGCCGGAGAGGAAGGAAACAGCTCAGGGATTTCAACATGATGCCATTTGTGACTAAAACAGTTAAGAGTTTAATGGCTTTGATAGGTGACAACTGAGGATTTAAATGCAATACTAATTGAGTGTATGTACATATCTGACCCACTGGGAATGTAATGAAAGAAATAAAAGCTGAAATAAGTCTCTCTACTATTAAAGCTCATTTTGCGATGTTCATGAAGAAAGGATGAGAAAAGGTGCAGATCTTCCAACAAATGATACTTTGGTGTAGCACATTAAAATCGATGAATACAAAAGTTATTTGTATAGTCCTTTTCACAACGACTGTCACAGTGTTTTACAACAACCTGGTCTAGACGAACAAAGAGCACGCAGCAGCAAAGGTTGGAGTGCATATGACCATCTAGGCCAGACAAATTGTCAATTTAGACAGAGTACATGTAAAGTATGTGACCATTAATGAACCAGTTGTTCATTTACGCAATATTCACGCCATGAAGGACCATAGTAGATCAGAGTGTACAAGACACTTTAGCCAGAGTGTTGTCCACATAGGCCGACAAACATCTCATATCCCAAATAGGCCTCAATCCGGTCAATCCACTTCATCCCCATTGGGACATAAGTCCATAATGAGTATATCTGGGCATTCTGAGAATGTGGTCAAGCCATCAGAGTCATGCTGTGACATTTTGGCAACTGGTCTTGTATAGCTTACTGTAGTGCATTTTATTCGTCCAGAAGACGCAGCAGATTCTCGAGACAACCACTGCTAAAAGACTCCACCCTTCTCATGTTCTTGACAACACGGCAACACTCCAAACCATACAACAGAACAGATTTGACAGAGCTGTTCTATTCTAGATGGATATTTGTTTTGAGGCTGTTCTGCTAAGAAATTCAAATGGGACGAGTTTGGCAAATGCACAATGAGAGATTGTTGTCTAGAGATCTTCCAGCTGGGAGAACACTCAATACCACTGGGTTTATAAGATTGGTTTTGGTCATGATCGAGTCAATGTTAATAAGAAAGAGGATAGGAGAGATGAGTGACCCCGGGCCTGTCTTACTCCAGACTGTACAGGGAATCACTTAGAGGATACTGCCAAAGAGAATATACATAAAGAGGTCCAGAAACTGCTTCTCTAATAGAAATCCTTCATCACATTTGTGGGCAATGTCATTGTGACGTTGGCTAACTAAGCTCATGCACAGAAACACATAATCAGGTCAGTGTCCCGCCGGTCTACGCATGTGCAGGCCATCAAATCAAAGGCACTCCTTTGAAAAAAAGTTGTTTTTGACTCAAATTCAAACGTGTCAGTTTGTCACATTTATGAGGTTGTAGTAATTACATGTTCAGCTATTTGAGACATTGGCTTGAATCTAGGTTGTGCCTTCAGAGAAAAGTAACTAGTATGGAAGACATTTCCACTTCTCCCATAGACTCCCCAAACCCATCTGGTCTGTTGAGTCTGCTTCTTGAGATGTTCCCAGTAGTATTGGCCACTTGTAACTCTGGGTTTGAAGCCTCTGTTGTATTACCCTTGAGCTTCACTTTCAAGCATTATGTAAAAAAAAATAATGTAATACAACTTTCTAATCAACATCAGAAATAATATTATATTTGGTAGGTTGTCAGAAACGCCGATTTCATTGGATTTCTTGCCATATAATAATCAGAACTGTTTATGGTGTTGTACATGGTACCATTTTAATATCTTACCATCAAAACATGGGGGTAGACATCATATTTTTGTTATCATGATTAGTTCAGCAGATATGATGGAAAATACATTGTCTGGTTATGGCGTGTGCGTAAAAGGACAATTGTGAAGTGCTCAAAAATGGAAATGTTCTCTTCAGAAATATTACCTGAGGAGTGGTGGGCCGCACTTGGGACCGACAAGCACTTGAGGTACATATGTGCCCATGAAATCACCAAATACCTGGGTCCAGACCATTTCTAAAACCTCCCTTGTGTTCCATGAATTTACACAGTGTCACACAGTATCCACATTCACAACCAGGGACAAGACGACAGCAGTAGACAACTGTGTGGCTCTGTGTGCCACATAAATAATATTCAATAGGGCACGCTGTCAGAAATAACTATTTTATTGAATTTCATCCCATGGCTTAACTTGGCAGGCCACCATTATATAATCATCTAACCTGCTTGTGATGTTGCACATGTCACTGTTGTAATCATTGACCATCAAAGCAGAGGTGTAAACATCAGCTTTTCTGTGTTATCATGGTTGGTTCTACAGATATGACGAAAAATAGATTGTACGTTTATGGCTGAATAGCAAAATGTCCGCCACGGCTGTCTGTTTGATGTTGTGCATGGCATCATTGTAATCCTTGACCATCGAAACATATAGACAAATCAAATCAAATTTTATTTGTCACATACACATGGTTAGCAGATGTTAGTGCGAGTGTAGCTAAATGCTTGTGCTTCTAGTTCCGACCATGCAGTAATATCTAACAAGTAATCTAACCTAACAATTTCACAACAACTGCCTTATACACACAAGTGTAAAGGAATGAATAAGAATATGTACATAAAAATATATGAATGAGCGATGGCCGAACGGCATGGTCAAGATGCAGTAGATGGTATAGAGTATAGTATATACATATGAGATGAGTAATGTAGGGTATGTAAACATTTTATAAAGTGGCATTGTTTAAAGTAGCTAGTGATTCATTTATTACATACATTTTTCATTATTAAAGTAGGTAGAGATGAGTCAGTGTGTTGGCAGCAGCCACTCAATGTTAGTGATGGCTGTTTAACAGTCTGATGGCCTTGAGATAGAAGCTGTTTTTCAGTCTCTCGATCCCTGCTTTGGTGCACCTGTACTGACCTCGCCTTCTGGATGATAGTGGGGTGAACAGGCAGTGGCTCGGGTGGTTGTTGTCCTTGATGATCTTTATGGCCTTCCTGTGACATCGGGTGGTGTAGGTGTCCTGGAGGGCAGGTAGTTTGCCCCCGGTGATGCGTTGTGCAAACCTCAATACCCTCTGGAGAGCCTTACGGTAGTGGGCGGAGCAGCAGTGATACAGCCCGACAGGGTGCTCTCAATTGTGCATCAGTAAAATTTTGTGAGTGCTTTTGGTGACAAGCCAAATTTCTTCAGCCTCCTGAGGTTGAAGAGAAGCTGCTACGCTTTTTTCACCACACTGTCTGTGTGAGTGGACCATTTCAGTTTGTCCGTGAAGTGTACACCTTCTCCACTGCTGTCCCGTCGATGTGGATAGGGGGCTGCTCCCTCTGCTGTTTCCTGAAGTCCACGATCATCTCCTTTGTTTCATTGACATTGAGTGTGAGGTTATTTTCCTGACACCACACTCCGAGGTCCCTCACCTCCTCCCTGTAGGCCGTCTCGTCGTTGTTGGTAATCAAGCCTACCACTGTAGTGTCGTCTGCAAACTTGATGATTGAGTTGGAGGCGTGCATGGCCATGCAGTCATAGGTGAACAGGGAGTACAGGAGAGGGCTGAGAACGCACCCTTGTGGGGCCGCAGTGTTGAGGATCAGCGGGATGGAGAAGTTGTTACCTACCCTCACCAGCTGGGGGCGGCCCGTCAGGAAGTCCAGGACCCAGTTGCACAGGGTGGGGTCGAGACCCAGGGTCTCGAAGGAGAGCCCGCAGGTTTTGGTAGCGGGCCGTGTCAGTGGCACTGTGTCGTCCTCAAAGTGAGCAAAGAAGTTGTTTAGTTTGTCTGGGAACAAGACATCGTAGTCCGCGACGGTGCTGGTTTTTCTTTTGTAGTCCGTGACTGACTGTAGACCCTGCCACATACCTCTCGTGTCTGAGCCATTGAATTACGACTCTACTTTGTCTCTATACTGACGCTTAACTTGTTTGATATCCTTGCGGAGGGAATAGCTACACTGTTTGTATTTGGTCATGTTTTTGGTCACCTTGCCCTGACTAAAAGTAGTGGTTCGCGCTTTTAGTTTTGCGCGAATGCTGCCATCAATCCACAGTTTCTGGTTGGGGAATGTTTTAATAGACGCTGTGGGTACAACATCACCGATGCACTTGCTAATAAACTCGCTCACCGAATCAGCGTATTCATCAATGTTATTGTCCGACTCTATGCGGAACATATCCCAGTCCACGTGATCGAAGCAATCTTGAAGCGTGGAATCTGAATGGTCGGACCAGCGTTGAACAGACCTGAGCACGGGCGCTTCCTGTTTTAGTTTCTGTTTATAGGCTGGGAGCAACAAAATGGAGTCGTGGTCAGATTTTCCAAAAGGAGGGCGGGGGAGGTCTTTATATGTGTTGCGGAAGTTAGAATAACGATGATCCAGAGTTTTGCAAGCCCGGGTCGCACATTCGATATGCTGATAGAATTTAGGGAGCCTTGTTTTCAGATTAGCCTTGTTAAAATCCCCAACTACAATCAATGCAGCCTCAGGATACATTTGATTGTAAGGAATTCTAGGTCAGGTGAACAAAAGGACTTGAGTTCCTGGATGTTGTTATGATCACACCACGTCTCGTTATTCATAAGGCATACACACCCCTGCCCTTCTTCTTACCAGAGAGATGTTTGTTTCTGTCGGCGTGATGCGTGAAGAAGCCAGGTGGCTGTACCGACAATGACGACGTAACCCGAGTGAGCCATGTTTCCGTGAAACAAAGAACGTTACAATCTCTGATGTCTTTCTGGAATGCTACCCTTGCTCGGATTTCGTCTACCTTGTTGTCAAGAGACTGGACATTGGCGAGTAGTATGCTCGGGATCGGTGCGCGATGTGCCCGTCTACGGACCCTGACCAGAAGACCGCTCCGTCTGCCCCTTCTGCGGCGCCGTTGTTTTGGGTTGCCGGCTGGAATCCGATCCATTGTCCTGGGTGGTGGACCAAACAGAGGATCCGCTTCGGGAAAGTCGTATTCCTGGTCGTAATGTTGGTGAGTTGATGTTGCTCTTATATCCAATAGTTCCTCCCGACTGTATGTAATAAAACCTAATATTTCCTGGGCTAATAATGTAAGAAATAACACATAAAAAAACAAAATACTGCATAGTTTCCTAGAAATGCTAAGCGAGGCGGCCATCTCTGTCGGCGCCGGAAGTAACACCTCTAGACATCACCTTTTCAGGGTTATTATGTTTGGTTCAGTAGCTACGGTATAACACAAAATACATAATTTGGTTATGGTGGAATGGAAAATGGCCACCTGGAGGCATTTTTGAGATGGCTCCATATGTGAAAATATTCAGGGCCCCAAACTGTGCAAGTTTCATGCTTTTATGAAAAAGTTCAATTTGGCACATATCGCCTGGACTATTTGGACTACTGTTCACCCACGACTGCATGGCCCGGCACGACTCCAACACCATCATCAGAGACCTGGCCGGGTAGTGCCAGAATAACAACCTATCCCTCAACGTAACCAAGACTAAGGAGATGGTTGTGGTCTACAGGAAAAGGAGGACCGAGCATGCCCCCATTCTCATCGATGGGGCTGTAGTGGAGCAGATTGAGAGCTTCAAGTTCCTTGGTGTCCACATCAACAACAAACTAAAATGGTCCAAACACACCAAGACAATTGTGAAGAAGGCACGACAAAACCTATTCCCCCTCAGGAAACTAAAATGATTTGGCATGGGTCCTCAGATCCTCAAAAGGTTCTACAGCTGCAACATTGAGAGCATTCTGACTGGTTGCATCACTTCCTGGTAGAGCAATTGCTCGGCCTCTGACTGCAAGGCACTACAGAGGATAACGTGTACGGCCCAGTACATCACTGGGCTTAAGCTGCCTGCCATCCAGGACCTCTACACCAGGCAGTGTCAGAGGAAGGCTCTAAAAATTGTCAAAGACCCCAGCCACCCCAGTCATAGACTGTTCTCTCTACTACCGCATGGCAAGCGGTACCGGAGTGCCAAGTCTAGGACAAAAAGGCTTCTCAACAGTTTTTACCCCCAAGCCATAAGACTCCTGAAGAGGTAATCAAATGGCTACCCGGACTATTTGCATTGTGTGCCTCCCCATCAACCCCTCTTTTTACGTTGCTGCTACTCTCTGTTTATCATATATGCATAGTCACTTTAACTATACATTCATGTACATACTACCTCAATTGGGCCGACCAACCAGTGCTCCAGCACATTGGCTAACCGGGCTATCTGCATTGTGTCCCACCCACCACCCGCCAATCCCTCTTTTACGCTACTGCTACTCTCTGTTCATAATATATGCATAGTCACTTTAACCATATCTACATGCGCATACTACCTCAATCAGCCTGACTAACCGGTGTCTGTATGGAGCCTCGCTACTTTTATAGCCTTGCTACTGTATATAGCCTGTCTTTTTACTGTTGTTTTATTTCTTTACCTACCTATTGTTCACCTAATACCTTTTTTGCCCTATTGGTTAGAGCCTGTAAGTAAGCATTTCACTGTAAGGTCTACACTTGTTCGGCGCACGTGACAAATAAACTTTGATTTGATCATTCTACTCTCAATACCATGTTATCTTTGCCTACTGTCTGTTGCAAATGATTGTACAGCCATTTCTAAAGCTTGCACAAAGAAGACTACTGCCAGGGGAAAAAAGCTATTACCCACATACTGTAGGCAGAAGTGTTTTGATGGGTGTCTTGGTGAAATTGTGAACAAAAATTGTGAATAAAATGGCAGTCAAAAGCAGTTAAATGTCATCTGAAAAAATGGCACAGATCAGGGCCCTAAAACTTTCTTGCGCCCAATTAAAGATAAATATGCCATGGATTGATATGAGAGCCATCCGGTTCAGGGCACTTCCATTTTACAGCAATTAGTTTGCAGAAGACTGGGAGCTTCTCCGACTGCTGAGCAGTTCAGCTTCATGTGAAAAGTTCCACAGACCTGTAACATGAAATCAGTTAGTTGGAATCAATGTCCATGACCTTTGCTACCTCCAATATTGCTGGGTTGTTCTGACAGAGTCCTTTATATAATTGTAGCGAGCACATGTCATGGGTAGGGGTTGAACCAATGTGCCAATCTGCCAGTCACGATCCCCCTTGCTCATTGCTTCCCTTCATGCCCTACAACACATGCCCTTTATAAACTGGCAAAATAAAGAAATGCCACAGATGACCTTTCTGAGGCCTTGTCATGGACATCTAAATTGACCTGCAGACACTGTTATTCCTCTCACCTCTTTTCTCCTGCACACAAAACAATTCCTTTCTGATGAGTCCCTTTCATATGCCACATTGCTTAGGCACAGAGAAGTAGGCTGGTGGGGAGAGGGGGGGGGGGGCAGGAATTGCTCACATGAAAAGAATCACACAGATTGCCCCATGAAAAATGCACTTGATGTTGGATGAACTGACGCCAGAACTACCCTGGCTCAGGGTGGATGGCACTCGGGAGAAAAAGGAGAGACAGAAACAAACAATATCATTAAAAATGCATGATTGTCTTTTCTTCTAACATACAGTATTTGACCAAGTAAATGGTTCCTTTACATGGTAATCCAGAGAGACATGGAGACAGGGCTATTAAAGAGAAACAATGCACAGGGAAGGAATACACAAGCCCTGGGAGAGTTGCGACTGAAGGAGAGCTACAAATGCATTTTAAGCCTTTACTACAACACAGGCATACTTTTACAGTGTATCAGAAAGTAAAAAACAAAAAAAATGGAAACGGTTGATGAAAACATGAAATGAGAAGACCTTTTAGTCAGTGGGCTTCATTTCGTCTGGGGAAATGTAATGTCAAAAGAATTCACCTGGAATATTAGCTATGCAGTTTGATCAAGTCTACATTTCTGAGAACTAATCTGAGATTCTGTGCACAAACCACAGGCACAAAACTGGGCCTCTCCGACGCAATTCGCACAGCACACATTCAAAGTCACTTCTATAAGCCAGGTCATTTGAAATGCTACATCATTGAGGTCAGAATTCAATTTTCCTGCTTTGAAGGCAGTCAACTCTTGAATGGTTAATCAATTACAGTTGCTTTGCAATTTAATCCTCTCTACATAATGCCGTAGCTAACTGTCATGGCCTTCCTCCTCACTGGCACAAGAGTTGCTGAGCACTAGGCACATCCTTTAATGTCAGCGGGCAGCACAGGCTTTTGTTTGAAGAGGTTTGTTTATGTATTGCCACTTTATAGCCAACAATATCTCATATCCATTAATGCTAGATTTGTCAGTCGTTACGAATCATAATTGTCATCATCATCATCATCATCATCATCATCATCACCTTCATCATTATTAATGATAGTACATAGAACTAAACCTCACTATCATCCCATAGGAGTTAGTAGCTACCATCCAGTAGTAGCTACTTCGGCCGTCTTCTGTGTTCTCCAATTTGATGTATAATAATGAGACATGCTTGTTGTATTTTCCCATCAACTGCAGTTAAAAATACTCTTCCTCTTCATGTCATCTTTAACAAGCTTGACAGAAAACAACCTTGTCTCAATTAGTTTTGTCTCCTTATTTCTTGATCAACATTTTGCAGTTGCACGCTATATGGCTTTTATATAACGTGTTTCCCAGACAAAATCAAGCCTGCTTTCTTTCATCTCCGGAGGAGACATAACCCTTGTGCAATCCTGCTTCCAGACACTGTCTGAAGTGTACAGAGCAGAGCTCCACAGAGCTGTGGGACTTATTTACTTCTCTCCTCCATCATCTACATGTCAAAACCACTTTTCAACTCTTATCACTTCATCTGGGGGAAGAGAAATGAAATGGCGCTTCATTATGACAGCAGCGGCGAGCATGATAAAAGGCTGAGGAGCACACTGACATTTCCCTTGACAAGTGTGGCCTTGGAGTCAGCTAATGTTTAAAAATGAACAATATACAGTATACTCGTTTTTTTCCCCGTATTTAAAGCCTCATCTCTAATGGGAGACACAGAGCTATTGTGGGGGGCATGTTTACGGCAAACTTTCATCTGCTCAGAGTGGTTACCATGGTAACGACAAGGAGAGGCTCACGTCACACAAAAAAAATTGACCGGGATATTGGAAGAACTTAATAAAGTGGACTCAAAAGTAATCACCAAACCATGGGGAAAGCAAATGTGAAATGTGAGGAATCAATTAAATACGAAATGGTAGGACAATGACCATGCAATAATCGTGGTTTTGAATGTGTTTTTCTGAATACTGTGGATAAAGTCGGGTGGTGTGTGGGTGAATTAGATTCAATAGAAGTATCAAATCTGTATTGAAAAGGGAAGCATAGGCCAGTTGTGCAAACATGCTGTCAGTATGTACATACTGTCCCATGTATGAACTGTAGAATGTACATACTGTACCATGTATGAACTGTAGAATGTACATACTGTACCATGTATGAACTGTAGAATGTACATACTGTACCATGTATGAACTGTAGAATGTACATACTGTACCATATATGAACTGTAGCATGTACATACTGTACCATGTATGAACTGTAGCATGTACATACTGTACCATGTATGAACTGTAGAATGTACATACTGTACCATGTATGAACTGTAGCATGTACATACTGTACCATGTATGAACTGTAGAATGTACATACTGTACCATGTATGAACTGTAGAATGTACATACTGTACCATGTATGAACTGTAGAATGTACATACTGTACCATGTATGAACTGTAGAATGTACATACTGTACCATGTATGAACTGTAGAATGTATGAACTGTAGAAGGTTTCTAACTATTGTAATCTGTAGAAAATGAAATGTATTGGAAAAAGGTGGGCGACTACAATGTCATCCTATGAATATTACCAACTAACAGACATATCTGCAATGACGCATAGTCCTGAACATTCTAAATGGAGGGATCTGAGAGCTGTGCAAATTATATACCATTTCTGGCATTGCACCAACGCTACTCAAGCTCATAATAATTAGAATAACATTTTTTTTAGCAGTGTTTGAAGTACAGTATTTCAATCAATTTCACTAACATATAATCAGACTGTACTGGTCACATCTTGAGCTTTTATCAACAGGTCACATGGACTGGCTCTTAAATTCTAGTACTCTATCTGTAATCAATAGGGTTGATGGCAAAGAAAGCACACTTACATAACCCACAAACCCGTCTATGGTCATTGTAAGCCACGTTGCTTCAAACTGAAACTAAAATAAGTTTACGTCATCCAGAAACAATGCTTCCTATAAGCATTGTTTCTGGATGACGTAAAATTATTTTGTGCTTTCTTTGCCATCAACCCTATTGATTACTAGAATGAACAGGTTATTCCTAAAATTCCTAAAATTTGAATAGAATCACCTTACCTTACTTTTTTTTCTCCCCAATTTCATGGTATCCAATTGTTAGTAGCTACTATCTTGTCTCATCGCTACAACTCCCGTCCGCTCGGGAGAGACGAAGGTTGAAAGTCATGCGTCCTCCGATACACAACCCAACCAAGCCGCACTGCTTCTTAACACAGCGCGCATCCAACCCGGAAGCCAGCCGCACCAATGTGTCAGAGGAAACACCGTGCACCTGGCAACCTTGGTTAGCGTGTACTGCACCCGGCACGACACAGGAGTCACTGGTGCACAAGGATATCCCTACCGGCCAAACTCTTCCTAACCCGGACAACGCTAGGCCAATTGTGCATCGCCCCACGGACCTCCCGGTCACGGCCGGTTACGACAGAGCCTGGGCGCGAACCCAGAGTCTCTGGTGGCACAGCTGGCGTTGCAGTACAGCGCCCTTAACCACTGCTTCACCCGGGAGGCTCCTCACCTTACATTTGATTGAATATCCAATGTCCTACTATGAATTTGAATCAGGTTTAATGTGAAAATGTTTATTTGCTAATTGTGACAGTCTCATAAATAGAGCATCTGGCTGTTTATGCTTAAAGCAGAACAACAAATGTAAATTAGATTACTTATCTCTCCTGCCTCATTTGGATGATAGTGTGCTGACTTAATCTGGACCCCACAAACCAAATGACTAATGTGTCAAAAGGCAAAACGCTTAGAGGAATGGAAAAAGCTCTTTCAGGCATGAGTTCTGCTGTTTCCACGCATGGCTGATATGAGGATGAGAATGCCGACCCCCAGGCCCCCCCAGCAGGCAAAGCACTGAGTGAGTGAGTTCCCGTTGGTCACAATGAGTCGTCAGCAGGGGAGTTGAGTGTCTATGCGAGGCTTTGTAAATAAATAAAAACAAGTCAGCGTCTAATTAAGCTCAGTATAGCAGGGGTTTGTTCGGCTCAACTTGTACAGCTGACGCTAATTAAAAGTTAGCTCGCTGAACACATCAGATCCCTTTTAATTCATGCACTCGAGTTATTTAAATAAAACTGTCTCCACAGCAGACATGTCATATGCTTTGAGTTACCGAGGACCACAACTCAAAATGAAGGGACTCTTAACTCTCAAGAAGATTTCAACTGGTCAAAACAAGTGATTCATATCTCCTGGAATACAGTAGCTATTCTTCAGCATGCATTCTGAGTATGTACAAAGAAAACTGTTTCAGCCGTTAATAAAAAAAAACATATACAGTCTGATTTGATTTGAAACATTCCAAGTGTATTTGTCATGTGCGCCGAATACAAAATGTGTAGACCTTACAGTGAAATGCTTACTTACAACCCATAACCACCAGTGCAATTTTTAAGTAAAAAAAATAGGTATTAGGTGAACAATAGATAAGAAATAAAAACAACAGTAAAAAGACAGTGAAAAATAAACAGTAGCAAGGCTATATACAGTAGCGAGGCTATAACAGTTCATGGCTATAACAGTAGCAAGGTTATATACAGTAGCGAAGATATAACAGTAATGAGGCTATAATCGTAGAAAGGCTATAACAGTGACGAGGCTATATGCTATGTACAGGCACCAGTTAGTCGGGCCAATTGAGGTAGTATGTACATGTAGGTATGGTTAACGTGACTATGCATATTTGATAAACAGAGAGTAGCAGCAGCGTAAAAGAGGGCTTGTGGGGGGGTACACAATGCGAATAGTCCGGGTAGCCATTTGATTACCTGTTCAGGAATCTTATGGCTTGGGGGTAAAAGCTGTTGAGAAGCCTTTTTGTCCTAGACTTGGCACTACAACGTATCCCGTTCACCACCAGATACACTCTTCAAAGGACTAAGTTCCATCTACCACCAACCTATTGAAGCACAGCTCAGAGTAAATAGTTATTGCATTTTCCTTTTCCAAATGGGCGGTAATTTAGAATGCATAGGATATTGTATTTACGATAGCACAGCTTCTCCCTTTATTCCTCAGTCTTCCCGCTCTTTCACTCAAACCCAACCCACTTTCTTTGTGTAACCAGTTGTCATAGCTGTTCCGTCCACTAGGGACGTTTTCCTTTATGACATCATTTGTAATCAAGGTATGATTAATTCTGTGTACATGTCATTCTGTGTGACTAGTTAAGTATTTAGTAAATAAATGATTCAACCCAATTTTGTATTGCTGATTCAACTCGTTAGCCAGGGTTCGTGAAGAATTTACAACTTTCAGATGAGACTGAAATAAGGTGATGATTAATATTAAATGCTATTGATGTAAAATATTACCCGGTCTTTAAGAGTTTACACGGAAGATAACAGCTCTATAAATATTATTTTGTGGTGCCCCGACTTTCTAGTTAATTACATTTACATCATTAGCTCAATCAGGTAATTTTAATTACAGAGCAAGGATTATATAGAATAGCATGTCATATCACTTATGACATGGCATAGAAATAAAGTCCACCTGTGTGCAATCTAAATGTCACATGATCTGTCACATGATCTCAGTATATATACACCTGTTCTGAAAGGCCCCAGAGTATGAAACACCACTAAGCAAGGGGCACCACCAAGCAAGCGGCACCATGAAGACCAAGGAGCTCTCCAAACTGCTCAAGGACAAAGTAGTGGAGAAGTACAGATCAGGGTTGGGTTAGGTTATAAAATATCAGAAACTTTGAACATCCCATGAAGCACAACTAAATCAATTGTTAATTTTTTTTTTAAAGAATATGACACCACAACAAACCTGCCAAGAGGGGGCCGCCCACCAAAACTCACGGACCAGGCAAGGAGGGTATTAATCAGAGAGGCAACAAAGAGACCAAAGATAACCCTGAAGGAGCTGCAAAGCTCCACAGCAGAGATTGGAGTATCTGTCCATAGGCCCAGTTTAAGCCATACACTCCACAGAGCTGGGCTTTACGGAAGAGTGGCTAGAAAAAAATAAGCAAACATGTTTGGTGTCGCCAAAAGGCATGTGGAAGACTCCCCAAAAATATGGAAGAAGGTACTCTGGTCAGATGAGACTAAAAAAAACGCTATGTCTGGCGCAAACCCAACATCTCTCATCACTCCGAGAACACCGTACCCACAGTGAAGCATGGTGGTGGCAGCATCATGCTGTGGAGATGTTTTCCATCAGCAGGGACTGGGAAACTGGTCAGAATTGAAGGAATGACGGATGGCGCTAAATACAGGGACATTCTTGAGGGAAACCTGTTTCAGTCTTCCAGAGACTTGAGACTGGGGCGGAGGTTCACTTTCCAGCAGGACAATGGCCCTAAGCATACTGCTAAAGCAACACTCGAGTGGTTTAAGGGGAAACATTTAAATGTCTTGGAATGGCCTAGTCAAAGCCCAAACTTCAATCCAATTGAGAATCTGTGGTATGACTTAAAGATTGCTGAACACCAGCGAAACCCATCCAACTTGAAGGAGCTGGAGCAGTTTTGTCTTGAAGAATGGGCAAAAATCCCAGTGGCTAGCTTATAGAGACATACCCCAAAGTATTGACTTTGGAGGGGGGTGAAAAGTTATGCACGTTCAAGTTTTTTGTTGTTGTCTTATTTCTTGTGTGTTTCACACTAAAAATATTCTGCATCTTCAAAGTGGTAGGCATGTTATGTAAATCAAATGATACATACCCCCCCAAAATCCATTTTAATTCCAGGTTGTAAGGCAACAAAATAGGAAAAATGTCAAGAGGGGTGAAAACCTTTGCAACCTTTGTACGTACAGTCACTGTGGGGACGACATCCTCAATGCACTTATTGATAAAGCCAGCGACTGATGTGTACTCCTCAATTCCATCAGAAGAATCCCACAACGTGTTCCAGTCTGTGGTAGCAAAACAGTCCTGTAGTTTAGCATCTGCTTCATCTGACCACTTTTTTTTATAGACCGAGTCACTGGTGCTTCCTGCTTTAATTTTTGCTTGTAAGCAGGAATCAGGAGGATAGCGTTGTGGTCAGATTTACCCAAATGGAGGGAGAGGGAGAGCTTGTATGCGTCTCTGTGTGTGGAGTACAGGTGATCTAGAATTTTTTTCCCTCTGGTTGCACATTTAACATGCTGATAGAAATGAGGTAAAACTGATTTAAGTTTCCCTGCATTAAAGTCCCCGGCCACTAGGAGCGTCGCCTCTGGGTGAGTGGTTTTCTGTTTGCTTATTTCCTTATACAGCTGACTGAAAGCGGTCTTAGTGCCAGCATCTCTCTGTGGTGGTAAATAAACAGCCACGAAAAGTATAGATGCTAATAATAAGACACTCTACTTCAGGCGAGCAAAATCTAGAGACTTCCTTAGCTTTCGTGCACCAGTTGTTGTTTACAAATATGCACAGACCGCCCCCCCCCTCGTCTTACCAGTGTGCTGTTCTATCTAGCTGGTGCAGCGTATATCCCACTAGCTGAATATCCAGTTTCTGATGTCCGGTTGGTAGGATATTCGTGATAGTACCTCGTCTAATTTATTGCCCAATGATTGTCAGTTGGCAAGTAATACTGACGGTAACGGCAGCTTTCCCATTCGCCGTCTGCAGACCCTTACGAGGCACACCGCTGTGTGTCGTCTGTCCCTGCATCTCTTTCTCTTGCCAATGACGAAGATGTTGGCTTTGTCGGGTGTTCGAAGTACATCCTGTCTAATACAAGGTGAGTGATCGCTGTCCTGATATCCAGAAGCTCTTTTTTTGCCATAAGATACAGTGACAGAAACATTATGTACAAAATAAGTTACAAATAACGTGAGAAAAAACACATAATAGCACAATTGGTTAGGCGCCCGTAAAACTGCTGCCATTTCTTCCGGCACCAATGGGGATTAGATTAGTGTTAATCAATTTCACCTCCAGTAGTTAATGATTTTACTGTACAGCCAATAGAATATAAAGGATTGCATGTGGTACATCTTATCAGATTCTATGTCAAGGACTAGGCAGGGCATAGAGCAAGATTTGTTATAGCTCATATTTTCTCCTAAATCCAACTGAAATGGCTGTAATCCTTTTCCACTTGCATGTTTGGGAGGTTTAAAGCAACGAACACATGTCATTCAGCTGGCATTCAGCTGACGAGTTACCCTCATACCGTACACATCATAAGTATACATAATAAACTAGTATGTTTACATGCACACTAATCATTCACTATTAAACTGATTAGGGCAGTAGGCCCAACACAGCATTAGTCATGTAAACACCTTGCTCTGCTTAGCTTAACAGCATAAGGTCATCATCGAAACACAGATTAAAACGCCTGGTTTTCTGAGCAATCTTTCATATTATTAAGACATGTAAAACAGTTCAGAGTTCCAGCAGTGTGTTTGTCCTGCGCATGTGCCACCAGCAACCTCCCTCTTAAGTTTGGAAAAAAAAGTATGCATCTTAGAAATAGTTTTCACATACAAACGTTATATGTCCGAACTAGATAACATAGTCGCTGTGATAGAATGTTTATTTCGATTGTTTTTCTGCATTTCTCAAAGCCCATTAGGGAAGCCTGATTTCAGATGTGCCCATGTCAACAGGATTATTAGGGAAATTGTCCTTCTTGCAAAGCATGTAAACATTTAAATCAAACTATAAAATGTATCTGACTATTCACAATAATCGTGTTATTGTGTGCATGTAACCATACTCACTGACTGTCTAAGATATGAGTACTGATGTTCATACTAAACTCAGCAAAAAAAGAAACGTCCTCTCACTGTCAACTGCGTCTATGTTCAACAAACTTAAAGTGTAATATTTGTATGAATATAACAAGATTCAACAACTGAGACATAAACTGAACAAGTATCACAGACGTGTGACTAACAGAAATTAAATAATGTGTCCCTGAACAAAGGGGGGGGGATCAAAATGAAAAGTAACAGTCAGTATCTGGTGTGGCCACCAGCTGCATTAAGTACTGCAGTGCACCTCCTCCTCATGGACTGCACCAGGTTTGCCAGTTCTTGCTGTGAGATGTTACCCCACTCTTCCACCAAGACCATGGCCAAGTTCTCTGACATTTCTGGTGGGAATGGCCCTAGCCCTCACCCTCCGATCCAACAGGTCCCAGATGTGCTCAATGGGATTGAGATTCGGGATTCCTGTCTTGCAAGAAATCACGCACAGAACGAGCAGTATGGCTGGTGGCATTATCATGCTGGAGGGTCATGTCAGGATGAGCCTGCAGGAAGGGTACCACGTGAAGGAGGAGGATGTCTTCCCTGTAACGCACAGCATTGAGATTGCCTGCAATGACAAGCTCAGTCCGATGATGCTGTGACACACCGCCCCAGACCATGACGGACCCTGAACCTCCAAATCGATCCTGCTCCAGAATACAGGCCTCGATGTAACGCTCATTCCTTCGACGATAAACGCGAATCTGACCATCACCCCTTGTAAGGCAAAACCGCGACTCGTCAGTGAAGAGCACATTTTTCCAGTCCTGTCTGGTCCAGCGACAGTGGGGTTGTGACCATAGGCGACGTTGTTGCCGGTGATGTCTGGTGAGGACCTGCCTTACAACAGGCCTACAAGCCCTCAGTCCAGCCTCTCTCAGCTTATTGTGGACAGTCTGAGCACCGATGGAAGGATTGTGCATTCCTGGTGTAACTCGGGCAGTTGTTGTTGCCATCCTTTACCTGTCCCGCAGGTGTGATTTTCGGATGTACCGATCCTGTGCAGGTGTTGTTACAAGTGGTCTGCCACTGCGAGGACGATCAGCTGTCTGTCCCGTCTCCATGTAGAGCTGTCTTAGGCATCTCACAGTACGGACATTGCAATTTATTGCCCTGGCCACATTTGCAGTCCTCATGCTTCCTTGCAGCATGCCTAAGGCACATTCACGAAGATGAGCAGGGACGCTGGGCATCTTTCTTTTTGTGTTTTTCAGAGTCAGTAAAAAGGCCTCTTTAGTGTCCTAAGTTTTCATAACTGTGACCTTAATTGCCTTCCGTCTGTAAGCTGTTAGTGTCTTAACGACCGTTCCACAGGTGCATGTTCATTAATTGTTTATGGTTCATTGAACAAGCATGGGAAACAGTGTTTAAACCCTTTACAATGAAGATCTGTGAAGTAATTTGGATTTTTAAGAATTTTCTTTGAAAGAATGGGTCCTGAAAAAGGGGCATTTATTTTATTTATATATGTTTATATATGTTTATATATGTGTGTATATCGTGTATTTGAAGCATCTCAGTATGTGTATATATTTATATGTTTTGTGTATGTACAGGATATGCAATTTTTATATTCAATGTGATTTTCATGTGGACATTATTTTATTTGACTCTTAAAGTCACTGTAGGTTCTTCCATTAAGCGGGGTGTAAAGATAAAAGGATAAAGACAAAAACATTTACATGGCACTAACAATTAGAATAGGACGTTTCTCAGTCATTGCCAGATTGTCAGCTTGGGAAATTGTTTTATCTCAAGACATGTCGTCAGAAGTCCCAGGTAAGACAGACATCCCTTTTTAGTGCATTATCAAAGCAGTTTGGCGGTGATATACCGTCATGGACATTGACGAGCTTCCAAGTCAACTCCCTAGGAAAGAACATTTCCATAGATAAAGTGAAATAAAAAGTTAAAACCACCTACTGACTAGGAGGCAGTAAGCATCAATCATTACAGCTGCAACATCTGGAAATGGCTGCGCACAACAGCTCTATTCTATTAATCCTCTAAAATCCACACATTTCAGGGAATTTAGGACAATAATCGCCAAGCACGACCACTTTCATCCACTATTTGTCTGTATATTTCTGCTTTTACAAAGCATTATGGTCCAACAGTGCTCTTAGCATCTACAGTAAATCCCAGTTCCATAGATCAATGCAGACCAGCAGGTGATGTGTGGTTAAATCTGTACTCGTTGACATTGTGCAACTACACCAGTTAATTCACTAGAGACCTCTCTCTATACAGGCGTAATATTTTGTCTAAACATTAGTGTAGAGGCTAGCTCCACAGAGGGGCTAGCTCCACAGAGGGGCTAGCTCCACAGAGGGGCTAGCTCCACAGAGAGGCTAGCTCCACAGAGGGGCTAGTTCCACAGAGGGGCTAGCTCCACAGAGGGGCTAGCTCCACAGAGAGGCTAGCTCCACAGAGGGGCTAGCTCCACAGAGAGGCTAGCTCCACAGAGGGGCTAGCTCCACAGAGGGGCTAGCTCCAAAGAGAGGCTAGCTCCACAGAGAGGCTAGCTCCACAGAGAGGCTAGCTCCACAGAGGGGCTAGCTCCACAGAGAGGCTAGCTCCACAGAGAGGCTAGTTCTACAGCGAGGCTAGCTCTCTACAGCGAGCAGTCATGATTTGATTTGACCATAAAAACAGACAATAATTATTATTAAAAGGGGTGACAGCAAAAGCATACACTTAACTAATTGAGCGTGATGAGTATCCTCAAACCAAATGAGCTATGACTAAACGTCTCCTTGGAAATAGAAAGCTCCATTTACTAGGGCAAGCAAAGAGAGGCATGACATTGTACACCACATCCGATAATATACAGGGACATGCTGCTCCGTGTCAGTTCCATAAACACAGAAATCAGTGCAAAACTGGGTGCCAGGGGAAAAAAATCTATGATGCTTAAACATGTGGTGCTAAAATAGGAATTGTAAATTAGGTGCGAGTTGTGTATGCCCATCCTCTTCATCACTATGGATGCTGTGCCTGGTGTTCAACTTCAAACAGCTAGAGCCACAACCAATCACAAGGAAGATCCAGTAATGAAAACACATGTGTCGCTAATTTAGCGCCTGCTGTCAAACATCTGAGATGTGTCTTCGGGTACGAAAAATGAGACATACATATTTTGAATGCTGCACAATGCTGTATTTGTTCTAACGATGTATTTGTTCTATAAATTTCACTCCTTGGCGACAATGAAAGGCTCTAAAAATAGACACAGCGATCAAAGGCACATCTGGGACTGGCAACCAGGAAAAAGAACTCTATCATCAGTCAGAAAAAGAGGGTCTGTACGAGTCCTTTCGGAGTGCAAAGGAGAGAAGCATAGCTGTTCCTCACACATCTCCTCAGAGGCAGGTGTTCCGCAACACCTGAGGTCACCAACACTCTCCCTACATGGGCCTCCATGTTCTCTGCAGGTATTATCAATGTTTAAAAGCTGAACAAGAGGGGGAGTGAAAAAGCAAGGTGTACATACAAAGCTAGAAGAAGAAAAAGAGAGAACGCAAGAAGGTAATATAGTGGGAGAGAGAGAGGAAGAGGGAAAAATTAAGCACTCGAAAAGGAAGAGATGAGGGTGGTCAAATTGTTTCAATTAATTTTCCCCACCCATCTTATTCCAGAAATATAAAGTAGGTCATACATTTTACACATTTTGCGTTGTATAAATCTAGCAAATCGGTAGGCAACTTCCTCTCTCTCCAGTTAAAAGCTAAAAGTATGAAAGTATGAAAAATGGATGAAAAATGGATGGCTAAAAGAACATAGACATTCCCAGAATGCTTGCCCTTAGTGCCCCGAACAAAAAGCACCATACAAAGTGTCTCTTCATAGCCTGGACATTGCGCTAAAACTGACAAGCAGCACTGCGAATAACTAACTGCCTTGCAGTGTACAACTGCTGTAATTAAATACTCGGTCACTAAATACGCTGCCCAAAGCTGTGGATGAAGAATGTATTGCTAGCGTTCTAGTGAGTTAGAATTAGCAACATTTTGGAGACTACCCTGTTATTTGATGTGCAGTCAGACACAGTGTATGACAGAAGGCTGTGGATATGTGTGCTTCACGGGGGAGAGACACTGTGGATGCGTTTTCTTCACATAGGGTGTGAGTGTGTGTGTGTCGGGGGTTTGTGTGTGTGCTTCAGAGAGGAGAGTCTGTGGGTGTGTGTGCTTCACAGAGGGATGGGGCGTGAGTCATAATTGAGATCCAGAGCCCTGTGGCAGCTGTCATGTCAATCACAGCCATCAGTTAAGAGCTGCCTGTGAGGCACACACATTACTGTACACACATATAGTGATCACAATAGGCTCTGTATTAATGTCCAGCAGCCAACAACACACCAATGGTACTATAGAGCTTGGAAAACCAATTTAAGACAATTGGAAAAATCGTTTAAGCTTAGATTTACAATGAGCAAAAGCTTATTAAAAAGGTCAACTATATTAGTTTACCGATAATGTAAAGGAATTACATGTATGATCCTGTTATAACTTGTGCAAGACAGTAAGTCGAGGTGTTAGCGTTAGTGTGAAACATAATAACCTTGAATCATTGGAATCAGTTGGGGGTCAGTGACATGACATAGCCAACATAGCATGCAGCACAAAGCTCAACCCCATTTTAATGAAACGTTCCATTGCAGCACAACAGCACAGGTAGCGACATAGCATATCTCTATCATGACAACTTTCCGAGCCCTCAAAGCAAGCTAAGTGGTATAGAAGCACAGCATTGATTACATTACTCAAGGTAGATGTAACCCCGTTTACATCCAGTGGACATCAACATCGGCGCAATAGCTTCTCATCAAAAGCTGCCTCATTACCGGTGGTATCATTAAACTGAATGTTCAGACAGCAGCAGTCGGCCATGTGACAACGGTACAAGGAGCGCAAGGTGACAAGCTCACCCTTAATGACACATTTGCATCTCAAAACATAGGCAGGCCACTCTGTCGTTCGTCTGGAGGTGTTTTATTTATTTATTTATGTATTTAGTTTCCAGTAGTTTGTCAGTATTAGCCACGTCACATTCCTTAGCTAGCATAGCGCCCTGTGAGTGGAGCGGAGAACCCACTGTGCTGTAAACGAGATTAGATGAGTCCTGTTGAGAGGTGGCTGTGCAAGCTGTCCTCTTTTGTGTGCCGCTGACCTTCTAATGATCGCGTCCCCGACACAGGATAGCACCCCCTGTCTAAAAATGCAATGCAGGACAGTGTCTGAAGAAGGAGATAGACTAGACTTAACCGCCGGTAGCCTACTAATTTCATTTTAGCTCTTTGCAAAGCTGATAGTGAAATCCGTTAGACATTGAGGAGGCGGTTGGCTTCCCCTCTTAATTACCTGAAAGAACTGCAAGCCAAACAGTACGGATATACCCTCCAGATTCATTGATGGCAATTGCCGTCAAGTAGGCTAACCCCTCTAAACTGGCGCATGGATCTCTAACTAATCCGAGTGGGAGGGAAAAGCCTGATGGATAAACAGTGGATGGAATTGAGAAAAACATTTTAGCTGGGGCTTCAGTATGTCCTAAAGCAAACACCCCCACCCCAGAAGCAAGAGGGATGTTCATACACTTGTCTTTTCCTTAGAAGTGAAACTACCAGTGATTTCACTGCAGGCCGGGGATATACCAGACATTCAGTTTTGACTTATTCCTTGTGCTGTTTTAGTTGTTAGAGGACAGGAAACATCTTCACACAGGGCACTTCTCATAATGGCCTGAAACACTCCGATGAATAAGCCTGGGTATTTCTTATGGAAATACTGTGTTCCGCCATGTAAGCAAAATGCCCTGGGTGAAAAGGCAATAAGCTAAGGTTTGCTCAAAGCTAATGCCTGCACCAGTATATACCTAATGGCATGGAAACAAGTAAGGCTATGGCAGTTGTTTCTTTAGGGTGTTTGTGTTGGTAATGGTGGAGGGTCTCCAGTGGTTTGGGAAGGAATTATTAACAAGGTCACAAACTCTCTTTATCCCTTTCCAGACGACCAGTATTCCATCCATCCTGACCTGATCGATGCAGCTTTAAAGTCCACAGTTTCATCGCTAGCTTCTTATCTCATGAAAGAGGGTTGTTGTATTCCACTATTTTGAGCTGCAATCTGTAGTGTGCACTTCTTAGTTCATGCGTTCTATTTCTATCTGACTAGCATGTTTTTGAAACGTACAGGGGGGGTTCTAGTATTAGCGAAAGCTAATGATGAATGGCTCTGTGGAGGCATCCTATTTGTCTCCTTGATCAATGTCATCTTTAGTTTTTTCTGAGACGTTCCCTGCACTCCAGTCCACTCGCTCCCCAGTAGTGTCGCACTTGAGATAATGTCACTGGAAGGGCATAGGCAGCACTTTCACCTCCCCTCTGTTTGAGACACTCTTCTCTTTTCATCAAGCACCCAACCAGACATGGACAAGCATGTTAAAAGGTTATCAGTGGTCTTCACAGATCTCTATCAAAGATAACTCCCCTAGCAAACACTTTGTACACAGAGAGGCACAGCAGGGTGACATGGCAGTAAATGTACAAGAGACAAGAGGCAACAAAACAAACCACCTTCTGTTTCAAATCATAAGATGTCAGAATTCTTTCCAAGGAGTGTTGCTAATGCAGTAAACAATGCCCTCAAACCCTGACTAAACTGTTTTATTTTCTGAACCCTGAAACAAAATATCTCTCAGGAGATGGGGGAGGAGAAAAGAGGTCTGTGCTCATTTGATTTAGAGCACCGACTGCAGAGAATAAACTTGAAAGATGTACATTTACAAGAGTGAAGTAAGGTTTCCCCCGGCACACAGTAAATAATCCTTCTTACTGAAAAAGATACGTAGAACTAGAACCACCAAAATCCCCTTTGGGGGGCAAGTTGGACATCTGTGACACATAGCACAGTTAAAAGAAACCTGTGGTGAGAGAAGCTGAGAAGGGATACAAACATTGAGTGTTTATATGTCAATAACAGCCCATATGATGGCCTTCAAACCTGCACTTCAGACATATTTCCATTAACATACATACATTTTAGTACTACGAATGTAAAAAAATATATAAAAGAGATTCTCAATTTGTAAATACAGAATGTGAAATATCAGAATAATAGTAGAGAATCATTTATTTCATCTTTTATTTCTTTCATCACATTCCCAGTGGATCAGAAGTTTACATACACTCAATTAGTATTTGGTAGCATTGCCTTTAAATTGTTTAATTTGGGTCAAACGTGTCGGTTAACCTTCCACAAGCTTATAAGTTGGGTGAATTTTGGCCCATTCCTCCAGACAGAGCTGGTGTAACGGAGACAGGTTTGTAGGCCTCCTTGCTCACACACGCTTTTTCAGTTCTGCTCACAAATTGTCTATAGGCTTGAGGTATGGTTTTGTGATGGCCACTCCAATACCTTGACTTTGTTGTCCTTAAGCCATTTTGCCATAGTATGCTTGGGGTCATTGTCCATTTGGAAGACCGATTTGTGACCAAGCTTTAACTTCCTGACTTATGTCTTGAGATGTTGCTTCAATTTATCCACATAATTTTCCTACTTCATGATGACATCTATTTTGTGAAGTGCACCAGTCCCTCCTGCAGCAAAGCACCCCCACAACATGATCCTGCCATCCCTGTGCTTCATGGTTGGGATGGTGTTCTTCGGCTTGCAAGCCTCCCCCTTTCTCCTCCTAACATAACAATGGTCATTATGGCCGAACAGTTCTATTTTTGTTTCATCAGACCAGAGGATATTTCTCCAAAAAGTACAATCTGTCTCCATGTGCAGTTGCAAACTGTATTCTGGATTTTTTATGACGTTTTTTGAGCAGTGGCTTCTTCCTTGCTGAGCAGCCTTTCAGGTTATGTCGATATAGGACTCGTTTTACTGTGGATATAGATACTTTTGTACCTGTTTCCTCCAGCTTCTTCACAAGGTCCTTTGCTGTTGTTCTGGGATTGATTTGCACTTTTCGCACCAAAGTACGTTCATCTCTAGGAGACCTTCCTGAGCGGTATGACGGCTGCGTGGTCACATGGTGTTTATACTTGCATACTACTGTTTGTACAGATGAACGTGGTACCTTCAGGCATTTGAAATTGCTCCCAAGGATGAACCAGACTTGTGGAGGTCTACAATTTTTTCTCTGAGGTCTTGGCAGGTTTCTTTTGATTTTCCCATGATGTCAAGCAAAGAGGCACTGCGTTTGAAGGTAGGCCTTGAAATACATTCACAGGTGCACCTCCAATTGACTCAAATGATGTCAATTAGCCCATCAGAAGCTTCTAAAGCCATGACATAATTTTCTGGAATTTTCCAAGCTATTTAAAGGCACAGTCAACTTAGTGTAAGTAAACTTCTGACCCACTGGAATTGTGATACAGTGAATTATAAATGAAATAATCTGTCTGTAAACAATTTTTGGGAAAATTACTTGTGTCATGCACAAAGTAGATGTCCTAATCGACTATAGTTTGCTAACAAGAAATGTATGGAGTGGTTGAAAAATTAGTTTTAATGACTCCAACCTAAGTGTATGTCAACTTCTGACTCCAACTGTTACCATTATTAGGTGAGTTGCTTACATTTCTCCACAATCTTCATGTGTGAATTGGAAATGTGTTTTTTTTTCTCCACATATCCCACTCCCACGAAGAGTGCGGTCACAGCCAGGGTCAGCCATTATCAACGGCAACCCTAGAGCAATTAGGGTTAAGTGCCTTGCTTAAGGGCACGTTGACAGATTTTTCTTGTCGGCTCAGGGATTCAAACCAGTGACCTTTCAGTTACTGGCCCAACACGCTCTAACCACTACCTGCAATATTGATGATGAATTGAGTATTGGTTTTAAAAAGTTGTATATAAAAAAGGAGATACTGCACGAGACCTTCGATGACTGCTAAAATCAATACACACAATGGTTTCAACGTGAGTATTCAGAGGGGAGAAGGCCTTTCCTGTGATAAATAAAGTTTGCCCTATCTTCTCCCTGACATGCTCCACACTCCTTGCATTTAACAGTTTATACGGACTGTGGTTTCCAATACGTTCACCAAAGTAAAAGGGGAGAGAAAGAGAAAACCAGCCAAGCATTTTATAGGCAGAGCAAATGGCTTGGCCACATCGCGTAATGCTCCCTTTCTGGAGTAGTGAGCACGTGTACGTGGAAAGTAGCAGTGCTTAGGTACACATGCGTCTCTGTTTTTATTTCAGCTGAGTCAGAGGCTGAATCGATGCCGTTTGACAGGTGATGCACTTGGACTAAACCTGCTAAGAATGGCCTCCGGACACCTCTTGAATATTTGAGGTGTAGGGAGCCTGGGTTAGAGCATACAGATACCCACAATGCTCCTTTCCATCTTGGTAAAGGTGGACTTCAGTACAATAGGCCTTCCATGTGAAAATACAAATGAGTCAACATCTAACCAAATTAATGTTCCAGGACAATCGTTCCTATCTGGCTCGAAAGACCAGTGAGAGCTGTAGAGGGCTTTTATACAATAAACATCCACAGCGTATCCCTAGCTGATATTGCCCAATCTATTGTTCCCGCTTCACTCTTGTTGGCTCGATGCTCATGGTCTGTAGCATGCTTAATTAGATAGGCCACGTGAGTTAATACATTTTGTGATGAAGGCAAAAGCCATAGGTTAGGGGCCACTCTATCCAATACAACTCATCTAATCTGAGGGTCCAATGGAGAAATTAATTGTCTTAAAATCATGGAAGCCAGAGTATTGTGTGGATTACACTAATCTACCTCGTACAGCTACTTGTTTCAAATGCAATAGTGAGATGAAGGAGAGGCAGAATGAAGTAGTGTATAATGCTAAAAAAAAAAATAAAAAAAAAATAAAATCACAGGATTTTAATACATTACCATTCATTATAAATATTCAGCACATGCAAATAGCCCTCCACACTAAATATAAGGTAATTATTTGGATATGCCAGGGATGTACAGTATTATACAGTGCAGTGTACTATACAGCAGAACTGTGAACTATAAGCAGCACATACATCTGATGATAAAAAGCATCAGTGCAACCAACCAACCGCACAATCTCTGCTTTGGTAAAGGTTGGAAAAGATTATCTGTAAACCTTGCAGTGACCTCACTGTGTGCAGGTTGCAGAAGTACTTTTAGAGGAATTCAAGACTTCACAGTAGAGCAAACTTTGTTTCTCCCAGCTTAAACGTACTAAAACACTTTTACACTTGCTAGACACTATCTGAGTGCAAACTCTACTGATGCTTAATTGATGATACAAGTCTGACATTTTGGCCAGATGGCATCTTTCATAATCCCAAAGCTATTGTGATCGTCTGAGAGTAACACATCATGTTATTTTTCCTCTGATAACAGAGTCGCCAAAGAATGGATCGAACCTAGCAATTACCAGATTACGCAACACACTTCACAAAAAAATGTATAAATAATAATTAGACCAAAACACATCATGGTGCCACATTGTTGAAAAAAAAAATCTGCTCTCTTTAAACATCTCTGGCAGCGATTTCAACCCAACGTGCTGCTTGTGCCATGGTGGGCGAGGGACTTAAGACTGCGCCTTGGCAACAGAGAGGAGGCTGTTCTAGACCAACCCATGAAGACGCTGCTGAACAACACACACAGCGATGGGACGGCAACATCAGTGCAGTCATGCCAGATGACAAACACTGGAGACAGCGTGTGCAAATAACCAAACAGCAGGAAAAACATTGAGAATCAAATTCAGCTAATCTTCCTGCAGATTGCTGTGAGGCAAGCAGTGCATGAGGTTGCCTATCGTCTGCGAGTTTAATTAATTGTCTTAGAAGTCCCGACTTGTATGCTTTCCACACAGGGCGAGAACAAAAGACCAAAGGATAGGAGGGGAGGGTTGTCTCTCCAATATTGCAGACCAGAGTATGCCCTAAGAATCACTAATGAACTTCCAACATCCAATTTCATTCTAATGGTTATCAGCGATGATTTGATTCCTCCGGCCTTTGTGTGTAGTCATCGATTGTCCCGAGAAAGGTGGACTGTATAGAGCCCAATAAACAGCAGGTAATTAGTATTGCTGGACCTTTTGGCAGGATTATACTCAACACAGCTTTTATTAGCCTGCATGAATGGAGGGAGGGCGGTATTTATTTACACACGTAGAGAGATAACGCTTGCTTCCGTCATAAGTTCTATCATGACTTTCTTTCCAGGATGTATTGCATGACATAATTGAAATGACTGATCTAAATAAAGCATATCAGAAGTGACGCTGACACATTTGGCCACGGGGAAAGAACATGAAAGCACTTGCAGTTGCATCCCTATTATGCAGCAGAGGGAGAAAAAAAATACACATTATTTTAAGGGCATTAAACATGTTTCTTGCTATGACTCGAGAAAATCATACTTCATAGATGCTAATAGCATCAGTTCCATGCTTTGAAGAACAGTGGGGGAGACAGTGGTACAGGTATTTCTCTTTTGTTGTTGTTCAAAGAATGTACTGCATCCATTCAAATGACTTTATCCAGTCTAATTTTAACCAGTAATTACATGTCCCTGTATTAATAAACCTCATCAGCTGTCAGGGATGAGCACAGTGGGTCCTGAGTAAATATTGCATCAATGTTTAAGCCTCGCACACAAAAATGCAAACACTGATTACTGAACTCACAGCGGCTGGCGTTCACAATGTACAGTTTGTGCAACCAGAGCCTTAATTCACCATTATGGCTCTCACACAGTAGGAGCGCATTAGTCACAGGGTTAGAGTGTCACTGAAAGCTCTGTTCTTAATGAGTGTTGTTTGGTGGGGGCGATGATGATAATGGTTATTTGGCAGGGTCTGTTGTTGTTTAATGTTTATGGCGGATGGAATCGTTGCTTCGATCTTCATCATGAAAATGTGTCCTTTTTTAATGATAAACAATTTTCCACATGACTTCCCACGCAGTACAAAAGGGTGGGTTGATCTGACCTATGCACTTGGGAGCACTGGGGTCATGTCCTATGATTCACTGATGTCAGTGTACCTGCCTGTATCATGGCCATAGCAGGGGGCAGGATGCAAGGGTTAGAGGGAAGGCTGACGCTGACTGATACTCTGCTAATGTCCCTCTACTGTGGTGCCGGATCACTTACTACAAATGTCACCTCAGTAAGCTGCCTGAGCCTGGCACTCTGCCCCCTCCGGCCATACAACAGTCAGAGTCAGGCCAGGCAGGGGCACACTCTGTGGGGCAGCAGACACTGTGCCCGAGCCCCTATGGCTCTACTAGTGGAGAGTGACTCACACCGTGGGAAGGTGGACAAACAAATACCATGCCTACTGCAGGCAAGTACTTAACAAATAGATAGAATACAAAAGTGGAAGCAGAAGTCAATCTCACCAAACTTTGCCCGCTATATATCGGTGTCTTACTCAGACCAAGTAAGACATAGAGAGAACCTCCAACTGAACTCTTTCACCCTCACACTGTAAAGTTCAGTTTGAATATCCACAGATTTGTGTAGAACTGAAGGTCAGTGGTCAGTTCTACACCATTCTTGAGTCCTTCGTCTCCAGCAGCTAAGAGAACTGCTGTACCTGTCCTCGGAGCATCAACTCCCACGCGCACAACTCAAGCCTCTAGTGGGGGCGGCTAAGAGGCCAAATCACTCCCCTGACGTCTCAGAGAGTAACAATGTTTTTCAAGTCCACGGAGAGGAGAAGGTGAAAAATCTACCTTTCACGGTTCTACCTGATGCATTATTTAACCACATCTTAATGGCACTTAGGAGGCACAGAGGATTGAATAAACTTCAACAGTGCACTACCTAATTAAAACAACCTTTTTATTTATGCACACGGCTGTTGAACTTTTACAAGTCCGGTGGAGATACAGGTACTCGTGGAGACCGGCTCTGCCTGCTCTCCCTGATGGATAGCCAGCCTCTAGGCTCAGCTGTCTCCCCCTGACACAGGATGGCCCGATTGATTACACCTGCTGCCAGTCTTCCTCAGAACTGCCAATACTCCCTATCAAGAGTCAGACGTGGAAGGCCATGCCAAAATAAAGGCATCAAGTGTGTATCTAGAATTACCAAGCCTACCTCCCCCAGACAGAGAGGCATGGCCAGCAGATGGATCCAACCGCTGACTGACAGAGGATAAGCCCTGGTAGCCTGAAATGTCATATGCTCTGAGCTCCACTGTTAAATATAGGCCTCATTTCCAATAGATTCAAGTAATCAGCAGCTCAATGGCGCTTTCAGTGAAGTTAAAAGGGAGATAAACTGGCAAAGTGACCGGCTGATAAGGAGCTATCCATGCAACACAAGGAGGAGAAGGTATGGGGATAATTGTTCATCACTTTTTGTCCTCTGCTATGTTAGATGTGGGTTTAGACACAGTGTAGGAGCCTGATACTTGCGTATACTTCAAGAAATGAAACAGAGTTCATACAGCCTGTGTCTCTACCACACAAAGGAACTTTTCCACAGAGAAAATAGGGCCAGGTGATCGTTATTAAAAACTGAATATGAGGGACAATGAAAAGTGAACAAAAAGGAAAGTGTAAATTGAGACAACATGCACCTATTTTCTGCAATTAATTCTGCCACACGGCATTTACCATAGCATCTAAGACTACAGTGGGCAAATTGCTGTATAATTACATGCTAAAAGTTAGACAATTACAGCCATCCGGTCTTTTTTTTCTTCCACAGAAACAGCTGCATAATCACATGTAAATTAGCTCGGAGGATATAATCGCGGACATATTTGAATGGCATTCTTAAAATCACAGAGGAGAAGTTTCAGTCTCACATCACTTATTGCAGCATTAAGAATAACAACAGATCAGGTAGAAATAAAAGTGTTAAGTCATTAATGTATCATGCAGCCTGGAAGACAAAATGTGGCTCTTTTGAGGTTGAGAAGGAAATATCTGACATTTATTACAAACTCTGCAATGGATGTTATAGGGGGTATTCTTTGAGTTAATCCCCCTTTGTGCTCATCCTCGTTTATATATATTGTGTTCTTAGCACTAGCATTGGATTCTCACAGTCTGTTCCAGGTGTCCCTGAGATTTTCTGCAGTAGGTCATGCGTATATTGTGAGGGGGAGTTGGATGATCAGTGTAGACATCCACCGCCAGCCCAGGTAATGGGAAACCACATGACCCATTGTAACGCAAGAAACCAAGCCTAGACACAGCAGAGAAGTCTCCTTTTCCTGCTCCTTACTGCTGTGTCTCCTGGTGACGGCGTATCAGTAGGCAAATCAGCTTAGTCATTGACCCTGTGCCCCCTGGCACTCATTAGGCCTGGCTCTGACAGTGATGGAGGGGTGGGCTTATCCTGAAGTCTGCTACTGACACTGGAAACACGGGTCAGAGCTGGTGGGTGGCTGGTGAGATTAGCGTGCAGCCAGACAGCTCTCTGGTGTATCATGCCCCGGGCGAGCTTTTTGCCTTCTGCATGAGAGGCTGCTCTGGGACTCTGTCAGGAACCCAACCCCCCCCCCCCACCCCCCACCCTATCTCTGCTCTTGTTACCCTGGATAATGGAGGACAAACTAGAATCGGAGAGAGTGGCTACACAGAGTGATGTCATGTGGCTCAGGCAAGCACTCAAGGCATTATGGGCCCAACGTGCTGAGTGCACTGAAATGAAAGAGAATCAACCGGAGCTTTCTGGCAGTTTCCACAGCACGGGCACACGTTGGAATGGTACATCAGTACCAGAGTACTGGGACACACATCAAACAGTGATCTCTGAAATGCTATTTTTTTTACTGACTAGTCCAAGGCTAATCCCTGTTTTTATACAGTGCATATGACACAATATTCACCAGGATTGCATTCCATAAAATGAAGCTCAACTGACTGTAGGGTAGATGTATGCGGTTGTATATGAAAGTGAGGGAACGTTTGACATTGTGTGTTTGAACTCCTCTCACTTTGAGGCTGCCATTTTATGCTCCGCAGTGCTACAGATTATGGCCCACTTTGATCTTATCATTTGAATATCATCCATTGGCAATAATTGGAAGTTGGCTAAACAGCTCTCCCAGTGTGAAATCTAGCTGAGATCTTACCAAAAGTAATTGCATCATCTGCTACATGTGTGTGCTGTAAGCATTGTTCTCTTTAAATCATCCTGAATTACTGCTGCCTTCTCATTGACAGTGTAAAAAGGGAGGTTGCCCAATAGATCCAATGGCAAGTAGTGGCCAATGAATCAATCAATCATGGTAACCATGCCATTATAACATCAGTTTACTTTGCCTTTCTTCATGGCTAAATGGATATATGCTTAATCGTTAGTCACTGAGATGTCTTAGGTTGGCACACATCAAATGAATAAAGACACATTACTGTCATCACGATTCCTGCAACTTGAGTGAGACCTCAGTCGGGACTAGTGGGAGTTGAAAATCTGTTTAGTTTCACAGCAAGCAAAATTATTTTCAGATGCGCAAATTTCCCCCGTCTTTCCATGGATCCCACAAGGGGACTGGATTCACAGAGCTGATACGAGCTGCAGAAGCTGACGCATTCAGAGGTTTTTTTTTCACCCCCCAACTCTGTGCTACTGTTAACTGCACTTCTATAAATACTCCAACATGCAGCGTTAAGACAAAAGACAAAATACATTCGATGACTTGATTGCTTGCGATAGAAAAAAAGGAAGAAAAAAACAGAAGGATAGAAAGAAAAGAGACTGCGGGATCTAAAGATAAAGCGTGCAGGAGGAGTTTTTCCTGGAATATGTGGGATGTGTGGCTAATTTCATTCTTTTCTAGGGGCGGGTGTGAACACTACGGAATGGTGATGCTTCACCCACATATAGCAGTTCATGGGATGGAGCGGAGCGAGCTGGTTGGCTAGAGGTTCTTGTGGTATTTAATCAGGCTCCCCAGGCCATTACCTCGGGGGGGAAGGGGGGGGGGGTGCAAACACGGGGTATTGTCTTCATCTAATTCCAGGCTAACTTTTATTAAACCAGCGTGACAGACCAAGAAAAGGAATCGTTCTATTGCGACATAGAAAGGAATGGAAAGGGAAAAGGAGAGGCATATTCAGAGCAGGTGCATAAAGGAAGGCTAATTTCCTTTATCTCACCCTACAACAGGGATTTTAATTGGCCATTCAACTATTCAATTACAGAGGATTTGAATAACACTAATTTCTAATAGTTGACCTTCTGTTTTAATGACAGGTGTGAAACGCATTAACAGAAAACAATCGTGTTATATCAAACTACAGTTGAAGACTGAAGTATACATACACCTTAGCCAAATATATTTAAACTCAGTATTTCACAATTCCTGGCATTTAATCCTGGTAAAAATTCCCTTTCTTAGGTCAGTTAGGATCACCACTTTATTTGAAGAATGAAATATCAGAATAATAGTAGAGAATTATTTATTCCAGCTTTTATTTCTTTCATCACATTCCCAGTGGGTCAGACGTTTACATACACTGAATTAGTATTTGGTAGCATTGCCTTTAAATTGTTTAACTTGGGTCAAACATTTCTGGTAACCTTCAACAAGCTTCCCACATAAGCTGGGTGAATTTTGGCCCATTCCTCCTGACACAGCTGGTGTAACTGAGTCAGGTTTGTAGGCCTCCTTGCTCGCACACGCTTTTTCAGTTCTGCCCACAAATTGTCTATAGGATTGAGGTTTTGTGATGGCCACTCCAATATCTTGACTTTGTTGTCCTTAAGCCATTTTGCCACAACTTTGGAAGTATGCTTGGGGTCATTGTCCATTTGGAAGACCCATTTGCGACCAAGCTTTAACTTCCTGACTGATGTCTTGAGATGTTGCTTCAATTTATCCACATCATTTTCCTACCTCATGATGCCATCTATTTTGTGAAGTGCACCAGTCCCTCCTGCAGTAAAGCACCCCCACAACATGATCCTGCCACCCCTGTGCTTCACGGTTGGGATGGTGTTCTTCGGCTTGCAAGCCTCCCCCTTTCTCCTCCAAACATAACAATGGTCATTATGGCCGAACAGTTCTATTTTTGTTTCATCAGACCAGAGGATATTTCTCCAAAAAGTACAATCTTTGTCCCTATGTGCAGTTGCAAACCATTGTCTGGCTTTTTTTATGGCGGTTTTGGAGCAGTGGCTTCTTCCTTGCTGAGCGGCATTTCAGGTTATATAGATATTAGGCTCGTTTTATAGATATAGATACTTTTGTACCTGTTTCCTCCAGCTTCTTCACAAGGTCCTTTGCTGTTGTTCTGGGATTGATTTGCACTTTTCGCACCAAAGTATGTTCATCTCTAGGAGACCTTCCTGAGCGGTATGATGGCTGCGTGGTCACATGGTGTTTATACTTGCGTACTATTGTTTTGACTTCAACTGTATATAGAGCATAGTAAGATACGGCTACAGCTGAGATCAACAATGAAGAATAAGGACTTTTTCAATTTAGAAAAGTTCAGTTCGGAATTGCCAGCAAACCTGTTCATTTGGAGCTAAAAATCATGTCTTGGCAAGGCGTCTAAGGTTAAATAGAACAGGCTATGAGTGCTTGACCGGGTGTCACTGACTGCATCGGCATGTCTCTGTGGGAATGCGCTCTTACAGTGTACTTTAATCACCATGTGTATTTAGTGTACTCTAGTCTAAAGCAAACAATCAGTACATTGCCAATTGTAGTAATATTGGTATGGTGCATTAAAGGGCAGAGAATTTGCATATTTTAAATCACTAGTAACATTCTAGACCCACCATTACTTTCGGTGCATAGATGTCTAAATTGATTCTGATTTGACTCCCGAATAACAGTCTTTGGCCAGAACCAAGGCTGCCGTGCCAATTAATATTGAAAACATGGGCCAACATCCAAGACAAACACGAAATATTTGTCTTTAACCTTGACTAATGATTCTAAAGGAACAATTTGGTTTTCATCCAAACATTAATGACTCCAATGAAACCATTCAGGGAGGAAAAATCATAGCTCCCATGCAATGAACAAATTCAACAACCTAGAAACATGCCAACCAGAAAACATTTCCTTAGTCAGTTGGACCAGTTGAAAACAACATGTACGTTCCTAACTTAACCTACCGTGTGGCGGAAAAAAACTATTCCATTGTCACGCATTTGCAGACAAGACTTATGATGGAACTCACTTCTGACAGATTAATGTGTGGCGTTTCGGCAGGTGTGAGCTCAACTCGGATAAATGGCATCGGGTGAGATCAGGAGGGACTGGCATGGTAGACTCTCAGTTCTTTCCCTTAGTGTTGGGTTAATGCAGCTGTGCCACTAAAGCTGTCAGGACGTGTAATAGCACTGCAGATGTACAGCTGCCAGCACTAAAAGGCTATTACTGGTGCTACTGTGAAACTCAAATATGTACAGCAACAAATATGATGGAGTGAGAGGCAGGGATACACCCAGAGTGACAGCCAAGATGTGATGGGAAAATATACAGCGACTGAAACGATGCATAATAATATACTGCAATCCATGTCAAACAAAACTAGAATTAGATTCAATAATTTACTGTACTTACGCTCATCTTGTCTGGAAGTAGAAAACAAAAACACCCCCTTACTTATCAAGCCAAACAATAGGTTGAATCTATATCTATTGTTTATCAATTAGTCTAAAGACTAAAGACTCTTGTCACAACAAATGCTTTGATACGTATTAAACTTGACTTTCCTTAGAATTATTTCATGTTTTAAATCCTGCAATCTTCACCCTCCATCCAAATAATTTTCACATACAGCACAATGCCACCAGCACCAATTATACAAACAGAGTTGCTTGTTAGCGTATATTAGCATTTAATTATCTTGTTAAGCACAACATGATGGAATATTAATTTGCAGGCTTAGCATTCTGAACCAGCGCACCACACTCCATGACATCTAATTAGTCAAAGTCATTGTGCAGGTTAGTCAGGTCACACAAGTTTTAGAAAGGCTTTCATCATCGTTCTGTTGCTGATGCTAACCATGATCTGCTCTCCAGTCCAGACCTTCATAGTGGATAGAGGATACAGGAAGAATGTAATGACTTCAGGTCTGTTGTCATTTGAAGGGCGAAATGACTTCTGAAAGCTAAGTATCGTACTTTCACGCTATCTCCAATATCTTATCTGAAAGTGGAACACTGCTTTTCCCAAGATATGCACAGAGCTGAATGTTAATAGCATAAAGCGTAATACTTTGTAGCTAGCTATTTACATTTCCACAGCATAAAGACATGGTCAAATTGAATCATAATGGACAGGCAAAACCAGCCCAAGAATAGCAAAATACCCTAGAGTGTATTTTCTTTCTCTAAACCATGTGTTTCTTTATTCCTTTATGTTCTTGAATCAGAGGCCCTCTGAGGAGAAGACAAAGAGGACTTACTATATTCAGTACAATGTAGGCCATGCGCCTTCAAGCAAGGGTCAGGCCCCACAGTGGATAGATACTATGGTCATGCTCTGGAAGAGAATCAGAGAGTACCCACCAAACCCACAGAGAACAGCTTGGCCTTGTTATATATTGTTAAAGACACGCAGTAATAAAACAAACAAAACCATTTAAAAAGTCACAATTACATTAGGCTGTTATGTAACAACTATTTTTCAGAGTATTTCTATTTTTTGACGCTATGCGTCTGTGCAGAGATGGAAAATGACGCTTCAGTTATTGTTTAATTTTTATTTACTGTGTAGTAGAAGTGTTTTGAACAATTCCAAGAGAAATGCAATTTATTGTTAAACAATAAGGCACAGCAATCTTTTTATTGTTTCAAGTTGAATTATATCACCAATACAGCAGTGAACCATAAAATCAAAAGAGCTTGATTAATTTAAACGTAACATTGTCCTGTAAAGTCCACAGTAATACATTTAAGTATAATCATCTATTTCTAGCCAGCCCGGTTTTAAAGAGCAACGCAACTATCTCCTAGTTGACAGGGAACGGTCAGAGCAGACTGACTGGGTGCTATCAGAAATGATGCAGCCGACTGACAGATTTCAACATACCAATGGTGAACCAGGAAGTCAGGCAGGGAATATTAACATCGCTCATTACCATACTAAGAGTGTGTGTTAAGACCTAGACTAAGCAACTGCCACAGACCAGAGCAAGGTGGGTGCCCAAGGTCAGAGTCAAAGCCTGATCTTCCACACTGAATCTAAATCAATCTAATGAGATAATATTAGACAATGACATTTTTTAATGAGCAGAGTCATGATCACCATTAAAACGGTAGCAATCAAACAAGGATGACATGCTACTTGGCCTGTGCTCTGCAGATCCATCCCTGAGCGGAGAAGTTTCCAGTAGAGTAGGCTTTACAACTGGGACTGATAAATTAATAAGTCACACTCATATAAAGTTTATATCCATGTTTTCCACCGGTAGTCAGAGATTTTAGTGCTGGTGAGTTGTGTGTGACGCGGCATCAGCTTCTCCGTCCAATAGGAGTGTGAGTGAGCATTCACAGTATAGAACTAAACTACAGTAAAGGACCTAGTAAACCATAAATCTGTATACATGTTGTGCAGTTATCATGACTCCCCAATCCGTTGGCAGTGTTCTACACACAGATACCAACACAGTCTTATACTGTGACACTTGAGATGTGTAACGTCTCTAAGAAAAACATTTTTTTTTGCAGGTGTGTTTTGGACGTTCAGTGCAATTCCCCTTTAGTGGACATGTTGTCATGACGGCCTGTCACTTTGAGGAATGGCTCGCCATTGTCATGCCGATGGGCAGTGGGAATTGGTTGCACAGCTGGAGTTATGTTAAGCATAAAGCGAAGTGACAGAAATGCTAATCAAGTATCAAAACTGACACTGCATCCCCATCGGTGCACATCAGACCTTCAATGATTTATTAGCAAAAGTGAAAGCATGTGTCAGTGTTGTGAGTGTCTCACGGGTACACCCAGCCCTCGCCAAGGTGCACCACTTAGCCACTCCCCCAATTCCCCCTCAAGCGTGGTCAGCACTCTTCTTCGGGGCCGCTGATAGCACCGCTGAGGAGTAACTCTCAATATAGATGAGATGCACGCAATCTATCTACCTAACTCACTCCCTGTGTACTAAAGGGGCCACTATGAGAGTACAAGGAAGTAGAGGGTGTGTGCATGCCCACCTCAAATGTGTTCCACTGCTGAGTAAGTCTTTTTGACCTCTTCTCCCCCCTGTCTCCCCTTCCATTGGCTGTCCCTGGATCTGAGAGGGGGATAGAGAGCTGCAACAGACCCCAATTATCTCAGCGTCATTCACAATCCCTCATTCACCTCTCCAATCGCCGTCTACCCCTGAATTCATTTTGGTCAGGATATTCCTTTCGGAGACTTGGGGATCCGGAGGTGGAGAGGTTAAACACTGCACAACTCAACTGAATTTGGCATTAGAACTGAGGGGATGAAACTTAAAAGACAGCTGGCTCTGCTTTTCCCATACTGAATATGATTTGCATCGTGGACCGAGTGAGAAAGGTGTCTGTTTGCTGTGTCTCCATTCTGTTGTTGCCAATTAATACTGAGCTTCTTTGTGAGGATTCTGGAACGAGGCCTGGTTTGACGCATAAACAATGCTATGGTGCATAATTTAGATAGGGTGTTAAAAAAAAAGAAAGGAAACATGAGATCCTTTCACTCTCCTGGTTGCCTCAAAATTCCTTGCTGTTGACTATAAAGCCCAATTCTAAATAATGAGATCACTTACCATTGAGCAGCTGAGGACATTTTATTTGGGATATTGTTATGCTAGCACAATACCGAACACTGCAAACCGTATTTAAGGATTTGCATGAAGTGCAATTCTTAATACCCTCATATTTCATCCTTTAGCATCCATCAACCAAATGTATGCCTAAATATGTAACAGATATAATGACTTTGGCTTCCCCCATATGCATTAAAGAATATTCACACATAGTGATAAATATTGGAACAGCTGGTTTCTGCATAATTCATATGTCTTAACATCTGAGAATGGCCGCCCCCGCCAAGCCGTTTTATTGGTTCCCCCGCAAATCAAGACCAAGTCCCTGCTGCCAAGTTTTGCAGCCATAGCGGGCCTGTTCATTTTTAATAGCGAGGGGAGAGAAATAGAATTCATAATGATGTTGGTTATTTAGTGGGGCAGACCAACATGTTGCCTTTTTCCTTTTTCCTTGAGTAAAGTATGAATCATCATAGACTTTCCAAATTGAAAATATTCTCATTCAGCACAAACAAAAACACACAGACAGACTGACAGGCTGACACAAAACATAATGCATGCACACACACACACACACGCACGCGCGCATGCACACGCACGTGCGCGCGTGCACACACACGCACACACACACACACGCGCGCGCGCGCACACACACACGCACACACACACACACACACAATTCTCCAAGGACTATTTTTTGTTGAGTCCGCCACTACCTTTGATGTTGATCACCATTAAAAAGGCTGCTTTGTTTATGTGTGTAATTAATACCAAGTCTTTGATTACTGCCATTTTTAGAACAGGAGAGAAAATTGATATTCCACTCCTTGTGAAGTTTTATTTCTCCACAACATAATCAAGTGATACAGGGACGGGCAAAATCTCTACTTTTCAATCGCATACAATACCGTCCTCCCTCGCTCCTGCTCTTCTGCGACAAGAGGTCCACACTGTTGAAATAGTCATGGTCTCCTGTGAGTAAGGTGAATGCTTTTCTGTGTTATGGACAGTGTGAACCATTGTTGCATGAGAGTAGCCCCAAGGCAGTTTATGCTTCATAAGGAAAGCGAAGGTGAGAATGCAGTGGGAGATTGGTGTAGGAACAATATGGAGAAGAGTATAAGAAGAGGACTGTGCGTTTCCAAGGCAAGTTTTGTAATTGTCAGAAACACTGTAAATCACAAGCTCAAACAGAGAGCTTGCTGAAAGGTTTTTTACTCCCTAGAGTATCTGTTGCTTAAATATGCTACCTGTCCTGTCTAAATACAGACATCTGCCTCAGTGATTCAGCATTACTGGAGCTCTTTCTGCCTAAAAATCACTACCGTCCCAGGTTTATACACCACAACATGATTCATTTACGATCACCGGCCAGTTGGTTTCATACATTTTATAAAACCCTAAGTATATGGCTCTAACCCATAATGAAGGCCTTTAAAGATAAGCTACAGAAGGGTTGACAGTTATGTAGCTTTTCCATGTCTCTCTAAGCGATTGTTGACAAGTGTAGTGGCCAATTCCCAATAATTTTATAAAAAAAAGGGTTTCTGGGTAATTTTTTCAAAGCAGCTGTGCTCGTGTCACATCTACAGGGAAGGTTGGTTATGAAAGGCTTCTGAGAAACGCTTCAAATACAGTCATGCCTTTACAGTAAATGCACCCTGGGATCAGAGCAAGCTGGATGGAGGAGCTATAGGGGGACGGGCTCATTGTATGCCAGCAGCATACCACCCTGCATACCACTGCTGGCTTGCTTCTGAAGCTAAACAGGGTTGGTACTGGTCAGTTCCTGGATGGGAGACCAGATGGTGTTTGTAGGGCCAGTAGGAGGCACTCTTTCCTCTGGTCTAAAAAAATATCCCAATACCCAAGGGCAGTGATTGGGGACACTGCCCTGTGTAGGGTGCCGTCTTTCGGATGGGACGTTAAACGGGTGTCCTGACTCTCTGAGGTCATTAGAGATCCCATGGCACTTATCGTAGGGGTGTTAACCCTGGTGTCCTGGCTAAATTTGCAATCTGGCCCTCAAACCATCACGGTCACCTAATAATCCCCAGTTTACAATTGGCTCATTCATCCCCCTCCTCTCCCCTGTAACTATTCCCCAGGTTGTTGCTGCAAATGAGAACGTGTTCTCAGTCAACTTACCTGGTAAAATAATGAATAAATAAAAAAAATGACTGAAATGGAATAAATGGAACGGTATTAAATACATCAAATATATGGAAACCACATGTTTGACTTTGTTCCATTTATCCTAGGAAACATAGTTGATGATTCTCAAATGTAGTCATGACAATAAAAATATTGAACAATGAAAGCTCTGATATACAGTGGGGCAAAAAAGTATTTAGTCAGCCACCAATTGTGCAAGTTCTCCCACTTAAAAAGATGAGAGAGGCCTGTAATTTTCAAGCAAGATTTCTGGCTCTCACAGACCTGTAACTTCTTCTTTAAGAGGCTCCTCTGTCCTCCACTCGTTACCTGTATTAATGGCACCTGTTTGAACTTGTTATCAGTATAAAAGACAACTGTCCACAACCTCAAACAGTCACACTCCAAACTCCACTATGGCCAAGACCAAAGGACACCAGAAACAAAATTGTAGACCTGCACCAGGCTGGGAAGACTGAATCTGCAATAGGTAAGCAGCTTGGTTTGAAGAAATCAACTGTGGGAGCAATTATTAGGCAATGGAAGACATACAAGACCACTGATAATCTCCCTCGATCTGGGGCCCCACGCAAGATCTCACCCCGTGGGGTCAATATGATCACAAGAACGGTGAGCAAAAATCCCAGAACCACACGGGGGGAACTAGTGAATAACCTGCAGAGAGCTGGGACCAAAGTAACAAAGCCTACCATCAGTAACACACTACGCCGCCAGGGACTCAAATCCCGCAGTGCCAGGCGTGTCCCCATGCTTAAGCCAGTACATGTCCAGGCCCATCTGAAGTTTGCTAGACAGCATTTGGATGATCCAGAAGAAGATTGGGAGAATGTCATATGGTCAGATGAAACCAAAATATAACTTTTTGGTAAAAACTCAACTCGTCGTGTTTGGAGGACAAAGAATGCTGAGTTGCATCTAAAGAACACCATACCTACTGTGAAGCATGGGGGTAGAAACATCATGCTTTGGGGCTGTTTTTCTGCAAAGGGACCAGGACGACTGCTCCGTGTAAAGGAAAGAATGAATTGGGCCATGTATCGTGAGATTTTGGATGAAAACCTTCTTCCATCAGCAAGGGCATTGAAGATGAAACGTGGCTGGGTCTTTCAGCATGACAATGATCCCAAACACACCGCCCGGGCAACGAAGGAGTGGCTTCGTAAGAAGCATTTCAAGGTCCTGGAGTGGCCTAGCCAGTCTCCAGATCTCAACCCCATAGAAAATCTTTGGAGGGAGTTGAAAGTCCGTGTTGCCCAGCAACAGCCCCAAAACATCACTGCCCTAGAGGAGATCTGCATGGAGGAATGGGCCAAAATACCAGCAACAGTGTGTGAAAACCTTGTGAAGACTTACAGAAAACGTTTGACTTCTGTCATTGCCAACAAAGGGTATATAACAAAGTATTGAGATAAACTTTTGTTATTGACCAAATACTTATTTTCCACCATAATTTGCAAATACATTCATTAAAAATCCTACAATGTGATTTTCTGGAGAATTTTTTTATCCTTTTGTCTGTCATAGTTGAAGTGTACCTATGATGAAAATTACAGGCCTCTGTCATCTTTTTAAGTGGGAGAACTTGCACAATTGGTGGCTGACTAAATACTTTTTTGCCCCACTGTATACACCTGTGTGCTATATTTCCGCTTGAAATATAAGTAAAATGTTTAACATTGTGTAAGGAACTCATTTTACCACTATTGTTGAAAATTATGTTGTGCAGTGCTCCTTAGAAGTGCAAGGGCTTTGACTCCAGTGGCACCTGAATGAAATGTGCTTGTTGGATCTAGTTGATTATTGAGGGCTACATCAAGATAAACACATGCTGACAAGAATAATAATTATCCTGTCTGACCAAATATGCATCATTTGATGAAAGGAAATATTTCATCATACCGCTACAAAGCCGAGATTTGATTGGAAGGAAAGGGCTGTCTGAGAATAGGTTATTTCCAATTTATGTCTTCATATCGGGTATACACTACCGGTATAAAGTTTCAGAACACCTACGCATTCGAGGGTTTTTCTTTATTTTTACTATTTTATACATTGTAGATTAATAGCGATGACATCAAAACAATGAAATAACACATATGGAATCATGTAGTAACAAAAAAAGTGTTAAACAAATCAAAATATATTTTAGATTCTTCAAAGTAGCCACCCTTTGCCTTGATGACAGCTTTGCACACTCATTCTCTCAACCAGCTTCACCTGGAATGCTTTTACAACAGTTTTGAAGGAGTTCCCACATATGCTGAGCACTTGTCGGCTGCTTTTCATTCCCTCTGCGGTCCGACTCATTCCAAACCATCTCAATTTGGTTGAGGTCGGAGTATTGTGGAGGCCAGGTCATCTGATGCAGCACTCCATCACTCTCCTTCTACGGAAAATAGCTTTTACACAGCCTGGAGGTGTGTTGGGTCCTGTTGAAAAACAAATGATAGTCCCACTAAGGGCAAACCAGATGGGATAGCGTATTGCTGCAGAATGTTGTGGTAGCCATGCTGGTTAAGTGTGCCTTAAATTCTAAATAAATCACTGAATGTCACTAGCAAAACACCCCCACACCATTACACCTCCTCCTCCATGCTTTACGGTGCGAAATACACATGCGGAGATCATCCATTCATCCACACCACATCTCACAAAGACACAGCGGTTGGAACCAAAAATGTCTAATTTGGGCTTTCCACTGGTATATTGTCCATTGCTCATGTTTAATGGCCCAAGCAAGTCTCTTCTTCTTATTGGTGTCCTTTAGTAGTGGTGTCTTTGCAGCAATTTGACCATGAAGGCCTGATTCACACAGACTCCTCTGAACAGTTGATGTTGAGATGTGTCTGATAATTGAACTCTGTGAAGCATTTATTTGGGCTGGCAACTCTAATGAACTTATCCTCTGCTACAGAGGTAACTGTTGGTCTTCCATTCCTGTGGCGGTTCTCATGAGAGCCAGTTTCACCATAGCGGTTGATGGTTTTTGTGACTGCACTTAAAGAAACTTTCAAAGTTCTTGACTGACCTTCATGTCTTAAAGTAAAGATGGACTGTCGTTTCTCTTTGCTTATTTGAGCTAATCTTGCCTAATATGGACTTGGTCTTTTACCAAATAGGGCTATCGTCTGTATACCACCCCTACCTTGTCACAACAACTGACTGGTTCAAACGCACAACTTAACTTAAGAAGGCACACCTGTTAATTTAAATGCATTCCAGGTGACTACCTCATAATGCTGGTTAAGAGAATGCCAATAGTGTGCAAAGGTGTCATCAAGGCAAAGGGGGGTTATTTGAATTATCTCAAATCTCAAATATATTTTGATTTGTTTAATAATTTTTTGGCTACTAAACTCAGCAAAAAAAGAAACGTTCTCACACTGTCAACTGCGTTTATTTTCAGCAAACTTGACGTGTAAATATTTGTATGAACATAACCAGATTCAACAACAACTGAGACATAAACTGAACGATTTCCACAGACACGTGACTAGTAGAAATGGAATAATGTGTCCCTGAACAAAGGGTGGATCAAAATAAAAAACAACAGTCAGTATCTGGTGTGGCCACCAGCTGCATTAAGTACTGCAGTGCATCTCCTCCTCATGGACTGCACCAGATTTGTCAGTTCAGGCTGTTAGATGTTACCCCACTCTTCCACCAAGGCACCTGCAAGTTCCCAGCCATTTCTGGGGAGAATGGCCCTAGCCCTCACCCTCCAATCCAACAGGTCCCAGACGTGCTCAATGGGATTGAGATCCGGGCTCTTCGCTGGCCATGGCAGAACATTGACATTCCTGTCCTGCAGGAAATCCCGCCCAGAACAAGCAGTATGGCTGGTGGCATTGTCATGCTGGAGAGTCATGTCAGGATGAGCCTGCAGGAAGGGTACCACATGAGGGAGGAGGGTGTCTCCCCAGTAATGCACAGCATTGAGATTGCCTGCAATGACAACAAGCTCAGTCCAATGATGCTGTGACACACCGCCCCAGACCATGACGGACCCTCCACCTCCAAATCGATCCCGCTCCAGAATACAGGCCTCGGTGTAATACTCATTCCTTCGACGATAAACGCAAATCCGACAATCACCCCCGGTGAGACAAAACTGCGACTCGTCAGTGAGGAGCACTTTTTTCCAGTCCTGTCTGGTCCAGCGACGGTGGGTTTGTGCCCATAGGCGACGTTGTACCGGTGATGTCTGGTGAGGACCTGCCTTACAACAGGCCTATAAGCCCTCAGTCCAGCCTCTCTCAGCCTATTGCGGACAGTCTGAGCACTTATGGAGGGATTGTGCGTTCCTGGTGTAACTCAGGCAGTTGTTGTTGCCATCCTGTACCTATCCCACAGGTGTGATGTTCGGATGTACCGATCCTGTGCAGGTGTTGTTATACATGGTCTGTCACTGTGAGGACGATCAGCTGTCTGTCCTGTCTCCCTGTAGCGCTGTCTTAGGCGTCTCACAGTACGGACATTGCAATTTATTGTCCTGGCCACATCTGCTTCCTTGCAGCATGCCTGAGGCAGGTTCACGCAGATGGGCAGGGACCCCGGGCATCTTTCTTTTTGTGTTTTTCAGAGTCAGTAGAAAGGCCTCTTTAGTGTCCTAAGTTTTCATAACTGTGACAATTGCCTACTTAAAGACCGTTCCACAGGTGCATGTTCATTCATTTTTTATGGTTAATTGAACAAGCATGGGAAAAAGGGTTTAAACCCTTTACAATGAAGATCTGTGAAGTTATTTGGATTTTTACGAATTACTTTTGAAAGACATGGTCCTGAAAAAGGGGCAGTTTACATGATTCCATATGTGTTAATTCATAGTGTTGATGTCTTCACTGTTATTCCACAATTTAGAAAATAGTATAAATAAAGAAAAACCCTTGAATGAGTAGGTGTTCTAAATATTATAAATATATATAAATATTTAGGTGATAGTCCATGAAAACACAACACATGACTTTACAAAGCCAAGATGCACAATGTCAAAGATTCTGGACTGATATGCTTCTGACTGTCACATCTGGTCTTTTTACAAGGCACAATTATCGAACCTCCCTGACGAACGAAACCACTTGAGAGCGAGCTTCTTCTTTGGGGGAAGTAGTCCTGTGAAAAGCAGGTCAGGTTAAACAGGCTTTACTACAAGTCTTTATGAGGTCACTGAAGAAGTTGATGTGTGACCCTGCACATGACTCTACATACAGTACGCATCTTGCACAGGCATACCATAAGGATCAGAGGATATGTGACAGAACACTAGCTAAGCTATCCTACTGGGAATAATACATTTAATTAGTGTTCACACAGCCCATGTTTTGGAGAGAGGGGAAAAAAAACCTGGATAGTCTTTTCTAGAGATATCCTTCTTCCCCATAATAAATCTGTCCACGTCTCCCATCCAAACAGCTCCAATATGCCAGGGAGAGAATTTACAGTGCATCTCTGATTTGTTTGCTGCTATTAATGGGGCAGTGAGGAAGGAAGTGGTCTGTGGCTGCCAGCGCAATATCTGACCTCTGAGAGTGCATTAAATCAAGCTATTAGGGGCCGCTGCAATAAAGAGGACAGCCAAGGAAGGCAGAGTGCTCTCTCCAAAACAAACATGCCCTAGCCAGACACAACACGAGGCTGGGATCACAACCTCAGGTTGGGCTGATGCGGTTTTATAGGGGGTGCCTTGGTGACAGTCAGTCAATCCAGTGGGTTGTCAGTTCTGTTCGGGTGCAAGCCAAATAGATGAACCAGCACAGCGGGCAGCATTGTAGAATGTTAAGAAATGCATGGTTGATGCTGGGGCCAGGAGTTTTCCTAGCCACGTGACATTATTAGTAAATATTCCTGTCCCTATTGAAGCCCTATTGGAACGTGTTTCTGTATTAAAACATTAACTTTCCTTATAATAAAGAAATACATTATCATTGACAATTATTTTCATCTAGGAGTGGGTGAAGACGACTATTTGGTGTATCTTACACTTCCCCACATGCACAGGTCCACAGGCCTGACTGCATTTTAAATAATTGGGTCTGTGCCATAGGAGAAAATAAATTACATTCATTATCACACCAGGACTGCTCTGGTGAGGTTCACAAATTGACAGACCATGTGGTGGACTTTGCTGTGTCTTTCAGACTCAGATAATGGACAAGTCTGATAGAAAAAGGCCCTTGACTCGTGAAACAAAAGGAACTAAAATCGGGGAATGCCAGGGCCATGTCTGGCTCTGTGGGGCACCATTTATTTGAGTTGGGGGGGGGGCATGCCCTTTCAATGTCAAGGTTTGTCTAAACACTATACTGTTTTTCACTGATATTCATTACCATACTCCTGTATTACTAGGGCTAGTCTTTGAATTTTGCCTTTCTAAAGACGTTGTCGCAATATGAAAACGTTACATTACCTACCTTCTCTTTTCCTGTTCAAACTCGTGAGGATACGGCGGACAGATAATTTTGACTTACACTACAATAACCTAAACTCAACCTACACTTCAGCTGCAGTCCGACGGTGGCCTGAGTGAACTGGTTTGGGAGCAAGAAGCAGCATCCAGTATTTCAACCATACCTAAGGCGATTATACCAAAAAGTTGAGACATTTACAAATAAACTGGTGCACTCAGTCAAGGAGAGACATCTATGATTCAATTGTGAATCGCATTTACGGTGGAATTTTTATGCACAGAAACTTTGCTATATCAGAATGTGAACAACTCATCAAAAGACTATGGGCAAATCACCTGTCAGAACAATTTAGAAACACGTTAAAACTACAAACAAAAAAAATCCCATCATGCACTGACGATGAAACACTTGAATACGGATAACTAGAACGTAGTAGAATGAAGACAATTGGGGAACAAATGCAGTTATCATTCAAGTTTAACCAAATGCCATACTGTATGGAAAAATTCATGGAACATTTAATGAGATCTACAAAGACATTTTCCGCTTCACAATATTTATAGGAAAGCGCACAAAAAAAGCTACAAAACAAGAGATGATGCAAACCACTGTCTATATCGCATGAAAGGGAAAATAATTAGTTATAATTTTAAGACAATTTTTTTTTTTAATATACACTGCTCAAAAAAATAAAGGGAACACTAAAATAACACATCCTAGATCTGAATAAAATATTCTTATTAAATACTTTTTTCTTTACATAGTTGAATGTGCTGACAACAAAATCACACACAAATTATCAATGGAAATCAAATTTATCAACCCATGGAGGTTTGGATTTGGAGTGACACTCAAAATTAAAGTGGAAAACCAAACTACAGGCTGATCCAACTTTGATGTATTGTCCTTAAAACAAGTCAAAATGAGGCTCAGTAGTGTGTGTGGCCTCCACGTGCCTGTATGACCTCCCTACAACGCCTGGGCATGCTCCTGATGAGGTGGCGGATGGTCTCCTGGGGGATCTCCTCCCAGACCTGGACTAAAGCATCCGCCAACTCCTGGATAGTCTGTGGTGGATGGAGCGAGACATGATGTCCCAGATGTGCTCAATTGGATTCAGGTCTGGGGAACGGGCGGGCCAGTCCATAGCATCAATGCCTTCCTCGTGCAGGAACTGCTGAGACACTCCAGCCACATGAGGTCTAGCATTGTCTTGCATTAGGAGGAACCCAGGGCCAACCGCACCAGCATATGGTCTCACAAGGGGTCTGAGGATCTCATCTCGGCACCTAATGGCAGTCAAGCTACCTCTGGCGAGCACATGGAGGGCTGTGCGGCCCCCCAAAGAAATGCCACCCCACACCATGACTGACCCACCGCCAAACCAGTCATGCTGGAGGATGTTGCAGGCAGCAGAACGTTCTCCACGGCGTCTCCAGACTCTGTCACGTCTGTCACATGTGCTCAGTGTGAACTTGCTTTCATCTGTGAAGAGCACAGGGCGCCAGTGGCAAATTTGCCAATCTTGGTGTTCTCTGGCAAATGCCAAACGTCCTGCACGGTGTTGGGCTGTAAGCACAACCCCCACCTGTGGATGTCGGGCCCTCGTACCACCCTCGGAGTCTGTTTCTGACCGTTTGAGCAGACACATGCACATTTGTGGCCTGCTGGAGGTCATTTTGCAGGGCTCTGGCAGTGCTCCTCCTGCTCCTCCTTGCACAAAGGCGGCGGTAGCGGTCCTGCCGCTGGGTTGTTGCCCTCCTACGGCCTCCTCCACGTCTCCTGATGTACTGGCCTGTCTCCTGGTAGCGCCTCCATGCTCTGGACACTATGCTGACAGACACAGCAAACCTTCTTGCCACAGCTCGCACTCCGTCTCATGCTACCACTAGAGTGAAAGCACCGCCAGCATTCAAAAGTGACCAAAACATCAGCCAGGAAGCATAGGAACTGAGAAGTGGCCTGTGGTTACCACCTGCAGAACCACTCCTTTATTGGGGGTGTCTTGCTAATTTCCACCTGTTGTCTATTCCATTTGCATGTGAAATGTATTGTCAATCAGTGTTGCTTCCTAAGTGGACAGTTTGATTTCACAGAAGTATGATTGACTTGGAGTTACATTGTGTTGTTTAAGTGTTCCCTTTATTTTTTTGAGCAGTGTATAAAAAACACTGTAAAATCACACTTTTGACTGCACTAGGCTTTTAAGAGTGTTAGTCTCTTCATCTATGGGTGGTACCGTGGGATGTCTATCGCCTTTTTGGTTTGACTTTGGACATTCACTCGTCTCGAACGCACAACAACACACACCCCTCTCGCAGCTTTAGAATTGGGTTAGCCCAACAGACAGGCGAGAAGGAGAGTGATCATATTACACCTGGAGTAGCCTATAAGAGAAAATGCCTCAGTTCTAAAAAATGTACTTCAATAACATCCGCTAGAATGCAGATCGACCCATCAAGCAGCCAATGGCTGGCTGAGTGAACTAACCAAACACAGCGTCTTTGTTTTGATCGGATTCTGCCATGAGCAACCATCAGTGGTTTGTAGGCAGTTTTCAGTGTTTTACACTGTCTTGCCACCACAAACCAAAAATCTACTGAGAGGAAAAACATCAAATGGGTGTGTTTGTGCAGATCCATCTGTGTGGAGGGAAGGAGCCAGCTAAGTGAGTCCCAACTATTAAATAGCATGAAGAAACACATGCAACATTAGTAGCAAGACAAATTTAACTATCTGTTATTAAACACAAGGTGTAAATTCCTTCCTCTTGCATCGCACTGTTGGTTAACTAATTATTATGCAACATTAATTTTGAAACCCTGAAGCGTTTGTTGAGTTTACCCAAGGTGCAGTGAGTACGTGTTTAGCCCTGTAAAAAGTGGGTTTATTACAGCACAGATCTAACAGTGAGTGATTCAGCGTGAGGCTGAGACGACGCAGAGCCAGAGGCTGCTGGGATTGCTTCATTTATATTCCACTGATTGCATCAGAAAATTGTGAGACTGTTAATTGGAGACAATGTGGCCAGAAATAGATACGGAGAGACATGTGACTACAACAATGGCTTCAAAGATAATATTTAGCTAAAAGCCGGTGTTAGTGATGACAGCAACAACCCTACCATGCTGTTCTACAGAATTATATACCTTTAATCATTAGGAAAATACTAGCCCTCACAACTATCCCCCCAAATAAACTTCAGTCGGGTTAGATATGCCCAATTAACCTTCCGTTGGTACGTCAACGTTTCGAATCCAGAAGCAATTGTTATTGCAAATGCACCCTTGCATCCATCTGAGGACATGTTGACAAAGCTTTCATTTATGACCGATTCCCCAGCCCAGCGAGCATGGCCCCAGCGTGACGTTGATTAGGTGGCTTGTACAAAATAAGCTTGAGAGGCCCATTTCACCGCAAACCTGTATTCATTTAGTTCTGCAGATTTATACTGGCCTGCTATCTCGGCAAGAAAATCCAGCATGACATGAGTGAAATTTGCCCTTTTGAAAAGAGGGTTAATCTTTCTTTCTTTCCCACTGGAACCTCAAATCTCACTGTGGCCAGCATGCCTCCAATGACCTGGGGGCCACAGCCAGTAAATTAAATTAAATAAACCCATTAGTTACAGCACTGTTACCTTCTCACCTCTGCCCAGATGCGCTTTCATGGTAAGTTGTCCCATCATGAAAAAAAACAAGGGACTCGGTATAGGATTGTGATGCCAAAGTCACCTTGACTGCAAAGACAGGGTGGTCTGTCCTCAATGTTCATCACAAAGATCAATTAAAATAGCCTGTTTTGCAATACAGGACGAGCCCAATATGTTCGCAGGTGTCTGAAGGTAAATGTATGCTTATTTAAAAATCAATTCATACTTAACATTCTCCCTCCTCGAGTCATGCAGATGTGAAACAAACTGGAGGTCGATGGGAGTGGAAGGAGACCGTGAGTAGAGTCATCCCAGGCATACTGAAAATGATCGGGATGAATAACCAAGTGTAGCTCACATATCCAAAGATAAACCTCAGACAAAAAGAGAGTCTAATCCTGCTATAGCCCTGGGTATGGGTTGGCATGTTTTCACTCCTATCTTTTCTTCCTGCTCTGAAACATATCTTGTGAATAGCTAACCGATCGCTGCAGCTGTGCATAGTCTATCGGTAAATAGCCCACCCAATTTTACCTACCTCATCCCCATACTGTTTTTATTTATTTACTTTTCTGCTCTTTTGCACACCAATATCTCTACCTGTACATGACCATCTGATCATTTATCACTCCAGTGTTAATCTGCAAAATTGTAATTATTTGCCTACCTCCTCATGCCTTTTGCACACAATGTATATATACTCTCTTTTTTTTCTACTGTGTTATTGACTTGTTAATTGTTTACTCTGTGTGTAACTCTGTGTTGTCTGTTCACACTGCTATGCTTTATCTTGGCCAGGTCGCAGTTGTAAATGAGAACTTGTTCTCAACGAGCCTACCTGGTTAAATAAAAGTGAAATAAAAATGTTTAAAAAAATATATACTGTAACTACAGTTTGGCATCTATCTTTTTTTGGAACGATACAAAGCTAAATACAAAGCTAAATCCTGACATTCAACAGACAAACAAGGCCATGGGGAAACGTGATTGTACCTGTGATATCTGACTGTGTACCCCTTTGTACCCCCCATACATAAAGGATTGTGGGATACGTTTTCTTTTAAACACACAAGCATCTTCAAACGTGATTTCACTGAAACACATTTCCTCGTGTGTTGCCCTGCACACGTGTGTGGCTGTGCATGTTACAGGCATAAAGAAAAACTCTCAGCCACATTAGCTAAGAGTTGGCTTCACATGGTTGGGAGGAGCTAATTGCCCCATTAAAACAGGAAGAGCACGTTAACTTGCAACTAAATCTCTAATCCCAATAATCCAAATTATCCAGGAAAAACAATCACCTTCTGATACACCAATTAGTAATTAGCATAATCCCTAAAAGCAGCCTTTTGCATTTCATCGGCTTAGACCAAGTCTCAAAGGAGCTTGGCACAATGCCTATGTCTATATTAAAATCACTTCCACCAGCCTATACAGAGAATAGAGGACAGTATTCTCATGGTGGAGGTCTGATTGATAAAGTGTTCTTGATGCAGATGGTTGAAACTCGAAAACCTAAATACTTATAAAAAGGTTTCTATAAACACAACTCCCAATGAAGATGTCCTACTTGAAAGTCCCAATCAACATGGAAAGGGAAAGGGGGATATCTAATCAGTTGTACAACTGAATGCATTCAACTGAAATGTGTCTTCCCCATTTAACCCAACCCCTCTGAATCAGAATACCATCTCAATGTAAGGACTGTGTTGTGCGTAGTTTACACGTCTAATACTCAGCTCCTTCATTGTTTCACACTGTGCTAAAATATTCTAGCGGAATACCCCATGGTGATTTCAGGCAAAGAAAGAGCATGAATAAATAAACAACATAAAGCGATGAGAAACTTCAAAGGCAATGGGGCAATCGCAGCAAACAAGCTCCTGGAAGCCAATGAATGTGTTTGTCTTTGTTTGTGACAGTGACTCAGGGGTGTAAACAGAGGAATTAGCTCACACCTCCGGAGTCTCAGCACATCGCACTGCCATAATTGAATTAAGCCTGTCAAGATTGTTGTGAGCTGTGGATGGCGTCAGTGGCGCGAGGTGCACGTGGGCTCACAGGACACCTGTATATTTCTATAGCTAGAACTGCCTTTTCATTCTGCTCTGTTCTTTGGCAAGTCCTTGAAAAAAAATGACAATTGCTTTCCATGTCATCCCAGACTATATCGCAAAGGTAATTCCTACATCTTGATACGGCCAAGCTGCTGTATTTCCGATGAATAAGCTCTGTGTGTAACATGTCATGGGCATGCAGGCGGAATAATGCTACTGGTGGAGCGTGGAGGGAGAAGTTATGATTTCCACTCTCGCCACATCCCTCAGCTTAACACACTCCTGGAGTACATGTCAGGTCACGGCCACATATTTGAAACATGCTCCCAACAGCCCTTGCGTGACGTCTTGGCTCCATGGCCAGCCCTGTCAGAGAGAACCCTGCTCTGACTGAACCAATGCATCAGCTTGCTTTTGGGTTTGTGTCATGAGACTGCATCACTCACAAACGATAAGGGGCATGTATGCACAGCACCAAGTGCTCCAGGAGAGGCGAAAGGAAAATTGGAATCTTGACCAGTATGATTGACATGCTTATTTGTCCCAAAAGGAAGTCTTATTCAGAGAGATTTAAAGACGGCTGTAAAGCAGCATTCTTGCCGAATGGAATCATTGTTCCTTCTGACTAGAAGCACATCACTGCAATTCTGCGGCAAGTAAATAATCCCTGGGAGATAGGAATCCTTTCAAGCTTAAAATGACTTGTGCTTATACTTTATTTTTGGTCCAAAATAAATCATTTAACAGGCGAGACTGGGGCTGTCATTTTCAGGCAATCCATCTATGACATGGAACTGAAATAGGCGTCTAAGAATTCCCTGTTTTCCCATTGGCGATGGAATGGAAAAGAACGCAAGGAAGAATTCCATCCAGTTCTGTTTTGACAGACACAAACCTAAAGGGAGGCTGAGCCTTGATGGCAACCATGCCCCAATGCCAATTCATTGTGTTGGCAAATTGAATCAGCAAATTAAATTCTAAGCTCAAGTAAAGTCAACTTTACTGGAATTGGAGAATGATCACTTTAGGTGTTTGGTTGTAGCTTTGTCCATGACACGGAATAGGAAATGAATGTCAAAGAGAGAGGGTAAGGTATTGCATGTGAATAGCAAGAAGAAGCTGGGGTAGAATGAAAATGTCTGCACTAACCCACTGCCAGAGTGATTTGTCCTCTCTCTAAGCCACAAAGGATGCAGCAGTATTACTTCTTTCATAATTCTAGTGTCACAATAGAAATAGACCCAGATAACCCCCCAAGGCTGACCCTAAACAAATTGAATCCACATTCTCCCAACAGAAAACACTGATTCCATTGCAGAAAAAAAAATCCCAGGCAGTGCAATACTGTGTGGATGGTGTTCATGACTAAACTTATTTTGATAATACCTGCTGATATTGTTTAACTGGAAAGATAAAGTGTTGTGAATTGTTCCCACAGTTCCGCTGTAAAGACATACACATAAGATACACACCTAAATATCTAGCTAGTAGACATTTAGCTAGCTAGCTACCTAGCTCACACCTCAGGTACAGTTGAAGTCGGAAGTTTACATACACCTTAGCCAAATACATTTAAACTCAGTTTTTCACAATTCCTGACATTTAATCCTAGTAAAAATGCCCTGTCTTAGGTCAGTTAGGATCACCATTTTATTTTAAGAATGTGAAATGTCAGAATAATAGTTGAGAGAATTATTTATTTCAGCTTTTATTTCTTTCATCACATTCCCAGTGGGTCAGAAGTTTGCATACATTCAAATAGTACTTGGTAGCATTGCCTTTAAATTGTTTAAATTTGGTCAAACGTTTTGTGTAGCCTTCCACAAGCTTCCCACAATAAGTTGGGTGAATTTTGTCCCATTCCTCCTGACAGAGCTGGTGTAACTGAGTCAGGTTTGTAGGCCTCCTTGCTCACACAGGCTTTTTCAGTTCTGCCCACACATTTTCAATAGGATTGAGGTCTTTGCTGTCCTTAAGCCATTTTGCCACAACTTTGGAAGTATGCTTTGGGTCATTGTCTATTTGGAAGACCCCTTTGTGACCAGGCTTTAACTTCCTGACTGATGTCTTGAGATGTTGCTTCAATTTATCCACATAATTTTCCTACCTCATGATGCCATCTATTTTGTGAAGTGCACCAGTCCCTCCTGCGGCAAAGCACCCCCACAACATGATGCTGCCACCCCCGTGCTTCACGGTTGGGATGGTGTTCTTCGGCTTGCAAGCATCCCCCATTCTCCTCCAAACATAACGATGGTCATTATGGCCGAACAGTTCTATTTTTGTTTCATCAGACCAGAGGATATTTCTACAAAAAGTACAATCTTTGTCCCCATGTGCAGTTACTAACCCTAGTCTGGCTTTTTCATGGTGGTTTTGGAGCAGTGGCTTCTTCCTTGCTGAGCAGCCTTTCAGGTTATGTCGATATGGGACTCATTTTACTGTGGATATAGATACTTTTGTACTTGTTTCCTCCAGCATCTTCACAAGGTCCTTTGCTATTGTTCTGAGATTGATTTGGCACTTTTCTCACCAAAGTACGTTCATCTCTAGGAGACAGAATGCGTCTCCTTCCTGAGCGGTATGACGGCTGCGTGGTCCCATGGTGTTTATACTTGCGTACTACAGATGTGGTACCTTCAGTCGTTTGGAAATTGTTCCCAAGGATGAACCAGACTTGTGGAAGTCTACAATTTTTTTCTGAGATCTTGGCTGATTTCTTTTGATTTTCCCATGATGTCAAGCAAAGATCACTGAGTTTGAAGGTAGGCCTTGAAATACATCCACAGGTACACCTCCAATTGACTCAAATGATGTCAATGAGCCTATTAGAAGCTTCTAAAGCCATGACATCATTTTCTGGAATTTTCCAAACTGTTTAAAGGCACAATGAAAATAGTGTATGTAAACTTCTGGCCCATTGGAATTGTGATACAGTGAATTAATTATAAGTGAAATAATCTGTCTGTAAATTTTTTTTGAAAAATGATGTAGATGTCCTAACCGACTTTCCACAAATTTCTTGTTAACAAACTATAGTTTTGGCGTGGTTGAAAAATGACTTTTAATGAGTGTGTAAACTTCCGACTTCAACTGTATCGTGCATGTGATTATACACGAGTAAATGGCTACACAAACCTGCCATTCACAGTTGTAGGAACTTGCTACAGAGTGAGTTACATTTGGCTTTTTAAGTGTCATCCAGTATCCATATTTATACAGACTGACAGTAATTGGTGGTGCAGCAATCTGAAGGTTCTGATTATTCTCCTTCATAAACTCATGTTTAACAGCCAGACAGAGATGACACAAAGGCTTTCTGGCGGGAAGGTACCGTCTGTGTCATAGCGCTGTGCCATGTCTGCATCCAGTCAAAGTTATTGGAATGGGAAATAAATATGTTTCTGTTGAGGACACTGGTGGAATCTCTGCGCTCTGTGGTGCTTGGGAGTTTAATCAAGTGAAAAAGGGGAGGGGGGATGTTGAGACCAACCTGACTGCAGCGGTCCACTCTCTTGACAGGCACTGGGGCATGCTACTAATTAAAAAGTTTAATTCCATGACTGCCGCGTTGGCATCCATGTACCCAGAGGTGCGTCCTTGCGAGCCTTGGCGCCATCTTATCAGGCATAGACAGATTCCGGCTTGCCGGGGAGGAGCGGAGGACGTGGAGGCGCTGCAGGAGCAGCAACACAGGCTCAGCTGGAAGATGGAGGGATGGCATCCAGCCTGCTGCTCAGGGATCAGGCCCACCTCCCTCCATCCCATCTCCCCGCTGACTGGAGTCACGGGCCCCTAGTCTGGTGGCAAGACTCAGGGAGCTGAGCCGTGGAGCGGCATGCTGAGGTGGGAGCGGAGGGGTAAACAAGGGATAAACACAGGATTTAGACTCTCTGATGCTACTCTTAGCAGTAGATCGCTGTCTCCGACACACACTTCCTGTCAGAGGGTCCTGTCTTACTACACTGAAGGGTGCGGATAAAGCTGGGGCTGGAATTCATGCTATTCTCCTCAGAGTCCCCCCGGGCCTGCAGCAGTGCAAAGACATGGTGCTCTGACATGGTCTCTACACTACTAGCATTTCGTATTTACTGAAAAAGAAGAAGCAGCAAACTGGAAATTCTTTCGTTAAGCTTTGTCCACCATTCAGTGGGAAACAGAGCCTCGATGAAAAAGTAGATAAAAGAATGAGAGCACTTCATTGCAAGGCCTTGGCAGAGCGTAGAGCCTGCACTGTGTGGGCTTCTGAGCTGTGTAGGTCCCTATTGATCAGAATGCATTACAACTCACACAAAGAGAGAAAGTCCTTGGTGATGGCAAGGCTGATTCTTTGGCATCTTTTTTAAAGGCCACCTCATATAAAAGCCAGCAGGCAGCAACCAAGACCTCCGCCTGAGGTGAAATAGCTTGGGGAAGGAGAGCACATTCAAAACACCATTCTGCACGTTATAAGCACCCCTGTAATTTCACATTATTGTTTGTCATCTTGTGCAACACAGGGCCACATCCTTGCAAAGGTACAAAACAGCTGAAAAGATTTACAGTCCCATTGCCTCAGCTTTTATCGCTTACAAGGTCCAAGTATCATTCTCCCGACACAATGATAAAGTGCTCGGAGACCTCAGAGCCGCTTCAGAGCTATGCATCTCATTGACAACTCACACAATATGATCAGCATAGTAGTACAACCCAGATAATCTTCCTGGGGAAATCAATTGCATCACAAGCAATAGAGTTGTTCCTAAATACCAGCTCAATGAATCGTCTGCTGTTTTGCAGCACCCATTTAAACCCGAGATAGGCTTCCAGGCAACGGCGTGATTCTTCTAATGATGGTATAGCTATTATGACCCGACACACAGAAAGAATGACCTGCTGGTTAAAGACTATAGCTTCCCTTCACAAGCGGTAAGGAGTTTAACAAGGCATAAGGTCCTCCCCGGCAAGCCTTTTAAACATTGTGTAACCAGATGTGTAACCCAGGTAAAAACAGATGTCACCGAGGTGCTGCATCATATTTCATGAACAAGAAGATGAACTTACTCCCTGTGAAATATATGCCCAGCGGATGGGGTATAAAAATGTGTTTTCACTTGATATTTTCTACCAGATGAATTCTGTATGCGTACCGGGATTCTGGAGCACCGTATAACTGTGGGCAGCACAGAATAGCTCTCTCAGTGCACACCTCTTCAGGCTGTGCATTTGTACTGGATTCTTTTAAGTCTTTTACAACGGTACCACATTCATCCTCTGCCAGTGTCTAACTCTCCAAGCCATCACAAAGTATGAAACTGGCCACCGCTGCACAACCAAATTGATTCAGCGCATGTGATGACATTATCAGACTCAACCTCGGAAGCCAACGTTAAATGGTTGTGATCATGATTTCAGTCATAGGATTAGGCACACAGCCTACACAGTAGGCCTGCACACAGACGTAATGTAGTGTATATTTTTTAAACAGAAAAAAATCCACAAAAATGACATGCTTTGTCTGTAGCATCAGGACGTGGGCAGATCACATAGCTCTGAGTGTAACTTTTTTTCTCCCTTGTCACACTACAACACTGTTCAAATTTGGCAGACAGAATAGACACATTTCTATATCGTCCCCATGGGTGTAAAAAACACCGCTACCCGATACTTACATTTCTGCATACGTCATCCTGAGGTTAACATTACTCAGAGGATGAAACGCGGAAATAAATGTTAAGAGCGCTTAAGGGATTTGGTTGGCTCAGGGGCACTAAAACACACAAGCACACTTTGGTGTTATTTATGTAAGCCTGTCATCTTGTCGTCTAATGAGCCTGACACCAAAAGCGTAATGAAACGTCTCACATTAACACGGGCTAAATGAACAGCCAACAGCCGAGGACAGAGGAGAGCATAGCTCCCATCCACACTGCAATGAGTTGAGGCAGATGGTTCCCTGTATACCCAAAGCCCCAAGCCACTGTACTAGACGGGGTAACAGGCACAGCACCTCATCCTTCTGGGCACAAGCATGGAGTCAGGGACTCTGTGTACTATTGGCTGGCTTCATTTTCATTATCTGCTCACCAAGTCCATTTGAAATCCAGCATTCCCCTGGTTGGTCAGACCATCATCTTGCTAGATGCTGGAACTTTATTGAGCGAGTGCCACTGTCAAACGGAGGGACGGACGAACCCTCAAACAGACTGTGGTTTAATGCCATGATTGTTTATCTTTTAATAAACAGGAAGAAAAAAATCACAAAGGAGGCCGTGAGATGTGCAGTGTTGGAAAACAAATAGAAAAAAACCTGACTGGGTGATGAACCTGACTGGGTGATGAACCTGACTGGGTGATGAACCTGACTGGGTGATGAACCTGACTGGGTGATGAACCTGACTGGGGGAATCTTTACCTTGAATGTATTGCATGTGAGAAGACATGGATGGCACAACACTCAGGATCAGTAGAAAAACATCTGGATTAGTTGATCAAAATGATGATCTCTCTACCCCCATGCAGTCATACAGCAAAAGCCTGGCAATATGGCTTTTAGATAGATGGACTTAAATAGGCCTTTAGCTACATGCATTTGGTTTCAGCTCTGTGTCAGATTAAATAGCTTTAAAATGACTACTTTTTCACAATTCCTCCAATATATTCTGAATCAGATATGGATCTTGGTGAGCGCAGAATGTTTTCATTTTGTTATCAAGCTATGGGACTTTTTTTCTGCAATGGTGGGGGAAAAAATGGTGGATATTACAAAGCATTTGCTAAATAAACTCAATATTACATAGTTGGGAACTAGCGATTATCAGATGGAACTACACTTGGAAATACATTTAGTCTAAATGAGACAAGATTGTCTATATTTGTGACACTATCAGAACATGTGGTACAGTATGAATACTAACTCGACATCACATCCCAAACCCAGAGTACACTGCTAAAGTACCAGGCCTGTTGCACAGGGGCAGTTCTGAACACTATAGAAAGGTAATACCACAACTGTAGGTGGGATCTGAGTATTGTTCCAATGAATGCACTCGCATGAACACCTGGTCGACTGAATAGTTTGCCTATTGCTGCATGCTATGTTCATATACATGCATATTGTGATAAAACATTGTATATTATTGTAGAACTAGGTTCACCGTACTTCAGAAGCACTGATAAACTGTTTTGTATTGTTGGATGTAAAACAAGTGGGGGATATTTTACTAGACCAGAAACATTTTTAAACCGAATTACTTGGCAGATATCCAATCTAATAGGTAGGCAATTTTTTAAGCAGTTGTTATTTTTATTATGATTAGGATTATTAGGATTATAATGAATAATGACACTGATAGTGGTATAGGCCGACGTATTATTAGTGGTAATCTAATGGATTTGAAATATGAACAAATCTAGACTATCTACCAACACATGGTTTATGTTATGTGGGGTAATGAGACATCTGAACCAGATAGGGTTATTAAGTGAGAGTGGATGCGCGCACCTGTACCAATCCAGCCCTTTCTCGTAGTTCCTGTCGAAGAAATGCGGCTCATTCCCAACGGCTCTGATATCGGGATGGACCCTCAAAGCTTCGAGCAGAGCCCTGGTGCCTCCTTTCTTCACCCCAATTATAATGGCTTGGGGTAATTTTTTCACCCCATAATCCGAGGTGCAGTTCACCCTGAGTTCGTTGTCCGTGGTGCTGAATTCCTGGTGCTCCCTCTCCAGAGCCGGAGATTGATACACCGCGGCAGTTTTAGTCGGAGCCGCCTGATTCCTAACCCAATCCAATGTTCTTTGCTCGGTCTCCACATTATCTTTGACAGTGGAAATTGCAACCGTTTGCTCGGCGGCGGCGGCAGTAACCTCTATCAGCTCCTCGCCCAAATAGCCCTGGGGTGAGGTGGAATAAAGTTTCTCCCTTAATGTTACAAAAGTTGTCTCCTCCGTGACCAGCCTCCCTTGATACACGTAGTTCTCTTGCAAGGGGAACTGTAACGAGTTGTAACAGCTCATCAAGCTATAGAACAAATAGGTGACAGAAAGGGAGAGGGTGAACATGAATAAAATTTTCCTGGGCACTTTAGAGGTAAAAACCGAAGTGCTGGACCAAAATGCCATCTCTGATAGCAGTGATCCTCTCAAAGAAGTGGCCAGACATGTTTCCACCCCAATACTTGCATGGACACTCAACAACAATAATCTGTCACTATCAGCATTGCTCCATTTGAAAATGTGAGTAGTTGAACCACTCCAGCATACCCCCAATTCGCATGGTTATAAGGATACAGGAAATAGATCGTTAAAATTCCGAAAGAATATCGCGTCCCTTTTTTGAGTAGCCTATCGATTTCTTATTCCAACGCTGACAGCCAATGTCACCGTTTATTGGACTGAATTTGCAGATTAGAAAGCCTGCGGTCTGGCGTCCTTCCAAATGAGCAGCCTGGTTTGAAACCAGCAGCCTGGTTTGAAATGGGCAGAGTGTGATGGACGAAGTCTTGGTAAGAAAAAAGGGAACGCCAAAGTGTTTGAAGTAGTGTGCAAAGCACGTCTTCATCCCGACACACTGACGGCCAATTACAAATCCGGTGGATCTTCCCAACAAGGGTGAAAAAACTGCCACACATTGGACCTTTCACTGCTAACTTTGTGAAGTAGAAAGTGAACAACCTTTGCATAAATATTAATTGACTCCGCTCTCTCAGTGGCCAGGAATGTTGCTTGCTGTCCTAATGCCTTCTGTTGATTGGTAGATACGATGTGCGCATCAACTGTGTGAGCTCTCCCGCACCGAAGCACTATTATATTAGTAGGAGCACCACCATCTCAGTAAATGAACACCCACTTTTCGCAATCGGTGCCAGAGTGTAGGAAACCCAATGAGACGTCAGATACGACAGCCAGATAGCACTGAGATGGCATTGGGAAGGCGGGATGACTATTCCTCCTCCTCCTTTTTCTATGCTTTATGATTAGCAAAGATATTGCTGGATGAATGTAAGGGTGAGTAGGGAAAAGAAGTGCCCTGTATGCACTTAAGAAGAAATCTTAAAGATAATTTGCCCAACTAATGTAGGCTACATCTGACTTGCCTCAAATTATTTACTGAATAAAATGCGTCATAATAATAATAATAATTATTATTCTACGACTACTACTACTACTACAACTACTACTAAATAATTATTCTTCAAGCAGCTCGTGGCTGCTCCCTACTGGTGTTCTCTGGAACATTGCAATAATTGTAACCGTGATCTTGGGAGATTTTACACAAGAAGGTAGGAGGGGTGGTTGAAGAATAGATCGATATTTTTTTCGATGGAAATTATGTGTGATAAAAATCGTCCTTTCACTCCACCAATTCACATCAAAGAGGTTGTTGCTTCTCATGCATGCTGGCCTGATACAAAGGAGGGTTAGGTGACAGTGCTAGAGAGTGCAATGTAAGTGAGCTGGAATGGACACTAGGCTGTGTAGCCTTACTGAGGTATTTTGCATTGAAGATACTTATGTAGGGAGAACATATCTGTACCACATTTATTACACAAGGTGACAGTCAGTATTGTTCTCTGAATTGAAAAATGTTGACAAATTTGACTTATGCCCTTTTGGGAGGTAAAGTAAGAGATTCTAGATTGTGAGCCACTGAGATATGTCTCCTTTTATTAGAGAGTCTCATTCATCATACTCCTCAAACACACCAGAAATATCTGCACCACAGCAATGCCTGGACAACAATAAATGGAGGGCTCATCGCTCTCAAAGCAGAATGGCAGGGGTCATTTTACAGCATCTGGAAGTATGAGAGAATATGCTTATTTGGCCAAATTTCTCTTCCCATCACATCTCTAAGATCGTGTAACCAGCAGTTTGGCAAATCAAACAGTGGCTGAAATGACTGAGTAAGGAGGAAAAAAGATTAGACTAAAGATATTTTATTGCCAAAACGCAATAATCCTGGAGTAGTGAACAAAAAAAATCAAAGTATGGCTCTTTTGTGTTAGACCCATGGCCTCCCACAGGACAGGAAATGCTGAACAATCCAATAGGACATCTCTTACACAGAGAAAGGCAGATAAATCACACCCTTCCTTTTTTTTCTTAGCAGCTGTGGTACATACTGTACAGCCACTTCAGCATACAAGTATGTTTTGTTATAGTATCGTTATGTAAAGGTAACTGCCAAAAAGAATGGAAACACTTGAGTAAACGAGGGATACAAAGTCTATTGAAAGCAGGTGCTTCCACACAGGTGTGGTTCCTGAGTTAATTAAGCAATTAACATCCCATCATGCTTAGGGTCATGTATAAAAACGCTGGACTGGCCATTATTTTGGCTACCATTGCTATGCCCCCATAGGATGACAATGCCCCCATCCACAGGGTACGAGTGGCCACTGAATGGTTTGATGAGTATGAGCAGCACCTTGGACAGCGTTTTCGAACTGTTTTCAACAAAACACCAAATTATGGAGTTTATTGTGAGAGAATGGTGTCCCTCCAATAAAGTTCCAGAAACGTGTCAAATCTATGCCAAGGTGCAGCATTAAAACTGTTCTCATTCTATCAATCAAATTAATTTATAAAGCCCTTCTTACATCAGCTGATGCCACAAAGTGCTGTACAGAAACCCAGCATAAACCCCAAACAGCAAGCAATGCAGGTGTAGAAGCACGGTGGCTGGGGGAAAACTCCCTAGAAAGGTCCAAACCTAGGAGGAAACCTAGAGAGGAACCAGGCTATGAGGGGTGGCCAGTCCTCTTCTGGCTGTGCCGGGTGGAGATTATAACAGAACATGGCCAAGATGTTCAAATGTTCATAGATGACCAGCAGGGTCAGATAATACAGTTTTTCTCAATTGCTAAAACACCATTTCTGAAAATTGCTCCATTTCCTGAAAACATTCAACACAAAACCTCATCTTCAAGCACTATTTACATAACCTCTGACTCCTCTCGCAAAATGAAACATTCGCCTCAAAACAGTTTTACCTGTGTTGAAAGTCAAACACTGCTCTCAAATCATAAACAAAGTGATATAAATGATATACACTCTCAAGCAGTCAGTAAATAATACACCCGAAAAATAGAAAAGACATTGTTCAAAACATACAATTCTCAGGGACAAGTACATCTTTTATCTAAAAAAATATTCATAATTTTCCGTAATTGTCTTTGATGAATGAAAACATGTTCTATCATAGTAGCTCAAAATTTATCAGAAATTACTACTCTGTTTTGCTCTTTGCAATTTTGTGTTTTGTTTTTCCTCCTCCTTGTACCCCTATTTTTACAGTACTGTACCCTGCATCTCACAAACTTGTCCTTGTCTCTGTGATACTGTAATTCTTGTTCTTTGTTGATATGAACCTGCAACCAGTCAAAATCTATTGATCAGTCAGTACTGTTACAGTTTTTCTCAGTCGCTTTGGTGCATTTTTCACATCATCCCTAACATGTGCAAAATAATAAGTGCATTTCTCAGAACAATTTGTACAAACTGCAATATACAATAGATATGTTTCTAAAGCTAGTCAGTCACTAAAAATCCTTAGTACATCTCTCAAAAGTGAATATTCATGCCAATGATCATGTCAGTGTCATCAGAATGATAAGTCATTGAGTCATTGTTCACAAACAAGGTCTTCAAAATGTTTAGGCATGTTGTCAATGTAACTGTGTACTTTGACAGTATTACCTGATGTAAACTTAGGCTGCAGTTTGGATGACAGTTACTGTATTGAAAATGCACAAGGCTGCACTTCTATGGCATATATCAATTTCAACAGTACTATTTACATATTACTGTATGTGGGTTATTGATTGAAAGAGACTGGACAACCCAAGGGGCACAAAGGAACAAAAAACAAAATTAGAAAGAAACACAGGAAACCACCCCTAAGGCACAACTTTGCCCGCAGCACTGTTGTGCTGTCTCTACACATTCAGACGTTCCTGTCTGTCGGCCCACATATTCTCATCCACATCACACCAGATATTTTCCCTTCTAATGCAACGTGGAAAGAATCTTTTGGAATACCTTATCCATCCTCTGCAGGCGTCTACTGTGATGTCCTCACATGCTGCATCCATTGCAGCCAGCAGGGTCATCTGTGTGTGTGGCTGATGATTGCACACCTTCCACCTCCATGCTGAAAAGAACTCCTCAATTGGGTTAAGGAATGGTGAATAAGGTGGGAGGAATTCTATGAGCATCCTCGGGTGGGTCACAAACCATTGCCTTATGATGTTTGATCGATGGAAACTCACATTATCACAAATGACCACATACTTTGGCAAATGATCTCTAAACAGACCCCTCTCATCATCAGGGATGAGAGCCCTGTAGAGAGTCTCTAAAAGGTTGAGTAGATGCTGGGTGTTGTATGGCCCTATAAGGGGGATATGGGTTAGGACACCATGCTCCGAAATAGCAGCACACATGGTGATATTTCCTCCCAGTTGGCCTGGCAAATCCACAGTAGCTCTGTGACCGATGATATTCCAACCCCACCTTCTGCATTTGGTCAGGTTGAAGCCAGCCTCATCCACGTATACAAAGTTGTGAGAGGGTTCACTTGATTCCAACTCCATTATACGCTATATCTCAGAACACACAGTTGAATTTGTTTTGGTAAGGAAGAGTGACATAGAATGTACATATATTGCATGTTCCTTCCACAGCAATGGAAATGTATGCAGTTTATGCTTACTGTACTATGTATCACTATAAAATGTTGCTGTAAAGTAGTTACATAGATATATGTTTTACCTGTACATACGGGTACCGTAGCACCTTAACTCTGTCCTCATTCCTTTGGAATGGTACACGGTACAGCGGTTTCATACTCATCTGGTTTCTATGCAGCGTCCTGTCGATGGTTGAGATGCTAACCGTATGGATGTTTTCAAAGACATCGTTGTCTTCTATAATGGTCCTTTGTATTTCCCTGAGTCTCATGGCATTGTTTGCTCGGACCATGGTGCAAATAGCCTCCTCCTGTTGAGGTGTGAAAAGGCGTCCTCTGCCACCGGTTTGAGGTAATCTTGCAGTCCTATGTGGGGAAAAATGCAGTGATGCATCGCACACTTTCACATAGACAAAAACTATGCGAACACACATTTTACTGTAAAACATACAGGTGGGTGCATGTAAGGTGCAGTATGTATGTGTATAGAGTATATTTCTGTATGCTGTGAAATACAAGTGGACTACTGTAATATGAAGCATTGTAGGAAGTATACAGTATACTGCTTATATACAGTAACAGTGCACTGTACATTGGTGGACATACCTGTTCTCTCTTCGAAACGTTTGAACTATTGAGGACACAGTTGATCTCCCAATATTCAGCTGCACCCTTCGACCCGCCTCAGCCATTGTAAGGCCATGATTGACAACATGGTCTACAATAGTGGCCCTTATGTCATCAGATATGCGCCTATGTCCTCTTCTGCCTCTGTTTTGCCTTCCACCACGCATCCTTGCTCCTCTTCTTCCTCCTCTTGGCTGTTGACCCTGTTCGTTTCCTGGTCCATCCATTATTGGAAAATTGCAACTCTGTGTTGTGGTCTGTCTATATATGCTTGCCAATTGATTCTTCATGAGATGCACCTTTGAGCAATTTAGACAACTGGTTGATTAACACTTTACATTCCTTCATGAGTGAGGGTCAATTTCACCTGCACGATTCATCAATTCACGTTTTTGTACAAAAGGTCTAATAGAAATGTGTAAAACTATGCTTGACAGTTTATGACAAATAGTTCAACATTTTTGCATGTAATGGCTTATGCAAGGAACTAATGCCTAGATGTTTTGAGGGGTAAGACTATTCAACAAAGAACCATCTACTATATTTTGATCAACATGACATGAGCAATGGATAATGTGGAAAAAAGCTGACACTTGTACATTATCAATTGCAATTTGGTCAAAGGAATAAGAAATTGCTTTATTGATGTGCACAAGTGACTAGATGATTTGGAATTTGTACAAGTAGTATCAAGAATTGCACTTTTGATCTAAGAAATGCACCAAAGCGAATGAGAAAAACTGTAATAAATGGAAAGCACAATGTTCAGGGCCATACAATTTGTCCATTGTACAGTATACAGCCTACAATGCACTGTACTACAGTATCCATTCTCAGACTTTCTCCTTCCCACCTTCAACACCCTGTTTGCTCTCTGAACTTATATTGGTTGTGTCGCATCATTTGAAACAGGTTAAATCAATTTTGAGTAGTTGTGTTCAATCAATGACATATGTTCTCTATTTGTATTTGATTGTTGCCACTTGTGTTTACCAGTATGGATGACATGTGCATTAGAGTGCAGAATGTGTTTTGAGAATGAGAATGTGTTTAGAGTTTTGCTGAAAAGTCTAAGTGAGATCTGCAAATTGTGTTTTACCATGTGAAATGGTTTAAGGTATTGACAACAGACTGCATAATTAGCTAAATGAGTCCAGGCAACTGAGAAATTTGGGTTTTAGTGTTTTAGCAATAGAGAAAAACTGTAATAATCACAGTGGTTGTAGAGGGTACAACAGGTCAGCACCTCAGGAGTAAATGTTAGTTGGCTTTTCATAGCCGATCATTCAGAGTATCTCTACCGCACCTACTGTCTCTAGAGAGTTGAAAACCGCAGGTCTGCGACTAGGTAGCACGTCCGGTGAACAGGTCAGGGTTCCATAGCCACAAGCAGAACAGTTGAAACTGGTGCAGCAGCACAAACAGGTGGACTGGGAGACAGCAGGGAGTCATCAGGCCAGGTAGTTCTGAAGCATGGTCCTATGGCTCAGGTCCTGAGAGAGAGAGAGAGAGAGAGAGAGAGAGAGAGAGAGAGAGAGAGAGAGAGAGAGAGAGAGAGAGAGAGAGAGAGAGAGAGAGAGAGAGAGAGAGAGAGAGAGAGAGAGAGAGAGAGAGAGAGAGAGAGAGAGAGAGAGAGAGAGAGAGAGAGAGAGAGAGAGAGAGAGAGAGAGAGAGAGAGAGAGAGAGAGAGAGAGAGAGAGAGAGAGATGACTTAAATTCACACAGGACACCGGATAAGACAGGAGGAATACTCCAGATATAACAGACTGACCCTAGTCCCCTGACACAAACTATTGCAGCATAAATACTGGAGGCTGAGATAGGAGGGGTGCTGGCTTGTGGTGTCCCAACACCCTATTGAGACACTATTGATGGTGTTTCTTTTATTTTGTCAGTCATCTGTATATCCACTGCCATTAAAGTACTGTATCAGGGATCCTGCAGTCCACACATACGAGACATTTGGTTGTCTAGAAGTTCTAATAACTGTTGACATAATAATTATTGATTGGTAATGTAAGTCAACATTATATATAACAACTGGTTGATAACACCTAACTTGAAAGAATCCATTTTGCATAATGCATGTATTGGCATCAACAGGAGATGTGTATGAAACGTTCCAAAGTTCTTTGGTTACAGTGTGGGTTGTGGAATGTGGAGGTAGTTGGAGCCGGCCTAAGGGGATCACTATATCCAGGACTCATTGTCTCTTGGGTGCTTTTTATTTTTCTGGAGGAGTACAGTCTGTCTCAGAATGTCTGTGTTTTAAGATTAGGGAGAGATTTTTTACAGTAAATCCATTTGGATTGCATTCTTCAAAATTGGCATAAAATGGAATCCATATTTCAAAATGAACAGTTCATTTTTAGTTCCTGTCTTATCAAATTGTATCTATGCATTCATTAGAGAAAAATACTTGCTGTACAGGGCCGTAACCTCAACTCATCGATGTGGCAAATCCTTATTTGAAGTCATTATGAGCTTACTGGAAATGATATAATTTCCCATCGATACAGGTGGTTTACATTAATTAACTCCCTGCATGTTTTAGCCTCACACTGACATAATGAGCTGATGTGTTGCACCACAAAAGCACCACATAGTCACACAGTCACAGATGCAGTATGCAAAAGAAATGCAATGACAGCAGCCATGTCCAAGACCAAAGGTCATTCTTTGATTGAAATCAATCGATGATATAAATAATTAGCTAATGTCAGTAAACACAGTATTTATTGTAAACTATCACAAGAGGATGTCCGCACCGGGCTGTAGAGACATGCTGTCTGGCTAAGCGTCACTTCAGTGAGATGCTCAGAACACTTTGCTGAAGCCACACAAGACTCCCATGGTTAGGAAATGGCTGGAGTCTGTCAATGCGAAGGTGAAGTGATAGATATCAGGCCTTTATGTGATCGATAATGTTGACCAGCCTGCCATTCTGTGAACTAATTAGATGATAAAAAGTGATGGATGTGAATTAAATTCAGCTGGCCCATTAAAACAACCTCCTTTGGGCTTTGGATCATCATTTCTTGCTGACCTTTTAAATCCCCACTTTATTGTATGTGAATGCAATTAAATCAATTTGTTGGATGTTTGCAATGCAGCAGTTGGCTCCAAGGTTGTGGCCGGATAAGAGTGGCCTCTCTGTGCTTGAAAAGCCCACGGAAGACGGCAGAACAATTAAAGGTGTAAATATAAGGCAACGTCCTACATGGAAAGCAGTTGGAAAATGGACACTGGGTATTTTCCTCTATTCCACTGTAATAAATAAAACAAAGGATAAATCTCTATTGATCCTCATTCCAAACGCACAAGATAATGAGGTTTCACAAATTTGCCCTGATAAAAAAGTCACCGTCTAGGACCGCAAGAAAAGGGACAAATTATCCACAGTGGGGTTTGTTGGGCAAAATAATCCAATAACCTCAGAATGGGTCATACTGTATGTTCGATATAGCAACCAGTGAAGACCAAGAGACCAAACCTAGAGGGAGGACGGAGGCGGTCTGATACTCACGAAGCACCAGAGTTGAGATGTACATGTAACTGCCAAAATAAAGGAAACACCAACATAAAGTGTCTTAATAGAGCCAGAACTAGCTTCAATGCACCTTGGTATAGATTCTACAAGTGTCCAGAATCTCTCATAAGTGTTAAATTGAGTTGAGATCTGGTGACTGAGACACACGCACGCACACACACACACACACACACACACACACACACACACACACACACACACACACACACACACACACACTTTGAGAACCCTCTTTCAAAGTCATTGAGATCTCTTCTTGTCACATCTGCTCCTGCTACGCCCTCTGGTGTTCATCCTGTGTCTTCCTGACCTGCTGTTACTCCCTCTGTACACTCTCTCTCTCTCCCTCTCTGTGTGATTGTGTGGTTGGAGACAGGTGTGCTGGAGTCAGAGCAGATCCCTACCAGCTGCAACTCGTTCCATAATCAAGACCTCTACAAATACTCAGTCCTGCCACTTCCACTATGCCAGATCGTAATCTCTGCTCAGTCAGTTCATGATTCTAGGCATTTATTATTATTCAAGATCCTGTTATTCTGCCTGACACCGTTTATCCTCTCATTGCATACCACTCTGTCTCTGGCTCCTGTTCCACATCTCACCACCCAACTACCTTGCTCTAGATTTTACCACCACTACCTTGGATTCCCCTCAGGACCTGTTTACCCTGTTCTACTCAGCTAACTCCAACCTCAGTCTCCACATTTGTTTTTTCTGCAACTCATCCGAGTTTCCCCAGATCTGCTCTCCATATCTCCCTGTGTAACAATAAATATTTTGGTTAATTCATTCCTGTTTCATCCAAGTCTGCTCTTGGGTTCCCCTGTTTCATTCCGCCTAATACTTCTTCTAGCCGTGGTAGCCAAACTAATGGGCAACTGGGTCATTTTATACATGTCATCCTATGGGGGCATAGCAATGGTAGCCAAAATAATGTCCAGCCTTTTTATACATGACCCTAAGCATGATGGGATTTTAATTGCTTAATTAACTCAGGAACCACGCCTGTGTGAAGCATTTGCTTTCAATATACTTTGTATCCCTCAAGTGTTTCCTTTATTTTGTCAGTTACCTGTATTAGGCCTCTCCCACTGGATCACCATAGGGCCAACATCAGCAGGTCCTTGGGGGTCAGAACTTTTATCCCAGCTCTTGCTTCATTAAGGACTATGCTATGGGTTGTACTTTATCATATTGTTTCTGCCTGACAGACTTCATGGCAATTTGCAATACATTGTGTATGGTCAATCTGTCTTTGAGAGACAGAAGCATAATACCATCCCTAAACACAAGCATACCTTTACAGTATTAAGGGTCTGGCACATTGGTAAAACAGCAGGAGAGGATCAAGAAGAATGTTGAAAGAGACAATGGTCCAGAGATCTTTAGACTCATTTGGTCTGTTGATCCACTTCATGTGTCACTTAACATGGACTTTTTTTGGAATGGTTATAGTTATTTTCAGAGAAATAAGGTTCGTCTGGAAATGTTCAGATGGAAAAAAAAAGCTCCTTCAAAGAGTCTCACATTCAGAGAGAAGACCCCGTGAAATCACTTTGCTCCTAATGACCTATCATTGTGACGTCTGGGATTGATGACTTTCTATTTTCCCTTTCCGCTAAGTTCCACCTGGGGATCATGTCCCACACATCATCTCCTCCCTGGAGTGGTGGCATCAGGAAACACTCATCTCTTCCAGGGCGCTTTGGAGCTTCTACTTCCTCGTCCAGCATTATGCTGTGATGAGACGAGAACAACCTGTAAGGTGCTGCGATGGCTCCACTCCTCCTGAGTCCCAGCCAGTCAGCCATCCCTGAATCTGCATGACGTCCCCACGGTGCTGTGCGACCCGGTGCCTCCCAGATGTGGCTCCCTCAGCATAATTAAGGTGGGATCTGCCAGGGCTTCTGGGCCGGGGTCATTCATCAACCAGATCACCTGCAAGATTAATGTGTCCTCGCTGCAGCGCTGCAATGGATTGCTGCCACTTGCTGAGGTCATTAGCGCTGGCCTGCCGTACCACTGCAGAGGCACTCCCCGATCAGTGGAGAGGCAGATCTTCAGCTTTGCATACTAAATGAACAGTCCATCATCGCCTAATTAAGGGATTATTGGAGACATTTGTGTCCAGTCCCCCGGACAGTAAACCATAACTGAAGGGCAAACGAGATAGATGAACTCCACCTGCTTAGTAGCGCATTGCAAAGTAATAAAACTGCTGACAAAGATAAGTTACAAAGGAGAACTGGGAGGAGGGAGGGTGTCAACAACACACGACATTTAAAACCCGAAAGGATTCAGAGACACTATTTAATAATCCACCGACTCTCCGTTCAGCAGTAGGAATCTGGACTGCAACATTTTCCCAGGAATATCACATAAACAGGCTTAACATTATTCTTGCAGGCGCAGAAGGTGATCATAGCGCCCTGTCTATTCTTAATGAACATGCTTGGTTTGGGAGCACCGGAGGTAAGACAGGCTAATTATTATTCTCAGACATTAAGTGAACAGTGTATCTCACATACAGATCTCCAAGGTGCTCTGCAGCCTGTATGGGTACCCCTCATTAAAGAAGAATGGAGCATGGCAGTGCTCAAAAGACCAATTGCACAGTGTTGCTCAGAGCTACATGCGAATTGAATACTAATCACGAGGGATAAGTAAGGGTCGATTCCGACAACTCACATTCAAATCCCCCAGATAATTGCTTGCATTCAATTCTCACTCAAGATCAATTCAATCGGCTAAATTAATTAATTTAGTCACATTTTTGTGTGAGTGCCACCAAATCTATTTCTTCAACGTCATCAATTCCATCCTTTCAAACACCCCTCATTATTTTCATATTGAGAGTTGATTCATATACCAACAACATAGGGTGAGGGTTGGACCTGCTATTGCAACAAATCCTGATTTGTACAAATGATTCTTATTTCATATGAAATGGAAAATGGCTCATATTTTCCACTGAATTGACCTCTTGCTCTGAAGCTTTGACGAATTTCAGTGAAATCTGAAGATGACCCCAGTTTTGACGTGAAACAAAACAGCAGAGAAAAAGAGCATCCACTCGTTGTGTGAATCATCCCAGCTCCAACACACACAGCACAGAGAAGGCAAGGAGGGAGGGTTGGGCACGGCTTTGCCGGCTGTAAGCCTCCCAGTGAACGAGGCTTGTTTTTCATTGACTGTGTCAGGAATCAAGAGGGCTAATCCCTCTGAGAATTCAGATGAAAGTTTCAAAAGAAATAATGAAAGGCACACTGCCTGAGGGTGCATATCAGGGTGAACATACAGCAAGCTGGAGTGAAAAGCAGCAGCCACACACAACAAGCATACAGCAGAAAAACTGAATAAAACCAGCTTCCCCTGCCTGCCTGCCTGCCTCCCACCACCCCCACTACCAATTAAAAATATACATACTCACAATATTTCCCCAAGACATAAACAAATACGCACATCAAAAACTTGGCATGCTACTGCACAACAACAAAAAATCACAGCTTGTTTGCTCTCTCCATACGCAGCAGGAAAATCGGAATATGACCCTCAAATTGTCAAGCCAGTATAATGACAACATGGGATAATTGGCTGTTACAATTAGCTATACACCAAAAAGATGATCTTCCATCACATGCGTGTAGTATACATCTCATGCATGTGATGTTATTACAAAGACTCTTTGTAGCAGGAGGAAAATAGTAACTGAGCAGCATGTGTCTAGAATTTCATATTTACATATGGTACAGAACTTGTACTGCTTGTATGTGTGAAGTTGAAAGATTCACCAGTGTCTGGAGGCTATGCTTTATATCTATGCATCACTGTATGTGTGGTATAAGGGCACTGAGATATATCTTTTTTTGCGGGCGATATTCCCAACAGACCCTTTGCAGAACTCCATGAAGCGCTTCACTTTGAACTTCCAGAGCATGGCCTCTGACAACTACCATCCTCTCTGAATGTGTCTTATTTATCAGAAACACGATGCCAGTCTCGTTTCTCCCCTCAGATAGGGAGCACTGAGCCATGTCCAATGTGGTTCTCCAGTCTATGTCATTTACACAGCCTCAGTAGGCCACAGCATTCTTTTAGAGGGGGAGTAGTGGGCTGCAGAATGTATGGAGGTGTATGATTCATTGGGCATCTGTGGCCCTTTCAGGACCCCAGGCTAGGAGTCCTATAAAATGGTGAGTTCCACCTGGCCTTTTTATCATTTCTCATGTTATCTTAGAACTACAAGGTGAAAAAGTTGTTCTTGGTGAGGAAGATTTATCATCCTGAACCACCCTCAGAATCGACACCAGAGATCATCAGCTTTATCATTCTCTAGCAGTGATCATTTGCAGTCGGTGTTAAGCCATTTTTTTTTACAGGCGAATGATCTCTGAGACCTTAAAGGGATCAGCAGGGTCCCGATGACAACGAGACATGGAGCGCTTGATTTCTTCAGTAGAGCAGATGCGTTCAGGCGCAGATTTAGTGCATTACGTATCATATGCTACAGAATTCCATGAGCATAATTCTCTTTGACTTCCAGGGAAACAGAACATTGTGGTCCCTGTTTAAGTATTTAGTATGGATAAGACATGTGATGTACAGGGGGCTTTTCATCAAACACTAAGCATACAGAGATAGAGTACTGTTGTGTCTTTGGTTGCCCGGATTAAGTGATATGACATGCTATTCTATAAAATCCTTTCTCTGTAATTAATATTACCTGATTGAGCTAATCATGCAAATGTAATTAACTAGAAAGTCGGGGCACCACGAAAGAGTGTTTATAGAGCTGTTATCTTCCGAATAAACTCTGAGAGACCTAGTAGTATTTTACATCAATAGCAGTCAATATTAATCGTCACCTTATTTCAGTCTCATCTGAACATCGTAGAATTCTTGGTTATCTTCACGAACCCTGGCTAACAAGTTGAATCAGCAATACAAAATTGGGTTTAATTATTTATTTACTAAATACCTAACTAATCACACATAATTACATATACACAGAATGAATCATACCTTGATTACAAATTATGTCATAAAGGAAAACGGCGCTAGGGGACAGGACAGATATGACAGCTGGTTACACAAAGAAAAGGGGGTTGGGTTTGAGTGAAAGAGCGGGAAGACTGAGGAACAAAGGGAGAAGCTCTGCTATCGTAAATACAGTATCTTATGCATTCTAAATTACCGCCCATTTGAAAATGGAAAATTCAATAAATATTTACTCTGAGCGTCGCTTTGGTAGGTTGGTCGTAGATGCTGGCCATGTTGGCCAACAGAGATCTTCCTATCCTCGGATGAATGTCACTGGTGGTAAATTGGATACGTTGTAGTATTGTCGTTGTGTGTTAGACTGAATACGTTGTCCGTCCTTTCCTAGCCCACGTTTACAGCTGCTGTTGCTAACTCAACGGCTAGGATGTCTCACTTATTTAGTGAATAAGAGGTCAAAGTTTATACCATTCACAACAAAAGCTCACGCTGAGGTTGGCTTAGTTCTGTAGTTGACATGTTAGTCCTTTTCAATGTATGGACCGTCGTCCTATCGTCCTCGGAACAGAAGGTTACATTTTCGTCAAGGGCTTATATACAGTGCCTTGCGAAAGTATTCGGCCCCCTTGAACTTTGCGACCTTTTGCCACATTTCAGGCTTCAAACATAAAGATATAAAACTGTATTTTTTTGTGACGAATCAACAACAAGTGGGACACAATCATGAAGTGGAACGACATTTATTGGATATTTCTAACTTTTTTAACAAATCAAAAACTGAAAAATTGGGCGTGCAAAATTATTCAGCCCCCTTAAGTTAATACTTTGTAGCGCCACCTTTTGCTGTGATTACATCTGTAAGTCGCTTGGGGTATGTCTCTATCAGTTTTGCACATCGAGAGACTGAATTTTTTTCCCATTCCTCCTTGCAAAACAGCTCGAGCTCAGTGAGGTTGGATGGAGAGCATTTGTGAACAGCAGTTTTCAGTTCTTTCCACAGATTCTCGATTGGATTCAGGTCTGGAATTTGACTTGGCCATTCTAACACCTGGATATGTTTATTTTTGAACCCTTCCATTGTAGATTTTGCTTTATGTTTTGGATCATTGTCTTGTTGGAAGACAAATCTCCGTCCCAGTCTCAGGTCTTTTGCAGACTCCATCAGGTTTTCTTCCAGAATGGTCCTGTATTTGGCTCCATCCATCTTCCCATCAATTTTAACCATCTTCCCTGTCCCTGCTGAAGAAAAGCAGGCCCAAACCATGATGCTGCCACCACCATGTTTGACAGTGGGGATGGTGTGTTCAGGGTGATGAGCTGTGTTGCTTTTACGCCGAACATAACGTTTTGCATTGTTGCCAAAGAGTTCAATTTTAGTTTCATCTGATCAGAGCACCTTCTTCCACATGTTTGGTGTGTCTCCCAGGTGGCTTGTGGCAAACTTTAAACGACACTTTTTATGGATATCTTTAAGAAATGGCTTTCTTCTTGCCACTCTTCCATAAAGGCCAGATTTGTGCAATATACGACTGATTGTTGTCCTATGGACAGAGTCTCCCACCTCAGCTGTAGATCTCTGCAGTTCATCCAGAGTGATCATGGGCCTCTTGGCTGCATCTCTGATCAGTCTTCTCCTTGTATGAGCTGAAAGTTTAGAGGGACGGCCAGGTCTTGGTAGATTTGCAGTGGTCTGATACTCCTTCCATTTCAATATTATCGCTTGCACAGTGCTCCTTGGGATGTTTAAAGCTTGGGAAATCTTTTTGTATCCAAATCCGGCTTTAAACTTCTTCACAACAGTATCTCGGACCTGCCTGGTGTGTTCCTTGTTCTTCATGATGCTCTCTGCGCTTTTAACGGACCTCTGAGACTATCACAGTGCAAGTGCATTTATACGGAGACTTGATTACACACAGGTGGATTGTATTTATCATCATTAGTCATTTAGGTCAACATTGGATCATTCAGAGATCCTCACTGAACTTCTGGAGAGAGTTTGCTGCACTGAAAGTAAAGGGGTTGAATAATTTTGCACGCCCAATTTTTCAGTTTTTGATTTGTTAAAAAAGTTTGAAATATCCAATAAATGTCGTTCCACTTCATGATTGTGAAAAAAATACAGTTTTATATCTTTATGTTTGAAGCCTGAAATGTGGCAAAGGTCGCAAAGTTCAAGGGGGCCGAATACTTTCGCAAGGCACTGTAGTGGAGGGATATAACCCATGTCTCTTCCACAGGGGCGCACCACTGATTGAGCAGAGCTCTAACTTTATGAAAACTCAAATGTCTCATTTGGAAGCTAAAATTACATTTAATCTTTTCACAAATAGTGTCATATTTAAACATTTAAATTGCACAACAATTCCATGTGAATCTGTTAACTAGAATGTGTAGACTTTCCCAGATGCAGTTTATGTCGTCCTGCCATTAGTCATAATGTCTCAAATGACAACCGAACTGACATCATATTCATTAAGTACCAACGCATATTTTCAACTGGTTCTATTACCGAAATATGGTTCCTTGCCCCCACTTGTTTGATGTTCCCAGACTTTCTATGTTCAAGAGTCCTTCAGTAGAGTCAGAGAGAGAGAGGGAAGGGAGAAAGGTATTTATGGGGGGGTCATAAACCTTACCCACGGCCAACGTCATGACAGTACCTTTTCATATAGAGCCGTTGTATACCAGGCGAGTGGGAAGATACACATTTTCAGATGGCGAACTAAGAAATAGGATCTTGCCCACAGGAGTTGGATAACATATGGACGGAGGTGGTGAGTTTATCCACTGTGTTGCGAGAAAATATATAAAGATTAAGCTTTAGTTTTTCCAGTTCTACCCAGAATACTTTGCATTCTTATCGTTGAAGTGTGACATTTTGTGATGAAGAAAAAACGGTTTTAGCAACCAATTTACCAAAGACCAGACAGTTATTTCTAAACACAAAGATAAAAGACTATTTAAGCAATAATGCCTGAGGGCTTTTATAAAACGGTTGCCAACATATTTATACAAATATTAATGACAAATATGATTTTAATGAGTAAATGTGTTTTTGCCTTCTGATGTTGCTACCCAGACAGGCTGGTCGTTAGCTACTTTCTCATTTTTTGTCCTAGTCGTTAATTCTTATAATTCTTAATTCTATTCATTCGACATTGCTAAACAAATCATTATGTCGCTGGCTAGCAGAGATTCAATGACGACGAGAGACAAGAACCTCAATAAATAATCATTTTATAAATATCTAAATCGGCCTAAATAGGCAACAACTATAATGGTTGGCGAGTCAGAGCTAACCAAGCTAGTTAGTGATGTTAAAAGTGACGTTTCCGTTGATGGCACATGAGGGTAAGAACTGTCCATGGTCCTGGAGCTGGTTGGTGACAGCCAGTGCTTGCCTCTTCTTTGCTGGTATGGGAGAGATCGCATTAGTCAATTTATACATTATTGCACAGGTTGTAGAGGCAGACAGATAGGTTTATACAACCCCCAACTGTTGCAAACCAAATACTAACATTGAAAAATCATGTGTAGATGTTTTTTTCCAGAGGGAGATGAATTTCCTGCCTGGGCTGCGGGACATGATGATATTGTGTGGGAGTTGTTGTCAACCAATCAGCATCCAGGAACCAAACAACCCTTTTATATTTATGATTATTCAAATAATGTTTTTTGGTGATCCTATTGTGAGTACTCAAAAAGCTACATCTCTGTTTTGAAAAATAAGCAATTATTAGAGTTTCCTATTGAGCAGTTCAGGTAACACCCACTCCTCCCTCTAGCCAACAACATCAGGCATAATCCCTTTACTGAGAAGAAACACAATAACAAGTGGCATAATGCTTCCACTGCCTGTCGATTCCCTTTGATTGCTCTGCTTTAGGAGTTACAGCCTATTGCTGATGGTCATTGGATATGGCATGGAAGAATGGAGACTGTGTTGGGGCTGTGATACTATACTGGACCATGGCGTTTTGGGCCAGGTCACCCATGATACAAGTCAGTATTCGACGTCCATCCATGTCTGAGGACGTTGGGAGATGACCATCCATGTCTAAGGACGTTGGGAGATGACCATCCATGTCTGAAGACGTTGGGAGATGACCATCCATGTCTGAGGACGTTGGGAGATGACCATCCATGTCTGAGGACGTTGGGAGATGACCATCCATGTCTGAGGACGTTGGGAGATGACCATCCATGTCTGAGGACGTTGGGAGATGACCATCCATGTCTGAGGACGTTGGGAGATGACCATCCATGTCTGAAGACGTTGGGAGATGACCATCCATGTCTGAGGACGTTGGGAGATGACCATCCATGTCTGAGGACGTTGGGAGATGACCATCCATGTCTGAGGACGTTGGGAGATGACCATCCATGTCTGAGGACGTTGGGAGATGACCATCCATGTCTGAGGACGTTGGGAGATGACCATCCATGTCTGAAGACGTTGGGAGATGACCATCCATGTCTGAGGACGTTGGGAGATGACCATCCATGTCTGAGGACGTTGGGAGATGACCATCCATGTCTGAGGACGTTGGGAGATGACCATCCATGTCTGAGGACGTTGGGAGATGACCATCCATGTCTGAGGACGTTGGGAGATGACCATCCATGTCTGAGGACGTTGGGAGATGACCATCCATGTCTGAGGACGTTGGGAGATGACCATCCGTGTCTGAAGACGTTGGGAGATGACCATCCATGTCTGAGGACGTTGGGAGATGACCATCCATGTCTGAGGACGTTGGGAGATGACCATCCATGTCTGAGGACGTTGGGAGATGACCATCCATGTCTGAGGACGTTGGGAGATGACCATCCATGTCTGAAGACGTTGGGAGATGACCATCCATGTCTGAAGACGTTGGGAGATGACCATCCATGTCTGAGGACGTTGGGAGATGACCATCCATGTCTGAAGACGTTGGGAGATGACCATCCATGTCTGAGGACGTTGGGAGATGACCATCCATGTCTGAGGACGTTGGGAGATGACCATCCATGTCTGAAGACATTGGGAGATGACCATCCATGTCTGAGGACGTTGGGAGATGACCATCCATGTCTGAGGATGTTGGGAGATGACCATCCATGTCTGAGGACGTTGGGAGATGACCATCCATGTCTGAGGACGTTGGGAGATGACCATCCATGTCTGAGGACGTTGGGAGATGACCATCCATGTCTGAAGACGTTGGGAGATGACCATCCATGTCTGAGGACGTTGGGAGATGACCATCCATGTCTGAGGACGTTGGGAGATGACCATCCATGTCTGAGGACGTTGGGAGATGACCATCCATGTCTGAGGACGTTGGGAGATGACCATCCATGTCTGAAGACGTTGGGAGATGACCATCCATGTCTGAAGACGTTGGGAGATGACCATCCATGTCTGAGGACGTTGGGAGATGACCATCCATGTCTGAAGACGTTGGGAGATGACCATCCATGTCTGAGGACGTTGGGAGATGACCATCCATGTCTGAAGACGTTGGGAGATGACCATCCATGTCTGAAGACGTTGGGAGATGACCATCCATGTCTGAAGACGTTGGGAGATGACCATCCATGTCTGAGGACGTTGGGAGATGACCATCCATGACTGAAGACGTTGGGAGATGACCATCCATGTCTGAGGACGTTGGGAGATGACCATCCATGTCTGAAGATGTTGGGAAATGACCATCCATGTCTGAGGACGTTGGGAGATGACCATCCATGTCTGAGGACGTTGGGAGATGACTATCCATGTCTGAGAACGTTGGGAGATGACGTGGAAACTGGCACGAGGGGCAACAGTGAGCGCTTTCACCTTCAAGTAGGTTTCGGTTTTGCAATGGCATTGTGTACTGGGATAGTGGATGGGCATAAGCATATGCCTCTAATTCCAAAGGTTGCAAGTTTGAATCTAGTTATATAAAAGTTGTTTTTGAGATTTTTGTTTTAAGCCTAAACTTAACCTTAACCAACAACTTAGAAATGTGACATTTGATAAACATGGATAACCATCTCATTCAGACGTGAGACTGTGAGAGCAAGTTGGGCGTTTTGGCAATGTGAGCCGCTGATTGATTCATGGAAACATTGGTTCACAACAACATAAATAGAACCAGCATTGCCAAGCTGTTCTACACACAGTTTATTAACAGCCAACTTTAATGACAGAATAAACCCTCCATAATGCTTATCCGCTATGTATTAAAACTTGCATTCCATGTCTGGACAAGGCTTTCAAGGATGACAAAAGATTGATACTTTTAGAAAGCATCATTATGGCAGAGACAGGATGGGACTTATTAAAGACCAATGTACTGCTTCCTCTTACTGCAGTCTTTATATTGGCATTGATTTGACCACTAATGACTACTTTAGCGATGACTCAAATCGTTCAGAGAATTCACATTCAGAGAGTCACCATATTCCATCCACGCGTCAGATTGGTATGCATATAAAGCCCCTTTTGTCATTGTCAAAAGGAGAAAAGGAAAAGAGAAGAAAAAAACTAAGAAATATTCCACAAACATCCCCAAGGTCACACAGAACTCAAGGAACCTGAGAAAGACCTTTCATTCATTCATTCCATCCACGTCCTGGATGGAAAGCAACACAAGCCATATCATCAATTCATGAGCCTCTCAACTGTCCAATTAGCCTTATCTGTGCTTTGCAAGAACAAAAATGTGTCATTCAAAAGAGAAATGTGATAGAAATGTGAGAATGTAACTGTCCCCAGAGTCAAGATCAGAGTGTATTACCTATTTAATTACTAATGATATAATAATTCCAATGCACTGCTTATGTCAGAGACTGTTTTATACTATGGAAGATACTCCAAATGACAAACGAAGATTTCAATTAAAGATGGCTTTCATGAATGAAAATGATCCTGCTCTGTTCCTCCATCCTTTTATGATTAACAGCAATATCGGGAAAGAAAAGTGGTGTACATTCTAAAGTAACATACATTAGAAAGCAGCATACATCGGAGGCCATAGTGGCCAATGGCACTGATTGGAACACTGCCCTGCAAAAGGGTGCTGTCCTTCAAACTTTCAAACAAAGATCTACCCCAATACGCTTGGTAATACGTGCGTTTGCAAAGTTAATGAATAGACGAAGAGACCCATCTCAGAGCACGGTGTTAATTTTTGGACATCATCATGGTAAGTAAGTAGGTAGGTACTGTGCATTCGGAAAGTATTCAGACCCCTTCACTTTTTCCACATTTTGTTACGTTACAGTCTTATTCTAACATCGATTCAATCAAATAAATCCTCATCAATCTACGCACAATACCTCATAAAACTTTCCGAATGCATTGTAAGTAAGTAAGCCTTATCTAAGCCAGAGTGGTCTGTATCCTCATACGTCCATGGAATTCCCACTGTCAATGTTTAGTTGGCAAACCATTAAATTCCATGTGAGTTACGATCTAGGGGATTGCATGAGATTGGACATTTGATCCACAGTTCTGGCTCTGTGGTGACAAAATACCATGGCACTTATTGTAAAAATAAAGGTGTTGACTCTGGTGTGCTGGCTAAATGCCCAACCTGGCTCCTCCAATTTTCATGGTCATCTAATCATCTCCAGATTCAATTGGTGCAATCATTCCTCACCTCTCCACTGTGATATGTGGTAAGCCACATTTTGGTGGGAGATTTACCTTGGTGGTGGATGGAAAGTTAACTCAATGGAGATTTAGTGAAAAGCACAGTAAATACAATCCAGCAACAGTAGATACTGGTAACATGGTCCAAAATATATGTACAAAGTTGTTTCATGTGTTTCACATTCAGAAAGAAACATACTTCTCTACACATTCATAATACATGCCAAGCTTCCTTAGGCATGAAGGAAACATGGGAAACAATTCGCCATTCCTCCACAGGCGATCCGCATCCCCCTGGGCAGGTGCCGCTTGCTGTGAGAGTGTATAAATGATCCACCGGGAAGTTTGTTGGGCGTGTTGACACTAGTCATAAACCCTGCTGACAGGTGGCCATGGCTCTCTACTTCTTCATCAGCTAGCTTCCCCTGGACAACCACAGAGGAAGGCTGAGAGCTGAAGTCATCCACATCACATCCGTACTGCAGATGAGCACACCCTGGTCAACACAGACACAACCCAAAGTACTATACGTGATTGATTGGATTCCACTGACCCAAATAAACATTGATTTGTTTCAGCGATCTTTGCCTCAAGAAATACTGTGTTCTCGTGCAGTATGATGAATATACACTGAGTGTACAAAACATTAGGAACACCTTCCTAATATTGAGTTGCACCCCCTTTTCCCCTCAGAACAGCCTCAATTCGTTGGGGCATGGACTCTACAAGGTGTTGAAAGTGTTCCGCAGGGATGCTGGCCCATGTTGACTCCAATGCTTCTCACAGTTGTCAAGTTGGCTGGTAGTGAATCTCTACTTCAAATAGCTCATTCCATCTCATCCCACAGATGCTCAATTGGATTGAGATCTGGTGACTAGGCAGGCCACTGCAGTAAGCTGAATTCACAGTCATGTTTGTGGAACCATTCCTGGACAATCCTAGCCTTGTGGCATGGGGCTTTATCCTGCTGAAAAAATCTATTCACAGATAGATACACTGCTGCCATGAAGGGATGCACCTGATTGGCAATGATGTTCAGATATCCTGTGGCATTCAAACGTTGCTCCACTTTTATCAAGGGGCCCAATGTGAGTCGTGACAACAAACCCCACACCATCACACCATCACCACCAGCCTGCAATGTTGACACGTGACATGATGGATGCATGTACTCATGTGGTTTTCTCCATACCCTAGTCCTCCTGTCAGCTTGAAACAGCAGGAACCAGGATTCACCAGACCAGGCAATGTTTTTCCAATTCTTCAGTGTCCAGTGTTCTTCGTTCCTTAGCCCACTGCAACTGCAGTTTCTTCCTGAAAGAAGTGGAACTCTGTAAGGTCGTCGGCTGCCATACCCCATTCGTGTCAAGGTACGACGAGTTCATTATTTTATAGGTCTTTGGGCACTAATGCTGTACTGGACCTGTCAGTTGACTAACTGTAGCCCGTCTGTTGCTCTGCACAATTTGTGTCAGACTCCTTCGTCCTTTGGGTGGTGGACCATTCTTGATACACACGGGAATCAGGTGCAGTTCTTGACACACTTCATACAATAGACTGTGATGCCCTTTGGCATGTGTTAGGCAGATGTGCCAAATTGTACTGCTTACCTTGACGATGTGGTTATACATTCGTCTACTTGGTCTGATCATCTCTCCACTTTGAGAAGTGTGTTTCAGCGGTTGGAGAATGCTTCTTTAACCCTCAATTTGGCCAAATGTGAGTTTGGGAAGGCTACTGTGACTTACTTAGGGAAACCAGTGGGACAAGGTCAAGTGCGCCCAGTATCTGGCAAAGTGGAAGCAATTGTTGCTTTTCCTGCTCCCACGACTCGCCGCCAGTTGCGCAGAGTCCTAGGGATGGTCGGGTACTATCGTACATTCTGTAAGAATTTCTTGACGGTAGTAGCTCCCCTTTCATCTCTGTTTAGTCCCAAGGTACCATTTAAGTGGTCCAAGGACTGTAACTATGCTTTTGAGTCCGCTAAAGCGCTACTTTGTTGGAGGTAGATGCTAGTATAGTGGGGGTGAGTGCGGTTCTCTTACAGGAAGATGAAGACAGAGTGGATCGGCCTGTCAGTTTCTTCTCCCGTAAGTTCAACTCGTGTCAGTCAAGGTACTCTACAATTGAACAAGAGACGCTGGCTTTATTGCTAGCCTTACAGTTCTTTGAGGTATATGTGGGCTCCAGTGCCTTGCCTGTAATGGTCTACACGGACCATAATCCATTGATGTTCTTGAAGCAAATGTACAATCAGAACCGCCGCCTTATGCGGTGGGCTCTGATTGTACAAGGATATAATGTAAAGATAGCCTATGTGAAGGGCTCTGCAAATGTGGTTGCCGACGCTCTATCACGAGTTTAGTAACTGGGGATGCGATATGGTTTTTGTTATTACAAACTGTATGTTTGCAATTTTGTGGTGGGCGTGTTACGTTCCCCAGTTTCTGTGTTGTAGTTTGTGTATTTGAGTGTGTTTCAGGAGATGGCTTCTTGAAATCCCCCAGCTGCTGATTGGTCGACTCCACGATTAATTGGAGAGCTGAACCCGCCCCCTTGTCAGGGCACAGCTGTCTCCAATTTCCAATGCCTTCTGAAGCTATAAAAGCCAGTGTTCTGTTGTTCAGGGGAGAGATTGATTGTGATATAGATCATTGCTGAGAGAGGAGGTTGATGGCTGAGGGTTATAGCATGTTGGTCGTTGGTATGTATTGTGTTAGTTGTTGCTGGGAGCAGTTGGTATGTTCTGTGTGAGTTTGTTGCTCAGTTAGCTTATTTGATGTCCTTTGTTTCTTAGTTTGTTTGAGAAATTGTTTGTTCTCCTGTACTATTTGTTCACAGGGGGGAAGGGGAAGGCACCTAGGGAGTGCTTAGGCAAGAGGCCCGCGGGCATACATATAACCGTAGTATATTCACTGTCTAGGCCCACTAGGTAAGACCTGGGTGGACAACCCCCTGTATTTTGGTTAGGGCACCAGGTGGTGCTAAATTAGGTAAGTAGTGGTTAGGCAGGTAAGATAGGAGAGGGGGCTTTGATATTTACTTTCTTTGCTTTGGCTCCGTCCAGCCCCTTTTCCATATTACCGTGTAAAGGAATGAAGTCCTTGTAAACGGTACCACATTCTGCCTTTTGTCATCCTTACTCACACCTACAGTCCATACCTCTTTCCCTTCACGGAGAGTTGAGTTGCAGCAGGGTGTTGCGTTCCCTCTTCACAGAGGCGTGCGTAACAGTGGGCCTTGCACCTACTGCCATACCTCGTTCAAAGGCACTTAAATATTTTGCCCATTCACCCTCTGGATGACAGATATACTCAATCCATGTCTCAATTGCCTCAAGGCTTAAAAATGATTATTTAACCTTTCTCCTCTCCTTCAACCTACACTGATTGAAGTGGGTTTAACAGGGGTGGCAGCGTAGCCTAGTGGTTAGAGCGTTGGACTGGTAACTGAAAGGTTGCAAGATCGAATCCCCGAGCTGACAAGGTAAACATCTGTTATTCTGCCCCTGAACAAGGCACTGTTCCTAGGCCGTCATTGAAAATAAGAATATGTTCTTAACTGACTTGCGTAGTTAAACAAAGTTTTTAAAAAAAACATAAAACTGGTGACATCAATAAGGGATCAAAGCTTTCACCTGGTCAGTCTATGTTGTGGAAAGAGCAGGTGTTCCTAATGTTTCATACACTCAGTGTATGCTATGAAATTAGGGGGAAAAATTACAAGAGACACATTAACTAAAAGTTACTTACTTTGTCTGGTAGCTTGACGGAGCTGTTCTGGAGGGGGCCAGAACTTCAAGTTCCTTGGTGCCCACTAAGGACTTAACATGGTCCACACACAACCGTGCAGTCTTGAAGAGGGCACGGCAGCGCCTCTTCCCCCTCAGGAGGCTGAAAAGATTTGACATGGGCCCTAAGATCCTCAAAAAGTTATACAGCTGCACCATCGAGAGCAACTTGACTGGCTGCATCATATGGCAATTGCACCGCCCTTGACCGCAAAGTGTTACAAAGAGTGGTGTGGACAGCCCAGTATATCACTGGGGCCGAGCTCCCTTCCATTCAGGACCTCTATATCAGGCGGTGTCAGAGGAAGGCCCGAAAAATGTCCCCCCTCAAATATGCTCACTCTGCTACCGTCCGGCAAATGGTACCAGAGCATCAGCTCTTGGACCAACAGGCTCCGAGACAGCTTTGTCCCCAAAGCCATAAGACTGCTAAATAGCCAGACTGCTAAATAGTCAATTAATGGTACACAAACTATTTGCACTGACCCTACGCACACTAGAATTTATATACACACCATATACACACGCACTAGACTTTATATACACACCATATACACACTCACTCACTCACACACACTACACTGTTACACTGACACAAAACCCTCGTAAATTCACAAGCCCTATATACGCACATACATATATCGACACAAGACAAACACACATACATACACACATGCACACTCACACACTTTTACAATCATCATTTGCTGGTGCTACTGTATTCTTTATTTGACTCTTATTATCTACCTGAATGCCTAGTCACTTTGCCCTGCATTCATGTACAAATCTACTTCAAATACCTCATACCTCCTCCGCACATTGATCTGGTACTGGTACTCCCTATATGGAGTATAGCTCCATTCTCGTGTATTTTGTCTTAGTTCCTATTTTATTTGTATTATTATGTTTAAACTCTGCATCGTTGGGAAAGGTTCATAAGCAATTTCACTGTAAAGTCTACACCAGTTGTAATTGGCGCATGTGATTAAGGAAATTGTATTTGATTTGAGATGTATTCTGAACCATGCAATGTGACACATGCTTTTTTTGTTGCTATATAGGCAACACTGATTGAATTTCTCTACTGCTGCTTAATATTTCACATAAGATTACTGTGATTACCATTGTAAGCACAACCCTGAGTCGACAAAGTTGCACTCAAGCAGGTTAATTATCATTTGGCACTGCAGAGCGATCATTTTTCTGTAATGGAATTCTATGCTAGGGAGTTTTAAATAATGCATTATGGTGTGTATGCTTTGCAGCAGAATATTGTAATACTGTACATTTGGTTACATTGAGACGAATGGGGTGTGGCCAGGTTTATCTGGAAAATATGGCTGAGCTGAGGCAGGTTGGTTTAATGAGGGCCAAATAGACTGGATCATTTTGTATGTACTCTCCTAATCCCTCAGAGAGGTCCCGGTCACTTGGCAGCCAACCGTTGTCTTCTGAAAAGGAACTCTTAGCTAAATACTTAGGTAGGTTTTAAGTTTTCTCTAGGTCATAATTTATTGCTGGACGGCAGCAAATGTCTGATCGCTTGTTAAAAAGCCTCCAAATGTTCGGACCCGGGCGATGACATTCATTATTTTCATCGTTTCCTCTTGTGCTAACCATTTGATCTCAAGTACATACTTTAATAACTTTTCCATAAAAATAAATGGCATGGGGGATTGTGTTAGCAGCAGTCTCTTTCCTCGGGGGCATTAGGGACAAAACGCTTGTGATTAATAATTCATATTTCCTATTTGATCCCCATCATCATAGAAATTGTTTCCTCCAGCTTTATCCCCTTCGGTCCCAAAAACTGCAGTCTCCTGAGCCCTGCACACCTCGCCTGTCCTGTAAATGAACACATTAATAATGTTTCTATTGCCCTTGCTATTGATATGTACTGCAGTTCGTAGACCCGTGTGTTGTTGGGAGATGGGAAATAGGAGAAAAAAACACACCAATTGCGAGTGCAGATAGACTTCAAGTACCTGGATTAGATATCATCTAGCAGTGTTATTACCGAGAGCACCCTCCTTGTGTGAAGTCATTGAGCTCAGGAGGGATCTGCCTTAGCAGAATGAGCCCAGGCCCTGACCATGGTTCACATCATAACACCTAGGTGCTCTGAGGGAACATTTCCCTTAACACACCCTCAAGGTCAGATGATCCAGGACAAAGAATTGAAGCGAAATGGATTGTAGAACGAAAATCAAAGGTTGTGAGTTCAAATCTCATCATGGACATCTTGAGCATGTTAGCTATTTAGAAACTTTTCAACTACTTACTACTTTTCAGCTACTTTTCAGCTACTTAGCATGTTAGCTAACCCTTCCTCTAACCCTAACCTTAACCCATTTAACTAACCCTTCCCCTAACACTAACCTTAACCCTTTAACCCAACTCCTGAATTTAAACTTAACCCTAACCTTAACCCTAACCCCTGGCCTAGCTAACGTTAGCCACTTAGCTAGAATTCGTACACGTCATAAGTTTATCAAATTCGTAACATATTGTGCATTTGTAAATTTGTAACACATACGCATTGTAATTTTTCACATATCATACAAAACGGGTGATGGACATCCACAAATGAATACATATCATACGAACATTAGATATCATACTAAATGGAGTATCTCAAATTTACCTATAGAATAATAAGAAATGCTCTGAGACCAGGTTGCATTATGAGACAAAGCCAATCCATATCCCAGCCTTCCACTTATCCTCAGCTAAAATCCATGGAAACAATCAGTGATGTTCTTATACATCTGTCCCTATGCTAGTGGGGCATCCATCACTTAATCCAATTCAAGGGAAAGTTTCATTCTTTATGTTACCTAATTCAATTCCATGTATTTACGGCCTTGCTGTATTTAAGGCATGGCTGAGTGGCACACAGATGTCTGTTTAGGACTCTTGCTCCTGTGATGTGCCAGGTTCCTGCCTGTCTTTCAGGGCTTAATGGGAAACCCTAATGGTAGGGCAGAGATTGGAGATTAAAACAAATAGGTGCATTTAAAAAGCTATCTGAAAAAGGTTTGCAGCACATTGGTCATCTCGTATTAAATTGAGGCCCGGGTTGTTATAAACCTCGGAGGAAATGATGCTTCAGAATTGAGAGTAGTACATTTTTAGACAGAAAATCATGACTGTATTGGTTAGTGTTCTAAGTATTTAATCAAAACAGAATAGAATTCAAATTGTCAGGGGAAATGGATAATTGCAGTATATCTCATATTCTTGAATTATTGTGGCTTTTAAGTCAGTCAGGAAGGTAAATATACATGGGAAGGTACATGATCGTGGATGGATGGATGTTAATATCCTCGTGGCAATGCTGTAGTCTTCAGATGTATCATTTGGGGATTATTGAGAGAGACAAAACCATAACGTTGAGGCCACATAAAATCCATATTCACCAAAAAGTATACAGATGTATGGTCATAAACAACATGGCATCTGTTGCCTATAACCACACATTTCCTAACGCAATAAAGCTGTAAAACACATATAAATTCAGACCGACTGATACTGAGATGTATACACGTCCAGGACGACATTCCCTCTGAAAATAAATAACTCCGCTGGACACACGTCCACAGTAATGTCAATCAAAACAACCTCTTCTATTTCACCATCATAAAAAATATATAATTCCATCATAAAACATGGATCGATATCAATAATATAACCTCCTGTACAAATACCACCATTTTGAATGTGCAACACAGTTTATTCCGATTTATGAGATTTCCATCAGCCTTCCCAGTAAAGTCGGTGCAGTTCATTCAACAAAAGCTCAAATCTATGACTGCTCTTATGTTTGTAGCTGACATTCAGCCCTGGCAGTTGTCATCTTTGTTCTGTCCACATTGAACATCTGAGTAGTTGGCTTACTGAATACTAAAGGCTTCTCTCTGACCCAGTTGGAACTTTATTCTTTAAAGATACGCCGTGCTTGATGGTAACTGGCAGATGTGCTATCTCCTTCATTTCTGATGATCAAAGGTATGCCTTGTGATACATGTTCACATCACATTATCAATAGATATTGGCGGCGACAAGGTCTAATTGAACTGGTGAAGTTTGCTGTCCGTTCCCAGCACACAGCTTTGGTAGAGCTCCAGCTGTCCCTCCCATTTCATGTAAAAAGGAAATATATATTTTTTTGTTAATTGTGGAAGGAACACAAACTTTTGAAGGCCAGATTTTTTATATGATTGATCTTAACTCGTGCGTGCAATCTACGCCCCTACACACTGAACTAAACAATTTGCTTTGAGAATTCCAGAAAATAACATGTGCTCCTCTCTCAGAAAAACCCATGCCAGGCAAGCGAAAATAAATGTAGTATTCCCGGAGGTTAAGGAAGACTAGTGATACCTGACAAGCAGAGTTTGAGAGAAATAAGTCATCTGTTTTTGAGTGCTTTCAATGCATCGGTAAGTAACGGCATAGAGAAACCACCTGTAATGCACTGTGAATGTATTTGTAATCATGTATTCAACTGTAAAAGCTGCTACAATATTAGGAGTTGTGAGCTGTACAAAATGCTTATTGCATTGGTGCATTTACAATGAATATGCCACATCAGTGTGTTACAGAGGCATCTGAGTTCAGTGCAGATGAGTCTATAAGCCTGCCCACTGTACCAATCTACATAACACAGAGTATCATCATTAGCCTCTACAGTAGGTATGAAATATTACCAGTGGAATTCCCGAGCATTATTGATATTTGTGCTATAAACATACATCTGAGCTGGTAATGACTGTCATTAGGGTCCAGACAGTGTAGTGTCATAAGGAATATTAGCAAAAATGTATTGTTGGTGTTTTTCAACTCCATACTATCCTCCTCAATAAAAATGAAACGATATGATTGAGAAATGAATCAACTTCTCAGCGGCCTACACAAGCATGTCTAAAAGAAACATAAGCTTGTGCCGCTAATGGACTAAAGAATGTCTGATGTTGTAATCTTGAGCAGAGAGAGACAACCTGAACAAAGTATTCTTAACACATTGCTAGCATGACACTAATGACATGAAAACACGGTGTGCCTTCTCTCTCTCTCACTCTCTCTCTCTCTCTCTTTACTCTCTCTACTATTGCTATTCTCTCTCTTCTCTCTCTACTCTCCCTCTCTCCCTCAGACAGGATTAATTCTAGAGTCCCCTGTGCAGACAAGCCGAATGGGGATTTGCCACACAATAAGCTCAACCCTTTATAATTGCCTTTGGTAACAGTGAGAACCGTGTAATATGCAGGAATGAATCTGGACAGAGGGTCTGAGTCTGAGGTATCCTAAGGATCAAAGAAAGAAGAAGGAAATAGCACTGGTGAGAGCTCAAGCCTATATGTTTCTGTCCTGTTGTGCACATAGCAGGCTGCAGGTACAGTACAGTACCAGCCTATCCAGTGTTGAGCCTCTGTGTGGATTCTGCAGGGATTGGATGCAGTTGAGCAGCAGAGGGGAGCTGACATGCACCTTTATCACACGGCTTAGGGAGACTGAGGATGCACATAGACAGGGACCAGTGATGGATGTGCCGCAGGCCTTGCCTCCCCTCTTCCTCTGACAGAGCTGCTGTAATCTGTTACAGTGGCGCCTCCATTAACTTCATGACACATGTGCAGCTGCACTTGCTGTCACTGACCCCGCACTGGCTCCTCTGCATTCTATAACTCAATTCAGGCTCTGATGGAGAGGAGATAAAGACATCTGGATATCTGCATGCAACATGCAGGCTTTGTGTAATTAGTGCAGAGATCCTGCATCCATGTCTATCCTCCCTGCTGGTTAAGATGGTATACAAGTGCACTTCTAGTGGAGATACCTGAGATCCAACCAATGGTGACTTCGAACATGAGGTACCAGTGAGAACGTCCAAATAATTCCAAATTACTCATGAAGGGCAGATAACATATCTTTGTGTTGAATCTGCAAATCGTAGATTACGTTCACGTCTATGTCTTGGATCAAAGCTTTACACAGAGATCTATATCCGATGAAGCCTGCTAATCCTTTCCTCTTTCAGGTATACATCAAAAGTGAAATATCAAATGAACGGAGACCTGTTTCAGAAGTCCATAATAGCAGCAGTGCAAGAGGTTTCCTGCAGTCAGAGGTTGCACATGTCCTGGGTAAAACCCAATCCTTGGTCACTGCAAACATCCATGACTTCTCAGTAGGCAGCAAGTGAGTCTTGGAATCTGTCCAAGCTGTGTGATCACTGAGGCAATGTGGTTCATACCTATACTTAGCGCTATGCACAGGCAATCCTAATGACTTCTGAACACGATTCTAATAATATAACATCGGATGTCTTGCTATGAAAGGGCATTAAAGGAGGACACTTGTAGGGGTGACGGATGGAAAACGATGACGGCATAGTAACGGTGGCGTATGAAACCCAGTCTGACGGTTCGGCTCTAAGGCAGGAAAATACGTCCTAACATTTAATAGCTCTATAAAAGGGACAGCATTTCTATTGACGCACTCAGCGAATTGCGTTGGGATGCTACCCACAGATCAAGAATTGATAATCACTCATTTATATATGCAGAGCCAGACGATTTACTTCCACCCTGGGTCAACCTAATCCCCAAAGCCTATAATTGAAGTCAATCATGGGCAGTAGTGGCAATAGGCTTGGGCTACAAAGACCACTACCTGCATTTATTTGAATACACAAACTCAATTAGCCCGAATCTGAGCTTGAATTCTTGATCTCATTCTGTCTTACTAAACAATGAGGCATGCATGGTTGGAGGGATGCGCCACAGAAGCCAGTCAATCGCTGAAAAAAATCCACTAATTTTGATTATGGGATGAAAGACAAAGCTCATTTCCATTGAAATCCCATAAAATCAGGGATTACCGTGTTTTACCCTCAATCCCACGCTGACCTTTCTGTACCTTCATGTGAAGCACAACCCAATGAACGTCTCAGCATATGTGAAAAGGTCATTTGGGGTACGGCTATGGCATTGGATTTCACTGTGATTAAACTAAGCCAACATGATGACAATGTCACAACGATCCATAATCTACTTGATCATTCTTCTGTTATGACGGTAAAACACAAGATTAATTTGAGATATTCATTAATTTCATAAATCTATTTCATGATTACAGTGCATTACAATCGCTGTCTTTATTTTTCTCATCGCAGTATGGCAAAGAGAAAATGTTGTTATTAGGCTCAGTCTACTGAAAGTCAACTACTGTACTATTTTTACTTGGTCTAAAATATATTGATATACGAGGTTTAGATGGTCACACTTTCTCATAGGCACTATAAAGGTAAACATAAAGATGACGGACATTTCTATCCCCCACTGTTCCAGCCACGGGCCACACAGGAACTCTGAAAATCGATTTAACACCCCATGGTTTATGATCTTCCCTCACCAGGAGTGCTTATACAGCACATGACCTCTGACCCTGGACTGAATTTTCTACACTTGCTCTCTGCTCTTGTCTTTGATGTAGTCCTGGCAACCCTTTTGGACAAAACATCACCGGACAACTGAGGTCACTAAATATCCTTCACTTTTATTTCTCCCCCATCCAATTTCCACCACAGTCATATCTCAGTTGCAGCCGAACAGTAGGGCATCTGGACCCGGAGGGGGTGGCGTTCAACAATCCCATAATAACCCCGAGCATCAGGTAATGAATTGTTGTCACTAACAACGTTGTGTACTTCCTTGCCGTAGCAACACAGGTGAGAGTTCATCTGTTTTCATGAGGTGTATCCAGGGGAGCTGCAAGACAAATTGTAGACCTGTGTGGGAGCAGCAGTGCTATTTGGCTGAATGCCTTGTCCTGCTGAAACCTTCCCCAGAGTGCCCTGTGCTGGCATCAGGTTCCATACAGGGGAAAGGAGAGGGGCTATCGGCTCCTGCCCACACAATCACAATATAACATGCAGCATACTTTACTGAAGCAGGCTGCTCAAGTAACTCAGTAACCTAAAACCCAGCATTGCTGGCACATGATAATTAAGGTCAGCCAACAAAACAATTATTTTAGGGAGATAATGATATGGCCCTGTGTCTATGGTGAGGAGGCGTTTGACAGAAATGGAGACCTTTGGCTGGGAAGAAATACATTTTTAGATTGATCTATCACATTAATCTCTCGCACTCTGGCTTGTCAATTTTTTTTCACAATCTGTCTATTTGTTGGTTGACTCCTCATTTGTCGCTGGAGTTGGAGTATCGGGTCTTCAGTTCATACATCCTTTGCAATACAATGAATCCGTTCTTTGTTGTTAATTGTTGACAATTGCAGAGTTACTCTGTATCTCAAAATTATACTCCCAATTGCAACATTGCATTGTATTTCCACATATTCCCGTGTTGGATTTCATATTGAACTGCTACCATGGGTATCGTTCGGAAATGAATGAGTGAATTAATAAATTCATGAATAAATCAATGAAGTACAAGCGTACCTAGACGCACAGTACATTTACCGCCATGTAATGGAGAATTCTTAATGGTACGCCCAGTGTTCTTGTAAAGCAGCAGCTAGTGTTTTCTCTCTTGTCAGACGGAGGAAGTAGACTTTTATGGAAATGAGGAACTCTGCCACAGGGATGCACATGGTGAATGAGGCACTAGATACAGTCAATCTATATTTGTTATTCATCATCTTTTTTTTCTGGCCCTGTTTTGAGTTCCAATTTCAACATTCTTCGCTTCTGCCTTTCATCTCTCTTGGAGTTGCTGCAATTTACACTTCGTCTTTCAATTCATTCCTGTCTGATGTAGTCCTTGGTTATCAGTTCACCTCATGCTTTTCCTCCTCACTCGCACATCTAAAAGGTTGAGAGATGACTCACAACTCCACTCACTTCAGTGAGAGCCAAGGCAAAGGCCTTTTTCTATCACCTTTCAAAACACCCTAATCTTATTAAAAGCCCACACATACATTCTATTTCATCCCGAACAAGAAGCAGGGGGCATTTTCACGCTGTTGACATCATAAATCTGAACTAGATTAAAAAGTGCTACTCTAGTGTTCGGGTGGGTTTTACACTGTCATTATTCACCTTGGGTGGAGTGGATGGACCAGCCAGCCTCAAAGAGAGGAAAGCATAGATAGACCAAGCTCAGATCTCACACTCATTCCTGCTCCGCCAGTGCCATCTGCTGTTCACAGCAGGCTTCGCCACATCTTTCCCTCCCTCACTGCACTCCTTGCTATTCAATTCCTGGCTTTGTGAATCTGCTCTAGCTCAGTGATCAACACCTATTTTCTGCAAATGTCAACAAGCATTGTGTTTACCGCTCAACAATTACAGAATAAAATAACCACCATTATGTTGATGAGACTGGAAAAGGAGAGTAAAAACAACAAATAACCCCGGTTTTTCTCATTTACTGTGTCAGGCCCTGTGTAAATTATCAGTGTACACTGAAATGAAAAGAGACATGCTCTCTAATGGTGTGGTGAAAGAGGACTTATTATAGGCCTTTCCTTGTGCAGAGCAACACGGTGATGCATTATAGATACGGCCTGCACACTTGATCACATCCCACATTAAATGGTCGGAGATTTGGTGCGGACAAATCACATTTCATCTGGGGAAAACTAACAGGCTCAGATAGCAGATGACAGTGGCGCATCCTCTCTTCTTCAAGAGTCATGAGAAATGTAAGACAATATAAATGTTCAATTTATATTCTGTCTATCAGAAAAATTGAAATGGAGAGGTGCAGCACCACTAAAGGGAGACATGAGTCGGAATAACTGAACTTTACAAAAAATTATAACAAAAATGTTTTTGAAAATAAAAGACAATGCTGTGTAAAAATAACATAAAATGTGCTTTGTTAAAAAGTGTGTGTCTGTGTGTGTGTGTGTGGGGGGGGGGGGGGGGGGGGGGTGGAATGTTATGGGGGAGGTTAACGAAACAATGATACTATGAAGGCCTTGTCAAACGAAATAAAACAAAACATGTCAACCATTGTTAGCAGATTGTCCCATGGTAATGTTTCCATTGAGGTGCAACAAAAGGTCTGTTTCTGATGTCTGTGATGTTGATGCTTTTATCCAAAATGATTGTGGGCACACAACCACTTGTATGAGCTACATGAATATATGAGTCATATTCATTTGGAAGTGTGTACAAAGTCCATTTATGCACAATTAACTTCACAATGAAATATGACTCAAATGCTCGGCCCGAATTTCCACCATGACCACAGCTCCCCTTTGCTTTAAGTACAGTGCCTTGCGAAAGTATTCGGCCCCCTTGAACTTTGCGACCTTTTGCCACATTTCAGGCTTCAAACATAAAGATATAAAACTGTATTTTTTTGTGAAGAATCAACAACAAGTGGGACACAATCATGAAGTGGAACGACATTTATTGGATATTTCAAACGTTTTTAACAAATCAAAAACTGAAAAATTGGGCGTGCAAAATTATTCAGCCCCTTTACTTTCAGTGCAGCAAACTCTCTCCAGAAGTTCAGTGAGGATCTCTGAATGATCCAATGTTGACCTAAATGACTAATGATGATAAATACAATCCACCTGTCTGTAATCAAGTCTCCGTATAAATGCACTTGCACTGTGATAGTCTCAGAGGTCCGTTAAAAGGGCAGAGAGCATCATGAAGAACAAGGAACACACCAGGCAGGTCCGAGATACTGTTGTGAAGAAGTTTAAAGCCAGATTCGGATACAAAAAGATTTCCCAAGCTTTAAACATCCCAAGGAGCACTGTGCAAGCGATAATATTGAAATGGAAGGAGTATCAGACCACTGCAAATCTACCAAGACCTGGCCGTCCCTCTAAACTTTCAGCTCATACAAGGAGAAGACTGATCAGAGATGCAGCCAAGAGGCCCATGATCACTCTGGATGAACTGCAGAGATCTACAGCTGAGGTGGGAGACTCTGTCCATAGGACAACAATCAGTCGTATATTGCACAAATCTGGCCTTTATGGAAGAGTGGCAAGACGAAAGCCATTTCTTAAAGATATCCATAAAAAGTGTCGTTTAAAGTTTGCCACAAGCCACCTGGGATCAGATCAGATGAAACCAAAATTGAACTTTTTGGCAACAATGCAAAATGTTATGTTTGGCGTAAAAGCAACACAGCACATCACCCTGAACACACCATCCCCACTGTCAAACATGGTGGTGGCAGCATCATGGTTTGGGCCTGCTTTTCTTCAGCAGGGACAGGGAAGATGGTTAAAATTGATGGGAAGATGGATGGAGCCAAATACAGGACCATTCTGGAAGAAAACCTGATGGAGTCTGCAAAAGACCTGAGACTGGGACGGAGATTTGTCTTCCAACAAGACAATGATCCAAAACATAAAGCAAAATCTACAATGGAATGGTTCAAAAATAAACATATCCAGGTGTTAGAATGGCCAAGTCAAATTCCAGACCTGAATCCAATCGAGAATCTGTGGAAAGAACTGAAAACTGCTGTTCACAAATGCTCTCCATCCAACCTCACTGAGCTCGAGCTGTTTTGCAAGGAGGAATGGGAAAAAAATTCAGTCTCTCGATGTGCAAAACTGATAGAGACATACCCCAAGCGACTTACAGCTGTAATCGCAGCAAAAGGTGGCGCTACAAAGTATTAACTTAAGGGGGCTGAATAATTTTGCACGCCCAATTTTTCAGTTTTTGATTTGTTAAAAAAGTTTGAAATATCCAATAAATGTCGTTCCACTTCATGATTGTGTCCCACTTGTTGTTGATTCTTCACAAAAAAATACAGTTTTATATCTTTATGTTTGAAGCCTGAAATGTGGCAAAAGGTCGCAAAGTTCAAGGGGGCCGAATACTTTCGCAAGGCACTGTATCTAATGTCGTAGTTCCCTGAGTGTACATAGCTACCATACATGTATGTCATGGTCATGGTCTAAACCTGACATCGGGACACCAACATGGCATCTCTGACAAGTCCTGTAGCTGTGCCTTTAACCCCTCTGGCCTGGTAGATCCTGGGGAGAAGCTATTTTTCCACATGTAGTCCCAAACTCCAGACTGAAGACAGAGGATCCCACCGACCTTTGCTCCCAGACATACTGTGGCTCTGACAGCTTAACATTACATTCAGCACCTGGCCCTACTCTCCCTAATTTAAAAAATGATCCCTGTATGAGATGAGGTAGTTGTCCACTCTGAATGACAGTCTTCTTGGGCAATGCTTCCCTGATCCTGAATCTAGATGATATGAAAAAGAGATGGGGAATACCAATTCAATATGGCAGGTATTTTACCATCTCAATATCTACACATATCTATTATAACTTGGTCAATCCTTCTTTGCTTAGATGTGGAAAAAAATACATTAAAAAGGTTTAAATACGTAATCAGGTATATCAAATGCTGCATTTGGCCAAAATTCCACCAGAGCAATGCATTCATTTTGATCTCTTAATTGACTCCATTGCAGTCCTCTGTCTGGTGTATACTGGAAGATTGAAAGTGTATGGTCGGTACCAATAATTATACATTTACCTGGAGGTCAGCTTTGAACTTTGTTCCTTGCCTGATTTTCCAGCCCGCCCCCAGATTGAATAAAATGACCTGGCTCGTGCCAACCCCTGCAGATTGGAGGAACAAGCACCTGCTGTGCCAGTCTGCGAAGGTGACAGACCTGGCAGCTTGTAGATTAAATAAAGCTGTCTACTATGTGCCACGGTAATGGCTTCTCAAACATCAGTTACATGTAACACTGATGCCATGTCAGAGTTGCTTTGTTGGGTAGCTCTCTACAGGGTATTGGGGGAGGCAAAGACTGTTCCTGCTGGACAGGCCAAGGCTCACGACTACACTGTTAAATGCATGAAAATGCAAATGTTATGTCTAAAAAAATACAGCCACATTCTTTTGATGTTTACGGTCACAACTGGGTGGCATCTTGATAAGGATTTTCAATCTGTCAGAGAGAGATGACATTTTTGTGGGAATCCATTTTGTTGAGATAACATAATTTCGTATTTCACATCCACATACTGGTATTGATGGTTCCCATGACAAAGAATCAATCCTAAAATATAACAAATGGGCTCAATTCATAGAAGGAAATTGTTCCCATTTGCCCCCAGCTGTTCAATACACATTTGAGGCCCAGTCAAGAGCTGTGTAATGAATGTGTGCTGGCTTGTTTACCCAGAGAGACAGAGACATAATTTCAGACTCCATGTTTCTGGCTTGTACTTTGCCAAGGCCTCATGCCATGATGCAACAAAGCCTGTTTCCCGGGAAATATTCTGGGCTGATTTTCACAGCTGTCAGGCCTTTCTCTCTGGCACTCTCCACGTTACATCCCTTACCAGGTTATCAGATGCAGATAACCACTGCAGTCATGATTCATCAGCAATACTGGCTCGCTCTGTTCTGAAGGGCAATGTTAAGGAATCTCACGCCACACATACAGTAATGTTAACAACCTGCATCTCAGTATACATGATGGGCAAGGGATAGATACTGTTTGTTAAAAAAAGTTGGCAAATAAAGAGATTGAAGCACTCCCTTCACATAAAAGCATTTAGGCCCAGTGAATGAGTTCAAGGACAGGGACAAATTCATAATCGATAACAGTTAGGAATCCAAATTTAGAGCATTGTTCATCTTGACTACTTTGGCCCACAGTTATTGATTGATAGACAATGTTGTCGAAAGGACAAAGATGAATGGGAGTCAAGTAATATGACAAAGAACTTACAATAAATCTATTTTTTTGCACAGATATTAGTTTGGGTTATATTATTAATTCACCTAGACTGGTTGCATAGGCATGCTAATAGACATTATTGATTTGACTTGAGGTTTGGACGTTTGGGGCTCTCCGGTACAGATGTCAATAAGCATCCATTTCCAAGGGCATTCAGCAAATTGAGAAGAAATTCAATTTGCCATCCTTCATCCAAAAGTGTGCTGTTGTGTGGGATTTCATGACATCTTCCATCAAGAGAAACCAATGCCGTGGAACTCAGAGGGAGACTAAGGGACTTGCAGTGCATGCTAGATATGTTGATGGCTATAACCATTCATCCAAAGGGGTTTCTCCTCTAGCAGTGTTTAGGGCTCTAAACATACCTTCAGCAGAATAGCATCATTTTAAACTCAAATAATGTACATTTACATATAAAACTACAATTTTACTTTCCTAAAGTAATCCTGTCGACTATACCAACATGTGAAGTGTTTGATACCTTTAGTCAGCATTTCACTGATTCAAGATGTGATATCTCTGCTGGTCTGTAGGGGGAACTCTATCAACATGAGCCCATATATTTAAATGTGCAAGCTGAGACAGGTAGCTGGTTAATTAACATGAAATGTCATCCTGCAGCTAGTCCGGTTGCAGCCCCAACTAGACCTTGTTTCAAATGTATTAAAAAAATGATCATATTTGTATGCCTAGCAATCAACAAATGTCCATTGTTTAAATCACACTTTTACAAGTCTCTGTCACAAATTCCAGCTTCAATAAACCCCCTATGGTGAACAACATGTGAGCTAGAGGCTTGTAGAATGGCTATTTAGATGTTTAAGTTCATCGTTCACCGTTAGGGGGTCTTGCCTGCCGCCTATGGTGAATGAGATGTGAACGAGAGGCTTGTAGAATCATGACACTTTTGAGTTTTCAGTTCATTGTTCGCCGGCAGGGCATGCTGTGGGCATTACTGATCAATTCCAATCAATTCTGCCATAAACAAGAGTGAGAGAAGCTGTCTGTGCAACAGAAGTCAAAGCAAAAGTGCACAACTTCATCTAGCCACTTCTAGCGATAAATCAAGGAGCCAATAGTGATTTTCACTGAACATTTGTTGGCAACACTGGTAAAGGTTGAGTAAGTTATTTTAGAAGATTTCAGGATGCATTACTTACCAACAACAGCTGCAAATCCCAATAAAACTGCATAATGTGTTGAAGTTTACTTTCCTTGCTTTGTCTAACAACACTACAATGAAACTAGCAAACGCGTATTGTGGTTCAGAGTGCAGTATTTATTTAGTTTCATAGGCCAAACGTTTGCTAGCAAGTTTCTGGTTTTAGCCAGGGGAGGCGCAGGCCTGTCTGGGCATGTACAGGGGGATGCCTAGCAACACATGCCTCAGAAAGCAGAAAGGAGGCAACCTCTGCATAGCACGACACATTTCCATGATTGTATGCAAGATTCAGACCTAACAATTGACCCTTTGCTAAGCCCCGCCCCAGAGTTTTGAGCAACTAATTGTAGCACTTCGGTGGAAAGCAACTGTCGACGAGTCTGACACCTCAAACCAATGGAACCCAATGAGGCAATGGCAAAAACAATGTTTTTATCAAAAAAATGTATTGTTTAAATGGCTAAATAATTTCAATAGTGCACCAGGGGTACGATACCTGACATACAGAGACTGTTGGAGAGTGTTTTGAATCAAAATTACACTGTTGCATTGTTTGCTAGCTAGCTGGTTTGCTAGCATTCATTGAAAACGTTGCTAACGCTAGATAGCTAGCTTACCAGTTAGTTAATATAACTTGTTTTCTCCAAATGTATCTACGTTGGCTATATTAGGAATATAACTCTCATCTGCTGTCGACATCAGCAAACTATTTGAGAGCAGTTGTTAGCTTCAAAAGTGTTTTGTAGCTTTGACTGCATGCACAGTGCATTCAGATCCATCCAGTGGTTAGCCACACTACAAACTTAATTTGACCAGTTCCCACAAAGCAATTGTAATGACAGTTCACCATAGTCTACATAGGGCCTTCTAATCAGCAGGTTTAGCATGGGTGGAGTTTCATCTTACCTGGTGACATCACCAGGCGGTACATTTGCTAATAGACCAATCAGAAAGAGAGTTCATTAACTTCTCTACCAATAACAGATAGTTTTCAGTTTTCCTCGCCACTCAGACCACTCCCAGAAAGTCCTAGCGAAAATCTGTATTGAGAAATAGTTTTGCTAAAATGGAAAACTGTTACAGTTAATGGGAAACTGTTACAGCAAGGGACTTAATTGTTACCCATAAATGATTTGATAATGATATAAAATTGTCTGCTTAGGGCCTTTAATGGTTGTTTTCTCTTCTTCTTCCTCTGATCCAGCAAGATTATGTTCAGTCTTTATCCACTGAGTGTCTCCCTTCTCAACCTTTCTGAGTGCTGTCTGAAAAAGAGCTGTGATATCCAAGAAACACTAGACCTGAATGCTACTACCTGCCATACTGTAATGACAGTGACAGGACACTGATTTGAGAAACAAAGTTGTCTTAAGTGCTTTTTAATAGGCTAATCGAATACCCTGACGGTCTTCTAACCAAAATGTTGGTTAAAAGAGGCTTACAGTGGAGCATCAGCAGAGAAAACATTACTACTAATAAATGAGTGGTGAACTAAAACTTGCACTTTACTTTTTCCCCCTCTTGCTAGATCTGACTTTGCTGATGGCTACTTTATTGAGGAAAAATTTACTTAGTATGACTGTGATATGTGGATGTCCCACCTATCTACGGTACATTCGGAAAGTATTCAGACCCCTTGACCTTTTCCACATTTTGTTACCTTACAGCCTTATTCTAAAATGGATTAAATTATATTTTTCCTTCATAAATCTACTTACAATACCTCATAATGACAAAGCAAAAACAGTGTTTTTGATTTTTTTGCAAATGTATAAAAAAAACATTTACATAATTATTCAGGCCCTTTGCTTTGAGACTCGAAATTGAGCTCAGGTGCATCCTGTTTCTAAATCAAATCAAATCAAATTGTATTGGTCACATACACGTGATTAGCAGATGTTATTGCAGGTGTAGCTTGTGCTTATAGCTCCGACAGTAATATCTAACAAGTAATATCTAACAAATTACACAACATATACCCAATAAACACAAATCTAAGTAGGAATGAATTAAGACTACATACACATATGGATGAGCAATGTCAGAGCGGAACAGACTAAGATACCGTAGAGTAGTATAGAATACAGTATATACAGATGAGATGAGTAATGCCAGATATGTAAACATTATTAAAGTGACTAGTGTACCATTCCTTAAAGTGGCCTGTGATTCCTAGTCTATGCATATAGGCAGCAGCCTCTAATCTGCCAGTGATGGCTATGTAACAGTCTGATGGCCTTGAGATAGAAGCTGTTTTTCAGTCTCTCGGTTCCAGCTTTGATGCACCTGTACTGACCTCCCCTTCTGGATGATAGCGGGGTGAACAGGCAGCGGCTCGGGTGTTTGATGTCCTTGATGATATTTTTGGCCTTCCTGTGACAACAGGAAGGTGTCCTGGAGGGCGGGCAGTTTGCCCCCGGAAATACGTTGGGCAGACCACACCACCCTCTGGAGAGCTTTGCGTTTGCGGGGGGTGCAGTTGCCGTACCAGGCAGTGGTACAGCCCGACAGGATGCTTTCAATTGTGGATCTGTAAAACATTTGTGAGGGTTTTAGGTGACAAGCCAAATTTCATTAGCCTCCTGAGGTTGAAGAGGCTCTGTTTCACCTTCTTCACCACACTGTCTGTGTGGGTGGTCCATTTCAGTTTGTCAGTGTCACGCCCTGATCTGTTTCACCTGTTCCTGTGATTGTCTCCACCCCCTCCAGTGGTCGCTTATTTTCCCCAGTGTATGTTATCCCCAGTTATCCCTGTGTTTCCTGTCTCTCTGTGCCAGTTCGTTTTGTATGTTTAGTCAAGTCAACCAGCATGTTTTTCCCGTACTCCTTTTCTAGTCTCTTTTTCTAGTCCTCCCGGTTCTGACCCCTGCCTGACTCTGGACTACTTTCCTGTCTGCCTGATCATCCTGCCTGCTCTGACCTTGATTCTGCTTGATTCTGCTTGCCCTTCGGTACCTATTGGACTCTGATCTGGTTTTGAACTTTTTCCCTGTCCACAACCATTCTCTTGCCTACCCCGTTGGATTAATAAACATTGTAAGACTCCAACCATCTGCCTCCTGTGTCTGCATCTGGATCTTGCCTTGTGCCTTGATAGTCAGAGATATGTAGGCCGAGGAACTTGAAGCTTTCCACCTTCTCCACTGCGGTCCTGTCGATGTAGATGGGGGGTGCACGCTCTGCTGTTTCCTGAGGTCCACGATCATCTCCGTTGTTTTGTTTTGTCATCCTTGAGATGTTTCTCCAACTTGATTGGATTACACCTGTGGTAAATTCATTTGATTGGACATGATTTAGAAAGGCACACATCTGTCTATATAAGGTCCCACAATTGACCGTGTATGTCAGAGCAAAAACCAAGCCATGAGGTCGATGGAATTGTCCATAGAGCTCCGAGACAGAATTGTGTCGAACCACAGATCTGTGGAAGGGTACCAAAACATTTCTGCAGCATTGAAGGTCCCCAAGAACACAGTGGCCTCCATCATTCTTAAATGGAAAAAGTTTGGAACCACCAAGACTCTTCCTAGAGCTGGCCGGCCAGCCAAACTGAGCAATCAGGGGAGAAGGGCCTTGGTCAGGGAGGTGAACAAGAACCTGATGGTCACTCTGACAGAGCTCTAGAGTTCAACGCAGGAGTGGCATTGGGACAAGTCTCTGAACGTCCTTGAGTGGCCCAGTCAGAGCCCGGACTTGAACCTGATCGAACATCTCTGGAGAGACCTGAAAATAGCTGTGGAGCAACGCTCCCCATCCAACCTGACAGAGATTGCGAGGATGTGCAGAGAAGAAAGGGAGAAACTCCCCAAATACAGGTGTGCCAAGCTTGTACCCAAGAAGACCCGAGGCTGTAATCACTGCCAAAGGTGCTTCGACAAAGTACTGAGTGAAGGGTCTGAATACTTACAGTATGTAAATGGAATATTTAAGTTTATATTTGTAATAAATTTGCTAAATTTCTAGAAACCAGTTTTTGCTTTGTCATTAGGGGGTATTGTGTGTAGATTGATGAGGGGAGAAAAAAACAATTTAATCAATTTTTGAATAAGGCTTTAATGCAACAAAATGTGTAAAAAGTCAAGGGGTCTGAATGCTTTCCGAATGCACTGTAGACAGGTGTGTGCCTTTCCAAATCATATCCAATCAATTCAATGTACCACAGCTGGACTCCAAGTTTTGGAGAAACATCTCAAGGAGGATCAATGAAAACAGGATGCACCTGAGCTCAATTTTCAAGTCTCGTAACAAAGGGTTGTGGTCGCGAAACTCATGCAAACCTCATGACTCCAATATTAGCAGGCAGTGTTTAGACTGTCCACTTTGAAGTGCTAAGACAGAGTGGCTGTATAAGGAATGGAACATATATGAACAGGGCCGCTACCAGTACAATCTATACATCTGTCAGATGTGGGCGTTAACAAGCAATAACTGATATGGAAAGATAATAGTGGAGAAAGGTCAAGAGGAGTTTTTTTGTATAGAGGGAGGGGATTCTATATGTAATGAAAAGATGGGAGAACTATAAGGCCAATAGGAGTTGTTCATGTACGTACAAGGAGTGACTGACTATATGTGCAATGTAAAGACAGGAAAAACTATAAAGTCAGAACTGTGTGATTAGAGAATTTAGTATTTTCAATGGAAGGGCTCAGCTCTGTTACATTTGTAATAAAGTCTAAATGGAATTCACAAGTTCTGGTATCTGTGCAAATATTTGACACAAGATATTCCACAACAGGGTCTGAATACTTATGTGAATAAGCTATTTTAGAATGTTATTTTTAATATATTTGCAAACATTTCTAAAAACCTACTTTTTTTCCTTTGTCATTAGGGGGTATTGTGTGTAGATTGATGAGGGAAACAATGTACTTAATACATTTTAAAGTAAGGCTGTAAAGTATCAAAATGTGTAACAAGTCAAGGGGTCTGAATACTTTCCGAATGCACTGTAGACAGGTGTGTGCCTTTCCAAATCATATCCAATCAATTCAATGTACCACAGCTGGACTCCAAGTTTTGGAGAAACATCTCAAGGAGGATCAATGGAAACAGGATGCACCTGAGCTCAATTTTCAAGTCTCGTAACAAAGGGTCTGAATACTTATGTAAATAAGTTTTTTTTTTTTTTTTTAATACATTTGCAAACATTTCTAAAAACCTGTTTTTTTTCGCATTGTCATTATGGGGTATTATGTGTAGATTGATGCGGAAAACAATTTACTTAATACTTTTAGAATAAGGCTGTAAAGTAACAAAATGTGGAAAAAGTCAAGGCGTCTGAATACGTTCCAATTGCACTGTATCTTAAGATGAATCCACTAACTGTAACTTGCTCTGGATAAGATTGTCTGCTAAATAACTCAAATGAAAAAATGGAATGAAACAAGAATACCAGTGTGTTCAAGTTCTGTTTCATAATTATTCTGTATATTTCTCCTAGAACCTGGAACTGCAAATGGCATGCAACTGTATCCTTTCTGAACTAAAGGTATACAGTTCAGGAATTAACTGACCAATACATCCTCTCACAGCTGCCCTCGTCAGTAATTGCTCCAACTAATAAACCTGCTATCGAAAAACCAACAGCATAGGATTTATATCAGACAAAACAAATATAAAATCAAATGTAAGTTCACTTTGGTCATGAGCAAATATCCAAGTGCATAATTCAGTGTGCTCAGGTCAGAATGAACAAACAGCAGACACAATAGAGAAAACAGATGGTTTGCATGGGACCCACGTCCGCTGCTGACCTTTCTTGATTGAGTTTAATAGCATACAGAGCAAATGCAAAAAGGTCACTGGTACAGACAGCTTTAATAGTATAATTGGCACTTTTTTTCGTGGAGATGGTTCTGTTGCAGGGAGCTAACCACTTGCTTTCCATAACTTATTCAGAGCATAATCACAGCGGGCCTTTGTCATATCCACGCGAGCTGTGCTACCTGGTAAATCATGGGGAGTCATTGTTCCAAAAAGGCATAGGATGTGGAGGAGAACGTGGAGGAGCTGCAACCTGGACTCATAGCATAGTAAATGTAAATCTGTCTTCCTCCATTTACCAATTGCAATTAGTACAATATGTTACAAATTTGCCATACGTATGATAATTACGAATTCCAATTTGTTGTGTCTAACGTCAACTTGGTGGCTAGGTTTAAGGTTAAGGTTAGGGTTAGGAGTTAGGTTAAATGGTTACGATTATGGTTAGGGGGGAAGTGTTCTACTTGCAAAGTAACTAGAAAGTAGCAAGTAGCGGCAGGTAGCCTAGTTGTTAGAGCGTTGGGCCAGTAACCGAAAGGTTGCTGGATTGAATCCCCAAGCTGACAAGGTAAAAATATGTCATTCTGCTCCTGAGCAAGGCAGTTAACCCACTGTTCCCCGGGCGCTCTGATTCAGACGGGTTGGGTTAAATGCAGAAGACACATTTCAGTTGAAGGCATTCAGTTGTACAACTGACTAGGTGTCCCCTTTTCCCTAGTTGCAAAGTTGCTAATTATTTAAAGTTGTCCTTGATGAGATTCGAAACATGCAACCTTTGGGTTGCTAGACATTTGCATGATACAACTACCTATCCACCCCCTTTCAATTTTGCCTTAAATAACCTTCTGTCTTATGTAACCATACCAAACGTAAAATATACAAATTTCAGTGTCTCGGATTTACATTTACTATGTTACGTCTAATCTATGAGACTAGGCTACATAACTACCTCACAGCTGTAGAGCTTTCTCTCACCTCCTACATCTGTGTGAACATCTCAGTACCATCTCCCAATTCTCAATGGATTAAAGAAAGATGTGAATTTTAAAAGTCAGACAACTAACCCAATAGTACACTGTATACTGGAAACTATAGAATCGCATTAGGACCAGGTAAAAAAAGGACTCTAGCAGGGGGGCCATGCAGATTTTTGTTTGCATTAAAGTAACATAATATTTTTAGAGTTAAGTATAACTGCAAAAATGTACTCAAAATTCCATTATAAGCATTTAAGCGTACTCTGGTCAATGGGCATCCCTACACTATTGGACAAGACTTAACAGGGAAGTGGTAAATATCACAGCAGAGACTCTGGAGATTACACTACAATAACAGCAATGGCTGCTGTTTACTGATGCATACTCCCAGAATGTTTGTACAGCCCTCAGGCCACGTTGATCGTTCACAGCTAGGTCACAGTCCGCATTACAAGTGGTCAACATCTGTGAGATTTACCTCCTTCATCTCATATTAAAATGAAGAAAATGTGGCCTTCATTTGTTTATATTTTTGTCAAATCTAATAATTAGATATTTACATTGTCACCCAAACAAAGACAGACAATGAAGCAAATCTCTCATATTTCAAGGTGGCTTGCTTTTCACACCAGCCAGCACAGCTTCACAGCAACACTTCCCCAACATAAATAATATTATATCATATTAATGGAAACAGTAGGTGGTAATTACCTTCACAGAATATGAATGATTGGTTTAGTTCATTGGATTATTTATTGTGGGGTATGAATATACATTCTAATTGATGTAAATGGGTGAATGGGAAGACATGATTGAAAACATCATCATATGATGTGGCAGGGTGTGCTGTGACTGTTAAAAAAGGTTAAGCTAATGTAATCTTGGCATGGTTATGTGCTTGTGTTAAACTGTGCGTCTTAGTATGCTAAGTATACTTTTCAGAACACACTGTATGGACATTGTATGGAGGGTTGTACTGTATGGACACACATGGAGGGCTGTACTGTTTAGACAACAAATGGAGGGTTGTACTGTATGGACACACATGGAGGGTTGTACTGTATAGACAACACATGGAGGGTTGTATTGTTTAGACAACACATGGAGGGTTGTACTGTATGGACACACATGGAGGGTTGTACTGTTTAGACAACAAATGGAGGGTTGTACTGTATGGACACACATGGAGGGTCGTACTGTTTAGACCACACATGTAGGGTTGTACTGTATAGACTACACATGGAGGGTTGTACTGTTTAGACAACACATGGAGGGTTGTACTGTATGGACAACACATGGAGGGTTGTACTGTATAGACTACACATGGAGGGTTGTACTGTTTAGACAACACATGGAGGGTTGTACTGTATGGACACACATGGAGGGTTGTACTGTTTAGACCACACATGGAGGGTTGTACTGTATAGACTACACATGGAGGGTTGTACTGTATAGACTACACATGGAGGGTTGTACTGTATAGACAACACATGGCGGGTTGTACTTAAGGACAACACAGGGATAAATACATGTAAATCACTGGTTACAGGAACTGTTTAAACAATAATAATAAATAGAAATGTGAGTTTTTCCTAGGCACTCTACTCCTGCATCTGCATTGCTTTTTCTGTGGGGTTTTAGGCTGTGTATCTGTGAAGCACTTTGTGCCAACTGCTGATGTAAAAATAGCTTTATAAAATAACTGTGACTGACAAAAATATTTAAAGCTCAATAATGTCCCTCATGTCAATCATGGTTTAGGAATTATTGTTGGCAATTACAAAATAATACAACAGGTTGTCAAGGTGGCCCAAGGAGAACTATTTGAACAGAACACAGAGACACAGTGCTCAAAGTAACATGAAAATAACTAATAACCGAGGGATTTACTGTGAACACGAGGTACACTTACTAATTACTGGCTTCGTAATAAAGTATGTCATTATTTTTCTTCAAATAAACCAGCTATTGCAAATGCAGCTTTTGAGAAGAGGTCAGTTACAATGATACGCAATGTAAGCAATTAAAGTCTTTATGAGATTAGTTTCGCAAATAGAAACTTTATCAGGACAGTTATAGTCACCGATGTCATAACAAGTCCTTCTAGGGTAGAAAGTCCTTCATTTAGCTTTAGTCACTATGATCCAGAGACGTCCTAGTATTTTCAATCATCCGTGGTCAAAGGGTTTCCTTACTCTCTTCCTGAGGCAATCTTCACAGTTGACCAACAAATCAACCCTCTGCCTAATCTGACTCGAACACAGTAGCACTCCCATCCAATATAAATGCCCATTTGTCATTGATTATAGATGGCTGTGGATGCTGCAAGCAATGTTTGTGCCTAGCTTTTCCTGTCCACACTTTCTCATGCGAGGGCTCGTTTTATATCCGTTGCTGTCACAAAGCACTGTTCTGATGTTGCCTGTGATCCTTCAGGTCTTCAGACAGCTCTAACACCCCCCCCCCCCCCCTGCATTATTTCGGTACTTTGGGTAGCCGACAGAAATGTGTTGTCTCTCATGTGCAGGCTTCTGTGCTCTAGGTCTAGACTTTAACGACAATGAGTGAATGTAAAAGGTATATCGTTTATCAATGCAGTTAATCGCTCTTAATAGAGGTACAGAACATGCTGACATCTAACAGTTATGGAATGGACTAATGGCATCATAATAGTGTCTGATACACCCCAGCCCCAAGGCGATTCGCTAATGATTGATGAGTGCATCAAAACCCTTACTATAGCAATGTGCTGCCGTGTCTATGGAAGCTACCAGTTCTCACAATATGTACCCTGAATCTCTTTTGTACCTGTATTATCTACCGCTTTACAGTCAGATAAATCAATCACATCTACAGTGTACCTGCATACAAATTGCTTTGTGGCACTGTACGTCACACATTGTGGCGGGCATCTTTGTTATATTTACTGAATATTGTACGATTACAGAGGAATAGAATATGTAGAATTCCATTCACGCCCATAGAGCGCGATTACACGTCCACCATCAAACAGCACCAGCATGCTCACTCACATTCTGCAGATAAGCACTGCAGAGGGAGGGTTGGGAGGTGGGAAGCTACTCTGGTCAGTCTTGGGAGTGATTACCTAACTGTCTCCAAATGGTGATGTTATTCCACTGACAGTGGCAAGATGAATATGTGTCTGTCTGTGGCGATCAGACCCCTGTGCTTCCGTGATTATAGTGTTTAATAACTCATCCTCAGCAATACATAGACATTGTCCAGCCAGGATCCTTGCCAGGAATGCTTGATTTACCAAACCCCTTGAAAGGGGAAAAAATCTCATTGAGGAGACGGATTGCTGAAAAGGCTCTCCAGCAGACCCATGAATCATAGTTTAATCAGAGCACACAGAGAGCCAGGGTAGACAGAGACCACACAGTAGGACCACTGTCTGTGGTACTGCTCCTCCTGCACTCATCTCTCTCTATATATATATGTGTGTCTCTTAACACTCTCTCTATTCTCCTCTATCTATTCTCCATCTCTCGGCACAATCAGCATTTACCTTTTGAGTTCTAATGAAATAGTTTTTTACACAGTGGAGAAAGCTCGATAGTCTGGAGACAGGCCATCTCCAGGACATCAGACTGTTGAACAGCCATCACTAGCCAGCTACCTGCCCGGTACTCTGCCCTGCACCTAGAGACTAATGCCCCATGTACAGTACTCTTAGAAAAAAAGGTGCTATCTAGAACCTAATAGGTTTCTTCGACTGTTCCCATTGGAGAACCCTTTGTTTCCAGGTAGAACCATTTTGGGTTCCATATAGAACCGTTTCCACAGAGGGTTTTATGTGCAACCCACAAGGGTTCTACCTGGAACCAAAAAGGGTTCTCCATGGAACCAAAAAGTATTTTCCTATGGAGACAACCAAAGAACCCTTTTGGAACCCTTTTGTCTATGTTTTTTTTTTTGCTTAACAAGTCACATAATAAGTTGCATGGACTCACTCCGTGTGCAATAATAGTGTTTAACATTATTTTTTCATGATTGAGCTACCTGGGGCGGGAGATAGCCTAGGTTAAGTGCGTTGGGCCAGTAACTGAAAGGTTACTGCTTCGAGTCCCTGAGCTGACTAGGTGAAAAATCTGTTGATGTACCCTTGAGCAAGGCACTTCAACCTAATTGCTCCTGTAAGCCATTCTGGATAAGAACGTCTGCTATAATTACATAAAATAAATGAGGATGGATCAACAACATTGTAGTTACTCCACTAAACTAAAGTGGAAAGTAGGAAGCTTTTACAGAATAAACATATTCCGAAACATGCATCCTGTTTGCAATAAGGCACTACAGTAAATGTAAATAAATGTGGCAAAAAAATTAACTTTATGTCCTGAATGCAAAGGGTTATGTTTGGGGCAAATCCAACACATCACTGAGTACCACTCAGTACTCATATTTTCAAGCATGGTGGTGACTGCATCATGTTATGGGTATGCTGGTCTTTGGCAAAGACTAAGGAGATTTTTAGGATAAAAATAAATGGAATAGAGCTAAGCACAGGCAAAGTTCTTGAGGAAAACATGGTTAAATCTGCTTTCCAACAGACGTTGGGAAACAAATTCACCTTTCAGCAGGACAATAACCTAAAACAAAAGGCCAAATATACTCTGGAGTTTACCAAGACAACATTGAACTGTGTGGCAAGTTACAGTTTTGTTTTTAGTCAAAATTATGGACACACCTACTCATTCAAGGGTTTTTCTTTATTTTTTTACTATTTTCTACATTATAGAATAATTTTAAAAACTATGAAATAACACATATTGAATCATGTAGGAAGCAGAAAAGTGTTAAACAAATCAAAATTCATTTTACATTTTAGATTCCTCAAAGTAGCCATCCTTTGCCTTGATGACAGTTTTCCACACTCTTGGCATTCTCTCAACCAGCTTCACCTGGAATGCTGTTCCAACATCCCACACCATCTCAATTGGGTTGAGATTGGGTGATTGTGGAGGTCAGTTCAACTGATGCAGCACTTCATCACTCTCTCTTGGTCAAATAGCCCTTACACAGCCTGGAGGTGTGTTGAGTCATTGAAAAACAAATGATAGTCCCATTAAGCGCAAACAAGATGGGATGGCGTATCGCTGCAGAATGATGTGGTAGCCATGCTGGTTAAGTGTGCCTTGAATTCTAAATAAATCACTGACAGTGTCACCAGCAAAGCATCCCCACACCATCACACACCCTCTTCCATGCTTCACGGTGGGAACCACATATGCAGAGATCTCTGTGATGCAATCTGAGGTGCAGTTAACTCTAATGAATGTATCCTTTGCAGCAGAGGTAACTCTGAGTCTTCCTTTCCTGTGGCGGTCCTCATGAGAGCTAGTTTAATCTTAACGGATGATGGTTTTTGCGACTGCACTTCAAGAAACTTTCAAAGTTCTTTACATTTTCCGAATTGACTGACCTTCATGTCTTAAACTAATGCTGGACTGTCGTTTCTCTTTGCTTATTTGAGCTGTTCTTGCCATAATATGGACTTGGTCTTTTACCAAATAGGGCTATCTTCTATATACCTCCCCTTCCTTGTCACAACACAACTGATTGGCTCAAACGCATTAAGAAGGAAAGAAATTCCACAAATTAACCTTTAACAAGGCACACCTGTTCATTGAAACGCATTCCAGGAGACTACCTAATGAAGCTGGTTGAGAGAATGCCAAGAGTTTGTAAAGCTGTCAAGGCAAAGGGTGGCTACTTTGAAGAATCTCAAATGTAAAATATATATTTTGATTTGTTTAACACTTTTTTGGTTACTACATTATTCAGTTTGTCTTATTTCATAGTGTTGATGTCTTCACTATTATTCTACAATGTAGAAAATAGTAGACATAAAGAAAAACCCTGGAATGAGTAGGTGTGTCCAAACTTTTGAAATATACTGTATGTAAATTAGATATTTCTGTATTTTATTTTCAATACATTTCAATACAAACAATTCTAAAAACATGTTTTTAATTTGTCATTATGGGGTATTTTGTGTAGATGGGTGAGGAAAAAGGTACATTTAATCCATTGTTAATTCAGGCTGTAACACAACCAAATGTGGAATAAATCAAGGGGTATGAGTACTTTCTGAAGGCACTGTATATACTGTATTCTCCTAATAAACCTACAGCACTACTGTACATACCATTTTCCTTCCAAATGTAATTCTCTATTGTCTATAGACACCACATATTAATATACTGTATTCTGACACATGGTCACTGTAATATATCTAATCTGGATTCAGACACATGCTCACTGTAATATATCTAATCTGGATTCTGACACATGGTCACTGTAATATATCTAATCTGGATTCAGACACATGCTCACTGTAATATATCTAATCTGGATTCTGACACATGCTCACTTTAATATATCTAATCTGGATTCCGACACATGCTCACTGTAATATATCTAATCTGAATTCTGACACATGGTCACTGTAATATATCTAATCTGCATTCCGACACATGCTCACTGTAATATATCTAATCTGGATTCCGACACATGCTCACTGTAATATATCTAATCTGGATTCTGACACATGGTCACTGTAATATATCTAATCTGGGTTCTGACACATGCTCACTGTAATATATCTAATCTGGATTCCGACACATGCTCACTGTAATATATCTAATCTGGATTCTGACACATGCTCACTGTAATATATCTCATCTGGATTCTGACACATGCTCACTGTAATATAATCTAATCTGGATTCTGACACATGCTCACTGTAATATATCTAATCTGGGTTCTGACACATGCTCACTGTAATATATCTAATCTGGATTCTGACACATGCTCACTGTAATATATCTAATCTGGATTCCGACACATGCTCACTGTAATATATCTAATCTGGATTCTGACACATGCTCACTGTAATATATCTAATCTGGATTCTGACACATGCTCACTATAATATAATCTAATCTGGATTCTGACACATGCTCACTGTAATATATCTAATCTGGATTCTGACACATGCTCACTGTAATATATCTAATCTGGATTCTGACACTTGCTCACTGTAATATATCTAATCTGGATTCTTAATTGTACTCGTTCGGTCATTTCTTGATTTCTTGATTACTTGTTTATATTTTTTGTATTTGTATTGTATCTGTATTGTATTTGTATTGTATTTGTATTGTATTTGTATTGTATCTGTATTGTATTTGTATTGTATCTGTATTGTATTTGTATTGTATCTGTATTGTATTTGTATTGTATTTGTATTGTATTTGTATTGTATTTGTATTGTATTTGTATTGTATCTGTATTGTATTTGTATTGTATCTGTATTGTATTTGTATTGTATTTGCTAGACATTCTACTGCACTGTTGGAGCTAGTAACATAAGCATTTTGCTGCACCTGCTATAACACCTGCAAATCTGTGTACGCAACCAATAAACGTTCAATTGATTATGATTTGAGAGCAGCTCCGATAGAGTATTTCCATATTTAGTTGTAAGAGTTGTATCTGTACTGTACTGATATTTAATACAGTATTGTCCTTCGAAACACTGGATAATGCATCTAAAATAGTCCAACTGGACTCTGGACTGTAACAGTATAGCTTTTGTGGTGTCTATACCTGCGCTGGGATATACTGTAAAATCCTTCCTATCATCCCAAACTAAAGGGTTCATCTTTCAGAGTGAGACAGTATTCAGCCTTCATTTATTGGGGGATATCAACATATTCTTCAGGTTGGTCTGTATACATGCTCTCAGCCTGGTGGCCACAGCTGAGCAACGTTTTGCACCAAATCTTCATTGGGTGGTCTGTGTTCCTCCAGCCTCCCTTAATAGCAGAGTGGTACAATTGATAGCGTGGCAGCTTGTCAAGCCTCAGTGGTAGGACATTATAACACGCTTTCAACGGACGTATCAAGTCAAGCAAAGCTTTCAAGGCTGTAATTTTCTTAAAATGGGAGTGCTCTCAGCTTCACTTGGCCAGGAGTGTTATTCTGTCTTTCCATTTTAAACCATTGACGCTGCATTGAGTTGCTACACTCCCTTCTGGAGTATTTTAGGAGATTGTTTCATCTGAAGCTGTATTTGTAGCCCTTGATGAAGATTCGTTGAAAGTAATTGCTGCTGGCAGATACTTTTCCTGGAATAAGAACCTCGACTTTCATCTTTGTTTTCCTGAATAGTTCTTATCTGTAATATTCTCTTATCTCTGGGTAGTTAAGGCGAGATCTGTAGGGTATAATGCAACTCCGCAAGCAATCAATAAGAATCAATAGTTTTCATTACATGTTAGACGTTTAGACCATTACAGAGAAATTACAGAGAAAAGTTGTTTATGTTGAATCAAAATACATAACCTTTCACCTTTAGGAGAAGGACTAAAAGTAAATAGAAATAGTCAGCTTCTCACTCAGATCTGCACTGAGTGTACAAAACATGAAGACGTTTTGTACCCCCTTTTGCCCTTAGAACAGCCTCAGTTCGTCGGGCCATGGACTCTACAAGATGTTGAAAGTGCTCAACAGGGATGCTGGTCCATGTTAACTCCAATGCACAGGGATGCTGGCCCATGTTAACTCCAGTTGTATCAAGTTGGCTGGCAGTGGATCTCTACTACGAATAGCTCGTTCCATCTCGTTCCATCTCATCCCACAGATGCTCAATTGGATTGAGATCTGGTGACTGGGCAGGCCACTGCAGTAAGCTGAATTCACAGTCATGTTCGTGGAACCATTCCTGGACAATCCTAACCTTGTGGCATGGGGCTTTATCCTGCTGAAAAAATCTATTCACAGATAGATACGCTGCTGCCATGAAGAGATGCACCTGATTGGCAATGATGTTCAGATATCCTGTGGGATTTAAATGTTGCTTCACTTTTATCAAGGGGCCCAATGGGAGTCATGACAACAAACCCCACACAATCACACCATCACCACCAGCCTGCAATGTTGACACATGTGACATGATGGATGCATGTACTCATGTGGTTTTCTCCATACCCTAGTCCTCCTGTCAGCTTGAAACAGCAGGAACCTGGATTCACCAGGCCAGGCAATGTTTTTCTAATTCTCCAGTGTCCAGTGTTTTCGTTCCTTAGCCCACTGCAACTGCAGTTTCTTGTTTCTTCCTGAAAGAAGTGGAACTCTGTAAGGTCGTCGGCTGCCACACCCCATTCGTGTCAAGGTACAATGAGTTGTTCATTATTTTATAGGTTTTTGGGCACCAATGTTGTACTGGACTCTCAGTCGACTAACTGTAGCTCGTCTGTTGCTCTGCACAATTCGTGTCAGACTCCTTTGTCCTCTTTCATCAATGACCCGTTTTCGACAACTGTCCTGCCGGTGGCTGGATGTCCTTTGGGTGGTGAACCATTCTTGATACACCCGGGAAACTCTTGAGTGGGAAAAACCCAGCAGATTTGCAGTTCTTGACATACTCAAACCGGTGCTCCTGGCAGCTACTACCATACCCCATTCAAAGGCACTTAAATATTTTGTCTTGCTCCTTCACCCTCTGATTGGCACACACACAATCCATGTCTCAAGGCTTAAACATCTGTTTCCTCCCCTTCATCTACACTGACTGGAAAGAGTCGTGTATATCTACAATGCTGTATACTAAATTGGAAATTGTTCCTTATGCAGGTGTCATGGACAGCAAACAAAAACACATAAATATGCGGCTGTTGCTCAGAGAAGAGAGGAACAGAGACAGACAGACAGACAGACAGACAGACAGACAGACAGACAGAATGTATCTTAGTTATTATATGATTCCCATTCAGACATAGATTCCTAGTGCTTTGAGTGCTGATACCTGCATCTGATCAAATATATTGTGCTATGTGTTGCAATATGGCAATATGTGTGTCTTCAGTATATTTCTGTATTTGTGTCATGCACTAGCAATGGATGAGACTTCATCCACAACAAAAAAGTCTCTCGAGATGACTGGATAAGTATTAGTATGGGAGGTAATCCAATGCACTGATACACAGAAGGACACTACGCCCTTCAAAACATCTGTAACAGGACCCAGTGGACCAGTTTAGACAAATACAAAAGAGCAGTATACCTGACTGGGGATCAGGTCAGAGTTTTACTGTTTAGACTCTTGCGTTTAGTATGGCTGGACTGTATAGGGGGAGACTCGTAGGAGAATGTGGTCTGAATGAGGATGGAATTCCTGGCTGGCTACCGTCCCTATTATCTACAGAAAAGTTATTTTTGTCATCTTAATTAAATCAAGTATGATCAGGCTACATTTGATGTTAAACATATTATCCAAACGGTAACACTTCACTTGACACCCAGTGTCATAACATGTTATGCGGCTAGATGTCCTTTAATTGGTGGTGGACCATTCTTGATACACCCGGGAAACTCTTGAGTGTGAAAAACCCAGCAGCTTTGCAGTTCTTGACATACACAAACAGGTGCTCATGGCACCTACTACCAGACCCCGTTCAAAGGCACTTAAATGTTTTGTCTTGCTCATTCACCCTCTGAAAGGCACACATACACAATCCATGTCTCAAGGCTTAAACACCGTCATAACCATGTCTTAATATGGGTCATAACACTGTTATGACCCATATGTCTACACCTGCTGTGACATATTGCGTTATTTAATGGCTGGTTATGACACCTACATTTATTCAAATTAGTTTTTTTGCCTGCCAAGAAGTTTCCTTTCCTTTGAAAGTTTGTTTCTTTAATCCTTTGTTGTTGTTGTTGCTGTTGTTGTAATGAATTCTTTACAGTCGTGTTTTTTACATCATATTTTAAATAACTTTTAGGAAATGCACTTTGACACTGTCATGAAGCATTATGACCACCATAATCATACGCCATATAACATAAACATACTGTTGACACGTAGGTTATGGCACAATGGGATGTTTTGCCTTGTGTGGTAGGTTTTTGTACTCTATATATGTCAAAACAGGTAACAATTATGTGTGTCATGACAGTGTTATGACCATATTGTAACAGGTTATGACACGTTAGGTCAGCTGTTATAGCGTATTATGACACGGTCAAGTGTTACCAAACACACAAACAAAACACACAACAGCATTCTCCAGATGACACTTTGGACATTGTGTTCCAGGAAATCCTGCCAACGACCAAATGGTAATGTGATACAGTCTCTGACGCTACAGTCAGCATATGACAAATGACCAAAAAAAGATTCTCTCCTGTTTTTTTGGACCTTGTTCTGTTCATGCTTATTCTCCTCCTCAACTTGACATTGGCACAGGGAGAGATGATCAATGATTGCATTTTCTTTTTTACTCCTCCTGTCCTCCTGTTTTTTTTTCTACTACAAGGTACCTAGCTACAGCCCCCCCCTACATTACCTCTCCTCCAGCAGATACTGACTGCCTATCTGACTGGGTTCCATCCAGACAGGACCAAATGGGCAGAAAATGTAACAGCAGCATCAGTATTTGCCACAATCAACTTGTTATTATTAAATATGTATGTATCCGTCCTACAGCTGCCTCGTGATAAAGACCTCGCTAGATGGTCTCGGCGGTGCCTGATCTCCTCAGATTGAAATTAACATACTGTAGTGTGCAGCACGTCTTCTCTCTGGCTGTTTCAGAACTTTGTGACACAAAACGTGATGCGAACATAGCAACAAAGAATCTGGCAGCATTGTCGCCACAAGTTATTCTAAAGAAGAACAAGCGGATGTGCAAGAACCCCCAGACAGTTTCAGCTCAGTGTTTCTCCACAGTCGGCGCCCCGTGCCTTTCCATTTTAAATCCCTTCCCAAATCCCAGTAAGAACATTAATTGAGACTAGATTTCAGGAGGATAAAGGTGCCACGTCTGCATGGATGAGACTAAATGAGTTCTGAATATGAAGAGGGGACTGAGTAATATTCACACATAAATAATGAACACAGTTGAATCTCAGAGTGCTCTAAAATGTAGCCCTCACACATGAATTATGCATATGGTTTGGTGCTTGGCTGATCCATTTGAGATTTTATGTACTGGTGTTTGTGACAGCGAAAATCTAAACATCTGTATTCTGTTTGTCTAATAAGAATTCAATATTACATTACCCTATTGATGGTGAAGAATGAAATTTGCTCTGCTCCATCTAAGCAACTTAACATCAAAGTATAGTCATGAGTTGCTTGTATGTACTTGGTTAAAAATGGTTTAACTTGCTTTTCACGTTGTTTGAACGTTGCATTGGTGACATTCTAAGAAAAAAAAGGTGCTACCTGGAACCAAAAAGGTTTTGGGTTCCATGTAGAACCCTTTCCACACAGGGTTCTACATAGAACCTAAAAGAGTTCTACCTGAAACCAAAAAGGGTTCTCCTATGGGACAGCCTCAGAATCATTTGGGAACCCTTTTTTCTATGAGTGTAGCTCTGCAAACATTTCCCTGAAATAAGCACCATATGAAGACCATGAGGCCCTCCTCGCCTCCTCGTTGCAGACGTGTTTTGATCTTTGCCTCTAGCAAATCACCTGTTAGTACTGGAATCAATGGTCTGTGTCAACCCATTTCACAGACAAGTGCCTCTGTCAGTGACACAAACAGCTGTGATTTACATAGACAATAGGGTGAGATTTAAGAAGCACTATGGGTCACTCACCTAGTATCCTATCCATTTAAAAGCTTTTACCAGAGACAAGTCTGCCATAGGCTAGGCACTTGTTGGATTTTGTTCAATAATGCTTCCTTCATCTCCTATTGATAAATGATCAATACAAGACTTAATCAGTGTGTACCGAACAGTGTGTTACACGTATGTGTCACACCTTTCTATGGTTGAGCTGAAACTCCTATTAGACTAATCTAAAGCCACTGTCTGAGTCAACTGAAAAGAACCAGATACTGTCATCACTAAAGGATGCAGAAAAGAAACAGAGACTGCCCTTTAAATTGCGTTCAGCTAATTACTAAGGAATCCGTTGACAGTAACTAATAGTCGTCACTGGCCTTACTAATGAGAAGGCAAAGTTTGGTTTATTGGGACAGGGAGAGATTCAGCACATTCAGTGTCATTATCAGAATCATTTCCGGTCTGGAAGCCTGAGGAGAACCTGTGATAGATGGCCTCATTGAGGGCCAGCTCTCATTCCTCAGCCATTTTGTTTGGATTCAATTTGGTTGGGGGCTCAAAATAGATAACGCTCTGGTTAGGTGCTCGCTGTTTGTATGCATTTCATAGGGTGTCAGCAAACCAGATGCTGTAAAGAACATGTGGAAATGCAATCTAAAAGAGATGGGGCAGGAAATGAAAAGGCGTTGAAAACCTCATCACACCCATCCATCTACTCTCATTGCATTTGAGGTTTGCAGAAAAATGGCTGGATTATGTTCGACAGTATAGTTTTCAAAGACAAAGGTCTGGTTCCTGCTGTTGAAATCCTGAGCTATACAGTCAACTTCCAAAATGTTGTCTGGCAAGAAATACCAAAATATATATATACTTGCCACCTGTTCTATGCTGATACTTAAACAAAATGTGATATGTTGCATTCAGTAACTGGGGGAACTAAACTCTGTTATTGTGAAAGGGTTTGTTAGCATCTTTGTTTTTCATTTAATTACATCAAAATTAAATATGCAATATCTCTCACCCTGAAATGCCCCCATTTTTAGCTATGCTGTTTCCCATGCCCTGTACCATTTGACAGACAGTCACCTATGTCTCAAAATTATGTTTTCCCCCACTAATGAACAGCTCTGTCCCTAAAATGCTGGTGCATCTAAAACTGTAACCATGACACGGGGTGTGAATGGAATGTAAATTAGCAAAACAGTCGACTCAGAGAAGATGGTTCAGTATTTATGCAGCGTCTACAGTATGTTATTGGTTCTGTGTCTTCCACTGTAAAACACAGTCCATCCACCAGGGCAAGGCCTGTGCTGATAGTTAAACATACCTGATCGCTATTGAAAAAATGAATGCAAATGTGTTACCTATAAGTATCATAAACTTCCAAAAGTCCATGATAGTCTCCTACCTTTTAAGAACTCAATGATGCTGGCGCCTCAGCAGAAAACCACTTATGATAGGTGTTCCAATTAAAACTAGAGTTTAATATCAAATGTGTGGGTGGGACAGAGAAGATGTATGGAGGGGCTCTTTATGACATCTAATAACATTTTTATAGTCAAATCCTCCTAAGCTGTCTGGCAGAGACACAATCAGCACTAGAAAAACGACCCACAATTTGAAAGATGACACTTTCCGATGAATTATGCCATGTGCCGTTCTTAGTATCATTCTGCATTCTTCAAAGATAGTGTTTGACAATACCTCCGTCATTGTCCACAAACCATCAAGAACTGAGCAAGAAATGCCACTAGGAAAGCTTATTAATTACCATTACTAATAATACAGGTAAGAATATTGAAAATGTACATTATACACTGTCAGACCACATAACAGTCAGAGTCATAACATTTTTATTTCCTCATAAAGTTACAGCCTTTGGACTTCCAACACTGATAAATAATTCAACATATTCAAATCAACTAAATACCTAATATCAGACCGACAAACCCCTTCAGAGTAAAATCCATGTTAGGAAGTCTTTTTGAGGAGTTCAAAACAGACCAGCTTGAGATTGCATTAATGAACACATACTACATCTTGCCACAGTAGCATGTCTAGCCTTCTGTAGAAGGCTGTTATATAGTCTCTGCTACCTCTCAGAGAGTTCACTGCTCCTTTCTAAGCTCCGAGTCTTGGCTGGTTGGCATCTTTTTCCCCTGTGCTTGCAAAAACGCTGGACTTTGGACCCTGATCCTCAGTGTGAACAAATTGGAGAGGATCAGACCTGGTCCCTGTACTGAGGATCCTGCTGAACACTTCCAGCATAAACTGTCTATGAGACAATTACTCATTTCCAGGAAGCACTCCCACTGAGACGCTCGGCGGATCACCAAAAGGGTGACATTTCTAAGCCCATGTTCCTCCTTTTGTGAGAGACTTAGGAAATCGATAGATGAAAATGGTTTTGATTTGAACAACACGGGCAAAATGTCAGCAACAATTAGCTGAGTCAGTGGCTGGCAGGCAGGGAAATGGCCTGCTGTTCAATGGCCTTTAGCTGGGTTCTGGCTTGTCTATTATTCTGTTTCTATAGATAAGAAAGCAGAAACCAAGATATTTATAAAAAACAAATAAATAAAACCCCCATACAGGTGCAGTGAAATGTGATTTTTATATATATTGTCAGCCCCAGTAGTACAGCACCCCTGGAGTAAATTAGGGTTAAGTGCCTTGCTCAAGTGCACAGACCGATTTTTCACCTTGTCGGCTCTGGAATCAAACCAGCAACTTTTCGGTTACTGGCCCAATGCTCTAACCGCTAGGCTACCTGCCACCAAATGATGTGTATACAGTACACGGAGGTCTGCACAAAGTCATAGTTTAATGTTTTACTGTTGTTGGCTGAATTTGACAAGTGGATTGTTCATAATTCCATGAAAGAAGTCCATATAAATGTATACGTAGCACTGCCTAGCGGTGAAGAAATCAAATTCAGGTTCATATGAAAACACATTCTTCAGCGTCAGCTTCACATAGGGCTCTTACTCAAATGTATCTACAATTGTGCGGCATATGTCATACATTCTCCAGTACATAATGTCACGTTTTACACTCTAGGTAGCACCCTTAGTGTGGGTGGAGTCATTTTCTCTTTCAGACTCCAAGTGATGCATGTAGTCAAGTCTGTGACCTCATTATGGCTAAATGATAGCATGAAACCACATTAAAAGAAATGAACAGATGTGCTATGGACAGTAAAGTAAAGAGTGAGGACAGCTCAGCTCGATGCAAAAGGTAGCAGAAAGGGCAGCCAGCAGTTTGGTGGAGTGGTTTGCTTAAATATGTAAAATCCTCCTGCTGTGCTGCATACTGTACAATATCATGGCGGTGGAATGCAGTAGTTTATCCCTGTTCAACAACAACAAACTACATCAGACTTCAATAAAGCACAAGCTGGCTAATCATTCTTTCTTCAACTTGGGAAGCACATTTATTTATTTACTATACAGTGCCTTGTGAAAGTATTCGGCCCCCTTGAACTTTGCGACCTTTCGCCACATTTCAGGCTTCAAACATAAAGATATAAAACTGTATTTTTTTGTGAAGAATCAACAACAAGTGGGACACAATCATGAAGTGGAACGACATTTATTGGATATTTCAAACTTCTTTAACAAATCAAAAACTGAAAAATTGGGCGTGCAAAATTATTCAGCCCCCTTAAGTTAATACTTTGTAGCGCCACCTTTTGCTGCGATTACAGCTGTAAGTCGCTTGGGGTATGTCTCTATCAGTTTTGCACATCGAGAGACTGAAATTTTTTCCCATTCCTCCTTGCAAAACAGCTCGAGCTCAGTGAGGTTGGATGGAGAGCATTTGTGAACAGCAGTTTTCAGTTCTTTCCACAGATTCTCGATTGGATTCAGGTCTGGACTTTGACTTGGCCATTCTAACACCTGGATATGTTTATTTTTGAACCATTCCATTGTAGATTTTGCTTTATGTTTTGGATCATTGTCTTGTTGGAAGACAAATCTCCGTCCCAGTCTCAGGTCTTTTGCAGACTCCATCAGGTTTTCTTCCAGAATGGTCCTGTATTTGGCTCCATCCATCTTCCCATCAATTTTAACCATCTTCCCTGTCCCTGCTGAAGAAAAGCAGGCCCAAACCATGATGCTGCCACCACCATGTTTGACAGTGGGGATGGTGTGTTCAGCTGTGTTGCTTTTACGCCAAACATAACGTTTTGCATTGTTGCCAAAAAGTTCAATTTTGGTTTCATCTGACCAGAACACCTTCTTCCACATGTTTGGTGTGTCTCCCAGGTGGCTTGTGGCAAACTTTAAACAACACTTTTTATGGATATCTTTAAAAAATGGCTTTCTTCTTGCCACTCTTCCATAAAGGCCAGATTTGTGCAATATACGACTGATTGTTGTCCTATGGACAGAGTCTCCCACCTCAGCTGTAGATCTCTGCAGTTCATCCAGAGTGATCATGGGCCTCTTGGCTGCATCTCTGATCAGTCTTCTCCTTGTATGAGCTGAAAGTTTAGAGGGACGGCCAGGTCTTGGTAGATTTGCAGTGGTCTGATACTCCTTCCATTTCAATATTATCGCTTGCACAGTGCTCCTTGGGATGTTTAAAGCTTGGGAAATCTTTTTGTATCCAAATCCGGCTTTAAACTTCTTCACAACAGTATCTCGGACCTGCCTCGTGTGTTCCTTGTTCTTCATGATGCTCTCTGCGCTTTTAACGGACCTCTGAGACTATCACAGTGCAGGTGCATTTATACGGAGACTTGATTACACACAGGTGGATTGTATTTATCATCATTAGTCATTTAGGTCAACATTGGATCATTCAGAGATCCTCACTGAACTTCTGGAGAGAGTTTGCTGCACTGAAAGTAAAGGGGCTGAATAATTTTGCACGCCCAATTTTTCAGTTTTTGATTTGTTAAAAAAGTTTGAAATATCCAATAAATGTCGTTCCACTTCATGATTGTGTCCCACTTGTTGTTGATTCTTCACAAAAAAATACAGTTTTATATCTTTATGTTTGAAGCCTGAAATGTGGCAAAAGGTCGCAAAGTTCAAGGGGGCCGAATACTTTCGCAAGGCACTGTATATACGGGTGAGGGATATTGTGTCATTGCATTACAGTTGTCAGTGCAACTGCAGTTTCTCCCATAAGGGATAAACAAACACATTCAAAGTTATCTCCCAATGTGGAAAAGCACCAGAACATGTGTGTATCTCAATGTTCATTGTAACTGTGTGACAATCTCTCATTAACCGTATTCAACAAGTAAAAAATTACTACAATAACGTGTAAAATGTCATACATAATCTGTACTGGATAACAGTCTTAAGTTCCCTACATGCACTGCATTGAGACATCCGTCCTTTTTACAGCATTGGGGTACAGGAGTTAGAGCTCAGAGCAGCATACAGTAGAGAACAGTTGCCACTTTCAGCACCATGGACAGCACAATGCACATTATTAGAACTGTGAACCATTTTCAGCCCCATGGACAGCACAATGGGAAGTATTAAAACTGTGAACCATTTTCAGCACCATGGACAGCATCATGCACATTATTATAACTGTGAACCATTTTTAGCACCATGGACAGCACCATGTACATTTGTATAACTGTGAACCATTTTCAACACCATAGACAGCACCATGTACATTATTGTAACTGTGAACCATATTCAGCACCATGGACAGCACCATGTACATTATTGTAACTGTGAACCGTATTCAGCACCATGGACAGCACAACGGGCAGTATTAGAACTGTGAACCATTTTCAGCACCAAGGACAGTACAATGGGCAGTATTAGAACTGTGAACCATTTTCAGCACCATGGACAACACTATGCAGATTATTATAACCGTGAACCATTTTCAGCGCCATGGACAGCATCCAAAGTAATACTGTGGGGAAAATGTCTTCCTTCAAATGATTGATTATCAAAGACTGATAGGACATTAACCATCAGCCACCAAGCCTTACTACTCCCTCAGAATCTGATGATTAGACCTAATTTTCCAATGCAAGGACAGGAGTTTGAGCGTTTTATCCGTGTGTATACAGAGACCTACAGTGCCTACTTTTCCAAATTAGACATTGAGACTCATTATGAAATATTAAAGCTAACTGTGAGGCAAGGAATACAGCCAGAGAGGCGATGCTTTTAAAATTCCCTTTGCACTGTCCCGTGGATTCTTTCAATATGAACAATTCTGCTAGATGGAGGTTGCGCTATGAGGACATGAGTCCAGAACATAGCCTCAATACAACAGCCCTCCACCATTCTAAGAGTGATGAATCTACATTACCGGTACAAACTGAGCAGAACACAGTTGGGTAATACTGCAGAGCTCCCTTAGACATGACTGTAAAGCATTTGCACTTTGAAGCCCCAGGGTTCTCTCTAGCTGGACTGGAAAGGTTAATGAACCCCCCTACGCCTCGCTGTATCAATGTCATATTACTGGGGACTGTGGCCCCAATTGATCGGTGGTCCCAAATCACATTTCACTAATAGCAGGTTCAGCCCCATGGCAGAGCCACAGAGTGAAACAGAGAAACAGACTCCCTGGTGCCTCGCTAATTTGGAAAATCTAGTGTTTCACTACTCCAACGTTTCCTCTCTGCTCTGTGAGACTGGGAGAGCATCCACATTAGCTGAGTAAACTGATTCAAATATGCTCAAATCATGTAATGATGCATTGTGAGCCCTTACGTTTGCTGTTTGCTTCTCAAGAAATTATGCTAAAATGACTGAAATAAAATTGTGGAATAACAAAATTGTGTGTGTGGATATTTTTTTAAATTCTATTACTTACTTACAAGCCCTTAACCAACCATGCAGTTCTAAGAACACTTCTTTTTCGTAAAACTGCGTTGTTGGTTAAGGGCTTGTAAGTAAGCATTTGACTGTAAGGTCTACCTACACCTGTTGTATTCGGCGCGTGTGACAAATAAAATGTGATTTGATTTGATGTTGTCTGGTGGGTAGACTATATGGCTTTACTGGATAACATCTGCTCAATGGTTGTGCTTAGGTATGACACAAAACAACATGTTTATCTCCTTGGCTACAGTGCAGGGCCCCAGAACACCCATCTGTGAGAGAGAGTACAGAATCATGGAGATTTCACCTGTTCAAATCTAAGCCTTTTATGACTCAGACTAGCAATATTCAGTCACGTCTCTCAGTTTAGAATGTCCGTGAAGCAGAGATCTGTGCAACAGCTTGGAGATTCAAGATTAGAGATCATCTTTGTTGTGTACTTTCATGATTTAACGGGAGCAATTAATGGCTTGCATTTGTGCAATTCAAAGTTAATTTCTAAATAAAAATGCTTGTTGTCCTATGAATTCCAATTGGCTAGAGAACACACATTCATGTGAGTTATGTGGAAATGTTCACACACGGGTATCCACATTGACTATGCTTCTCACCTGCCAACTATATATGCTGTATGTCTCTATAAAATAGGCTACCAGGAGTATTCCTTTAAAAAGTTACATGCATGGAAAATATGATCATATGAAGAGTGACGTCAGACGGCATCTTTATATATTCATCATCTGTCCCTGACTGCCGCAACGGCATTCTTGAGAACTTTGAGAAAGCAGCCAAACATGAGCTGAACATCGCACATCCCGTGAAGGCGAGGCTGAGGCTTCGCACGGATTAGAGTCAATGGCAGATTACACCGTACCTTTTGGAAGAGATGCAGATTTTTGGATTTCGGCAGGTTTCCAAAGTCACTCCTCATTATCCAACAAACGGCATATTTTACCCAGAACAACGGATTGAGGAAAACGAAGAATGGGATTGAGGATAACGACTCCGTGGGGGTTTAAGTGTTTCGACAAAATATTATGCAATTAGTTAATATTCCTGATGCAATCATCCTACCACTCAAACTATATGAACACATTTAGGCGGAATCATTCTACTTTTTCCAAGAAAATGGCTGATATCAATTTACTCCAAAGTTATCCAACAATTGTTTAATTGGAAACGATGCAAATTGTGCACATGTAATTTCTTGGAGGAACATTTACCTGGTATTCTGTCGTATTGTGATGTTGGCAGAGGCAGAGTCCGGTACCACAAGGAGACACCGCAGTCCAGGCGCAGCACAGAAGATAAACATGCAGTCCCTTGGCCCATGGAGATATGGCATATAGGTTCATGTCAAACCGAATCGTGCCATCTTCAAATAGGTTGAGCAAACGATTTATTTTTATATTCACAATTTCATTGTCCTTCACATATTTATGCTACAGCATACTGTTTTGTTGTGGTACAATCATGCCAACCCAGAGTTATGAGGAAAAAGGGTGCCTCAATCACAAGAACGTAGGAAGCGAAAAACTTCTGCAAAAAGATTGCATCGCGGACAGGAGGACTGCTCTGGATGAGACTTTAAACGTGGCACTCACTCACCAAGGATCAAGTAATGCTCGCAACCAAAGTAGAAATTCTGCCTTGCCCATCACTCACAAACGGAGTATTGCCCCATCCGAATATAATATTACTGTTGCACAGAAATATGGAAACAAAAAGTTACCTAACGCACTAATCATCGGGGTGAAGAAGGGCGGCACCAGAGCGGTGCTGGAGTTCATTCGAATTCATCCAGATGTGCGCGCGCTTGGAACAGAGCCCCACTTTTTCGATAGAAACTATGACAGAGGATTGGACTGGTACAGGTACGAAATGTCACGTTGATTTACATATATATTAAACTAATTTGTCTGTTTATGATATATTTTCATTTTCAATGTTTTATTTGTTGAACAAGTGCACTTTACCCTACAAAGGAATTTGTCACAACAGTAGGCACAACAGTAGGCTTAGGCTAAGTAGGTTTATAACTTCTTACAACCTAATGTGTGTAGGCCTGCCTTTGAGATAATATAGATATGCTTGGGTGTATTGCATCTATATCCATTCTATTCTAATGTGTATCTCTGACATTATTAGTCAACTTAAAAAGTGTGTACCAGGGTGTGTACTTGACAGTCCCAGGATTGTGTTCATGAAAGTCTAGAACGTTTTTCATGTTGTTCTTGACATAAACCAGTGTGCCTGGCACCTACTATCATACCTCACTCAAAGGCGCTTCAATATTTTGTCTTGCCCATTCACCCTCTGAATGATATACAGTACACACAATCCATGTCTCAATTGTCGCAAGGCTTAAATGTCCTTCTTTAACTGTTTCCTCCCCTTCGTCTACAGTAATTGAAGTGGATTTAACAAGTGACGTCAATAAGGGATTATTGCTTTCACCTGGATTCACCTGGTCAGTCTATTTCATGGAAAGTGCAGGTGTTATTCATGTTTTGTATTCTCAGTGTAGATACACTACATGACCAAAAATGATGTGGACACCTGCTCGTCGAACATCTCATTCCAAAATTATGGGTATTGATATGGATGTTGGTTCCCCCATTGCTGCTATAACAACCTCCACTCTTCTGGTAAGACTTGCTTCCATTCAGCCACAAGAGCATTAGTGAGGTTGGGTCGCAGTCGTCGTTCCAATTCATTCCTAAAGTGTTCAATGGGGTTGAGGTCAGGGCTCTGTGCAGGCCAGTCAAGTTCTTTCAACACTGATCTCGACAAACCTTTTCTGTATGGACCTCGCTTTGTGCATGGGGGCATTGTCATGCTGAAACAGGAAAAGTTGGAAGCACAGAATCATCTAGAATGTCATTATATGCTGTAGCGTTACGTTTTCCCTTCACTGGAACTAAGCGGCCTACCCCGAACCATGAAAAACAGCCCCAGACTATTATTCCTCATCCTCCAAACTTTACAGTTGGCACTATGCATTGGGGCAGGTAGAGTTCTCCTGCCATCCGCCAAACCCAGATTCGTCCGTCGGACTGCCAGTTGGTGAAGCGTGATTCATCACTCCAGAGAACCCGTTTCCACTGCTCCACGGTGGCGAGCTTTACACCACTCCAGCCGAAGCTTGGCATTGCACATGGTGATCTTAGGCTTGTGTGCGGCTGCTCGTCCATAGAAACCCATTTCATGAAGCTCCTGACAAACAGTTATTGTGCTGACATTGCTTCCAGAGGCAGTTTGGAACACAGTAGTGAGTGCTGCAACCGAACACAGATGATTTCTACTCGCTATGCGCTTCAGCACTCGGTGGTCCCGTTCTGTGAGCTTGTGTGGCCTACCACTTTGCGGCTGAGCCGTTGTTGCTCCTAGACGTTGCCACTTCACAATAACAACAGTTGACCGGGGCAGCTGTAGCAGGGCAGAAATTTGACAAACGGACTTGTTGAAAGTCAGTGAGCGCTTCAGTAAGGCCATTCTGCTGCCAATGTTTGTCTATGGAGATTTCACAGCTGTGTGCTCAATTTTATACACCTGTCAGCAATGGTGTGACTGAAATAGTCAAATCTGCTAATTTGAAGGGGGAGCCACATACCATATAGTGTAGTTTGTGAGATAATTGATCTAAAGATTTGATTTCCCAAGGCATACAAATATTTTGGAATACCAGAGTAAAAGAAACACTCAGACCGAAAGCAATTGGAATCGTAAGCATTACAAGTAAATCATGCCCCAAATCCAGGATGAAGTTACTTTGGCTTGATACCCAGGTTGAAATGCCACAGTATAGCTGCAGTGTCGAATTTCAGTAAGTAAACATGCAGATCAACGGTAATAGATATTTTCAGGGGCAGACTTTTAAGAAACGCTCTCCAGCAGAAACATGGCTAATATTGATTAGTGACCTCGGACAAGGTAGGACTCCTCCTGCCTTCCATCTAACGGGATGCCCCTCCAGTGTACTGTACATCGATGAGACGGGACACTGGCGCTGTCTCGTACCCACGAGTCAGACCTTGGAAAACGAAGTCCATAGAAGAGTAATAGCCTTTTCTCATTATTGTGCCTACCCAACAGTACCGCGCTGGCTTTTATATTTTCCTTTCACATGATCCTTTCCAGCATGGCCAGATCCAGTAAATCTCAGCTCAGCTTGGCTCAGTTGTGTGACTCTACCTGCTCTCATCCCTTGGCAGCCGTAAGACCTTTGCTGAAGATGGTACCTGCATGCCTAAAAGCAGGCATTACACAGGTGTCACATTCTCCTCTCTGACAGAACATGGTGCCTGTTGAGTGAACCCGAGCAGGGAACTCTCATGGGTCGCATCTACACTTAGCAGAGAGAGAAAACCCAATGAAACAAAGAATGTGCCATTAGAAAGTGTTCTGTTCTGTAGGAGGTTCTGTCAGACAGGCCACTCTAGTGAAATCACCCAGCAGCTCTCCCTAAGCCCAGTAAGTTGTGGTGTGTGCTCACTGTCCCATCGCAGTGTGATGCCATTTATACCTGCTGTGTTTAAGTCAGTTGAGTCAGACTCACCCATGGGGAACTGCTTAAATCAATAAAAGGGACCTGGAGGCATTCAGTTCAGGGCTGAGGACTTGACGTAGCAGTGCTTTTTCACACACTTAGCTCTGGAGGTTAAGAATAGGCCTATAATATAACTTCAATAATGCTAATATTAGACTAATAGAACAGCGGGAAGTTAGTGTGCAGTAGGCTTGTGCCAATATAGTGCCAACATAGTAGATACTGTATTCATATAATTAGTTTCACGTTAATTATTAATTACACTCACACTTACATACCCTCCCCCATGCATGCACACACACACACACACACACACACACACACACACACACACACACACACACACACACACACACACACACACACACACACACACACACACACACACACACAAACAGGCTCTAAATTCATCAGTACTATTTGGGGACTGATTAATTAAAATGCCACAGAGGCCAGGACCTAGCAACAGTGTCTCTAATCCCCTCTGAAAGCAATTTTAGTTTAGCCACTGACATCTTGCAATAAGAGCCACATAAATGCCGCCAGTAATGAGAAAGATAAATTGGCTGATTAACGTCAGAAGTTCCATACAAATCACCTTTAATAATGTGCTTTAGAGAGTCTTATTTTTCATTTTATTTCAGTCCAAGACATGAGACACCATCCATTTAAATGTAATGAGTGTTTGCTGTATTAGTTCACCTCAGTCATGGTGGCTGAAACTTTATGCAGACTAGAACTAATACGACCTGGTCTCAGCATTAAATAATACGATTGTCACCATCGTCTAATGAGGCACCGTGATAGACTGTCCTCTATTTTTAATCTTTTTAATTGTGCATTACTTGCATAATCCAACTATTTTCACCCCATTGTAAGTGACAGACCTGTGCGACGACAGTGAAATAGTGCAGTGTTCATTACTTGATCTCCAGAATAGAATAAGACCCATTTGGCCTCATTTAGATTGGATGTGAGTGTCTCTCCATCCCTGTGACTATATAAGGGGCAGCTGAATCATACATTATACTGCAACCAATTCCGCAACTCTTCGTGGACGCGTTTTTCAATTTTCGCACACGATCAAAAACATCTAACAAATCCGCATCACTACACACCATCAGCATCAGAACTTAAAAGGGCATCTCAGCTCTACTGATTTTACAGGAGTCAGACGCACATCAAATAGATTCCCTGATTCCCTGTTCAAATTGTGCAAGAGGCCTCGTAGAATCTGCTTCAGCCATGAGTATTCTCTAGGTCCACCATTAATTGGCTCAGGGAGGATACTGAGCCCCGGAACTCTAGCGTCAGAAAGGTTGACGAGGACAGAAAGTTGTCTGCTGCTCATTTAACGGAGGGAACTGCACATTCCACTGACCCAGGCATCTCTCTCCACTAGTAATGAGGAGTCTTAATCCCGATATAGCTCAGAAACATGTAGCAGTTAACATTAATTACAAAAACAACTCCTCTCGGGAATATCCCCCAAAGACACCATGGCACAGTGAGGTTTTTGTATTAGGATTTTGTATTGAATAAGTCATTAACTGGAGTTGCCAGCAGCAAGAGACAGAGGTAGTGGTGTTGTGAGCTTCCTACTCAGGATCAGGGATAGAGCCTTTACCAACTGTAGGTAACCCAGCTGTACAGAACATTAAGGGCTGTTGAGAGTGGTAGGCCACCCTGGAGGCAAGGCCACACAATGACACTATTCTGAGAGACAGAATCTAACATGGCTGACACCAAACCTATAAATGTATAATGTGATTAAATAAATGTGTAGTTTTGACTGTAGTAAATTGAGTTGAATTAAATGGGGATATGCACAACTCTGTTCAAACTGTTTTTCATGGAGTCTAGACTAGTTACTACAATTACATAGTATACACACCTCAAACATTTTCCGGAATGATAATGGCACCCAAGGAGATGGCCGCCGTTTTACGATCCCATAACCAATTGTGCTATTGTGTATGTTTTTTTGCGCTATTTGTAACTCGTTTTCTACATAATGTTTCTGCCACCGTGTCTATTGACCGAAAATAACTTATTGATATCAGGGCATCGATTACTCAACCCGTACTGGAGGAATTCATCTTCTTCAACGAGTTGGACGGGAAGAATTTGCTCCAGACACCCGACAAGGCCCTCATCCCTGTCATTCGCAGGAGGAAAAGACAAAGATATCGTGGACGACTGTCCGGGTGCCTTGTAAGGATCCGTCATGGAGAGGATAATCTACCTACCTTTACCATCGGTCCTATTAGCCAACGTACAATCAATCTATAATAAAATAGACGAACTACGAGCACGTATATCCTACCAGGGACATTAAAAAAGTAATATCTCATGTTTCACTGAGTCGTGGCTGAACGACGACATGATTAACATACAGCTGGCGGGTTTCAATCTTTTTCGGCAGGATAGAACAGTGGCCTCTGGTAAGACAAGGGGCGGCGGCCTATGTATATTTGTAAACAGCAGCTGGTGCACGAATTCCAAGGAAGTCTTGATGTTTTGCTCGCCTGAGATAGAGTATTTCATGATAAGCTGTAGACCACATTATTTACATCTATATTTTTAGTAGCTGTCTATATACCGCCGCAGACTGATGCTGGCACTGATGCTGGCACTCAATGAGCTGTATACGGACATAAGCAAACAGGAAAACGCTCATCCAGAGGTGGCGCTTCTATCAGCATGTTAAATGTGCAGCAGAAGGAAAACAACTCTAGACCACCTTTATTCCATGCACAGAGACACGTACAAAGCTCTCCCCCACGTTCTATTTGGCAAATCTGACCATAATTCTATCCTCCTGATTCCTGCTTACAAGCAAAAACTAAAGCAGGAAGCACTAGTGACTCGGTCAATAAGAAAGTGGTCAGATGAAGCAGATGCTAAGCTACAGGACTGTTTTTGCAAGCACAGACTGGAATATGTTCCGGGATTCTTCCGATGGCATTGAGGAGTACACCACATCAGTCACTGGCTTCATCAATAAGTGCGTTGATGCCGTCTTCCCCACAGTGACCGTACGTACATACCGCAAACAGAAGCCACGGATTATAGGCAACATTCGCACTGAGCTAAAGGGTAGAGCTGCCGCTTTCAAAGAGTGGGACTATAACCCGGAAGCTTATAAGAAAATCCGCTATGCCCTCCAACAAACCATCAAACAGGCAAAGCGTCAATACAAAGATGGAATCATACTACACCGGCTCCAACGCTCCTCTGATGTGGAAGGGCTTGCAAACTATTACAGACTACAAAGGGAAGCACAGCCACGAGCTGCCCAGTGACACAGACCTACCAGACGAGCTAAATTACTTCTATGCTTGCTTCGAGGCAAGTAACACTGAAACATGCATGAGAGCACCAACTGTTCCGGAAGACTGTGTGATAACACTCTCAGTAGCCGATGTGATTAAGACCTTTAAAAAGGTCAGCATTCACAAGACTGCAGGGCCAGACGGATTACCAGGACGTGTACTCCAAGCATGCGCTGACCAACTGGCAAGTGCAGACCACCATAGTTCCTGTGCCCAAGAACACTAAATCACTACTACCTAAATGACTACTGACCCGTAGCACTCACATCTGTAGCCATGAAGTGCTTTGAAAGGCTGGTCATGGCTCACATCAACAACATTATCCCACAAACCCTAGACCCACTCCAATTTGCATACTGCCCCAAAAAATCCACAGATGATGCAATCTCTATTGCACTCAACACTGCCCTTTCTCACCTGGACAAAAGGAACTCCTGTGAGAGAATGCTATTTATTGACTACAGCTCAGCGTTCAACACCATAGTGCCCTCAAAGCTAATCACTAAGCTAAGGACCCTGGGACTAAACACCTCCCTCTGCAACTGGATCCTGGACTTCCTGACGGGCCGCCTCCAGGTGGTAAGAGTAGGTAACAACACATCTGCCACTCTGATCCTCAACACGGGGACCCCTCAGGGGTTTGTGCTTAGTCTCCTTCTGTTCTCCCTGTTCACTCATGACTGCATGGCCAGGCACGACTCCAACACCATCATCAATTGTCCCGATGACACAACAGTGGTAGGCCTGATCACCTACAATGATGAGTCAGCCTATAGAGAGGAGGTCAGAGACCTGGTCGTGTGGTGCCAGGACAACAACCTCTCCCTCAACGTGTTCAAGACAAAGGAGATAACTGTGGCCTACAGGAAAAGGAGGACCGAGCACGCCCCCATTCTCATCGATGGGGCTGTAGTGGAACAGGTTGAGAGCTTCAAGTTCCTTGGTGTCCACATCACCAACAAACTATCATGGTCCAAACACACCAAGACAGTCGCGAAGAGGGCACGACAAAGTCTATTCCCCCTCAGGAGACTGAAAAGATTTAGCATGAGTCCTCAGATCCTCAAAAGGTTCTGCAGCTGCACCATCGAGAGCATCCTGACAGGTTGCATCATTGCCTGGTATGGCAACTGCTCAGCCTCCGACCGCAAGGCACTTACAGAGGGTAGTGTGTATGGTCCAGTACATCACTGGAGCCAATCCTCCTGCCACCCAGAACCTCTGTGTCAGAGGAAAGCCCTAAAAATTGTCAGACTCCAGCCACACTGCTCTCTCTGCTACCTCACAACAAGCGGTATCGGAGCGTCAAGTCTAGGTCCAAAAAGCTTCTTAATTGCTTCTTCCCTCAAACCATAAGAATCCCGAACAGCTAATCAAAGGGCTACCCAGACCCCTCTTTTACGCTGCTGCTACTCTCTGTTTATAATCTATGCAAAGTCACTTTAACTCTGCCTACGTGTACATACTACCTCAATTACCTCCACTAACCAGTGCCCCCGCACATTGACTCTGTACCGGTACCCCCTGTATATAGTCTCTCTTGTTATTTCACTGCTGCTGTTTAATTATTTGTTACTTTAAAAATGTATATTTTTTACTTATCTATTTTTTCACACTTATTTTTTTTATTTTTATTAACTTCTTAAAGCATTGTTGGTTAAGGGCTTGTAAGTAAGCATTTCACTATAAGGTCTACACACCTGTTGTGTTTGGCGCATGTGGCAAATACAATTTGATTTGGATTTGAATTGATTCCTTGCCAGGAATATTCCAATATTTCCTATCTCTACTATATTCCAGGTGTCTTTGGAACCATTTGTATTTCAACTGCAGACTGAATGAATATTTGCTGTGTCTCATTATGCGTTGGTAATGTTTTCCATTACTCCCTGCAGTTCAGCAGAAAGCCTTTTGCAAAGACAGGCAGGGGGAAATGTGACAGGAGGAAACAAGTTTAAACTGAACAGGATGTGAGGACAGGCTGACATGCACTGAAATAGTTTTGTTTACACTGTGTTTCATTGAAATTGGCAGCTGAGCCGCAGTTAATTCATCTGAAACATTTACACAATTAACTGAAATGCTCATCTGAGGATGTGCAGCTTGCCAGCCATGGATTTCGGGGTCTTCCGATGAGTGTCTTCATTTTTGGATAGTTGGACACTTTCCCACATCAAAGTCAGACACAGTAACAGCATTTGGTTCGCCTTAATTCAATGCTTTATCGCTTCAGGAGAGCAATTGTCTCAAAACATCCTCAGTGGTTTAGAATATTCCAATGTATTGTCATTTCTGTGAAACGTAGCGCAGAGCCAACATGACTAAATCAGACATCATTGAGGTCAGACTGATTCGGATTCTGAATTATTTGTTTCCCATACAGACAAACAGGAGAGTCCTGATGTAAAAACATAGTTTACTCTGGAAAAGATTGACAAGGTGTGTACAGAACAGATCAGAGCTTTGTTTTAAATTGAATAAAACCTGCTGCTGGTTGTCTTGGCAGTTGACTATAACTGATTTCTTTGTCTAGTTAACCAACCAGCTGACCTGGCTTCAGTATTGCTGCCTGGGACGTTGCTCGGTAACCCTTAATTGACTTCCATTGAGACCAGCTTCTGTCACTGCTGACTGGTGATTAATGCTTGGACGTCATTCCAGCAGAAATGGGAGTGAGTGAAATATTAATAAGATAATCTTTTCCAGTGGAGACAGAATGAAGCTATTTCCTTCGTACCAGGCGAGGGGAGTAGACTGCAGTTGGTAATGCGGTTGTATAGCGACTCTGGTTTTATAACAGCTTTGTGCATTAGAACACATGAAGCTGTGTAATTGCAATCTGGGTTGTTTGCAACCGTAACATAAAATGGTCTGTACAAATTAACCCTCTGTGTGTCATTGAAGATATGACGGAGCCAAACCTTAAACATAGACACATACCGTGGTTTGTAGCAATACACTATAATGATTTAAAAGCTTTCTCACATACTGGTATTACCTTTCCCTGGATCCTATAACCTTAGATAGTATTCACTGTATTGTTGTGAGATGTCATACAAATTGGAAGATGAAAGGCTTCAGAATGAAACCAATGGATAAGAGTATGACTGTCTATGTGAATGTGAATATAATTCAGGGCCCGGTAATAGAGGTATGTGAGAAAGCTTTGAAATCCACATGCAATACTGTATAACATGACACTTCAACAACATGCTCTTAGCATCCACCAAGAAAGCAGTATAGACATGCTCTAAATCCCAGGCTTTTCCCTGCACTGATCTCACTTCGTCTTACGTTCTACAGATCGTTTGGAAGTGACCATGATGAGCCATGAGACCTTTGTAATAATTTAATCAGGGGCTTTTCCAAATAACCCCCGCTTGAGCCGAGGCCATCCCAACACCACAGATAATGGATACGTTGAAGTCACCATGTTCCCTGTCCCTGGTTAGTAGACAGTAACTCACAAGATGTGTGTTGTATAATAGGCAGGGTTCATTATTAGTCTGTGTGATGACAGACCCGTTCTGCTCTGCCAGAGATAGGGGCCACTCTCTAAATCTCTCCGTCTGTCTGTCTGTTGCAGGGACGCTGCCTGCTTGTCATGATTGATGGTTTCCAATTTAAATCCCAATCAGATCAGGCCTGGCCCTCGCATTACTGTCCAATCCTCCGACTCATCATAAAGCTGGGTAATTAGTACCATGAGGCCTGGATTAATTCTGTTGAAAACAGTGTGTCACCTCCACAGCCTTTCTACTGACAGTGGATGATAGCTTGAACGTGGAGGACGTGAATACAACACTGAAGAAGGCAAACAAAATCATCAATGCAGTGGAGGCTGCTGAGGGGAGGACGGCTCATAATAATGTCTGGAACAGAGCAAATGGAACAGCATCAAACAATATTTGATGTGTTTGATACCATTCCACTGATACCGCTCCAGCCATTACCACGAGCCCGTCCTCCCCAATTAAGGTGCCACCAACCTCCTGTGCCACATAGGTTTAAGATTAAGCAGAATACTTCATGATTGAGTTATTGACTTAGCCACATCAATACCTGACTCTGTACATCTATTGAAACATGCTATGCTATGTTTTAACTCAACCTTAGAGAGGCTGCACATGTTCTCTACATCTACTGAAAGATGCTGTGCTACATTTTAGCTCAACCTTAGAGATGCTACAGGTGTTCCATGTGCATCTGCCGTCACACACATTCCATTTCGTCCACATCAAAAGATCTGCAAATGACCATACCAAAGTAATGTATACGCTCTACTGTGGTTCACGAGCAAATATTTACTGAGGACTCTTACAATGCACTCAATTCCCTCTTGATTTGAAACATCAATGAAGTTACACTGGCGAGGTCTGGGTTAATTGATTGTGCTGAAGGAGATGATCCAAAGCCGACCTTTACCTGCTGCTACGGTCTTACATGCCTGATATAGCTGGTGCCTGTGTGTCTGTACAATGTTGACTTGTTCAGTGGAGCCACGTTAGCAGCCAAGGGAACTCAGCACATCCTTTGGCACTTTTAATGTAACAGTATGCCAGACATGATTTTTAGGTGTTGGTCTCAACACATCTGTCAGGGGAGGATATTAAATACACACGTGTGTTTTTACCGGTGAGGGGGGAATTGCTATCTCTTTGCAATCTTGTGAGCACTGGGCACATTTACAATGTTGGGATAGATCCTCCACACCTCGATTCATTAGAGGGATTAAAATGTCACAGCCAAGCCTGTAACGCATCCTGACTCCTCTCAGAGTTTCACCAATAACCTGAACAGGAGACGGCTGTAAATTATTCCAGTCAATTTAGTTCCAGCTCACAGGATCCGGATGATGATCAGAGCGGGGAGCCCATCCATCTCTCTACAACTTTGATTCATGACACAAAATGCCAGTTACTGCCAGCTTTATAGATATATGTGTGTGTGTGTGGGTGTACTCAATGTGTCAAAATGTGTGCAATGGCAGTACAGTTCCACATTGTGGATATACCTTCCAACTATATTCTACATCATTATTAATATTTCACTAATGGTTAATTCTACGGAGTTATCTGATATGATTTACAATATATCATCTGTAACCTTGTCCCAGAGCTCCAAAAAGCTTGTCAGTAATTGAGAGCTGGAGTGATCATGGTGACCCTATCCTTTTGAGAGTAGGCCTATCGAGCGACAATGAAGGCTTTTAGAAGGCTACACTACTGAAGGTGCTCGCTGTTCTCTTCAAGCACCATAGGGTGTCAGCACAGAATACACTGCTGCTGAATGGCTTACAACATGTCACAGTAACCTTGGCGTATTACAATTACAGCCTGCTCCCGTCCTCTCTTATGCTACAAGCACCTCCATTGAAAAAGGCATCTAAATACAGGGAGACCAACGCAAATAGCAACTGGCAATTCATGTTAGTGGAAGTTTCTGGTGTGATATCAGACCGTTGCATGGAGCCATTCCTAACGTCCCACTGTGGTTGTGCTTGTTCTCAGTAACGCAGTCAGTATGCTCACATGAATAACTGTTCTTCTCCTCGGTTTGGGTATTAGTTAAATGTTAATGAAATGTTTCTTGATGAGAAGCGGGTTTATATTCTGGTCAATTGAATGTTTTGTAATCATGTGGATGGGCTTTCATTTATAAGAATCAATATCTGTAAAACAAATGTTAGTTCAATAAAAATAAAAACTACAGAGAACAGCAGGTGGACCATTTATTTTAACAATGTAATTTGTTCGATCCGAGAGGGTAAATTCATTTCTCAAATACATGACATGGATTAAACCCCTGCTGAAATGAGAATGTATGCACAACGTGTAGCCCAACACTATGGAAGTGCAGATTATGCTAATGAAAATTCCACCAATGTAATTCAAATCAGGTTAATGAAACAGTGGTAGAGCTGTCCATGACAAGTTGCTGATAAAAAGAACGGGGGAATAATCTAAAGAGCAAATGTACATGCGCATCTCATCACTCCAATCATTAACAAATAAAGTTCAATTCAAGCTAGGTTTCTGTTCAACCAATCCCGGCACTCAGCAAACCCAGGAGATAATGTGAACATGTCATGTTGTTTCTTGTGCTCCCCAACATTCACATGTTCATCTTTAGGCAGTGGATCATTGTTGTCTTGTACTTGGAAAATGGAAAATGTGATTGGTTGTGTGAAGTAAGAGAATCCCACTGAATTATATGTTCCATTATGGCTTTCTCTATGGAAAGCTGCACATAACCTTTTTGTGTCCTGGTCTCGTCTGAAACCTTGGTGGATTAAATAAAATTAAAGGAGGTGATGGATTTTCTTTCATTCCTAATCGACAAGAAATGCACCTCTTTGTGGCAGTCGAGAAATGTTACGAAGCACGGCTGCAAAAGCTAGTACAGCACCAACACTCCTTCTCATCAGCAAAAGAGTGAGGATTTCAGATCTTGTTCACGCTGCGTTCAGCTCCTGCACCAGGCACCAGGGGAAGTGTTAGACTGTCAGTAACACCATCCTGGGTGTTGGTTGTGTGGATTTAAAAAAAAAGGTTTATGTAATATGCTTAATTGCAGCTATTTCTTTTAACAGTGTTGGTGAGAACTGTGAAACCGAAAAGGGCAGCGTTTGAAATGATATAACCCAACAGTGTTGGAATGTCTGTAGCTTTCTCCATGAGATTATATAGGTCCCTAAAATCCCATCAACGCAATAATACATGTATGGAAGTGTGAAGAAAGAGGAAGAATATGCTATACTATAGGTTAAGGTTGATGATATAACTAAGTTGGGATTCTATCACATAGCACCTGAGATATACAGTAGTAGCATGTATTTAGCGTACTGTAAAGCTGTTTTCTGGGGATGGTGCTACTGCTGTTCTGTTCCTTCCATCCCATGGAAGATTAATGATTGCCTGTGGCCCTAAACTGGTAAGGCTAACTGAGACACCCAGCAGAACAGCACATGATTCATAAATCAAGCTAAACGGATCAATATTTATCAGACTGTTAAGGTACACTACATGACCAAATGTATGTGGACACCTTCAAGTCAAACATTTCATTCTAAAATCATAGGCATTAATATGGAGTTGGTCGCCCCCTTTGCTGCTATAACAGCCTCCACTCTTTTGGGGAGGCTTTCCAATAGATGTTGGGAAAGTCAGAAGACACATTTCTGTTCTAACCAATGGACAATGATGTTGTGTTCAAATGTAGGTTGTAGTTGTATCTTAGAACTATTCAGGCCTCCCGAGTGGTACAGCGGCCTAAGGCACTGAATTGCAGTGCTAGAGGTGCTACTACAGACCCGGGTTCATTCCCGGGCTGTGCCACAACCGACCGTGGCCGGGAGTCCCATAGGACGGTGCACAATTGGCCCAGCGTTGTTCGGGTTAGGGGAGGGTTTGGCCGGTGGGACTTTACTCGGCTCATCGCGCTCTAGTGGCTCCATGTTTAAATACAACTTTTGCATAACCCAGGTTTTAAACAGGAATGATGCATTTCTTAACTCCCATTGCTCGAATCATGAAAGGACATTTCCAGAGCAATGCCAGTCTCTACATTTTCTTGGAAAATATCAGAACACTAGTCCTTACTTTGCTATGCATATAGTTTCCGTAGATATGAGAAAAACTTTACAAACATTTTAAGATGCATTTCCCCAGAAACTTTATGAAGATGATGACCTATTTAGTGTGACCCAGATTCTCCCAAGTATCTTTTTCTGTTGGATGTCCTTAATGCAGGTGATGGTGATTTATGAACACCAGTCTAAAATGTGATTGGATGATTTCCCTCCAGCCCTCAGCATCACTGTCACCCTGGAGATAGGGAACAGGAGTTGTTTTCATGAAACCTTTTCAGCTGTCGAAGTGGATAACAATTTCTGCAAGACAATTAAATTGCTTTACTATTCTATCCCCTTCTAGATTACTAATGCAATGGATTCCAGGCATAAAAGTTAAATCAGCGTTTTTCTCTTTCTGTCTTTCCCTATTTAGAGGACTAATGCCACGGACTCTAGACAGCCAAATCACCTTGGAGAAAACCCCCAGCTACTTTGTGACAAGAGAGGCTCCCAGACGCATCGCCAGTATGTCCCCCAACACCAAGCTGATTGTGGTGGTGCGTAACCCAGTCACCAGGGCCATCTCAGACTACACACAGACTCTGTCCAAGAAGCCGGACATCCCAACCTTCGAGGAGCTGGCCTTCCAGAACCGTAGCCAGGGTCTGGTAGACACCTCATGGAACGCTATCCGCATAGGGATGTACATCCTCCACCTAGAGAACTGGCTACAGTACTTTCGCCTCTCCCAGATCCACTTTGTGAGCGGCGAGCGGCTGATCACGGACCCGGCGGGGGAGCTGGGTCGCGTCCAGGACTTCTTGGGTCTCAAACGCATCATCACAGACAAGCACTTCTACTTTAACCGAACCAAAGGCTTCCCTTGCCTGAAGAAGCCAGAGAGCAGCAGCCAGCCCCGCTGCCTGGGCAAGTCAAAGGGTAGAACTCACGTGCAGATCGACCGGGAGGTCATTGAGCAGCTCCGGGACTTTTATAGGCCTTATAATATCAAATTCTATGAGATGGTGGGGCAAGACTTTAGGTGGGATTGAGAATCTGATAAAAAAAATACCAGGTGATATGTGCTTATTGAAATGGATACCTCAGTGGAGTCATTCGAATGAGGACACCTTAAAGTAAATCCAATTTCTCTTCATGTTTGAAAATTCAGTGCGAGTTTAACAAGGTGTGTGTAATCTGCCACTAACTTTAAGACCTTTGATATCATTTCCTAGTTCCTACTTTCACGTCATGCCGGTTTTGTTAACCAAATAAAAGAGAAAGATATGCTGCCATGCCATTTAATCTCACAATTAGTATTCGTCATCAACTAAATTGTGCTTCTTCACAAAGGCCTGTTACTTTTACAACACTGTACCATGTCAATCGTTCCAACTCAATGGACAACAATAAAGAGTATAGAGACAGCTGGGATTTGTTGTAACATGTCTGTCCTATGCTACAGTATGATCACAGACATGACAAAGCTATAGTATGTGAACTTGGCATAACATGTGTATCATAATGGCATTCTGTCAAATTAAGACAATAATGAATGTAAAAAACAGTTCATGGATGCCCTCATGCATATTATCGTATCAAATCATGGGCATTATGATGATAATTGGAAGCATTTGTCTTTTCAGCTTCGCACAAGAGAAGAGGTAGAGTGTAATGGAAAGGCATAGAGGAAGACGTGGAGAACTACAGAGCAAAGTGAGCTCTTCATCCAAGGCAGCATGTAGAAAAACAGCGGATGTTTTCACTCTGCCTTTTGAGAAATTAGGAATGGCTTGATTAAAGAAGCTCAACTAAGAAGCTCCCAAACAAGCAGATTCAGATTGAATAATGTAAGTTGAGTACTGCAGTGTTGGTTAAATGTTTTAAGGCAGAACTTGTGTATTAATCATGGCCCAAACAGTCCATAGAAGTACACAAATTACAGAGCGTTACATCTAATTTAACCCCTACAAAGCATTTGCAAATTTGGGGATGTAATAAATGCCCAGTATTCCTAGTTTAATTGCAATCATTAGGGTTGTAAAATAACCACCTCCATGTAACATAGACGCATAGAACTAATGCATATTTTACATATTTATTACATATTCATAGCAGCAGCATAAAAACGGTGTTGTTCCTTCCACGGCATGTCCTTGGTGTAATGAACACGAGGGGAGACAGAGAGCTGGTTTCAAGTGCAGGGCGCAGCAGGTGATGATTGAAAAGGACCACAGGAGGAGGCAGGTAGCTGGGTCCAGGGGCAGGCAGAAGGTCATACACAGGGGGTCCAACAAGGCAACAGTACAGGCAGGGAATAGGCAAATGGTGTCGTTAATGAGGCAGGCAAAAATGATCATACACGGGAGGTGTAAATCACGGGAAAAACAGAGTTCCGAAGACACGTGTCACAAAACAAACAATACCTCACAGTGACGGGGTGCAAATAACTTAACTAAATAGTGTGTAATAATGACCTACAGGTGTGTGAACAGGTGATTAGAATTCAGGTGACTGGGATCTGGAGAGTGAGCTGCGTTCAGGGGATCTAGGTGTTTGAGAGTGTGAGCTGGAAAGTGAGCTGCGTTCAGGGGACCTACTATTTAAAATGTCGCTTAGGGCCCCCCAAACGGCTAGGGCCAGTTCTGACTGTATGTGTGGGTATGGATGTGGGTATGCAGACCTGCGAGCCACTGCAGCCCCCACCCCCATCAAAGTTTCCCATCCCTAATTTAAATTGTCATTTGTGATACTCTCCATTAATTCTTGATTAACCTGCCAATGCTTGTCTACCCCTGCCTGCTACTTTGTGAGCCACCACCATACACACTGATACGCTGAGCAGTTTAGCAATGAGCTCAACTTTATCTATCCACAGTTGATTACAACTTTTTTTCCTCCCAGAATGCATTTGGCTTGACTACAGAACATCTGAGAGAAAGTTATTTCCCGGTTTGGTGCGATTGCACTGCAGACAGAAATAATGATCCATCCTGTACAAAGAAAACAGACTTATGGGATTTCTAGCTGACTTGTAGCAGCCATGCAAGAAACACACCTCACGTGAAATGTTTATGGGTAACTATTCCCAGATGGTTGTCAATAAAGAGGAGTGTGTGAGAATGCATCACCATGGTAATGTATAGAAATCTGTCTACAGCCTGAAATCTGAGGCTCATATATTATCCCTTGTGTGTGTGTGTGTGTGTGTGTACTATTTATTCCCTGCCATTCAAATAGACTGTATTGACAGTGAACCTCAGAACTGTCCTTTAGCCACTACAGTCAGCACAGTGAACTGGTATGGTCATAGGCAAAATGTCATCTTTCCCAGGCCTACTCTACTGTGCTCTCCACATCAGGTATTGATTGGACATGATCATGGGAGAAGTAACAGTCCAATTACCTCCAATGGCCAGCCTAACCTTCAAAAGAAATACCAAGCAGCAAACAGGCTGCTGTTGTAAATGTCATGAACTTTGAAAAGACTGAGGCAAGTTTTGCCACAGCATTTACCAGGCAATGTCAAGCAGTACATGATGCGATCAATTCCAATGGATTCATTGTTTCATTTCGTCAAAACCATCACTGTCAGGACAGCTTTTGAATAAAAAAACCAATATACATGCAGGACAGCATTTAAGGAGTCATTATTTTCAGAGTTGATACCGGTTTACGGAAACTTCTTTTACCTTACCAGACAGGAAATCCCATTGTGATTTCAAGGGGGACCCGAAACTTCATGAACTTTACAGAATTGGTGTCTGCTCTCGGGCAGTGTTAAATAAACTACTGTTAAAAGAGAGAAGTGAAGAGGGTTGTACAGTCCCAGGGTCTGATGTATGCTCATCTCTGAAAATTATATTGGTCATGAGACATCAATAATGGAAAAATGGTTGCGGGCACTAAAACTTCTAAGAGGAGAAAAAGCCTGTTCAAATAATCTTAAAAGCCAGGCTTATACATAAAACTTTTACATATGTATTTGTCCATTAGCTGACGTCTGGGAGGAAATGTATGGGGAAATTTACAAGGGCACAAAGCGAGACCGAGATGCAGACACGGGAGGCAGATGGTTTGAGTCTTTGATATTTATTACATCCAAAAGGGGTAGGCAAGAGAATAGTCGTGAACAGGCAAAGGTCAAAACCAGTTCAGAGTCCAGGAGGTACAGTGTGGCAGACAGGCTCGAGGTCAGGGCAGGCAGAATGGTCAGGCAGGAGGATACAGAGTCCATAAAACAGGCACGGGTAAAAACCGGGAGGACTAGTAAAAGAGAATAGAAAAGGCAGGAGCATGGGGAAAAACACGCTGATTGACTTGGAACATACAAGACGAACTGGCACAGAGAGACAGGAAACACAGGGATATATACACCAGGGATAACAAGCGACACCTGGGCGGGTGGAGACAATAACAAGGACAGGTGATACTGATCAGGGTGTGACAAAATGACCTGCACTCTTACCTATTCTCTATCCGAAGTTCAAGCTTCAACTGAGCTTGGAATTCTTTTTTAGACAGACTTGCAGTTTATTTTGCTGATTGTCTGCTGTTCTATAGGCAACTTTATCATGCCCTGTAATATTTGACTTATGTGGTGTTGGCCTTTCATACAACCTACTGTACAGTAGATTATGTCATGTCAGAATTCACCACACAGCAGGTCACTCCAGAGGCGTACCATCCCTAATGATTTTAGCATTTGGGAGGTTCCCACTTATAAACCAGATGTTTCAGCTTGAAAAGGTGAGTGTTACTCAGTTCCAATTTACATCTACTGTAGCTGATCAGAGGAGCATCTGTTGAGGACTGAATTAACCATTTCTGCAGTCCTTACACCAAATTAGTTGCAACTCATCTTTCTCTCTGCACATTCACAAGAACTTAGTTTAGATGATAGGCCAGGTATATTTAGATATTAGCCAGCTTGATCAGTGTTGGTTTGGTTCTAACAGCAATTATACAGAAACTGGAGACAGAACTTTTTCTCAAAACAGGAAATTCAAAGTATGTGGATTGATATTCAATGTTCACTGTCTTTTACTTTAGAAGAAAACAGATCCATCTCAACCCCTTTAACCTGGGTTGTATCCAGATGGAGTGATTCAGCATATACATGGTCGCATAATTGTATGTAGTTCTCTAAATGAATCACCGTAACACTGTCAGGTGCACAATAAAACCGGTGACCAATGCACTACAGGGAAATTTAACCATTTTACCCCCCCCCCACTTTTCTCAGCAACTTGGATTCTTCCGTATAAAAGTTAATAGTCTTGTGGTATTTATAGATTATTTTATCGGAGACATCACCTTCTCTCTCCTCCTAAGGCAAAGCTATAGAGGATAATGAGGATGTTTCTTTTCTCCGTAGTACAATAAGGAAGCAATATGGATGATTTATATGGTGGCAGCAATAACCCCCTCTCTAAGGAACTCTCATTAAATGCAGGGGATGGCATGTGGGCAAACCTCTACGTGCATCAATAGTGCATGAATCCCTATAATTCCCCAAGGCCTTCCCTGAGTACACATATTTGCTATTCTTTACCTCAAGGGGATATTTGAAATCAAAAGGTGTACAAAATGAATGCAGATATTTCCCAGACGGGAGTGATAGTGGATAACACATTTGTTATTGAGAGGTCTGGAAGGGAAGCTGTGTGGATGTTGCAGCTTCATAGTTGATGTGCTCTCCACCTGACAGGCTGAACGCCACACTAACGAAGACCAATGCCATTAAAACTGCTGCAGAAAATCTCATCGCCTTTGATCCTGTCAAGCCCTGTACGTGCAGAGAGAAGAAAATACAAAAACGTATATGGATACACACACACCATGGTACAGTGAAACCTATTTTGATCCTCTGCATTCTTTAGAGACCCCCACACCTAACAGTGTAAATAAGAATCTATTTTCAGGTTGATTCCAGAGTTAAAATGTTTGTTGGTGAATGTTTCTGCGATATGTCTCTCAATAGACTTTCCCTGGACTGTGGCCCCTCTTAAACGAACAGGAAACGCTCTACCTTGACTCGTCTCATTTCTAAGTAAGCTGCCTCACCTTGGAGAAAGGTCAGTCTCAGGACAGGATTTCAGTAGCCCAGTGTGGCTAATTAGCAACAAGCTGCAACATTGGAGGATACCAGCTCCCTGGATAGCTACTGTACCACCAGCCATGGGTAGACCGCTGGAGGTCACGGCCAGCTTGTCCCAGATTCATGCATGTGTAGCCATTTGCATTCTCTTGTACTCAAACCCCTCTGCATCCCCTCAGGATCTTATACAACTCAACTGACAGTGTGCTGTATAGTATGTACTGGCTATTAGGATGTGCTCAGAGCCAGATACATTTAATGATTGGGTAGATATTGATCCCATTCACATATCTTGTTTGCATGCGGACAGATCCTTCCATCATTACTGATAGTCAAAGCAGTTTTAATTGCAGTATATTTGAATGCTCTGACGGTATTCCAGCTTTTTGTATTAGTCTTTCTCGAACGCGCTTCACAGATATTGGTTACAATTGATTTGATGCATGTTTTATCTACTCCGATTTCCTCTTGCGGAGACCTATAAATAACTACTTTTCATTTATGCAAATCATTATAATTCCAATCACGTATTGCTTTCCAAGCACACGTATAATCCTGAAATTCTCAGTTGTATTTAAAAATGACTACCTAGGGCCTATTTGTTTGATGCTGGGATTCCCTGGGATTTACTGTAGTAACAATGCCAAGGACATGTGCTCATTTGAATGTCCATTTATCTGATCGATGCTCTCACCCCCCAAAAAATGATTCTCACTTTTAAATACCAGCTTGCAAACCAGTCTTCAATGTCTTGTACAGAAAGATTTTCTCACATTTCATAGCTTCACACCACCTGTGTTCTGCCTCCTGCCCACCCTATCTGTCTCTCTCACACCCCAGACGATAAGGAGACGACTGCCAAATGATGATGTAAATGTCTCTGACAACTGTGAAACCGTTCATTGGCAAAGTGAAAGCTCCGTCTACTTTTAGGTTTCAGATTTAGATTCCGAATCTAAGGTGTGGGCTCTGCACCACAGCCTGAAGAAAAGAACATCATGAGCGAAGTGTAAATACCCTGTTATTTAAGGTGCTATGCACTGGGTTGCAGTGGTAATTTGGGGGGTCTGTCTATGCCTTGGCAAGGCCTAAGTATCTAATTGCTTTGGTCCAACAAAGCCAGTTGTAACGTTCTTAAATAACATTGTTGAAAGCGGAAAGAATAAAGGCTAATGCTATTGACAACTGTTTGGTTATTCGCAATAGATAAATACTGTACTGCTGTTTTGCTGCTAGCACAGTTGCAATTAGTAGTGTGAAGCTCAGATTTATAAAGGCATTTCTCATAATAGTGAGTCATAAACCTGTCATGGCTGTTTGGAGGGTGTGAATAAAGCCTAATCTATGCCATAAACAGGGTGGGGAGACGTGGTCTGCTGATGTAATGTCTCATTGACCCGTAATGTGGATGCAGTTAGGGAAAATGCATGGATCATTCTGGGGCATAACTGTCAGTAATTGTGGGTCTAATGGTTTTACTCCAGAAAGCAGGAGACCATTTGTTGCAATCAGACCAAATACAAAGGCATTCTGATAGATTATACTTGGCAGGAAGTGGAATTATTGTAGACTTTAGCAAACTATTTTGTTCTCACACTGCCGGTGGTTTAGTATTCCGTATCCAAGCACTTCCCATTGTGACATTTAATTCCCTGCATGGCATCAAAAAATATATTATTCTCATTCTGTTGAGAAGCTCAGTTAATAGCGTCAGTCATACATTCATAAAAGCCTATGGATTAGCATGGGTGGGAAACAGATGTATTCCTATCAACTAGGGATTAATAGACCTCCCAGGATATATTATTAACAATCTCTCGGTGGTTCTGTCTGCTATTAATATCCATTAAGGCAAAGAGGCCATTTCACTTTGTTGACAGGACTCAAAGTTGAATAACTTTTCTGTTAGTTTTTCCCCACTGATATTGACAACCATTTAATTATGAAGTAATTATCAACTTCAGTAAAAAGACAGAAGGAAACTGCTCACCTCGTGATGAATACTAGTCCATTCCACTCTGATTGAGCTCTGAGAGAATCCGTTTGTTTCCTCATGCTCTGAAAGGAAAGCAACACAACCAGAGAACTGGTCCATTTAATTACCAGTGATTGCGTTGTATTCTAAAATCCATTATAATACAGGTTTTTCAAAATTGGTGATGGAATGAATTAGAAAAAAAATGCATTTTATAACAGAAAAAGTAGTATAGTAAAGTAATCACTATTCAGATGTTACCATTGGAAGTAATTTATTGAATAACAGGTCCATAGTTTTTGAAAACAAACCTCCTGTAGAGAGAAGGCGGCCTGCCTGTGTTGTTTTTCAGGCGCTGAAGAGCCTAGCATCCGGTCGATAACTGGAGAGACATGGCGACCGGCCTTAAAAATGGCCTGAGTAGCACAGGCAGCACCGCTGAGCACAACAGAAGGTCAGGACCACTCCTTTATTTATAGACCCACATCACAAGTTCCTGTAAGTAATACCTCATCAGTCACAGGTCTGGAACACATATACAGTGGAGGACAATGCTGTATCATTTCCTCGTCAAGGGGGCTTTAGCTCAGCTGTGAGCAAAGCACTATAGTTTGTAATTACAAAGAGGCTCAATCCAGAATATGTGACAGGTAGTAGCAAACAAGTTCCAAAGAGAAGCAGATATTGCCAAGAAATTAAACATGAATCTTAGTTGACATAATTGGGACTTCGGGCTCCAGTGGAACAGCCGGCGTTTTGTGTTTGTCCTTTCAACATCACGCTGTGTGCAGTGAGTAATTAAAAAGGGCTGTCAACAATTTGAATACAACACAAGTTGAATAGAGATCAGAATGTGTCACAGCATGATTACTATAGAGTACACCCGTTCATTTGTTGCATTTTATGTCAAGGGAAACCCAGACTCCGTTGTTAATGTCGTCAGCTTTACCGTATCGGGTCTCAAAGTAGAGTCAGCAGCGGCAGAGTCTGTCCCATACCAGACACTTACTGAGATATGTAAAACATGCCGTGCGTTTCTTAAAAAAGGAAAGGGTGATGAGGAAGATACAAGAACTTGCACTCCACTAAATATTATAGGATGTTAATGATTGATATTCTCACGGCCTGTCTCAATGTCTCCTCTGATCTCTGTGACAGTTCTAGGATCTTCACAAAGTTTGGAGAGGGACTTTAAAAGTGAATTCTAGCGTTCGAACCGTGGCAATCTGAGTCCTATCACTTTCACTACGACATTCAGAGTGTCAAGGGCAGTTGTGAGTTTGTTCTATTCCCTGTAGGTATTTTTATTCTCAGAAAGTGTGTGTTGTTTAGCAGAGCTTTGACATAGTCGAAGCTCTCCTGTAGGGCTTTGAAGTGAAAGTCTTACTTTGTTTTTCCGAGTCAGCATGAGTCTCCCTTACTGCTCGGTAGATCTGAAGTGGTTTCAGGCTGTGTTTCTCTCTCTCTCTCACCAACAGTACGTCCAGTATGTTGTGTATAACAAAGTGCACCATCAGACACTGTGACTATATGAGACCAGGAGTGAACACCACTGATCCTGATGCCAGAGGCTGTGGGTTAGACGGTACAAAACAGTTCTGAAGAAAGTTCTTCCCTTTGTTCTCTATTTGAGATGTACCTTTAACACTATAAAAGTCTGGCCTTGAAGGACCCCCCTTCAGGCCAAAATGAGTCATTTTGACTCCAACAGTCTAACAATCGAATAAATACATTTCATATACCAAACACTATCGGAAAAATTATATTTTAGTTGTGTTTATGAAGGTCTTGAGTAGCAGTCCATTAGTACACAATAGCATTTTCGTTCGTTTATGTTACTGTCGGCTATCTGTTGCCATGTGCTGAAATGTGTAGTCACGGAACAGTGGTTATTCTTGGGGAAAGTTCTATTTTGACAGTCATTTGCCAATGGAAAGTGTTTTGGAAACCTCAGAATCTGCTCTTTCTGATACTAAATATGAATAAAAATGTCTTACCTGCATGTGACTCTATAGTAGGATTTGAAATAGTCACTTTTTGGTGTCCTCTTAATAAAACTGCTTATAACCCAAATTATGTTTGTGTTATTGAAATTCTAACATATGTGTGTGAATTACATTTATTTAGGAAATATCAAAGACTGAGGGGGACATGACTTAAAAATATATTTCACATTTAAATTCATATTGGGTCAAAATCACTCACTTGGCGCTTTAGTGTTGAAGACATTATTATGTTTTAAATCAACTGCATCATCTGGTGTGCATCATATGATTTGTGATTTCATGTGGATTTAAATCACGATGCCAGATGATGCCATTGGAAAAACGTTTCTTCCTCAATCTTATTTACTACAAAACATAGAAACATGCCATTTTCGCTACACTGATGCTCGGGTAGTGCTTGAGATTATGAATACATTTAATTTTAAATGCTATGCCTGGCAAATTTACTAAAGACAGATAGTGGCCTTTGGGATACCCCAGGTTTCTGTTATGCATCCTTGCACCAAGGAGGGCTGAACCTTCTCTGCTGCCAGAGATTCCCAAGACAAAGCGACATGTCAGAACTCGTGTCCCCAACATTTCATCACAGAAAGGTCACACATACTGTAAGGAAGCATTGACAAGAATCTGTAGACAGTGGTGAGGAGAGAGAAGCTATATCTTAATACAGGTTCGAAATTGGGTTAGAATTTGAATTACAACAACTTTATTGTCCACGCAATGTGGAAATGGAAATTTGTCTTTGGCTTCGCAACATAGAAACAGACATTAAACACCATCAGACAGATATCATCCTTGAGATCATGAAATACGCCATACAAAGTACAAAAGTGCTACAGTGCAGATTCACGTTAGTATGTATCACATCATCATTGGTCTAAAAGCCATAATCAATATCAAGATTTCCTAATTAAAATACATCATCCTCTTCATCCCATCATTAAGACTGAAGGGCACCTGGTCATCTAGATGATCGTTCCTAGAATACTGTTGAGAAATATATCTTCCTTTTCCAGCTATGCAGAGGTCTGATTTATTCAGTGAAGCGTCTTGCCTTTTTCCTATAAGATGTTGTATTAGTAATTTATCTCTGTTTGGTAAGCTTAATCCGGCCTACCAACACGGCCTCAAATAAGACCTGAAAGCAAAGCGCTGTTATTTAGCATGGTGTCACATACTGGAATGCTGACATTGTCCTTCCTCAGTTTGCAAGCAGACAGAATATAAAAAAGGTTATCCTCAAACAGCATCAGTTGGGACGAACAGTGTAATTTAAAACCCTCCAGCTCCAAGTATTTCATATCTACACAGAGACAGACATAATGTCTCAAGGGGTTATGGAGATTCTCTCTCTGGTATGTACATTTGTCTACTCGCATTTGTGAGAATTTGAGAAGAATACCAAACAGTATTTTCCATGGGCAGTTTAGCCACTCAATATCAACTGAAGTCCCGATGTACTTGAAGTTCTGCAGTAGAAGAAAAGAGGGTCTCAAGCCACACCACAAAAAGTTTTCTACGTGTCATCTACTAAGTATAAAATGGATTGGACACTCCAATGCAGTTTAAAGGGTCAAACGTGTCACTGAATCAGCAATGCTCGAATTCAGGAGACTTCTGCAGAAGGGCCTTCGGCTTCAAAGTGAATCAGCAATGCTCGAATTCAGGAGACTTCAGCAGAAGGGCCTTCGGCTTCAACGTGAATCAGTCCAGCGGTGTCATTTTTGATCACTGGAGAAAATTGATCGTTGGTCTTCAAATAATATTTATGCTTAACCAGTCTTTTTTTCTCCATCCCTTGCTCCAGGCTTTCCTGTGGAACATTCCACGCAGTGTGCCTGCCATGGAGTGTGTGATTGTGTTATCAATGTCATGGTGGATAGGAACGATTAACTTTACAATCTCTAATGAGATTTATGTTAGGGTTTATCACCAGCTACAAAATCCTCCTAGGATATTTGCTGAGCAATGCAGCTCAGGCTACAGCTCTACTGATAACAAATAAAGTTTACTACAGACCAGAGTAGCAGAGGATAATGGACTCTAATGTTATTACTAAAGGCACTGCAAGCCAGTAGCTAAATTAATTATTGAAAGTCTATGCAACAACAACTGATTTTGTATTTAAAACATCAGAGCTCCGTGACACTAAAATATGTGTTAAGCTTCTATGGCATCCTTATCGAATACACAGATTATCCAAAGGCAGATCTATTTGTAGTTCTCTTTTTGTATTCAAGCATTGGACTGCCTCCAGCAATGTCCCCATGAAAGTGATAAGCGGTTCTGAGAATCTGAAATATACACTGCTCAAAAAAATAAAGGGAACACTTAAACAACACAATGTAACTCCAAGTCAATCACACTTCTGTGAAATCAAACTGTCCACTTAGGAAGCAACACTGATTGACAATACATTTCACATGCTGTTGTGCTAAATGGAATGGACAACAGGTGGAAATTATAGAAAATTAGCAATAAAGGAGTGGTTCTGCAGGTGGTGACCACAGGCCACTTCTCAGTTCCTATGCTTCCTGGCTGATGTTTTGGTCACTTTGAATGCTGGCGGTGCTTTCACTCTAGTGGTAGCATGAGACGGAGTCTACAACCCACACAAGTGGCTCAGGTAGGGCAGCTCATCCAGGATGGCACATCAATGCGAGCTGTGGCAAGAAGGTTTGCTGTGTCTGTCAGCGTAGTGTCCAGAGCATGGAGGTGCTACCAAGAGACAGACCAGTACATCAGGAGACGTGGAGGAGGCCGTAGGAGGGCAACAACCCAGCAGCAGGACCGCTACCTCCGCCTTTGTGCAAGGAGGAGCAGGAGGAGCACTGCCAGAGCCCTGCAAAATGACCTCCAGCAGGCCACAAATGTGCATGTGTCTGCTCAAACGGTCAGAAACAGACTCCATGAGGGTGGTATGAGGGCCCGACGTCCACAGGTGGGTGTTGTGCTTATAGCCCAACACCGTTCGCCACTGGCGCCCTGTGCTCTTCACAGATGTAAGCAGGTTCACACTGAGCACATGTGACAGACGTGACAGTCTGGAGACGCCGTGGAGAACGTTCTGCTGCCTGCAACATCCTCAAACATGACCGGTTTGGCGGTGGGTCAGTCATGGTGTGGGGTGGCATTTCATTGGGGGGCCGCACAGTCCTTCATGTGCTCGCCAGCGGTAGCCTGACTGCCATTAGGTACCGAGATGAGATCCTCAGACCCCTTGTGAGACCATATGCTGGTGCGGTTGGCCCTGGGTTCCTCCTAATGCAAGAGACCTGAATCCAATTGAGCACATCTGGGACATCATGTCTCGCTCCATCCACCAACGCCACGTTGCACCACAGACTGTCCAGGAGTTGGCGGATGCTTTAGTCCAGGTCTGGGAGGACATCCCTCAGGAGACCTTCCGCCACCTCATCAGGAGCATGCCCAGGCGTTGTAGGGAGGTCATACAGGCACGTGGAGTCCACACACACTACTGAGCCTCATTTTGACTTGTTTTAAGGACATTACATCAAAGTTGGATCAGCCTGTAGTGTGGTTTTCCACTTTAATTTTGAGTGTGACTCCAAATCCAGACCTCCATGGGTTGATAAATTTGATTTCCATTGATAATTTTCGTGTGATTTTGTTGTCAGCACATTCAACTATGTAAAGAAAAAAGTATTTAATAAGAATATTTAATTCATTCAGATCTAGGATGTGTTATTTTAGTGTTCCCTTTATTTTTTTGAGCAGTGTATATTGTTAATTTAATTATGTAGAGGAAAGATGTGTTAACTTTTTGTATTGAAGTGATTATTATGGTGCTCACTGCTGTCAAAGACCGAGTCATTTGTAATTCATTTTGTCCGCATGATCTGATAAACAACACCCTCATGCAATCTTTATTATGTTTCGACTGAACTTGACTTCAAATCCAATGAACAGGATAAATAGAATTGTTGAAATGCGTTTGGGAATTCATATGAATCAAATTTGAACGCTTGACCTAATTTGCCCTTGGGCCTCAGTGCATTCAAATATAAATTTGCCATAAACTGTGGTATACACCACCAATACATTTAATACTATTACCTCTTTAATAATAGCACCTTTAAATCAATAATATCCTAATTAAACACTGTGAATGGAGGCAAAGCATGAGTTCAACTCATCCTTGGAAAGCAGAATACTTTTAAGAAGCCTTAGGCCTTTCAACTTCATTTTCTGCCACTTGTTTGACATGATCTTTTATCTCCCCTTGTGTTATCCCCAGTCCTTACCTATCCCTCTGACTGATAAACTGTACCACAGGCAACTTTCAAAAGCTTTGATTGAAAAAGTGTCCACATGTCGGAGTGAAATCCAATTCTGTAATAACCTTCCCAGCTTACAATACCTGCATCCTCACAAGAAATGACTGCTGCTTATGATCAGAGGAATTAGTACTTTACCATCTCCCACCACATACACAAACACACACACTTGCAGGCGCTCACAAACACACACACACAGTTGAACACGCAGGCGCACCCAAACACTCGCACACACAAACAAATACGTACTTACACCTGAGAAAAGATTGATACTTGAAACCCGGTCTGTTTCTAAATTCCAGACTGAATCAAGTAATCAAGAATACTGCTAATCTGGGGTAATTGAATATGCATGTCTGACACAGAACAATAGAAAGACCTCTAAAAACAATCAGAGGGAATTGCATTTGGGATTAGAAATTAGCATTGTTACCCTCTGAAAGCAGAACCCGGCTGTACACCATTCCTTCCATTAAGCACTCACTTCACTCATCTGAGTGGACAAGTGATGTGAATTGCAACAGGTCTGATAGATATTCACATTTGATTTGTACCAGGGTTTGCTCCGTTTTATCCCTGTTTGGTAACACTTTCCCCTTGTACAAGTAACTGTAACACTAATTACTGTAGAGACAAGATCATCCTTACATGCTGTTATATAATAGTGTAGTAATTACTTTGTAACTTCACACAATTGAGTTCAGTGTTGTGAATACGGCTCCTTATCTTTCCAACTGTTTCGTATTCCACTTTCCCTTTCAGTGAGTGTGGGTTGTGAGTAACCACCTACATACAGTAGGTGTGCAGTCTGGGAAGATGGAGATTCCAAAGATGAGGTGTCTTCGGTGGACCATCCCAAGGATGAGGTGTCTTCGGTGGACCATCCCAAGGATGAGGTGTCTTCGGTGGACCATCCCAAGGATGCTTTGAAGACACCTCAGTGACCTTTCCTCATGCAGCAGTGTCCCTTTTGGTCACAGTACCCACAGACCACCAGTGACAATGACCTACAACCCCTGGCACCAGCCCCTCCCAGAACCCTACATGGGCATACATTTTAAGCCCTACCCATGACTGTGACATTCAGGCCCTACCCTACCCAGGCCCGATTGCTTCTGCCAAATTTAAAGCCCGGCCCTTCTGGAAATCAGAAAAAACTTCCTCCGTTAGTAAAGTCATTAGCAGCTCGTCTGTCTGTCCCTGGCTCCCTGCGCTGCTCACTCTGCATGCACTCTGTGCATGGTTCTGCTTGTGTGAGTATAGATAGAAATGCCTCTGCTCTGCTGTTCTGCTCCATGATGAGACAGAGAACAGCTAGCTTTTAAACTACTTTTCATCACTCTAAACTTCACCACGGCAAAACTCCATTTAGTGATACCTAATCCCTACCCGTACCCTAGTTATTGATCAAAAACAGGCCCTACCCAGCCCTAACCCAATGTATAATGTTAGGGCCCATCGGGCTCGGGTCGAGTAACAGAGCTCTTGCCTCTCCACCCTCAGCCCTCCATCCTATTTTGCATAGCATCTCCAGCGGGGAGACACCTACAAAGCATGTGAGCCCTGGGGCCCGCAGAGTCAGGACTGGGTGGAATTATTTTCACGCTTGGGTTCAACATCTGGTCTGTTGTGTGACAGATAATGAAAGCAGCCAGCCAGCGCTCGCATCACAATGTAGATTCTCCCTATCTGTCTGCCACCACACTTCACTGATAGACCAGTGCATCATGTACTTTGTGGTTTTATGGATGTATTGCATGATTATAATGCCATGTAGTCAGGCATTTAAAGGAAAATTCATTGTTGCTTTTTTAGGGAATAGAGAGGGGTCAATTGTGCTGTCTTAAAGTTAGCATCCAGAATGTCATATTGGTAATTGGGTTACCGTATGCTATTTTCTATTAAGAGAGAAAATATGGTTAAATACTATTATATTAAGAGAACATTCAGCATCACTGAGTGAATTTGATAGGATATTAAATACTGTTTACTAATCAATAGGGGCTATTCAAAAGATCTCAAACATACTGTCCACCGCCAATGCCTCTGAAGCTCTCCATCGCCCTCCTGTGGTAAGCATTCACTGCCACAATCAACAGATAAGGATCCAATGTTCGTAATGAAGTCTGTATCTATAAGACATCTAATGAGGGTTGATCATTCCAGAGATAGATAACTGTTCCAGAGATAGAATGTTAGATAACTGGCTAAGGTAATTGTCTGGGGGGCAAAATACCTGTCTTAACAGCTTATTCTAAACCTCGAGAGACGAGTGGAGGATAGAAATATAATGCACTCACTACATTTCTCATTATCTACCTTTCAAACCTGAATCATCTGTCCTTGGCCCTTCATAGGATGTGATGTGAGTGAGAGACTATGCAGTTGAAGGCTACAGCAAGGCTTTCATGGTGGAGATTCAGCACCATGGAGAGCTCCCGGGCTGCCGCACCATGCACAGCACAGACAGAGGAGAATAGGCACCATACAGAGGTTAGGTACAGAGGTGTCAAACCACTATTGTATGCAGTAGACTGTACATGCCCTCCAGTATCATGGATCTCAGGCAGGTTATTGATCAATCGTGCCTTTTGTTAAGATGTGGGATGTGCTGATGCTTAATACTGTAAGCATCTGTTTCTTGCAATGGTTGCTGTAGATTGTGAGGATGATGATGAAAATTGAGTTCAATCCTCATCATCGACATTAGAGTGGAAGTACTGGGCAAAGAAATGTTGCAACAATTTACAGACTTTTTCATTGTACAAGGATCATCGGTTACATTCAGGGTCCCTTTTTCATATTATCAAAAGAAAGTGCTTTGGGGGAAATATTACCTAACTTAGATTTAACCTACTTAAAATGTATTGGAACAATTCCATACCACTAAACGTTTGGAGCTGGAAGGGAGTGCTTTACTTCCCTGTGAAATCTATGTCACGAGTGACTGACTGAGCTCAATCAAGCAGGCACATGACTCCCAGTGACGCATTTATAACCTTTACCAACTGTATTCCAAGCACAACGGGACTAATAAATATCATGTTAACTTTCCCCTTATTCACTCCTATTGAGACATCCATCAAACAGCCTTTTACACACCACTGTACCATGACCAGCAAACGCACTCTACACTCAACATGTCAAGAGAAATATGATAACCTTCAAGAATAGATTGCAGGACGGATTTATGTTAGGATGGATGTAAAATACATGTTAGTAGAACACTTTTCAATCAAGACTAAAAACACTTATTCATGCTTTTGTACAAACTATTTGATTCTCTGTGAGAATCTAAACTATTTCACACAGAAATGCAAGTGCATCGATTGTTTTTCTATTAGATTCATTTGAGAATATGCACAACACAGCAATCTGTAAATACTGCAGATCTAAATCATATTGACTGATACAAATGTCTTCTAAAACGACTATGAATAATGCAGTACAGCTAACCACAACATATTGCTCATTCTGTCTTCATCTGAATCTTTTAGCCCAAAGCATCCACTGTCACTCATACGCATGGATGTGACATTCTTATTCATATGTTAATGTTCACAGTTACTCTTAGATATCATAGTGCTTCCTGTCTCAAAGCATAAGCACTCTGTATGTGCACATTACATGTTCTTATCGAAAATATGATTTAGACAAATTTGTTCATGCTCTTGTAAGAGCATGATATTCTTAGGCCGAAGTGTGATGACATTGTGATAGTTGATCATAGAAAAGAGGGAGCACGTGGAAGTGAACCCAGATGGAGCAGTCCCATTTATCCCTGTTGTATTTGTGATACAGGCACCTAAATGAATGTTTATTATTCTCCCACCCAGGGCACTGAGACACTGTTACAGCTGTGGCATTGTAAATCTCCCAGCCCCCACCTACAAAACGTCATTATTGAAACTCCGTTTGAATTTCATTTGTAGTTTTGGTATTCCAGAGAAAAGGTCGAACCCAATTACTGATATTGTGCTGCAGGCAGTGTGTGACTCGTTGAACAATGATGCTTCAGCGCCCCAAATTAAAGGTTGAGACAGAAACAAGGCCAGGGAATGAAACCTTGACACATGGGCCAATTTCAGTAATGCAAAAAAATCTCAGCTGTTCCTGTGCATGTCACAGAGCCCTTATTTAGATGGGATCGTTAGGCCATGAGATGTGTCATTCTGAGCAAAGAATTATTACCACCTTCCCTCCCACTAAGTCTCATGGCAGAGGGGACATACACCACAGTTGGGCCAGTCACTTCTACACTGCCTATACCTGCAGCTTAAGAATGGACAAAATACTGTATGGCTGAATGTGTTTTGAACTGGGTGAAGATAACAGCCTGTGAGAAGTACAGGACTTGTAGAAGCAGTTCTGGTGGGAGAACTGTAGTGTTCCTGCCACGTCACTGACCCAATGGGAGTCCTGCACTACATGGTGCGTTTAAGAGACCAGTAATAGTCCAGTACATAACGTGTTTCTCATGGCACTGCCTCGGGTGAAAGGGCACAGCCAGTGACGTCTTACTAACTCAAACATGTACCATACTCCTCCCCCCGCTCCGCTCTGTCACATAGGGTACAGTGAGGAACCAGGTGGGGCTTTGAATAGGTGCTCCATGCAAAAAGCAGAGGTAAAAAGACGTGAAATAAGACTACTCCATGTTGGTGATTTCACAAACACTGAAAAACAGTAAGGTTTCCCACTTGAAAATCCAGGATTTCACATTCTCTGGGGAAGGGCGCCGCTGCCCCCCTTCCTGTCCATATATTTTTCTGTGTGATCCAGCAGTACATTTGTTTATCTAGTCATGGTGTGGGGTGAATAGGAAATGAAGTGAAGATGTAGTATATGCCGCAATTTTGTTGTTGAAGACTGGATGAAAGAAATAACTCAAAAAGGAAACCGTCATGTAACTTGTCGCCAGTTTTTACACTGAATAGACATGCTAGTTTGATGCTCAGAAGGTCATATACTGTGTATTAAGAGATGTAAACATGTCTGCACGTCTCTATGAGACATGTTCAATTACTGGATGTAAGTGGCAAGGTTTTAGAAGGACTTGATACAAACCATTGATTTACAACGTGTCTTAGTGACTGTAAATTGGTAGATTGACGATGCTGGTAATGGTCGTGTTCTATAACTTTTACGAGGCCAGAGATAGGAGTTGCTCTCAGCACGACAAATGGAACGGATACATTGTTTGCGCTAGACTAGCTAGAGGCTGCCAAAAACAGTGTCTCACACACACACACACACAGAGACGCACACGTGAAAAAAAACACACACTAGCTCTGTCCAGTGAGCCAAGAGCCCTTTTGGCTGGGATCATGTCATGCAAAGTGTGCAGGCTGTTTAGGTGTCAGCATAAATCCAGAGAGAAGAGCTAAAGTAAATGTCTTAAAGAGGATTACCTCAATAATTACAGCACGGCTCATGTGGACTGCACACACACACAGTATATATATATATTCCATTTCCCTGCTGAAAAACTGAATTTGTGCTTGTTTCCACCCCCTTCCAGGTGTCGCCCATCTTCCTCATTATCCCCATTGTATTTATACCTGTGTTCTCTGTTTGTCTGTTGCCAGTTCGTTTTGTTTGTTTTTCCCCTTGCTCCTGTCTGTTTCTAGTTCATGTTTTATAGTTTTCCCGGGTTTTGACCATTCTGCCTGCCCTGACCCTGAACCTACCTGCCTGCCATTCTGTGCATTTTGGACTCCAATCTGGACTACTGACCTCTGCCTGCCTTGACCTGTCGTTTTGCCTGCCCCCTGTTCTAGTAATAAACTTTTGTTACTTCGACACTGTCTGCATCTGGGTCTTCCCTGAAATGTGATACATATGCTGGTCCAGCATAGGTGTTGTTTTTTCTGGTGACCATCATTTGCTGTGTTTTTGTTGGTGCCTTCGCTACGTTTTGGACACTGGTGACCAGCATCAAGTCACATAATGCTGGCTTGCAAAGCGACATTTCATTCCTATTGGAATCCAGCCAAAGTGGGGATATCCAACAATTACAACTTTTCTTTTTCCACAATATGAATTCAGAATGACTGCCAAGGTTAGAAAAATGAATAAAGCAACGGGTGCAATAAGTCCAACTGACAAATTGGATTAGTTTAGAGAAATACATGTTATTTATCATAATATTAATTAATCAATCAATGTACATGCAACAACACAGCAAACAAGAAAGATATTGAAACAAACATTATTCTTTTAAAATCAACTGCAGTAGAGCATGCGAAGAAAAATGATAATGATGGGTGTGGTCAGACCAGCTTGACAAGCTAGACTACATTGGACCAGCATAGACCAGCATGGCCCTGCTTGATCACCAGAATACCAGCATAAGCTCCAGTGTCCAAAACTCAGATCCATGCTGGTCAGACCAGGAATGGGCAACTTGTAGCCCGCCCTTTTGTAGGGCCGTCGAGACCCCACTCACTTACTGTTGAGAGTTAGAATAGTAGACTAAACAAGGTGCAATTTCAAAATGTGGTTGTGCATCTGCAGTTTTTCTCTTGTTATCTCAGTCACTGACAGTCACTCAATTAGCCCATGCTAGCTAAAATGTTTTAGATTGGTAAGTCTAGCGTCCAGCTATCTAAACTTGTAGTAATAATGGTCAAATTACCAACCGGGGAGCCCCCATTGATTTTATTAGTCACTCTCACTCAGATATATTAAAAACTGCAAACATTTCTCTCTGCCCCATGGCAAAATGAGTAGAATTGCATGAAATGAGTTACACAATTGCAAAATGTGTAGGATTGCAGCAAACTTGCTTTAAAACTGCTACATTTTCTGTACAACCCATGGCAAGAGCCAATGCGGCCTGTCATGGTGAGTTCATATTTTTTGTGGCCCCCACCCCCATCAAAGTTGCCCATCCCTAAGCTAGACCATGCTTGTCAGACCAGCTTGACCAGCATCAGACCTGCACTGACCAACATAGACCAGTATAAACCAGCATAAACCAGCTTGAAATGTATGCTGGTCTATGCTGTTCTTTTCACCAGGGTTAGTTTCAGTAAGGGTAGCTTTTATTAAATCAGGCAGATGAGATCAATGAATATGATATTATTAATCATGACATCAAACACAAGTCAAAGAGTATTTCGCTTGAAACTAACTTGTACATCACAATGCATGGTGTCCATCTAAATAACCCTTTAGGCTCCTTGCCCTAAATGGCCTCATGAAAATTAGAGCTCTTTTCCATTATTTTAGACAATAGGCCAGTGTATAAAACAGAGTTATAAAACTTTGATGATACTGCAGAGCGAGGCTCATTCACCAGGGCAGATGAAAAGACTAGAGGCACCTTCTAATTCATCTCACAGCCTCATGGGTCCGAGCCCCACTCCTTATTCATTATTGAGCGTGATGATCTTCATCATTTCAATAAATAACAAAGGCAACCCATGTTTAATGTCTCATCTGGCTCTCATAAAACACATCAAAGCTAATATGATTCTCTCTCCAGCAACACAAACCAGTGAGGAGGCCAATTACACTTTATAAGCCACTTTATAGCTACAGACTGTTGCTACTTTGAACAGAGTGTAATCGAAAATACTTAGAGTTGAAAGCGGAAGTTTACATACACTTAGGTTGGAGTCATTAAAACTTGTTTTTCAACCACTCCACACATTTTTTGTTAACAAACTATAGTTTTGGCATGTCGGTTAGGACATCTACTTTTTGCATGACACAAGTCATTTTTCCAACAATTGTTTACAGACAGATTATTTCACTTATAATTTACTGTATCACAATTCCAGTGGGTCAGAAGTTTACATACACTAAGTTGACTGTGCCTTTAAACAGCTTGGAAAATTCCAGAAAACGATGCCATGGCTTTAGAAGCTTTTGATAGGCTAATAATTTGAGTCAATTGGAGGTGTACCTGTGAATCTATTTCAAGGCCTACCTCCAAACTCAGTGCCTCTTTGTTTGACATCATGGGAAAATCTAAAGAAATCAGCCAAGACCTCAGAAAAATAATTGGACATAACCTCGACAAGTCTGGTTCATCCTTGGGAGCAATTCCCAAACACCTGAAGGTACCACGTTCATCTGTACAAACAATAGTACGCAAGTATAAACACCATGGGACCACGCAGCCATCATACCGGTCAGGAAGGAGACGCGTTCTGTCTCCTAGAGATGAACGTACTTTGGTGCGAAGTGCAAATCAACCTCAGAACAACAGCAAAGGACCTTGTGAAGATGCAGGAGGAAACAGGTACACATGTATTAAGCACAGTAAAACAAGTCCTATATCGACATAACAAGGAAGTCATGTTTTCTCGTCATCTATATGATGGCCTTGTGGTATGTCCGTGACAAGTTAAATATCCCTCCTCCCTTCCAACCTTCCCTCATTAATTAACAGTGAGAGGAAGCCCTATCACTACCCCAGACTCTGTTCTGCTCCTTTAGCTAACACGAATGAGAATAATATTCAGGCCAGCCAGCAGAATGAATAACAGATCATCTCATATATATACTCAGAGGAATAATGTGAGAGCTTTATTACGAGGTCCGTTTCTATGGGCATTTACCTCTGATCTAATAGGGTGTAATGAAGGGACACACTACTGTAAGACAAGGAGTTACCCAACAATTCCTCCCTAATTATTCCCGCCCCAATGCCCTAATCATGGTGCGGTAGTGTAGTATGTCCTGTATGTATCAAGTTTTCTCCTTCATTCTCCTCACAATTCCCCAGCTGGCCTACCCAGCTGGCTTTTCTCGGTTGACATGCACCGCCCTTTGCTTTTTAATGTTACCAATTAAAGAGCAAATATAGCGCCAACTTCCTCTATGCGATAATTAGAAATGCTTGAGACATTCCAGAAGATGCCATGGATACATGGCTCATAAAGGCTCTCAGCAATCAAATGGCGTGTGATATTATGGGTTGTTAGGCCAGGGATGGGAAACTCCAGTCCTTGGGGGCCGGAGTAGTGTCACACTAGCTGGTTAAACTACACTGAACAAAAATATAAATGCAACATGTAAAGTGTTGGTCCCATGTTTCATGAGCTGAAATAAAAGATCCCAGAGATTTTCCATATGCACAAAAAGCTTATTTCTCTCAAATGTTGTTAATATCCTTGTTAGTGAGCATTTCTCCTTTGCCAAGGAAATCCATCCACCTGACTGGTGTGGTATATCAAGAAGCTGATTAAACAGCTTTACACAGGTGCACCTTGTTCTGGGGACAATAAATGGCCTCTCTAAATGTGCAGTATTGTTACAGAACACAATGCCACAGATGACTGCAGGAATATCCACCAGAGCTGTTGGCAGAGAATTAATTGTTAATTTCTCTACCATAAGCCGCCTCCAATGTCATTTTAGAGAATTTGGCAGACCAGCCTCACAACCGCAGATCACGTGTATGGTGTCATGTGGACAAGCGGTTTGCTGATGTCAATGTTGTGAACAGAGTGCCCCATGGTGGCAGTGGGGTTATGGTATGGGCAGGCATAAGCTACGCACAACGAACATAATTGAATTTTATCGATTGTCAATTTGAATGCACACAAATATCGCAACGAGATCCTGAGGCCTATTGTGAGGCCCATTTTTAAAGGTATCTGTGACCAACAGATGCATATCTGTATTCCCAGTCTCATGAAATCGATAGATTAGGGCCTAATGAATTTATTTCAATTGACTGATTTCCACATGAACTGTAACAATCAGCTCTTTGAAACTGTTACATGCTGAGTTTATATTTTTGTTCAGTATAGTTGCATTCTAAACTGAAGATCATGATTAGTTGATAATTGGAGTCTGGTTTGTTAGCTCAGCTTGGATCAAAAGTGTGACACCAATCAGCTCCCTGGAAACTGGAGTTGCTCATCCCTGATTTAGGGTATGGTTTATGCGTGTATTTCACACTATGTAGAGGTATAAAATGGAGTATAATGATTGTATGGATGTCAACCCCAACACATCTTCATGTCATCGTTACCAATCAACTGCGTTACAGTTAAAAACTAATTTGACTACTACCACCGATTTCTGGACGCTAGCTGTGCTACCCAGCTAATACGAATGGTTGTGAGCATTTAGCATTCACTTCTTCTGAACTTCTACATGTTATGCAGTGAAAAAAGAGACAATACATAAATCATTAAGGATATGACGAATATCCACTTTGTTAGATCAGATTTGTTGAATGTGCCCAATCTGGACGTTCCATTGACTCCTTTATCAAATCTTTGCACGTGTAGTCTTCCAGACGAAGAGAACATAAAATTAGATTTACCTACCGTGACTTTGAGATAAGCCATTGATATCTACCTTCCTAATTATGTTTGTGAAGAAAATAAACTAACTAATTAATCAAATCAGCCTATATCGCCGATATGTTACCTTGGAAACCGTATAGTTACCCAGGACGATTTTAAAGTTCTTCATTTTATATCTTTTTAATTGGTAGTATAAAAAAAAGACAGACAGAAAGTGAACTCCACACAAAGTCTTGATGTGTAATGCAGGGGCAATTTACAGCAATTCAGCAGGGCTGGAATCCAGCAGACTCCTCCTCAGGCTCCTCTTTTATTTTCCTAGAGGATCCCAGAGACAGTAATGAATCATAGTTTAGACCATACTGCAGTGTAAGCTCTCAGTTTATTAAGCAGTCAGCAGCTCATTGCTTTTCATCCTACCGAGTGTCATTGAAATAGATTACGGGCTGACATGCTGATGTTCTCCAACCTATCCTTCCTTCTCCTTTCTTTTCCCACCACCACCTGTCAAACTTCATATTGCGGTTACAGAAGACCATGAGCTAAAAACACACACACACACACACGCACACACATGCACACACACACGCACAAACGTACCCTAGAGCAGAGCAGAGCTGGCTTTGGAGTGTGTGTGTGGTGACCTTGACTTGTGATCTCCCCTGTGTGTTGAGGCTGTTTGGCTGAAGGGAGGAATTTAATCACCTCATACTCTTGTCTCTTGGACAGGTTCACTCTGACATTCAGGGAAAGGACAAGGGATATGCTATAGGAGGGTGTTTTTCTAAGTAATAAGCAGGGGTTGGTACCAAAATTATTTTCCAATTTCGTTCTGAACAGAACCACATTCTTTTTTTCATTCCATTACACTGTTTCCAACCAGCAACATCAAGTTCTGAACCAGTTATATCATTCCTTTCTGTTAATTTTTTAACCTGTGAAATCAACAGTTTTTTACATATAGCTTATCATTAAATTATGATGGACAGACAAGTGTAGCCTATGGCGCAAGATGTGACTGACATATAGTAGGCCTATAGTATCCTTAACTAGAATTGAACAAGCTAATCCATTCTTCTCTAGCTAATTAAAAATCTCTCTCCCTATCTCCTGAATCACGTTTGTAAAGCCAGTACAGTAGCATGTGGTAACGTCAGTACAGTAGCATGTGGTAACGTCAGTACAGTAGCATGTGGTAAAGCCAGTACAGTAGCATGTGGTAACGTCAGTACAGTAGCATGTGGTAACGTCAGTACAGTAGCATGTGGTAACGTCAGTACAGTAGCCCGTGATAACGTCAGTACAGTAGCATGTGGTAACGTCAGTACAGTAGCATGTGGTAACGTCAGTACAGTAGCATGTGGTAACGTCAGTACAGTAGCCCGTGGTAACGTCAGTACAGTAGCATGTGATAACGTCAGTACAGTAGCATGTGGTAACGTCAGTACAGTAGCATGTAGTAACGTCAGTACAGTAGCCCGTGATAACGTCAGTACAGTAGCATGTGCTAACGTCAGTACAGTAGCATGTGGTAACGTCAGTACAGTAGTATGTGGTAACGTCAGTACAGTAGCATGTGGTAACTTCAGTACAGTAGCCCGTGATAACGTCAGTGCAGTAGCATGTGGTAACATCAGTACAGTAGCATGTGGTAACGTCAGTACAGTAGCATGTGGTAACGTCAGTACAGTAGCCCGTGGTAACGTCAGTACAGTAGCATGTGGTAACGTCAGTACAGTAGCCCGTGATAACGTCAGTACAGTAGCATGTGGTAACGTCAGTACAGTAGCATGTGGTAACGTCAGTACAGTAGGACGTGGTAACGTCAGTACAGTAGCATGTGGTAACATCAGTACAGTAGCCCGTGGTAACGTCAGTACAGTAGCATGTGGTAACGTCAGTACAGTAGCCCGTGATAACGTCAGTACAGTAGCATGTGGTAACGTCAGTACAGTAGCATGTGGTAACGTCAGTACAGTAGCCCGTGATAACGCCAGTACAGTAGCATGTGGTAACGTCAGTACAGTAGCCCGTGATAACGTCAGTACAGTAGCATGTGGTAACGTCAGTACAGTAGCATGTGGTAACGTCAGTACAGTAGCCCGTGATAACGTCAGTACAGTAGCATGTGGTAACGTCAGTACAGTAGCCTGTGATAACGTCAGTACAGTAGCATGTGGTAACATCAGTACAGTAGCATGTGGTAACATCAGTACAGTAGCCCGTGATAACGTCAGTACAGTAGCATGTGGTAACGTCAGTACAGTAGCATGTGGTAACGTCAGTACAGTAGCATGTGGTAACGTCAGTACAGTAGCCCGTGATAACGTCAGTACAGTAGCATGTGGTAACGTCAGTACAGTAGCATGTGGTAACGTCAGTACAGTAGCATGTGGTAACGTCAGTACAGTAGCCCGTGGTAACGTCAGTACAGTAGCATGTGGTAACGTCAGTACAGTAGCATGTGGTAACGTCAGTACAGTAGCATGTAGTAACGTCAGTACAGTAGCCTGTGATAACGTCAGTACAGTAGCATGTGGTAACGTCAGTACAGTAGCCCGTGATAACGTCAGTACAGTAGCATGTGGTAACGTCAGTACAGTAGCATGTGGTAACGTCAGTACAGTAGCCCGTGGTAACGTCAGTACAGTAGCATGTGGTAACGTCAGTACAGTAGGACGTGGTAACGTCAGTACAGTAGCATGTGGTAACATCAGTACAGTAGCCCGTGGTAACGTCAGTACAGTAGCATGTGGTAACGTCAGTACAGTAGCCCGTGGTAACGTCAGTACAGTAGCATGTGGTAACGTCAGTACAGTAGCATGTGGTAACGTCAGTACAGTAGCCCGTGATAACGCCAGTACAGTAGCATGTGGTAACGTCAGTACAGTAGCCCGTGATAACGTCAGTACAGTAGCATGTGGTAACGTCAGTACAGTAGCATGTGGTAACGTCAGTACAGTAGCCCGTGATAACGTCAGTACAGTAGCATGTGGTAACGTCAGTACAGTAGCCTGTGATAACGTCAGTACAGTAGCATGTGGTAACATCAGTACAGTAGCATGTGGTAACGTCAGTACAGTAGCCCGTGATAACGTCAGTACAGTAGCATGTGGTAACGTCAGTACAGTAGCATGTGGTAACGTCAGTACAGTAGCATGTGGTAACGTCAGTACAGTAGCCCGTGATAACGTCAGTACAGTAGCATGTGGTAACGTCAGTACAGTAGCATGTGGTAACGTCAGTACAGTAGCCCGTGGTAACGTCAGTACAGTAGCCCGTGGTAACGTCAGTACAGTAGCATGTGGTAACGTCAGTACAGTAGCATGTGGTAACGTCAGTACAGTAGCATGTAGTAACGTCAGTACAGTAGCCTGTGATAACGTCAGTACAGTAGCATGTGGTAACGTCAGTACAGTAGCCCGTGATAACGTCAGTACAGTAGCATGTGGTAACGTCAGTACAGTAGCATGTGGTAACGTCAGTACAGTAGCCCGTGGTAACGTCAGTACAGTAGCATGTGGTAACGTCAGTACAGTAGCATGTGGTAACGTCAGTACAGTAGCATGTAGTAACGTCAGTACAGTAGCCCGTGATAACGTCAGTACAGTAGCATGTGGTAACGTCAGTACAGTAGCATGTGGTAACGTCAGTACAGTAGTATGTGGTAACGTCAGTACAGTAGCATGTGGTAACGTCAGTACAGTAGCCCGTGATAACGTCAGTGCAGTAGCATGTGGTAACATCAGTACAGTAGCATGTGGTAACGTCAGTACAGTAGCATGTGGTAACGTCAGTACAGTAGCCCGTGGTAACGTCAGTACAGTAGCATGTGGTAACGTCAGTACAGTAGCCCGTGATAACGTCAGTACAGTAGCATGTGGTAACGTCAGTACAGTAGCATGTGGTAACGTCAGTACAGTAGGACGTGGTAACGTCAGTACAGTAGCATGTGGTAACATCAGTACAGTAGCCCGTGGTAACGTCAGTACAGTAGCATGTGGTAACGTCAGTACAGTAGCCCGTGATAACGTCAGTACAGTAGCATGTGGTAACGTCAGTACAGTAGCATGTGGTAACGTCAGTACAGTAGGACGTGGTAACGTCAGTACAGTAGCATGTGGTAACGTCAGTACAGTAGCCCGTGGTAACGTCAGTACAGTAGCATGTGGTAACGTCAGTACAGTAGCCCGTGATAACGTCAGTACAGTAGCATGTGGTAACGTCAGTACAGTAGCATGTGGTAACGTCAGTACAGTAGCCCGTGATAACGCCAGTACAGTAGCATGTGGTAACGTCAGTACAGTAGCCCGTGATAACGTCAGTACAGTAGCATGTGGTAACGTCAGTACAGTAGCATGTGGTAACGTCAGTACAGTAGCATGTGATAACGCCAGTACAGTAGCATGTGGTAACGTCAGTACAGTAGCCCGTGATAACGTCAGTACAGTAGCATGTGGTAACGTCAGTACAGTAGCATGTGGTAACGTCAGTACAGTAGCCCGTGATAACGTCAGTACAGTAGCATGTGGTAACGTCAGTACAGTAGCCCGTGATAACGTCAGTACAGTAGCATGTGGTAACGTCAGTACAGTAGCATGTGGTAACGTGAGTACAGTAGCCCGTGATAACGTCAGTACAGTAGCATGTGGTAACGTCAGTACAGTAGCATGTGGTAACGTCAGTACAGTAGCATGTGGTAACGTCAGTACAGTAGCCCGTGATAACGTCAGTACAGTAGCATGTGGTAACGTCAGTACAGGAGCATGTGGTAACGTCAGTACAGTAGCATGTGGTAACGTCAGTACAGTAGCCCGTGGTAACGTCAGTACAGTAGCATGTGGTAACGTCAGTACAGTAGCATGTGGTAACGTCAGTACAGTAGCATGTGGTAACGTCAATACAGTAGCCCGTGGTAACGTCAGTACAGTAGCATGTGGTAACGTCAGTACAGTAGCATGTGGTAACGTCAGTACAGTAGCATGTAGTAACGTCAGTACAGTAGCCCGTGATAACGTCAGTACAGTAGCATGTGGTAACGTCGGTACAGTAGCATGTGGTAACGTCAGTACAGTAGTATGTGGTAACGTCAGTACAGTAGCATGTGGTAACGTCAGTACAGTAGCCCGTGATAACGTCAGTGCAGTAGCATGTGGTAACATCAGTACAGTAGCATGTGGTAACGTCAGTACAGTAGCATGTGGTAACGTCAGTACAGTAGCCCGTGGTAACGTCAGTACAGTAGCATGTGGTAACGTCAGTACAGTAGCCCGTGATAACGTCAGTACAGTAGCATGTGGTAACGTCAGTACAGTAGCATGTGGTAACGTCAGTACTGTAGGACGTGGTAACGTCAGTACAGTAGCATGTGGTAACATCAGTACAGTAGCCCGTGGTAACGTCAGTACAGTAGCATGTGGTAACGTCAGTACAGTAGCCCGTGATAACGTCAGTACAGTAGCATGTGGTAACGTCAGTACAGTAGCATGTGGTAACGTCAGTACAGTAGCCCGTGATAACGCCAGTACAGTAGCATGTGGTAACGTCAGTACAGTAGCCCGTGATAACGTCAGTACAGTAGCATGTGGTAACGTCAGTACAGTAGCATGTGGTAACGTCAGTACAGTAGCCTGTGATAACGTCAGTACATTAGCATGTGGTAACGTCAGTACAGTAGCCCGTGATAACGTCAGTACAGTAGCATGTGGTAACGTCAGTACAGTAGCATGTGGTAACATCAGTACAGTAGCCCGTGATAACGTCAGTACAGTAGCATGTGGTAACGTCAGTACAGTAGCATGTGGTAACGTCAGTACAGTAGCATGTGGTAACGTCAGTACAGTAGCCCGTGATAACGTCAGTACAGTAGCATGTGGTAACGTCAGTACAGTAGCATGTGGTAACGTCAGTACAGTAGCATGTGGTAACGTCAGTACAGTAGCCCGTGGTAACGTCAGTACAGTAGCATGTGGTAACGTCAGTACAGTAGCATGTGGTAACGTCAGTACAGTAGCATGTAGTAACGTCAGTACAGTAGCCCGTGATAACGTCAGTACAGTAGCATGTGGTAACGTCAGTACAGTAGCCCGTGATAACGTCAGTACAGTAGCATGTGGTAACGTCAGTACAGTAGCATGTGGTAACGTCAGTACAGTAGCACGTGGTAACGTCAGTACAGTAGCATGTGGTAACGTCAGTACAGTAGCATGTGGTAACGTCAGTACAGTAGCATGTAGTAACGTCAGTACAGTAGCCCGTGATAACGTCAGTACAGTAGCATGTGGTAACGTCAGTACAGTAGCATGTGGTAACGTCAGTACAGTAGTATGTAGTAGTACAGTAGTATGTGGTAAGCATGTGATAAGCATGCTCCGTTCAAAAAATGCAGAACTAAGAACAGATATAGCCCCTGGTTCACTCCAGACCTGACTGCCCTCGACCAGCACAAAAACATCCTGTGGCGGACTGCACTAACATCGAACAGTCCCCGCGATATGCAACTGTTCAGGGAAGTCAGGAACCAATACACACAGTCAGTCAGGAAAGCTAAAGCCAACTTCTTCAGGCAGAAGTTTGCATCCTGTAGCTCCAACTCCAAAAAGTTCTGGGACACTGTGAAGTCCATGGAGAACAAGAGCACCTCCTCCCAGCTGCCCACTGCACTGAGGCTAGGTAACACGGTCACCACCGATAAATCCATGATTATCGAAAACTTCAACAAGCATTTCTCAACGGCTGGCCATGCCTTCCGCCTGGCTACTCCAACCTCGTCCAACAGCCCCCCCCCCCCCCCCCCCCCGCAGCTACTCGCCCAAGCCTCTCCAGGTTCTCCTTTACCCAAATCCAGATAGCAGATGTTCTGAAAGAGCTGCAAAACCTGGACCCGTACAAATCAGCTGGGCTTGACAATCTGGACCCTCTATTCCTGACACTATCCGCCGCCATTGTCGCAACCCCTATTACCAGCCTGTTCAACCTCTCTTTCATATCGTCTGAGATCCCCAAGGATTGGAAAGCTGCCGCAGTCATCCCCCTCTTCAAAGGGGGCGACACCCTGGACCCAAACTGTTACAGACCAATATCCATCCTGCCCTGCCTATCTAAGGTCTTCGAAAGCCAAGTCAACAAACAGATCACTGACCATCTTGAATCCCACCGTACCTTCTCCGCTGTGCAATCTGGTTTCCGAGCCGGTCACGGGTGTACCTCAGCCACGCTCAAGGTACTAAACGATATCATAACCGCCATCGATAAAAGACAGTACTGTGCAGCCGTCTTCATAGACCTTGCCAAGGCTTTCGACTCTGTCAATCACCGTATTCTTATTGGCAGACTCAGTAGCCTCGGTTTTTCGGATGACTGCCTTGCCTGGTTCACCAATTACTTTGCAGACAGAGTTCAGTGTGTCAAATCGGAGGGCATGCTGTCCGGTCCTCTGGCAGTCTCTATGGGGGTGCCACAGGGTTCAATTCTCGGGCCGACTCTTTTCTCTGTATATATCAATGATGTTTCTCATGCTGCGGGCGATTCCCTGATCCACCTCTACGCAGACGACACCATTCTATATACTTCCGGCCCGTCCTTGGACACTGTGCTATCTAACCTCCAAACGAGCTTCAATGCCATACAGCACTCCTTCCGTGGCCTCCAACTGCTCTTAAACGCTAGTAAAACCAAATGCATGCTTTTCAACCGTTCGCTGCCTGCACCCGCACGCCTGACCAGCATCACCACCCTGGATGGTTCCGACCTTGAATATGTGGACATCTATAAGTACCTAAGTGTTTGGCTAGACTCTAAACTCTCCTTCCAGACCCATATCAAACATCTCCAATCGAAAATCAAATCAAGAGTCGGCTTTCTATTCCGCAACAAAGCCTCCTTCACTCACGCCGCCAAACTTACCCTAGTAAAACTGACTATCCTACCGATCCTCGACTTCGGCGATGTCATCTACAAAATTGCTTCCAACACTCTACTCAACAAACTGGATGCAGTTTATCACAGTGCCATCCGTTTTGTCACTAAAGCACCTTATACCACCCACCACTGCGACTTGTATGCTCTAGTCGGCTGGCCCTCGTTACATATTCGTCGCCAGACCCACTGGCTCCAGGTCATCTACAAGTCCATGCTAGGTAAAGCTCCGCCTTATCTCAGTTCACTGGTTACGATGGCAACACCTATCCGTAGCACGCGCTCCAGCAGGTGTATCTCACTGATCATCCCTAAAGCCAACACCTCATTTGGCCGCCTTTCGTTCCAGTTCTCTGCTGCCTGGGATTGGAACGAATTGCAAAAATCGCTGAAGTTGGAGACTTTTATCTCCCTCACCAACTTCAAACATCTGCTATCTGAGCAGCTAACCGATCGCTGCAGCTGTACATAGTCTATTGGTAATTAGCCCACCCATTTTTCACCTACCTCATCCCCATACTGTTTTTATTTATTTATTTTTCTGCTCTTTTGCACACCAATATCTCTACCTTTACATAACCATCTGATCATTTATCACTCCAGTGTTAATCTGCATAATTGTAATTATTTGCCTACCTTCTCATGCCTTTTGCAAACAATGTATATATAGACTCCCCTTTTTTCTACTGTGTTATTGACTTGTTAATTGTTTACTCCATGTGTAACTCTGTGTTGTCTGTTCACACTGCTATGCCTTATCTTGGCCAGGTCGCAGTTGCAAATGAGAACTTGTTCTCAACTAGCCTACCTGGTTAAATAAAGGTGAAATAAAAAAATAAATAAAAAACGTAAGTACAGTAGCATGTGGTAACGTCAGTACAGTAGCCAGTGATAACGTCAGTGCAGTAGCATGTGGTAACATCAGTACAGTAGCATGTGGTAACGTCAGTACAGTAGCATGTGGTAACGTCAGTACAGTAGCCCGTGGTAACGTCAGTACAGTAGCATGTGGTAACGTCAGTACAGTAGCCCGTGATAACGTCAGTACAGTAGCATGTGGTAACGTCAGTACAGTAGCATGTGGTAACGTCAGTACAGTAGGACGTGGTAACGTCAGTACAGTAGCATGTGGTAACATCAGTACAGTAGCCCGTGGTAACGTCAGTACAGTAGCATGTGGTAACGTCAGTACAGTAGCCCGTGATAACGTCAGTACAGTAGCATGTGGTAACGTCAGTACAGTAGCATGTGGTAACGTCAGTACAGTAGCCCGTGATAACGCCAGTACAGTAGCATGTGGTAACGTCAGTACAGTAGCCCGTGGTAACGTCAGTACAGTAGCATGTGGTAACGTCAGTACAGTAGCATGTGGTAACGTCAGTACAGTAGCATGTGGTAACGTCAGTACAGTAGCCCGTGGTAACGTCAGTACAGTAGCATGTGGTAACGTCAGTACAGTAGCATGTGGTAACGTCAGTACAGTAGCATGTAGTAACGTCAGTACAGTAGCCCGTGATAACGTCAGTACAGTAGCATGTGGTAACGTCAGTACAGTAGCATGTGGTAACGTCAGTACAGTAGTATGTGGTAACGTCAGTACAGTAGCATGTGGTAGCGTCAGTACAGTAGCCCGTGATAACGTCAGTGCAGTAGCATGTGGTAACATCAGTACAGTAGCATGTGGTAACGTCAGTACAGTAGCATGTGGTAACGTCAGTACAGTTGCCCGTGGTAACGTCAGTACAGTAGCATGTGGTAACGTCAGTACAGTAGCCCGTGATAACGTCAGTACAGTAGCATGTGGTAACGTCAGTACAGTAGCATGTGGTAACGTCAGTACAGTAGGACGTGGTAACGTCAGTACAGTAGCATGTGGTAACATCAGTACAGTAGCCCGTGGTAACGTCAGTACAGTAGCATGTGGTAACGTCAGTACAGTAGCCCGTGATAACGTCAGTACAGTAGCATGTGGTAACGTCAGTACAGTAGCATGTGGTAACGTCAGTACAGTAGCCCGTGATAACGCCAGTACAGTAGCATGTGGTAACGTCAGTACAGTAGCCCGTGATAACGTCAGTACAGTAGCATGTGGTAACGTCAGTACAGTAGCATGTGGTAACGTCAGTACAGTAGCCCGTGATAACGTCAGTACAGTAGCATGTGGTAACGTCAGTACAGTAGCATGTGGTAACGTCAGTACAGTAGCATGTGGTAACGTCAGTACAGTAGCCCGTGGTAACGTCAGTACAGTAGCATGTGGTAACGTCAGTACAGTAGCATGTGGTAACGTCAGTACAGTAGCATGTGGTAACGTCAGTACAGTAGCATGTGGTAACGTCAGTACTGTAGCATGTGGTAACGTCAGTACAGTAGCCCGTGGTAACTTCAGTACAGTAGCATGTGGTAACGTCAGTACAGTAGCATGTGGTAACGTCAGTACAGTAGCATGTGGTAACGTCAGTACAGTAGCATGTGGTAACGTCAGTACAGTAGCATGTGGTAACGTCAGTACAGTAGCCCGTGGTAACGTCAGTACAGTAGCATGTGGTAACGTCAGTACAGTAGCATGTGGTAACGTCAGTACAGTAGCATGTAGTAACGTCAGTACAGTAGCCCGTGATAACGTCAGTACAGTAGCATGTGGTAACGTCAGTACAGTAGCCCGTGATAACGTCAGTACAGTAGCATGTGGTAACGTCAGTACAGTAGCATGTGGTAACGTCAGTACAGTAGCCCGTGGTAACGTCAGTACAGTAGCATGTGGTAACGTCAGTACAGTAGCATGTGGTAACGTCAGTACAGTAGCATGTAGTAACGTCAGTACAGTAGCCAGTGATAACGTCAGTGCAGTAGCATGTGGTAACATCAGTACAGTAGCATGTGGTAACGTCAGTACAGTAGCATGTGGTAACGTCAGTACAGTAGCCCGTGGTAACGTCAGTACAGTAGCATGTGGTAACGTCAGTACAGTAGCCCGTGATAACGTCAGTACAGTAGCATGTGGTAACGTCAGTACAGTAGCATGTGGTAACGTCAGTACAGTAGGACGTGGTAACGTCAGTACAGTAGCATGTGGTAACATCAGTACAGTAGCCCGTGGTAACGTCAGTACAGTAGCATGTGGTAACGTCAGTACAGTAGCCCGTGATAACGTCAGTACAGTAGCATGTGGTAACGTCAGTACAGTAGCATGTGGTAACGTCAGTACAGTAGCCCGTGATAACGCCAGTACAGTAGCATGTGGTAACGTCAGTACAGTAGCCCGTGATAACGTCAGTACAGTAGCATGTGGTAACGTCAGTACAGTAGCCCGTGATAACGTCAGTACAGTAGCATGTGGTAACGTCAGTACAGTAGCATGTGGTAACGTCAGTACAGTAGCCCGTGATAACGTCAGTACAGTAGCATGTGGTAACGTCAGTACAGTAGCATGTGGTAACGTCAGTACAGTAGCATGTGGTAACGTCAGTACAGTAGCCCGTGATAACGTCAGTACAGTAGCATGTGGTAACGTCAGTACAGTAGCATGTGATAACGTCAGTACAGTAGCATGTGGTAACGTCAGTACAGTAGCATGTGGTAACGTCAGTACAGTAGCCCGTGGTAACGTCAGTACAGTAGCATGTGGTAACGTCAGTACAGTAGCATGTGGTAACGTCAGTACAGTAGCATGTAGTAACGTCAGTTCAGTAGCCCGTGAAAACGTCAGTACAGTAGCATGTGGTAACGTCAGTACAGTAACATGTGGTAACGTCAGTACAGTAGCATGTGGTAACGTCAGTACAGTAGCATGTGGTAACGTCAGTACAGTAGCCCGTGATAACGTCAGTACATTAGCATGTGTTAACGTCAGTACAGTAGCATGTGGTAACGTCAGTACAGTAGCATGTGGTAATGTCAGTACAGTAGCATGTGGTAACGTCAGTACAGTAGCCCGTGGTAACGTCAGTACAGTAGCATGTGGTAACGTCAGTACAGTAGTATGTGGTAACGTCAGTAGAGTAGCATGTGGTAACGTCAGTACAGTAGCATGTGGTAACATCAGTACAGTAGCCCGTGATAACGTCAGTACAGTAGCATGTGATAACGTCAGTACAGTAGTCCGTGATAACGTCAGTACAGTAGTCCGTGATAACGTCAGTACAGTAGCATGTGGTAACGTCAGTACAGTAGCCCGTGATAACGTCAGTACAGTAGCATGTGGTAACGTCAGTACAGTAGCCCGTGATAACGTCAGTACAGTAGCATGTGGTAACGTCAGTACAGTAGCATGTGGTAACGTCAGTACAGTAGCATGTGGTAACGTCAGTACAGTAGCCCGTGGTAACGTCAGTACAGTAGCATGTGGTAACGTCAGTACAGTAGCATGTGGTAACGTCAGTACAGTAGCATGTAGTAACGTCAGTACAGTAGCCCGTGATAACGTCAGTACAGTAGCATGTGGTAACGTCAGTACAGTAGCATGTGGTAACGTCAGTACAGTAGCATGTGGTAACGTCAGTACAGTAGCCCGTGATAACGTCAGTACAGTAGCATGTGTTAACGTCAGTACAGTAGCATGTGGTAACGTCAGTACAGTAGAATGTGGTAATGTCAGTACAGTAGCATGTGGTAACGTCAGTACAGTAGCCCGTGGTAACGTCAGTACAGTAGCATGTGGTAACGTCAGTACAGTAGTATGTGGTAACGTCAGTAGAGTAGCATGTGGTAACGTCAGTACAGTAGCATGTGGTAACGTCAGTACAGTAGCCCGTGATAACGTCAGTACAGTAGCATGTGATAACGTCAGTACAGTAGCCCGTGATAACGTCAGTACAGTAGCATGTGGTAACGTCAGCACAGTAGCATGTGGTAACGTCAGTACAGTAGCCCGTGATAACGTCAGTACAGTAGCATGTGGTAACGTCAGTACAGTAGCCCGTGATAACGTCAGTACAGTAGCATGTGGTAACATCAGTACAGTAGCATGTGGTAATGTCAGTACAGTAGCATGTGGTAACGTCAGTACTGTAGCATGTGGTAACGTCAGTACAGTAGCCCGTGGTAACGTCAGTACAGTAGCATGTGGTAACGTCAGTACAGTAGCCCGTGATAACGTCAGTACAGTAGCATGTGGTAACGTCAGTACAGTAGCATGTGGTAACGTCAGTACAGTAGCATGTGGTAACGTCAGTACAGTAGCCCGTGGTAACGTCAGTACAGTAGCATGTGGTAACGTCAGTACAGTAGCATGTGGTAACGTCAGTACAGTAGCATGTGGTAACGTCAGTACTGTAGCATGTGGTAACGTCAGTACAGTAGCCCGTGGTAACGTCAGTACAGTGGCATGTGGTAACGTCAGTACAGTAGCATGTGGTAACGTCAGTACAGTTGCCCGTGGTAACGTCAGTACAGTAGCATGTGGTAACGTCAGTACAGTAGCATGTGGTAACGTCAGTACAGTAGCCCGTGGTAACGTCAGAACAGTAGCATGTGGTAACGTCAGTACAGTAGCATGCGGTAACGTCAGTACAGTAGCCCGTGGTAACATCAGTACGGAGGCCCGTGGTAACGTCAGTACTGTAGCCAGTGGTAGCTAGTGGTAACGTCAGCACAGTAGCCTGTGCTTCTGAGAGGAGAGGGGCAAATAGCCTAAACACACACTGGCAAAGATTCTCAGCTGGCAGGCAGACACTGGATATAGGTTTTCTGAGTGACCGAGTTAGGGCTTTGCATAGGCACGTTGTTGAGTTTTTTTGTGGGACAGAAAGAAATGCCCAAAACATTATTAACCGGTTCCCATTCTTTTAAAATAACGGTTCTGTTCCGGAACAGTATGGATTACTTTCGTTCCATGTTCTGTTTCTGTTCCTTGGCAGGTAGCCTAGCAATTAAGAGTGTTGGGCCAGTAACCAAAAGGTTGTTCGTTCAAATCTGCTGTTTTGCCCTTGAGTAAGGCAGTTAACCCCCAACAACAACTGCTCCCCGGGCACTGATGACATGGACATCTATTAAGGCAGCTCCCCGCACCTCTCTGATTCTGATGATTTGGTTTAAATGCGGAAGACACATTTTGGTTGAATGCGTTCAGTTGTGCAACTGTCTAGGTATCTCATTTCCTCTAATACATCACATATGCAACGTACAAGTAATACGTCACATAAGTGACTAACTATGTATTGTTTTGTTGGAACTTATTACAGCTTTTTTTACCATCACTTTAGCACTAATTTCGGAACCTTTCGGAACCTTGATGTCATTATTCATGATAAAAATGCAAATGATTCAAAACTAACACTTTTTCCAATTTCTTGGATACAATACACATAAAGCTAAGATAATTTGTTCACTGAACTAAAATCACCTGTTCAAAATGACACAACTTAACATCAAAGTATTACCATTTCAAAATGCAATTCACACATTACATCTGAGATGACTGTCTGTCTACATCTGAGATGACTGTCTATTCATTTCATTACAATGATCTAACTATCAATTGATACGACTGCTCAAAGTGATAAGTAACTGTTGCATTACTCTTACTCCATAGTTTTATGGAAACTGACAAACAATGTTCCATGTTTAGATCATGAAAGTTTCAGGATAACGAGATCCATTGACACCAATTACCGTGGAACATGAACCAATTGGACCACATTATCTATGGATGTAATGTTTCATCATCATTCTTTATCAGACTATGGTCCCATGTACCACTTTTTCAGACCATGTTTTCAGATTTGACATTACTGTACACTCACCGACCACTTCATTAGGTACACCTACAGTGCCTTGCGAAAGTATTCGGCCCCCTTAAACTTTGCGACCTTTTGCCACATTTCAGGCTTCAAACATAAAGATATAAAACTGTATTTTTTTGTGAAGAATCAACAACAAGTGGGACACAATCATGAAGTGGAACGACATTTATTGGATATTTCAAACTTTTTTAACAAATCAAAAACTGAAAAATTGGGCGTGCAAAATTATTCAGCCCCCTTAAGTTAATACTTTGTAGCGCCACCTTTTGCTGCGATTACAGCTGTAAGTCGCTTGGGGTATGTCTCTATCAGTTTTGCACATCGAGAGACTGACATTTTTTCCCATTCCTCCTTGCAAAACAGCTCGAGCTCAGTGAGGTTGGATGGAGAGCATTTGTGAACAGCAGTTTTCAGTTCTTTCCACAGATTCTCGATTGGATTCAGGTCTGGACTTTGACTTGGCCATTCTAACACCTGGATATGTTTATTTTTGAACCATTCCATTGTAGATTTTGCTTTATGTTTTGGATCATTGTCTTGTTGGAAGACAAATCTCCGTCCCAGTCTCAGGTCTTTTGCAGACTCCATCAGGTTTTCTTCCAGAATGGTCCTGTATTTGGCTCCATCCATCTTCCCATCAATTTTAACCATCTTCCCTGTCCCTGCTGAAGAAAAGCAGGCCCAAACCATGATGCTGCCACCACCATGTTTGACAGTGGGGATGGTGTGTTCAGCTGTGTTGCTTTTACGCCAAACATAACGTTTTGCATTGTTGCCAAAAAGTTCAATTTTGGTTTCATCTGACCAGAACACCTTCTTCCACATGTTTGGTGTGTCTCCCAGGTGGCTTGTGGCAAACTTTAAACAACACTTTTTATGGATATCTTTAAGAAATGGCTTTCTTCTTGCCACTCTTCCATAAAGGCCAGATTTGTGCAATATACGACTGATTGTTGTCCTATGGACAGAGTCTCCCACCTCAGCTGTAGATCTCTGCAGTTCATCCAGAGTGATCATGGGCCTCTTGGCTGCATCTCTGATCAGTCTTCTCCTTGTATGAGCTGAAAGTTTAGAGGGACGGCCAGGTCTTGGTAGATTTGCAGTGGTCTGATACTCCTTCCATTTCAATATTATCGCTTGCACAGTGCTCCTTGGGATGTTTAAAGCTTGGGAAATATTTTTGCATCCAAATCCGGCTTTAAAATTCTTCACAACAGTATATCGGACCTGCCTGGTGTGTTCCTTGTTCTTCATGATGCTCTCTGCGCTTTTAACGGACCTCTGAGACTATCACAGTGCAGGTGCATTTATACGGAGACTTGATTACACACAGGTGGATTGTATTTATCATCATTAGTCATTTAGGTCAACATTGGATCATTCAGAGATCCTCACTGAACTTCTGGAGAGAGTTTGCTGCACTGAAAGTAAAGGGGCTGAATAATTTTGCACGTCCAATTTTTCAGTTTTTGATTTGTTAAAAAAGTTTGAAATATCCAATAAATGTCGTTCCACTTCATGATTGTGTCCCACTTGTTGTTGATTCTTCACAAAAAAATACAGTTTTATATCTTTATGTTTGAAGCCTGAAATGTGGCAAAAGGTCGCAAAGTTCAAGGGGGCTGAATACTTTCGCAAGGCACTGTATCTAGTACTGGGTAGGACCCCCTTTTGCCTCCACAACAGCCTGAATTATTCATGGTGTTTTACGTTAAGAGATGCCATTCTGCACACCACTGTTTAAACAGCTGTTATTTGTGTAACGTCTGTTGTCGGGAGAAGGAGAAGACCAAGGTGCAGCGTGGAAAGTATTCATACCTTTTAATCAATATGAATACTTGAACAACAACAACAACAACAAAAACGACAAACGAACAGTTCTGCAAGGTGCAATACACAAAACAGAAAACAATTACCCAACTACCCATAGTGGGAAAACAGGCTGCCTAAGTGTTGTCTCTGATTGAGAACCATGACAGACAGCTGTCCCTGATTGAGAACCATACCCGGCCAAAAACAAAGAAATACAAAAACATAGAAAAAAATAACATAGAACGCCCACCCTAGTCACACCCTGGCCTAACCAAAATAGAGAATAAGAAGCCTCTCTATGGCCATGGTGTGACTATTTGAGCATTTGTGACCTTTCTGTTAGCTTGAATGAGTCTGGACATTCTCTTCTGACCTCTCTAATTGACAAGGTGCTTTTACCCACAGAAATGCCGCTCACTGAATGTGTTTTGTTTATCGCACCATTCTCTGTAAACTCTAGAGACTGTAGTGCGTAAAAATCCCAGGAAGGAAGCTGTTTCTGAGATGCTGGAATCACCATGTGTGGCATCAATAAAGTTCCTTAGATTACGCATCTTGCCCGTTCTAATGTTTGGTCGATCAACATCTAAAGCTCTTGACTCTATGTACTCTATATATTGAGTTGCAGGCAGCCACATGATTCGCTGTTCGAATGTAACCTTCCTTGATGACCTAAATCAGGTCTGTAGAGCTGATGACATGACCTATGTCATTGTGTGGGATAATGTCAGGTTCCACCATGCTCAAATGGTGCAAGCATGGTTTCAGGCCCAACCACAATTTACCACCCTTTACTTACCCCCCTAATCTCCTTTCCTTAACCCACATATGTCAGAGTCAAGGCCCGCGGGCCACATCCGGCCCGCAAGAAGGTTTTTTACGGCCCCTGGGATGATCTTGATTTATTATTAGAACCGGCCCGCAGCAAGCCGGCAGCCCGCAGATCTTTTACACGCACCAATACTACATTTCCCACAATGCAAAGGTGACGCACCGAGCAGTAGGCTGCTTCATTTCAATATTTATTGGCACAGCAGTCGTCAGCATCACAGTAAAATTAACTTTCAGATACCCATCAAAAATGGCAAAACGGAAGGTGGATACTGAGAACCGGGGGTTTCAAACAAGGTGGGAGTCGGAGTATATGTTCACGAAGGTAGCTGGAAAACCTGTGTGTCTTCTGTGTGGAGAAAGTGTGGCGGTACTGAAAGAGTATAATCTGAGACGACATTATGAAACGAAACACGCGGACAAAAACAAGAATATGGACATGGAACAAAGGCTACAAAAGGCAGAGGAATTAAAACGAGGCCTCAAATCTCGACAGGCTCTGTTCAAAAAAGCCAAATCACAAGGCCAGGCTGCTGTCAAGGCCAGTTTTATTTTGGCAGAAGAGATCGCTAAATCAGCCCGGCCATTTACGGAGGGGGATTTCATCAAAAACTGCATGATTAAAGTTTGTGACGAAGTTTGCCCAGAAAAAAGGCAACTCTTTTTAAATGTGAGTCTGAGCAGAAACACCATTGCCGAGAGAGTAGACCAGTTGTCCATCAATCTAAAAGAGCAGCTTGTGAAAAAGGGAAAATATTTTATTGCATATTCCTTGGCTGTGGATGAGAGCACCGACATTTCTGACATTGCCCAGTTGTCAATTTTCATCCGCGGAGTGGACTCCAACCTAAGCGTGACAGAGGAGTTTTTGGCTTTACGTCCTATGCATGGCACAACTACGGGGCATGATTTGTATGAAGAGGTGTCAAGATGTGTAAATGAGATGGAGCTGCCTTGGGAAAAACTCGTGGGTTTGACAACCGACGGAGCACCTGCGATGTGTGGACACAGGAGCGGACTGGTGGCGAAGATACGGGAAAAGATGCAAGAGGAAAACGCGACAGGTGAGCTGACAGCTTATCATTGTATCATACACCAGGAAGCGTTGTGCGGTAAAGCCTTGAAAATGGAGCATGTAATGAGCATCATCACGCGCACAGTTAACTTTATCAGAGCCAAAGGTTTGAATCACCGCCAGTTCAAGGCATTTCTGACGGAGTTAGAAACGGAGCATGGTGATTTGCCTTATCACACAGAGGTGCGATGGCTAAGCCAGGGAAAGGTGCTTCAAAGATGTTTCGAGCTTCGTGAGGAGATTTGTCTGTTCTTGGACAGCAAAGGGAAAGACACAACACAACTCCGAGACGAAATGTTTCTGTGTGAAATGGCTTTTCTGTGTGACATTACGAGTCATCTGAATGCAATAAACTTGCAGCTGCAGGGTCGGGATCGTGTCATCTCTGATATGTACAGTACAGTGAAGGCATTTAAAACCAAACTGACTCTGTGGGAGACGCAGATGCGGAAAGAAAATTTGAGCCACTTTCCCAGCTGCCAGACCATGAAAGAGAAGCTCTCTACCAGTGCGTTCCCGAGCACACAGTTGGCTGATAAAATAGGTATGCTTGCCGCTGACTTTCGACGCCGATTTGCTGACTTTGAAGCACAAAAAAGCAGGTTGGAACTGCTCGGTAACCCATTTGCTGTTGACGTGGAAAGCTCACCACCAAACCTCCAAATGGAGTTGATTGACCTCCAATGCAATGATGCACTGAGGGCAAAATATGCGGCAGTGGGTGCTGCGGAGTTCGCCCGTTTCCTCCCCGGCACAATGCCCCAGCTGCGCATCCAGGCTGCTCAAACGTTGTCTATGTTTGGCAGCACATACCTGTGTGAACAACTGTTTTCTTTGATGAACCTGAACAAAACATCACACAGAAGTCGACTTACTGCTGAACACCTCCACTCAATTCTGAGGATTTCTTCAGCTCAGAGCCTTACCCCGAACATTGATGAACTTGTGGAAAAGATGGGACACCACCAAGTATCACCCTCAACCTCAAACAAGTGAACATTACTGTGCAATCACATATTTAGAGTTTTTACTCAGTTCAAGTTTAAAAGTTAAAATTTAATATTTGTTTTCACTGCATGTTACTTCTCCTTAAACAAAGTGTTGTTTTTGATTAATAGATTTTTGCACTTTATTTTTTTGTATTTCAATCCAATTATATTTTAAAAATATTTCAGTTGAGTGGATGATAGAAAATTGCTATTATTGTTTTTTCTTTGAAGTAAATTTAGCCCACTTTTGCTAAAATAGAAAATATAGTCTACTGATGGTGCCTTGAATACCGGTTTCTTTCATTTAATGTTCATGTTATGGGGATATTTATATAAAGGAAATTTGTCTTTTGTGTCTGTTGAAAATTAAAGATTACTGACAGAGCCATAAGAAAATATTGCTTTATTTATCTGATCATATTGTAATATATTTGTTAGGTTTTCAGTAGGTTCAATTAGGTTCACTAGACTATATGCGTCATTTAAAAAATTTTCAATGAACATTCGAACAGTCCGGCCCTCGTCTTGTAGCTGATTTTTTTATTTGGCCCTCCGTCCATTTGACTTTGACACCCCTGCCTTAACCCGATTGAGGATTTTTTCTCCACATGGAGGTGAAAGGTATATGATAGGCGCCCTCACGAACAAGCCGCCCTTCTCCATGCCATGGATGACACATGCAATGACATCACGGCAGACCAGTGTCAGGCCTGGATTCACCCGAAGATTCTTCCCAAGATGTTTGACTAATGAAAACATCAATTGTGATGTGGATGAGAACCTGTGGCCAAATCCACAAGACAGGGTTGAGTACAGTAATCAAGCCTTTGTTTTGCTTTTTACAGTAAGCCAGGTGAGGAACACTGCAGTTGACGTTTTACTGTAGTTTTTTGTTTTGTTTTTTTGTAGCTATTTTTTTATTTTTTGTAGCTATTTAGCTTTGATTCAAAGAAACCTATGTTGTGATTTTATTGTATTTCATCAATAAATTTCATATTTTGTTCAATGATTCCACTGTGTCTGTAGTATTCTCTCTACTAGTCCTTTTACAGTGATGATTTACATGTAGTAGGATAATGAAACGTGTCACATATTTTGTACTACAATATTTAATGATTGTACGAACAACTACACAGTGAAACTATCGGTATCTTGTGTGTGGGTGATCTAAGTGCATGTTCCTATGGTATTTTGTGATAAATTAGTTATTTGAAACAATGATTCTGCAAGTGCAAAGTTTCTTTAAAGATATGAATGCACAATGTAATCTTTTGAACATTGGACAGCCTGTGTTACAAGTGATGACCGTTTTGAGTTTAGAGTTTTGAAAAATGACCACACGGTTCTGAAATTAGTGCCAAAGTGATTGTAAAAAACTGTAATTATGCTGCAACTCAACCTCCAGATAGTACACTGGCAAAACAAGTTGGCTCATGCAGGAATGTAATTTGCCACCCATATTTTGCCCAGCCACTTGTTGATGTGGATCTATTGAGATAAGCGTAGAAAAGGTCCACTACGCCCCTGGCTAGCCTGGCAACCCATGAGTACTCTCTCTCTCAGTGGGAGAGAAGGGAGCTGTAGTGGCTGAGAGGAGACGCACAGCAACAGGAATCAAAGGGCCCATCTGCTGCCTTTTCACCATTAACTACAGTGCACTACAGTCAGATTTTTACTTGATCACACTATTGCCAGAAAACATTCCTGCAATGCAGGAAATGTAAAACTTGTATTTGAATTTTAAAATGATTTTGAAGTGTGTAATTTCCATTTTAAAATGTAAGACTTGATTTTCCCTTACAACATTTTTTATCAACCCGTAAGAAAATGTCCATTAATTATAATCCACAAAATAATTCACATTTCTTATTGCTGTAGGATTATTTTCCTGCTGTAGAAAACCAGCTCAAATTAAGATCCTACATCTGTATGCCTGGAATCAGCTTTCATTATGTCAAGTTATCCCTCTCTCTAATGTGTTGTGAAGTGGCTTGGTTTTTTCCACCTTCCAAGTTGAATATGCTTATTTGTTGGCTGAGTAAAGTCAGCATTGATATTGCAAATTGGTATATCGGTACTTAGTATGAAGCATGAAATATGGCTGGTGGACTGTCAATCCGGTGGCTGCTGGCAATCTAAAAAGCTGCTGGGCTAACTGTGACAGAGTACCTCCGGGCTCCAGTTTCTGTAATTAATGGCAAGGGGACAGCGGATAGAGATGAAATGTTGTTGTATTGTTGAAATGGAGTCTATATGGGTCTATCAGGGTCAGCCTGAGATGTGTTGGGACTAGCAGGGCTTCAGACACACGTTGGACCTGTGCTGTATAGTCTCTCTCCTCTCTGAGGAAAAAGGGACTGAGGAAGGACAGCAGTGCTCCCGGGCAGGCAAGCTGGGAATTTGTGTCATCAACCTGATATTTTTGCACACAGGACGAGGAATGAGGGCAGGGGAAATGACATATCACAAAGCCGCAATTGCGTGATATTTGTGATTTTAAGGTGTACGGTGACAATGCATTGCTTAAATACTCATGACACCTGAGGACTGTCATGGTTATTCACGAGACTTATGTTATGTTTGCTATTGTCAAAGGCTGTGTCTTCCCATTGTGGCAGATCTGTTGAAGAGACGAGTTAGTCACTGTGATAAGTTTAGCCTCATGAAACATACCAACCACCTTGTTAGAGAAGGACTATCACTCTATTGCGTATGATGTGTGACACATCTCCGTCATGAGATGATGCTGGTTATTGGTAATAAATGCATGGTTCAGCATCTTTATTGCCAATAAAAAGACCACAACCACAATATGGTCATGATGTATTCCCCATGAAGGATGTTGTCGTGTTGAAATAAATATGAGTTTCAGAACCCACAGAGAATCTTATCTGCCAGGCTTTCATAGTCCTGACTGAAGGGGTTCCAAGTTGGATTTCCATAAGATAACAGATGCTTGTGTCACTTAGTATGTGTAAGCTTTTCAGTTTTTATGGCATATCATAGCTCATGCAAATTGTAATCAGATTTTTGTGAATACCCATAAATATTGGAAAATGAATTACAAGCTCACAATGTTTCAGACATGAAATATGTATTGATGTAAAGTGGTAAGGCCTGCTGTTAGTCAATGTGTTGCAGACAGCATTACAACCAAGACTGGAAGCGGAAGGTATTTTCTGTTGTTGCCAACATTAAACCCAAATGGGATGAATGTGGCATGAAATATGGCCCTAAGCGGGAAGAGCAAAATCGACTGGAGCTAGTGCTTAAGTTTAATTGCAGACATTTATTGATTTAAATCCGCTCTACAGAATCCATACACAAAAGATTAAAAGTCAAGCATTTAAATGTCCCACAGCATGAGCAGGAGAAAGGAATGCTAAAACATGCAGTGTGGTAAACACAGTGAAATCCCACTGTTTCATAAAGCTTTACGTTCACTGTGTTCAGTAAGAGAGAAGCGAGCCCCACTTTATCAGAGTCTATAAGCCAATCAACATGTATGCCCATCTCACATCATGCCACCAATCAATAGGGATTTGCAATGAAATATTCCAGAAGTGCTGATTGAGAATGATGTGCTGATTGAGGAAAGGTGCTATCTAGAACCTTTAAGGGTTCTTCGACTGTCCCCATGTCATTAGCCTTTGAATATCCCTTTTTGTCTCCAGGTAGAACCCTTTCCACAGAGGGTTCTACATGGAACACAAAATGGTTCTCCCTGGAACCAAAAAGGGTTCTCCTATGGGAAGAGGCGAATATACCGTTTTAGAACCCTTTTTTTCTAAGAGTGTAGCTAGGTAACAAACAATTGTCATCTCTTCTCCTTTTCTACCAATGAATAGCCAGGTGCCTCAGGTTGAAATGTAACTGTAACTCAGCCGTTAAGAGAGAGAGTGTGATATATAAAGGAACAAAAAGGATAAAATGTTAAAAAGGATAAAAGTCCAATATTTTACAGGTAATGTCCCTGATGTATATTAATGTAGTACATAGGATTAAGATGCAAGAGACATGGCAAATGAATATTTATTTGACCCTCGTCTCTCCCAGCGAGGTTCTATGCATTCTTACTCACCCTCAATCTCATTTTCCCTGTTCTTGGCTGACTATCTATCTCACCTTTTAAGTGGCTGTACATTTGAGAGTATCCCACCAACACGAGAAGCTAAGTTCCCCTCGCTGTGTCTGCTGTGTAGAGACTAGAGTGGGCTAGGCCCGGGCTGAGCATCAGTATGAATGATACATGAAAAGTTGTACAGCTGCACCATTGAGAGCATCCTGCCTGACTGGTTGCATCACTGCCTGGTATGGCAACTGCTCGGCCTTCAACCGCAAGGCACTACAGAGGGTAGTGCGTACGGCCCAGTACATCACTGGGGTCAAGCTTCCTGCCATCCAGGACCTCTATACCAGGCGGTATCAGAGGAAGGCCCTAAAAATTGCCAAAGACTCTAGCCATCCTATTCATATGCTGATCTCTCTGCTACTGCACTGCAAGTGGTACCGGAGTGCAAAGTCTAGGTCCAAAAGGCTTCTAAACATGTGACCAATAAAATGTGATTTGATTTGATGTTGTCTGGTGGGTAGACTGTATGGCTTTACTGGATAACATCTGCTCAATGGTTGTGCTTAGGTATGACACAAAGCAACGTGTTTATCTCCTTGGCTACAGTGCAGGGCCCCAGAACACCCATCTGTGAGAGAGAGCACAGAATTGTCATCAAATAATGAACACAGCATATTTTACACTTACCAGACATTGTTATCCAGACCGACCGAAAGGAGCAATTAGGGTTAAGTGTCTTGCTCAATGGTACATCGACAGATGTGGCTCAGGGAATCGAACAGGCAACCTTTCAGTTACTTGTCCAAAGCTCTTAACCGCTAGGCTACCTGCTTACCCCTCTGTCCCACTGTTAACCCAAGGAAAGGCAATGGAGGTTGGTTTATCCTCTGGGTTCTTATATTGGGGCTAACTGACAAGTTTTAAGGTTCTGCTATAATTGGGTGAGAGCTAACACGTCTCTCCGATTTACTCAAACTGTGGCAATGTAAAGGCCAATATGCCTACATTATGTGTAGGTGTTTGAAGTGGATACACCGAAGCCGAAGCACCATAGTGCCCTCAAAGCTCATCACTAAGCTAAGGACCCTGGGACTAAACACCTCTCTGCAACTGGATCCTGAACTTCCTGACGGGCCGCCCCCAGGTGGTACGGGTAGGTAACACCATCCTGAACACGGGTGCCCATCATGGGTGCATGCTCAGTCTCATCTTGTACTCCTTGTTCACTCCAGCCTGCACAGCCAGGCATGACTCCAATACCATCATTAAGTTTGCCAATGACAAAACAGTTGTAGGCCTGATAGCCGACAACGACGAGACAGCCTATAGGGAGGAGGTCAGAGACCTGACCGTGTGGTGCAAGGACAACAATCTCTCTCAACGTAATCAAGACAAAGGAGATGATTGTGGACTACAGGAAAAGGAGGACCGAGCATGCCCTCATTCTCATTGACGGGGCTGTAGTGGAACAGGTTGAGAGCTTCAAGTTCCTTGGCGTCCACATCAACAACAAACAAACATGGTCCAAGCCCACCAAGACCGTTGTGAAGAGGGCATGACAAAACCTATTCCCCCTGGCATGGGTCCTCAGATCCTCAAAAAGTTCTACAGCTGCACCATCAAGAGCATCCTGACGGGTTGCATCACTGCCTGGTATGGCAACTGCTCGGCTTCTGACCGCGAGACACTACAGAGGGTAGTGTAGTGCGTACGGCCCAGTACATCCTGCCATCCAGGACCTTCATACCAGGCGGTGTCAGAGGAAGGCCCTAAAAACGGTTGGCTGAATTGACTCCAGCCACCCTAGTCATAGACTGTTCTCTCTGCTACTGCACAGCAAGTGGTACTGGAGTGCCAAGTCTAGGTCCAAGAGGCTTCTAAACATCTTCTACCCCCAAGCCATAAGACTCCTGACCATCTAATCAAATGGCTACCCATTTTTCTTAACTGCATTGTTGGTTAAGGGCTTGTAAGTAAGCATTTCACTGTAAGGTCTACAGCTGCGTATTTGGCGCATGTGACAAACAAAATTTGATTTGATATTCTCTCCAAAAAGACTTGAGAGGTTCATGAGGCGAAACCGTATATTTCATTAATAATGTCAACTACCAGAGACAGAGGTAGTTATGGTTGATGACAGTCTTTTATACCAAGATAAACACATACTTACATGATGTGAATCATGTATGAAGGATAATATATTCTACACGGATGACCTCTCAGTAACAAGTTACTGTTAATATGTCGTTGTTTACTTCTTACTTGGTAGGCTACTTGTGTAGAACTTGGGGCAACTTACATTTACATGCTGGTAGTTGTTTTTGTATTCAAAAGCATTTAGAGCATAAATACATAAACTACAGCAGAACAAAAACATTCCCATGAAGATTTCCTTGTATTCTTTATGGTTTCCTTTTTGGCTTGAGTGACAACACAGTGCTTTCTATAACAGTTTGTATGAAGTGACATACATACAGTTGAAGTCGGAAATTTACATACACCTTAGCCAAATACATTTAAACTCAGTTTTTCACAATTCATGACATTTAACCCTAGTGAAAAATCCCTGTTTTAGGTCAGTTAGGATCACCACTTTATTTTAAGAATGTGAAATGTCAGAATAATAGTAGAGAGAACGATTTATTTCAGCTTTTATTTCTTTCATCACATTCCCAGTGGGTCAGACATTTACATCCACTCAATTAGTATTTGCTACCATTGCCTTAAAATTGTTTAACTTGGGTCAAACGTTTCAGGTAGCCTTCCACAAGCTTCCCACAATAAGTTGGGTGAATTTTGGCCCATTCCTCCTGACAGAGCTGGTGTAACTGAGTCAGGTCTGCAGGCCTCCTTGCTCACACAAGCTTTTTCAGGTCTGCCCACAAATGTTCTATAGGATTGTGGTCAGGGCTTTGTGATGGCCACTCCAATACCTTGACTTTGTTGTCCTTATACCATTTTGCCACAACCTTGGAAGTATGCTTGGGGTCATTGTCCAATTGGAAGATCCATTTGTGACCAAGCTTTAACTTTCTGACTTATGTCTTGAGATGTTGCTTCAATATACAGTGCCTTGCGAAAGTATTCGGCCCCCTTGAACTTTGCGACCTTTTGCCACATTTCAGGCTTCAAACATAAAGATATAAAACTGTCTTTTTTTGTGAAGAATCAACAACAAGTGGGACACAATCATGAAGTGGAACGACATTTATTGGACATTTCAAACTTTTTTAACAAATCAAAAACTGAAAAATTGGGCGTGCAAAATTATTCAGCCCCTTTACTTTCAGTGCAGCAAACTCTCTCCAGAAGTTCAGTGATGATCTCTGAATGATCCAATGTTGACCTAAATGACTAATGATGATAAATACAATCCACCTGTGTGTAATCAAGTCTCCGTATAAATGCACTTGCACTGTGATAGTCTCAGAGGTCCGTTAAAAGCACAGAGAGCATCATGAAGAACAAGGAACACACCAGGCATGTCCGAGATACTGTTGTGAAGAAGTTTAAAGCCGGATTTGGATACAAAAAGATTTCCCAAGCTTTAAACATCCCAAGGAGCACTGTGCAAGCGATAATATTGAAATGGAAGGAGTATCAGACCACTGCAAATCTACCAAGACCTGGCCGTCCCTCTAAACTTTCAGCTCATACAAGGAGAAGACTGATCAGAGATGCAGCCAAGAGGCCCATGATCACTCTGGATGAACTGCAGAGATCTACAGCTGAGGTGGGAGACTCTGTCCATAGGACAACAATCAGTCGTATATTGCACAAATCTGGCCTTTATGGAAGAGTGGCAAGAAGAAAGCCATTTCTTAAAGATATCCATAAAAAGTGTCGTTTAAAGTTTGCCACAAGCCACCTGGGAGACACACCAAACATGTGGAAGAAGGTGCTCTGGTCAGATGAAACCAAAATTGAACTTTTTGGCAACAATGCAAAACGTTATGTTTGGCGTAAAAGCAACACAGCTGAACACACCATCCCCACTGTCAAACATGGTGGTGGCAGCATCATGGTTTGGGCCTGCTTTTCTTCAGCAGGGACAGGGAAGATGGTTAAAATTGATGGGAAGATGGATGGAGCCAAATACAGGACCATTCTGGAAGAAAACCTGATGGAGTCTGCAAAAGACCTGAGACTGGGACGGAGATTTGTCTTCCAACAAGACAATGATCCAAAACATAAAGCAAAATCTACAATGGAATGGTTCAAAAATAAACATATCCAGGTGTTAGAATGGCCAAGTCAAAGTCCAGACCTGAATCCAATCGAGAATCTGTGGAAAGAACTGAAAACTGCTGTTCACAGATGCTCTCCATCCAACCTCACTGAGCTCGAGCTGTTTTGCAAGGAGGAATGGGAAAAAATGTCAGTCTCTCGATGTGCAAAACTGATAGAGACATACCCCAAGCGACTTACAGCTGTAATCACAGCAAAAGGTGGCGCTACAAAGTATTAACTTAAGGGGGCTGAATAATTTTGCACGCCCAATTTTTCAGTTTTTGATTTGTTAAAAAAGTTTGAAATATCCAATAAATGTCGTTCCACTTCATGATTGTGTCCCACTTGTTCTTGATTCTTCACAAAAAAATACAGTTTTATATCTTTATGTTTGAAGCAAGGGGGCCGAATACTTTCGCAAGGCACTGTATCCACATAAATTGCCTACCTCATGATGCCGTCTATTTTGTGAAGTGCACCAGTCCCTCCTACAGCAAAGCACCCCCACAACATGATGCTGCCACCCCTGTGCTTAACAGTTGGGATGGTGTTCTTTGGCTTGCAAGCCCCCTCCTTTTTCCTCCAAACATAACGATGGTCATTATGGCCAAACAGTTCTATTTTTGTTTCATCAGACCAGAGGACATTTCTCCAAAAAGTACAATCTTTGTCCCCATGTGCAGTTGCAAACCGGTCTGGCTTTTTTTATGGCAGTTTTGGAGCAGTGGCTTCTTCCTTGCTGAGCAGCCTTTCAGATTATGTCGATATAGGACTCATTTTACTGTGCATATAGATACATTTGTACCTGTTTCCTCCAGTATCTTCACAATGTCCTTTGCTGTTGTTCTGAGGTTGATTTGCACTTTTCACCAAAGTACGTTTATCTCTAGGAGAGAGAACGCGTTTCCTTCCTGAACGGTATGATGGCTGTGTGGTCCCATGGTGTTTCTACTTGCGTACTATTGTTTGTACAGATGAACGTGGTACCTTCAGGCGTTTGTAAATTGCTCCCAAGGATGAACCAGAATGGTGGAGGTCCACACATTTTTTTCTGGGGTCTTGGCTGATTTCTTTAGATTTTAAAGGTAGGCCTTGAAATACATCCACAGGTACACCTCCAATTGACTCAAATTATGTCCATTAGCCTATCAGAAGTTTCTAAAGACATGACATCATTTTGGGGAATTTTCCAAGCTGTTTAGAGGCACAGTCAACTTAGTGTATGTAAACATCTGACCCACTGGAATTGTGATACAGTGAAATATAAGTGAAATAATCTGAAATTTGTGGAGTGGTTGAAAAACGAGTTATAATGACTCCAATCTAAGTGTATGTAAACTTTCAACAACAATTGTATTTATAATCTGGATGCCGACGTTGCTTTTTCTGATATTGCTCGTTCTGATATTTCTGATATGTTTAAACCTTTTGGATCATGCATGTATTGTTATTGTATTGTTAGGTATCACTGCACTGTTGGAGCTAGAAACATAAGCATTTCACTGCATCTATGAAAACATCTGCAAATCTATGTATGCAACCAATAAACGTTGATTTGTTTTCAGTGAGAGGTTACTTTGACAGTATTAATATGTTCTGATTTATCCCAACTTCCTGCGGGTCACTTCCTATTGTTCCTCCTTGTTGTGCTGCAGCGAGCCAGCAGCTGCATCTTCATAAAAGTAATGAGAAAATGTCTCTTACTGACAAATGTATTGAAGTACCAATTTACTGGCCAAGCCTGCTGTAGGTTATGTTTAAGATGCAAATGTGCGAGGGGGAGTTAGTGTTTACGACTAGGTCATTAACAAGGAGCACATTGAGCATTTGAATTTTGAGTGTCTCTGTTTATGGAGGCTGGATGACAAACTGAACATCTTCTTACAGTCAACGTCCTCGATCTTCCCATGACAACATCAACATAATCTGGCTCAGACTGGTTTCAGGTGAAAGCATTTAGTGACCTAGTATAGTCCTGTGGGCAGATAGAAACAGGTGGCAGTTACACTATATATACACAAGCCTAAAATCAATGCCAAGCGTCAGCTGGAGTGGTGTTAAGATTGCCGCCATTGAAACCTGGAGCAGTGGAAACTCGTTCTCTGGAGTGATGAATCACACTTCACCATCTGGGTTTGGCGGATGCCAAAAGAACGCTACCTGCCCAAATGCATAGTACCAACTGTCAAGTTTGGTGGAGGAGGAAATATGGTCTGGGGCTGTTTTCATGGTTCGGCCTAGGCCCCTTAGTTCCAGTGAAGGGGAATCCACATAATTTTGATCATGAAGTGTATATAATCCACATAATCAAAAAACATAAAAGCAGTTGGTTTCAGTTGCCCTGTGACCTAACATAGGTTAACAACAAAACAGTTTGGTAGCAGATAGAATATACTAAATGCTAACAGCATAGACTAACAATAGAGCAGTAAAACATCAAAAGTAAGGTTCTAACAGATCATCTGATAAATGTGTTGACTATGAAATAAATAAAATATACAGTGAACAAAATGTGTATATATATATATATATGTGTGTGTGTGTGTGTGTGTGTGTGTGTATAAAATAAGCAAATAAAAGACCAAGAAATGTCTTCAGGCAAATTGTTTGGTGTGCGCATGGTGTGTGTTGTCCATCTCGGTTACCTTATGCCCGCCGCCTGACCTGCCAGCTGATTTGGCGGCCATCTTGCATAGGCCCCTGGCCACTTGGATAGTTGAATTGATTTTATATTGGATAATTAACAACATTGAGTCCCAGATCTGTTTCTGCTGCCTTACCAGTTCCTATTCTCGTTGTCACGATTTTAGCAAACGGTGATCTTATGATGGTGTGTTCTCTATCTCCTTTGGTGTATTCATAGTACTGAATCTTAACAAGGACACTTTGAGAATCCAACTTTGAACCACATTTAGAAACGCACAAGGTGTGCAGAATTCAATGACTGAACAGCTCCAGGTACTGGGAAATGGAATCACTTTATTTGGGGTTCCTGTGCCTCTAAAGATTTAACAATCTAGCCCAGGGGTTTCAAACATCCGGGGTCCAATCCGGCCCGTGGGTGGTTTGAGTAAAAATATAAATATTTTGGGATTTTTTGTTGTTGTTGAGTGGTGAGACAAACCACTAATATACCAAATGGAAACAGTGTAGTAATGATAATGGACCTACATTCATACAGTTTCTTGACTGTTTCCAGCTCGCTAATAATAACCAAAATGAAAGCTAGACAGTCAGGGAGCATCAACAATTCCCAAACAATGGATAGAGGAATTTTTGGGCAGATTTTGACGGCGAGGAAATATAACAATTTTTCAGTGCAGACATTCAAACCTCGTTGAAGACTGAATAAGGCCCCTGGGGCATGAGTTTGACACCTGTACTCTAACCAGTGTGGAATTCTGCTGATCATATTTAGGGGGAATTCTCCAATTACAGTAGTCATGGGGGAATGGGAAAGACAGAAATAAAAATATGATTTAGTAACACCTTTATTCGTTTGACACGTAAAGCCCTGAGAAATATTAGCACAGTCGGAGAATATTAATTTCTAAATAAATAATGGTGGAACAGTTTATGAGGAGGGCATCTGGCTTCATATTTGTATTAGCTGCTGCACTCCTACAGCAATGTATCATGATAAAAAGGATTCATGGATGCAATACGGCACAGCAGTTATTCTAAAATATGGTTTCCCATTCCTCTGGAACAACACTGGAGAAGGAGGGTAGAGGTATGAGCCTTGAGACCACGACCAGAGAACTTAAAAACGACATCATTCATTAGGCAATGGTTGATCAAATCAATGGCTGCTTTGTTCTATTAATTTTTCATTAGCCTCAATCTATATTTGCAGTGCAGTGACAGTGGTTGTCAGATTACATACTGTACAGTGCTATCCTTTCATACTGTAGATAAGGATTGTTCGCTTGCTCTACCCTTGTCTTGCATACTAACCTTTCAGTGAAACACTACTATTTTTGTATGTGCTAAATGTTGATTTGTTTACACTGCAATATTAATGCATCAAGACAGTGCATTTGTTATGAATCTCAAAGACAGACTTGTCTGCAAATTCACAAAGAAAAAACATCCTCATACAGGTAATATAATGGGGGGGGGGGGGGCTCAAACGATGTGACAGAGTGGGAAAGTTGCCAAGCCAACAGCCACATTGGGTGTGCTGTCACTTTATTGTCAGAACATAAACTATGTTGTCATAAACAAATCTCACACGGAGGAGCTGACCTCGCCTCGTCTGATTGGCAGGTCCAGGTAATTCTTATCGCCGTGAGTGAGAGCATCTCACACGGCTGTCAAAGCCGTTGAAACCTGATGTTTGAGCAATTGAAAACCTACTGAGCATCCCATCTGTGGAGATCTGCATCCGCTGAGCTGTGTTATTGAGGGTTATCATACCTGGTTGATCGCTCAGCAGCACAGACAGCATGCTCACTACCAACACAGCAGGAAGAGAAACATGGAACATTAATCCCACGTTGTGTGTACCCAGCAGCAGAATCAATACAATATACTCACTGTGTATGACTGTCTAAGTTGGTGGTGGTCATGAACACCAGAAAGAACCTCTGAAGCGCTATCTACCGCACCACTTGGTTGCTCCACTAGACTGGGGAGGCCTGGTAGGTATCCGGACAGATCTCCCTGATTGATCACCATACAGCAGACCTGTGTACAGGAGAGTAGGTGAGGTGAGCCTTAGTAATACACTGACAAAATACAAACCTGGTCTCAGAACATTTTGTGTTATTCTGTACGGAAATCCAAGACCCTCCATTTCGTATGATATGTTATATTTCCTGTAGTATCTATTCATTTGTGGATGTCCATCATCCATTTCGTATGATATAATACAAATTTGCTAAATGTACAATATGTTATGAATTTGCAAAACGTATGATATGTTACGAATTCCAATTTGTTGTGGCTAACATTAGCTAGATGGCTAGGTTGCTAATGTTAACATTAGCTAGGCTAGGGGTTAGAGTTAAGGTTAGGTGTTAGGTTAAAGGGTAAACTTTAATACAGGAATATCTATCCTGATTGTCTAGTCACTTAGTCCCCGAACCAAATGTACATATTACCGAAACTATCTCGTACCCCTGCACATTGACTCGGTACCGGTATTCCTTATTATTTATTGAGTTACTATTTTTTTTATTTGTTAATTTTCATACTTTTTAACTTGGCATTCTTGGGAAAGGGCTCATAAGTAAGCATTTCCGGTAGACTATTCAGGGGCATGTGACAAATAACATTTGATTAGATTTTTTACACATACTTAATGCATACACACGGTTCATTACATTTAAATATATAAGATATGTACTGGCTGAAATGTAACCGTACTCTTTGAGAAATGTCAATTGAAGTGACATTTGGGATTATTGCAAATTACTCAAAAGATCATTCTATAATTATGGGGAACCGATTGTGTGTGAACAGATTATTTTCTTTGGCGAGCGTGTTATCTCAAAGAAAACAAACCTCTTGAAAGTAGAACATCATGGCGTTGCTATTTGGCCTGTTCATGTGCCAGCAAATCTATATTAAAATCAGTCCATGGTTTGGATGGTAAAGATAGCAATCAGCAACAAACAGTCTGTCTATGTCTCTACGCTGGGTTAATCTTTGTGTATTTGTTTCTTCAGATAACACCAGAAAGACTTGTGAAGGAAATTGTACCAAGGCATTATCAAAATGATAATGTTACATGTTGTTTTTGCTAGTGTGGTAGCTCTTTTTCAGGTGGTATACAGCTTCTGAGACTAGACGTAGACGTAACATGGTAAACGAGAATCACACTAGACACTCAAATTAGTATGATATGTTACGTTTGTTATGGTTACATGAGACAGAAGGTTACTTATGGCAAAAACAAAAGGAGGGTGGTTAGGTGGGCGTATAACGCGAAGGTCTAGCAACCCAAAGGTTGCATGTTCAAATTGCAACATGGACAACTTTAGCTAATTTGAAACTTTGCAATTAGTTACTACTTTTGTAGATACTTTGCAAGTACTTAGCATGTTAGCTAACCCTTCTCCTAACCAAAACCGCAACACTTTAACCTAACCATAACCATAACCTTAACCATTTAACCTAACTCCTAACCTTAACCCTAAATGTAATCTCTAGCCTAGCTAATGTTAGCCACCTAGCTAAAGTTGGCATTAGCCACCTACCTAATGTTAGCCACAACAAATTGGAAATCGTAACGTATAAGAATTGCATTTCGTAACATATAGTAATTGTAATTCGCAACATATCATATTAATTGTAATTTGTGACATATCATATCATACGAAATAGATGATGGACATCTACAAATGAATTCATACCATAAATAACATATCATCCTAATTTGAGAATCCCCTGAGTCCAGGTTGGAGGTTTAGATGAGGGCCTCACCATGCTTCAGTGGTCATGATTAGGGATATCATATGGCCTTCAGCCAGGGGTTCCACACCACCACTGGGAATAGTTTTTCACCACACACACACACACACAAGGAGTATGTCAGCCATCAATCTGGGAGCTGTCAGCTGTAACCCGCTGGACCTGTCACAGAGAAACAGTCCCTCTCTCCATGGTAACATTTTTCAATGGCCAGTGTCTGTAGCTATCTTGCTCTGAAAGTCAGCCTGTGAAGGGCTGATTGACTAGTGTTGGGGAAGAGAGGCTAACAAACAAGTAGTGTGAGAAAGTACGAGAAGAGACAGAGAGAATATCCTGACATTGATGTGACAGTTTGATGTGGACTAACTAGCAATGACAAACACTGTTGTGGATAGTGGAGATGAGGGAGGAAACAAAAAAAACTCCTTAGAGAGAAATGACCCGTGTTCAAGACCGAAGAAAGAATTGATTGTACCCAGGGTGGCACATGCTTCCTAAAATCATACATTTTTATTCAAAACTACATTCCCTACAGTAGATCATCTCTATAGATAATCGGCTTTACAATGTTTTACTGTACTTCAGACCAGCTATGAGCAAGACACTTGGAAATCCAATAAAATTGTGACATGATTGCTACTATTTCTCAGAGTTGTGTGCTACCCCCCACCTCGACCACCCTACATCACAGAAGATGAGACAGTAGTGTTTTTATTTCTAACTTGGCTTACCTCTGGGTCCTTAGTAACTGTGCGCCCGGTGCGGTGACCGTCTTTAATAATCTGTAGCTACAGACAGGTTCATGTTGCTGACCTTTAGCTGAGCTGCCACATGCATATTAAGCCCAGGTTCCTGCACTCCTTCACTACTGCCTCTCTGTCTACGTCTTCCCAGAGCTCTTACCGTGAATTCCAACCTGCTACTCCAGCCCTCAAGAATCAATTACCATCGATTTTCTTACAAAGTTCCCCACACTCTCTAGGGCAGAGTCAAAATACGGGACAAAGGAGATAAAACCGCATGTGAATTACTAAAGTAACTCGCCCTTTACTGTGGGAGACTGATATTATTGAGTGCGAAGAGGAGGACGTCGGTTCCACTCTGCTTCAAAGCACGGAGAATGTGAGTAAATGGCATCCTCTGTTAAGTGTGGGGACATTTTAAAATGGCTTGCCTTCTGGAGCTCTGCCAAGCCACAAATCCCTTTTTATGGCATGGTATGACATGGCGTACAGAAATTCAGGGAGATATGCCTGTGCAAAGACAACCAGGAAGAGTTCTTCTTATACTCATCTGGCTTCACTCTGGCATGGTTTTGGCAACCCACATGTTGTTTATTGCAAAATGCTAATGAAACTAGCGTGCCATTTCTCTTCCAGCAATATCAGCTAGAGGGCAACAAGCACCCTGGGGAGGGCCTCCATTGATCAATATTCAACTCATTTTTCGGAGTTTCAACGTTCGTCCGCCCTTGGAGAAAAAAACCAGCACGACAGATTTATTTTTTGTCAACACAGTGATTAGATTAGATTTACTGGGCGTTTATTTCGATGGAGTCTGGCACTGGTGGGAGTGGGACTCATTCACAGCACATATTGTTCAAACAACATTTCCATTCACACTTCTATTTTTCTCCCCTGGCGTCACCGTTAAAGAACATCCATCCTGATTCTCTCTCATGCCTACAGCTGGAATCTCAGACACTGAAATCAGTTTAAATGCATCCTCACAACTTGGACTGGCTGACAATGGAAGTGGTGGTGGATGTGTTGTGGGGGTAAATTGTGTAATATCTCTACAGGTACTCCCAGTACATGAAAGGGATGTGGTTTTGTGTTCCAGGGGCATGTAGAGCTGCCAGACAGAGGAGAGGAACACAGCAGGGTGGTGGGAGGAGGTTGACAGATCATCTGGCCTGCTAGGCTCAGCCCTAATGGTCTGCAGATTACTTCAACAGAAGCTCTGGCTATGGACTGACATCATTACCTACAGGTTTATACTGGCTGAAAGGCAGAGATGGCTGGCATCTGACTGCCCTGTTAAGAGAAGTCTCAGTGAGCAGAGCTGGTGAGAAAAGAAGAAGGGGGCCAGCCTACATAACACCAAAGTTTGAGTTAGCGAGGTAACTTTGGTCAACTCTGATAACGTGTCATACGAAAGTGGCTAGCCATTTCTATGGCAACGCATGCTTCAGAACTAACCTTCTCCAGGGCAGGCTAACTCACCCTGAATGAGATGACTCAGCTGCATGTTGTGCACCAATGAAACCAGATTCCCTCATTCACCATCTCCTTCATTTGAGAAAGATGACGGTTAAATATATGAATCAAAAGTGTTTCGTAAAAAAAATAAAAAATGTCATTCAAATACCTATCACATTACACACTGAGTAATGACAGGATACATTTTAAAGATCATGCACAGTAAAACTGTTCTATGACAAAAATGATTGGTCACACTTTATTGGGATAGTTCAGATTTTCCATCTGTACGTGCTCTCTACATACGTGCTCTCTACATAATATCAACAAACTATCTGTTGATAAGCAACTGCTTGCTAAGGTCACAGTTAGGGTTATTATGAGGATTTTTGTAAGGGTTAAGGTTAGGGTAATAGTTAAGATTAGGGTTAGTAGATACTTCGTTGAAATGTTACTGTACTATCCTAATAGGAGCGGGGGAAAAGGTTATCGTGCGCATTGATTAGCACGCCAAAGCACATCAAAAACAGCATTAACAATACGTAAATAAAATAAACTTCTAGCCTATTTCACATCATAGCCTGCTGCATTTGCAAGATACTGTAACTTATCTTTCATTATGATTTCGACAAAAATGGTTTGATGGTTTCAGCATTGTCTCAATCAAGTTTGGTCTTTGCGCGTGCATGTCGCGCAGTTACAAGCCCGCTAGAGTTAGCGGCAGGCAGACGAGCAATATCCACCGTCATAGTACGAATGAAGCCTGAGCTGGAATGTGAAGCTAACTGAAGCTGGCTAGCTTTATAAAAGCCTGAGTAGCTCTAGTTTCATTCGTAGTATACCCCTAGGGCGTTTACATTTGTTGGATGACGTGAAAATAGGTCTTTAGCCACGCCAACGATATGGGTTTTGCATCTAAAGAAATATGCATATGCAGAAAAGAACCCAATAACTACTGTAAAATATGGTGGTAGATCTTTGATGTTATGAGGCTATTTTGCTTCCACTGGTCCTGGGGGTCTTGGTTAAGGTCAACCGCATCATGAACTTCACCCAGTACCAAGACATGTTAGCCAAAAACCTGGTTGCCTCTGCCAGGAGGCTGAAACTTGGCCAAAAGTGGATCTTCCAGCAAGACATTAACCCCAAGCACATATCAAAATCCACAAATTAATGGTTAATTATTAACCACAAAATAAACATTTTTCAATGGCCATCTCTCCGGACTTGAACCCCATTGAAAACCTGTGGTTTGAATTGAAGAGCGCAGATGAAGGATATGGAAAGATTCTGTATGGAGGAACGGTCTACGATCACTCCCAATGTGTTTCCAATCTCAAAACATTTTTCAAAAAGGCTCAGTGCCATTATCCTTGGAAGGTGAGGCATTAGAAGGTATGGAAAACAGGGGTGCTAATCATTTTGACCACCACCTTTTTGAGAAAAGAAAATATATAACTTGTTAATCATCCCTTTCTCTGAGCAATTGTATTAATATAAAAGTAATTTTCAAAACATTGAGCATACAATATAGCTCAGTATGTATTATTTATTTTATAGTATTCTTTGCGCATCTTAATCAAGGGTGCCAATATTTTAGGACCTGACTGGAGATTAACACACACACACACACACACACACACACACACACACACACACATACTGTGTAACAATGAACAGAAGAGATGAGGTCATCAAATGATGAACATTGAAATCTATTCAGTAAAAAAGTGTTTAACTAAGATGCCAAACATGAGTAGAGAATATCTGTGAGAAAACATCCTACCAAGACTCAATAAAACATGTAATCGTTCTGTTAAAACACGTGTTAATGTGTGATGAGATGAAAGCGGTACCATTTTCTGCAATGTGCAAATCGAGAAGACATGCAAAACACTGACAAAAACACATTTATAAGCCCCGACACTTCCCTATTCGCTGCTTGCGATAATAAGCTTCAGAAATAGCTGCTCCAGACTTGGAACATAGCACCATCTTGTATCTGTAAGAGCATGAGGCATTGACTTGTGATCTCTCACACTCACCACATCCATACACCACCCAACACCAACATAATCTTTAATGGAAGGGGGGAGGATGGGAGAGATGTATAAAAAAATAAAAATAAATTAAATGCTGTTGACTGTTGGGTTCCATGTAACAAAATGCATAGGCTCTGGATTGCTGCAGGAGTACTCCTTGCAAACATCAGGCAGTACTGTAAATAGCAGTCAGCACCCTGCTAAAGGCTCAGGGTTTTCTAACTTCATGGAATCACACTTTCAAATTAATTGCAGTACATGCATTTGATTCGTCCTCATGCAATGTAAGGTGGGGTCAGGGGTGGAGGAATGAACCAGTTATACCCTCACAATGAGGAAAAAAAACAATTTTGTTAATAATCCCACAATAAGTAGTAGGCTAATTGCATGAAGAATTATACCAAATCAATTCTACTTGTTTTAGGATATTCAGTTGGACAACTGATGTCAAATCAACTGGCTTTACTGTGCAAAGCAAAAAACTTAACAGGAGACAAGCTCCCTCTAGTGGGTCACAGTGGACAACATTATTTCATAATACTGGAGATATGTCAAAGATTTGTATTACAAAAGGGACCATGTACAATACAACATATTGCTTTACATATGTTTTTTATTACATTTTACATGTTGTTCTTGCATTGGTAAAGCAACATAATGTCTCTTTCAAAGAAATGCGTTCTTTATAAAATAACAAATGCATCATAAACAAAACATACAAATAAATTAACATAAAAAAGGTTTGACGCAGTCTCATGCACTTCCAAAACTGATTTCATCATCAAATATTTCCCTGGACTCGTTTTGAACTACTTCCAGAAGACTACTATACAGACAACCACTAAGATAGTGTTATTGTAGCATTGTAGAAACGTGGGCTGCTGCCTGGTACTATTCGCTAATCACTATCTAAAGTCCAGTGTGTCATTCAAGGAGAGAAGAATGAATCAAATTCCATATGACTGATTAATGACATAGTGGTAGCTAATTAGATGGTATTTATACTATGTCAGATGTCCTAGACCAGGGTTCTCCAACCCTGTTCCGGAAGAGCTACCATCCTGTAGGTTTTCCCTCCAACCCTCATCTAGCACACCTGATTCTAATAATTAGCTGATTGATAAGCAGAATCGGGTTACAACTGGGGTTGAAGCAGAAACCTACACGGAGGTTAGCTCTCCAGGAACAGGGTTTGAGAGCCCTGCCCTAGACACATATATACTCTAGTAGTCTATGCCACAACAGGTGTCTTTATGGCAACTACGAGACCAAAAGTATTCTTAATTTTTTTTTTTAAACACTCCCGTTGTTTAATAATGACATTCATCCATTAACTGGCATGCCTTTCATACCTAAATCTAACAGCTCATAGAACAGTGAAATGAGAGCAGAGTGCACAGGCAACACATGAGATGACTGAGCTACAGATAGAGTCAGTCTGTAGTGTTAATAATGAAATCCTTGCTGGTGAACAAGAGGGCAAGGAGAAGACTGATAACCTGCTCTTTAAAAAGAGAGCACCCTTTGAACACATACTCCAGCATAGTGGAAAACAACATAGACACAATGAAAATGAATGTAAAGGTAGAGACAATCCCTTAAAACAATCACAAGACTAAATCAATTTTAGTGTAAACTTAAGTTAGAAAACAAGACAAATACAAAATGTTCAGCATCTTAAAGATTTTGGGTTACATCCGTTTCACAATGTGGTAACATTCTCGCATGTAAAAATGAAGTGTAATGAAAACCCTAAAACATAAGTGTGCAATTAAAGCAATGGAAGTCACTAACCATGCTCTCCATTGCTGGCATTTGGAAGATAGGATATATTGTACATTTACTCTCTGGTTCACATAGCAACAATCTATTGCATAGTTAAGGACATGCATGCGTTAGAGTTATCATGCAATACTGCTTTCCACAGTGTTGAAATGGTTGTTTCCATCGATTGACAACACAGTGGCACAACCATATACTTAAAAGCCAAAAATAATAATAGTGTTGCAGGCAGCTGATTTCACTAAGAAAATATATATTCAAAGATGGGCCATAAAATAACAAAGCTTTTCATCACCTAAACATTGAGAATATTTTTAATGGACATTTTGTGAAAGATGTGAGAGGTGTGGTTCTATGTATTCGTAACATGGCAACAGGGTAACCGAACTGGTTTGGAACCCGGGTCATCAGTGAGACTCAAGCTCATGATAAACTAGAGCTTAGGCCAAGACATTAAATCTGGAAGTCAACACAAGCCTTCAGAAGGGTAAACTATAAAGCAGGATCATGGAGTTAGCCAGCTAACTTGCATAAATATTCTGATATCTTACTACAAAATAAAAAGTTACGTTTGAAATGGGTATGATCTAATTGATTTCATTAACCATAATATCAATAGTTATTTCTGGTTGCTTATCAAAGTTAGCTGGCTAACTCATTGATTCTGCTTTGTGGTATACCCCCTCAGGTCAAGGCAAAGTAATTCAGTGAACTAGAGCTGCTATTCTTTCAAAAGCCCACCATTTCAACAGTGTTTGTAGCAGCAGCTCACTTAATGACAGCGTAGCCATGGGCAACAATAACAAGTGACAGGTTGTCAGACTGTTGCTGATTCCCTACACAATCATTAATGTTAATAGTTCATATGTAACAGTGGGGGTTTTCACTTTGAGGCAAACTGTCGCTATAGGCAGCAAAATGTCTGCAATGGGGTTTAATATTAAACTTGGTGGAGTAGGTTAGAGATAGCAAATCTCAAGACCCTGGAGAAACTGGGTCTCTTACATTGTCAGCAAGCGAAATATGAAATATGACAAAATATGCCATTTCAGTAGAAGGGTATCTGAAGATTTCAATATGTTACAACCAGACCAGCAAAAAGGTTTACCCTGGTATTTTGAATCATAATTAAAGTTATCACATAAAGGTAAGACTGATGAACAGTCTTGAGAGCGATTGCATGAACAGTTGAGAACTATTGCACCGAAAGGCTTGGGCTTGATAGATTACCAAATGGGTTACAGCAAGACACAGGGAGAGTTCAGTAACAGGTCAAAGCTACAGCTAGAAAAGCTTTGCAGATATGGGGGTGGCATCAAACTATCATTCAACTAAGGAGAACATCCCATGCAGGGCCTGACAGGGGTACAGTTACGTAGGTATGCTTCAAGTAAACAGCAAAGAATAGCAAAACGTTCAGTGCAGTGTGCATTATTTAGATTGAATTGACTTAAATCTGAAGACAGGACAAAGGCAAATAAGCACAAATGTTCAACTTAAATGAGCGGTTATGGATTTTATCAGTACAATACAGCAGCCTCTGTTTGCTATTCCATACATGGCAGAAACGTTAATCTCTCATGAGGTACCACAGGTTGAGGTGCTACTGGGACTGGTAACACCTAGATCAGGGGTAGGCAACTAGATTTAGCCGCGGATGGTTGGGGGGGGGGGGGGGGGGGGGGAGGGACATAATTAGAATAATTTGTACACTGCAAATTGACCACAACTAAGGCCAACAAAAAAAAAGATTGTTCTCAAATACAATCATTTCATATCCTGATTACATTGAGACACGATCACGTCTCTTTTTTTTTTATTCAAGAAAATACTTGGGAACAGAGTTCCTAAACTAAACACCTTTTTTTTTTTTTTTTTACCAAAAACTTAATTCCCAAAATACATACATATATTTGTTTATACTAAAAACTTTGGGTAGTCCCACAACACCCCCCAAAAAAATCACTTCCTGGGCGGTTTCGCACCACAGGACGCCTGTTGCCGACCCCTGACATAGATTGTTTTTTTTATATTTCAGAACCTCAGCATTTTAAATATTTCAAACAGTGCCAGTATTGCCCTTTGAACAGCACCAGGTGTAGAAAAGGAGTAACATTTTAGACTACTCCACAAACTATCTTAAGACTAGTGTACCCTTAACAGCCTTAAATGTCAAGTCCCTGACCCGTTACTCTAGTTTCACGTGACCTTTTTAAACCATGTAAAAGTATTACATAAAAATTGACAGTAATAGATTTTTTGTTTACTAAGTTACTGTATAGCATTGTTCTGGAGAAAAATATTCCATACTGTATTTACAAAGTGCTATCTTAAAACATTCCTATTCAGTTTTGTGTACAGTAGTATACTAATACCATACTTTGCCAAAGGCAATGATTTGGTTCCATGACAGGATAGAAAGGCGCTTTTGATAATTTACATCTTGCTTATGAAAAGAAAAATACAAGTACACATATATATATATATATTATATACTCTCTCAATCTATATATATTTATATCTTAGGCACATGGAAGAAAAAAAAAATTGCTGCGTACATAAAACAATGAGACTGCTATCGATATATGATGTCATTGAGGCTTCTGTGTTGGGCGTGCAGAAGATTGCATGGCAGAAAGCTTTCTGGAGGACGCCTGCTTCTCAAGAGGCTTTTTCCCATTGGGGGGAGAATTAAGACTGGATTCAGAAGTGGAAGACTTAGATTTGCCTATAATAGGTAACAAAGAGCGTCTGACTGGGGTGGAGGGCTTGGAGGACTCCTTTACCTCAGTGACAATCTCGTTCACATGATGCTCTGAGGCATTGGCCGACCCATCCTCCTCCTGAACGCTCAGCCTGGCTGTCCTCTCAGAGGCCTTCTTGGCCAGGATGCTGGTCTTACCCAGATCGGCCGACCGGCGGGACTCTCTCTGGCGCAGGGCGTTCTTGAAGAACGACAAGCCCTTGTCCTCTGACTTGCTGCTGTGCCTAGGGTCCCTGCAGGAGACGCTGGGGGAGCGCAGGCTGGTGACAGAAGAGCTGCTGATGGAACTCCGCAAAAACCTCTCTGGACGGACCCCCTCTGCAGCGGTCTTGGTGGGGGTCCTGGCTGCAGCGTTGCTGCCCCAACGTGGTCTATCAACCAGAGGGCTTACCAACCCTGAGTCCCGACTGCAGCTCCTCTCCAGCAGCTTCTTCCGACCAGAGGTGGACTTCTCAAGGCCAGAGGCACTCTTCTTTATGGTGGGGGAGGGTGAAGCAGAGGACAGAGGTGTGGAGATGCGCTGCTTGCGCTGGGGGGTTCCAGCTGCCGAGTCAGAACCCTTGGAAGACAAAGACGCTTTCTTTTTGGACGGGGTCCTGGTGGGCGTAGCGGTGCTGCTGCTGGTGGTCTTGTCTTTAGAGTTGGTCACCTTGGGGCCCTTCACCACAGGGCTGGAAGACATTTGGGATGTAGAGGATTTGGGGGTGGAGAACGAACACTGGCGCTTCTTGGAGTTTTTCTCTGGCTCAGACTTGGTGGAACTCTTTTTGGACCCGGCGCTCTCTAACTTCGGGGCAGATCCGGCGGTGCTGCTCTTGCGTTTCTGCTCTTTCGACAGGGAGGCTTGTGCGTTTTGGTCCAGGGCTGTTATTTGGTTGTTGTTGTCCGTCGGGTCACTCTTGGAGCTCTTCTTATCGGCCGGCGTGGGGGCCCTGCAGTAGACTTCGTCTAGGATCCTCCTGCCATGGTCCTGGTCGGTGCTGTTCCCCTCCATCATGGCCAAGGGGGCCCTGCCACCAGGGTAGCGCTCGTGCCGGCTGTAGCTACCGAAGCAAGATGTGGATACCTTGTCATCACAGGCCTCTCCCCTCTCTCCTATCCTCTCCAAGGGGGGAGAGGAGCGTGAGTCCAGGGAGAAGCGTGAGGGGGAGTTAGACCTCATATGGAGCTTGGCAGAGAGGGACCAGGAGGGCTTCATGCTGTTCTCACTGAAGGCCAGAGGACTGGCAATGGATGATCTGGAAGATAAGCTCTGACGCTGGATGCTCCGAACAAAGGGACGGGTCGAAAATCCACCTAAATAGATACAAATAAATGAGTTTACACTAATGCACTAGACTCAATGAAAGGATAATTGAATGCCCTTTTTTCTCAACTGGGCATAGCAACAGCTCCTGTAAGGTTAGAAATAATTAGCTAAAGGAGGGGGAGAGGAGGGCAAAAGAGCTGAAGATTTAGAAAGACAGAGAAACCTAGTGTATCTCACCGTCATCTTCGCTGCGGTCCCCTGTGGTGAACTCCACCGACTCGCCCAGGGAGACCAGAGAGGTGCGTCTGGAGGAGGCCCCGGAAGCCAGGCTGGCCGGCCTGCTGCCTTGGAGACGGTTCACCCAGTGGTCACACAGAGATGAGCTGGTGGAGCCTGGCACAGATAGACACAACAATCAACCCCTCAGGTCTCTCAAAGATAACCAAGATGTTGATGCTACTGTCCAACTAAGAGTGTTAAGTGACAGTTTTAATGTCACTTAATGGCATTTCTCCTGTAGCACCACGTAATACACCATCATTAGTGTCAGGAAAATCCCACACTCCAAGAAGTCACCACTGACCTGCTACGGAGCTGTTGGCGGACCAGGAGGGGATCGTGTTCCTCCTCTGGTAGAACAAGATGTAGGCCGTCTGCTGACACACATCATCATCAGCGACGGGCTGGACCTCACTGTCGTCAAAGCAGTACCACTGGCCGTCAACAGAGTTCTTACAGTAAGCTGGGGGTTAGAAGAACAAGAGATTTAGGGTGATGGTGAAGAAACTGTCAGAATGTAGTGTTATTTTCCTATCCATCTACCTCCAGTTAGTGACTACTACCACCTTACTGCTAAACCACCGGTCTTACCTGTGTAGTGTCCTCCGTGCATGTTTCCGTGGTGATTGCAGACGGCGTACAGGTCGTACAGGTAGTCGTCAGGGTTACGCCCAAGGCCGTAGGGTCGTCTCCATGGTGACCAGTGAGAGGGCAGGCTCCAGCTGCTCTGGGACCTCTTCACCATGTGAGGAGCCATGTCCATGCCAAGCAGAGGGAACCGCACCATGTTCTGCATCTTCACCCTCCTGTCAGCCTCCTACAGGACACAGCAGTAAACACAGTACCCAGTCAACTGAACTGGCGCTACAACTGCCTTTGCGACAGGCAGGAGATTGGTCACCGGGTAAGACTGAGTGGCAGTGACTGAACATGGACAAGACAGAACAAGCAACACTGACTGAAGGCAAACCAAGAATAGGAACCAGTCGGGCCGCCCAAAGCATGAGAAACTAACGTTACTTAAACAAAACAGGAATTATTGGACACAATTTTCAGTGGGGGAATTGGAGGGGGTGCTGAATGCTGTGTTGCTGCTGCAGTACCTGTCTGAACCTCTTGAGGTGCAGTATGAGCACATCAGGCAGGGTCCACAGGCTGAGCTTGATGTGGCCTTGCTGCAGCTGCTTGCAGTGGGGGCAGCGCCAGGCATCATCCGGGGCCAGCTGGAACAAAGACAGCCCACCCATGCGCACACGCGCACACACACACACACACACACACACACACACGCAGCCATCAAGGAAAAGCTCCCCACCGCAGTGCTTTTAAATCAGTCTCACTCACAGAGGGAGTTCCAGACTACTCTACTCCATGTTTTCACAGCACCCTCATTTCTGTGACCAGTGCCAGTTCTTAAACTGACCACCTCCAGCCTCTGCTAACCACAGTGTATATTCAGTCTATCTGGTGTCCTTCCAGACAGAGAGAAGCCATTATAAAAATGCTGTATTTCAAACCTAGAATTAGGGGCAGAATATCCAGCACCCTCAGCATTTCAACCAACTAAAAGGCTATGGGATGTTCAGCTGTGGAATAATAAACAAACCCTCTGGTAAGAAGAGAATGTTCCTTTTTCCTGGTCTCTTTTCTTGTTTAAATACATACAACAGCATCGACAGATATTGTGTATGTGTGGCCTTGTAATACCAACACAATGTGTGTGCATGTGGCCTTGTGGTTTCAGCACAATGTGTGTGTGTGTGTGTGTGTGTGTGGCCTTGTGGTACCAACACAATGTGTGTATGTGTGTGGCCTTGTGGTACCAACACAATGCATGTGTGTGTGTGGCCTTGTGGTGCCAACACAATGTGTGCACTCCAGTGTTACCTGCTCCTCTTTGGTGTAGAGCTGGAGGCACTGAGCGAGGGTGCAGGCCTGGGGCTGATGGTGTTGCTCTCTGTGCAGATACACACTCTCAGCATCAGGGATGTACTCTTCCTCATTGAGCCCAAACAGACTTCATGGAAGGGGAGGGGAATCACAGTCAGCCAATCAATCACTCAACACACTGCCTCCTATCCTAACAAACAATACTAAATCTGACACTTCCCAATAAGTGGGTATTGCTTAGGTAGTCTAATACTTAAGGATTTCATTCCTTTATGTTATAATGTCTAAAGGCACCAGCATGCTTCCCAGCCGAAACAGTTCCTATGAGTCTGTGCATACATTATGAAGGCATTATGTTTCTGTTCATTTTGGAGTTCGGTAAGGGTTTTTTCGGCTGTTCGGGCACATTAGCCGAACTGAGCCGAAGTCGGTAGGCAAACTGAGCCAAAGTCGGTAGGCGAATTCTACACCCCTTCGTCGGTGATTGGTCAACAGTAGGGATTCTTCAATAAAGCCTTTGTCATTCAACGAGAGACGGCTTGCTTTCGTGCACATTTTTTTATCATCTTAGTTAAATGTAAAATTGCACGACTATGAACTCCTCTGCAAAAACGTGAAAATTAATGACAGATTTCTTGAGTTATCTTCGATTCATTCTGACTATTTTGTGTAAGTTTATACTAGCTACGGCATCTCAAAATGGACAAACAGTACTATTGCCGTTTTTTTTCATATTTATCAAGAGAAGGTATTTTAAGAAAGTATGCAAGCACACTCGTTCGGTTTGCCAAGCCGGTTTCGGCAAGGCGCCCGCCGAACTGAGCATGCAGACTTTTGCCTTAAAGCAAAAACAAACATCGTCAAACAATCTATTTTATTGAATGTTTGGTGGCTTTAAGGGATGTGCATTTGAAATTATTCCCCTATTCGAATATCCAGATAGTCAAAATACATACGTTTTAAAGAAAAATGTGGACCTTCGAGGGCATAGACCCACCCACTTCGAAGCCAGGCCAAGTTTCCAATCAGAATGAGTTTGTCCCTGACAAAAGGGCTTTATTAGAGACAAATACTCCTTAGTTTCATCAGCTGTCTAGGTGGCTGGTCTCAGACGATCCAGCAGATCCGTATGTGGAGGTCCCGGGCTGGCATGGTTACACGTGGTCTGTGGTTGTGAGGCCAGTTGGACGTACTGCCAAATTCTCTAAAACAACGATGGATGCGGCTTATAGCGGAGAAATTAACATTCAACTCTCTGGCAACAGCTCTGGGGGACATTCTTGCAGTCAGTTTGCCAGTTGCACGCTACCTCAAAACTTGAGATATCTGTGGCGTTGTCTTGTGACAAAACTGCAAAGTTTAGAGTGGTCTTTTATTTTCCCCAGCACAAGGTGCACCTGTGTAATGATCACACTGTGCACAACATTTGAGAGAAATAAGCTTTTTGTTTATATAAAACATTTCTGGGATCTTTCATTTGAGCTCATTAAACATGGGACCAACAATTTACATGTTGCGTTTATATTTTTGTCCAGTATAGATTTTTTCCAAAAGTTATGAGGTCCAAAATGTACCGCTTAGTAGGAATGACCCAGCTAATTTAGTTAGCCAGCTAGCGAGGCTAATTAAGGCAGCAGTGCCCCCCAAGTCATTGTCTACAACAACTCCATTCAAATTAAACAACAGCCTACCTTTTGGTTGATCATTGTAGCCTACTTATTTACTTACATTTAGCCAACTTCATTTCCTTAAATTGTAATTCCATTTTGCATTGATTAGAAATCTTCAACTTCACTTGGTACACATGGAGCCTTTCATGGTAGTGCGGCTTTGATTGACCGACAATAACAAGCTATACTCGTGAAAAGTGTGTAGGCTACCGGTACGCCTTTTTTTTTTTTTAAAAAGGAGCGCACTCATAAAAACTGTTGTTTTATTAAAATGTCTAATGTCATGGTCTGTCCTTGTATGTCGCAATGCCACAAAGCCTTTTCATTAAAATAGGCCTAGCCTATCTATGTCTAAAATGTTATTATTTTAAATGAATACCCTCGCAAGTAATCGAATACTAACGTCCATTTGGATATTCTAATAATCGTCCCCATCCCTAGTGGCTTTATAGGGATCATTTATGGTCCTGTATTTCCCTGCAGGATAAATCTCACCACAAACACCCAGAAACATGGCGTTTATCAAAGAGATGCAGAGCACCAGCAATATTGTTGTGCAGCGTTCACTCACTAATCCTTGGTCTCTTTGTCCCACTCCACCACTATCTTGACGTGCGGCGGTCCCCCCTGGCCACAGGACTTGTATGCTCTGCCAAGGAAAGATTATGTTGAGGAAAAACGAGAATAAGCCAGCTTCACAACTTAAACACATATCAACCAACAAGCTGTATTCCTCTTATCTTCAAAACACTACAAATCTAAGTGAATTGGATTTACATTACCCGTGGCTGTCTTTTTGCCTGCTGTACACACATCTATCCAGCTTTTTAGTGTGTGTACTGTGTGACAAACTCCCATTCTATTCAATTGAATGAGCAACTGGGATAAACTATAAACCAAACCTGCTGAGCAAGCAATGTATGAAGAAACAGATACCAAAACATGTAAAGGCACGCCATTTAACTGTTCTGGTGACATCAGAGCATCTGATCTGGCATTCAAGTGTGGTTTGAGGATTACAAGGAGGCAGTAAACTATAAACAAAATTGTGAATTGGTGAGAGGAGGTTGTGTTCAGTAGGAAGAAAACATTTTGAAAAAGGGGAGATACTACCTGAACACAAATTATATTTTTCTGGTGAGAAACATTTTGCTATGTGCCCTACTGAACATGACCCTGGTTGAGAGCTACAGTTGAATGATAATAAAATATGCCATTTAGCAGACACTTTTATCGAAATCGACTTACCGTCATGCGTGCATACATTTTTTTTTTTACATACAGATGTGCTTTCTCAATTTGATCACTCTGTTGTCGCAGAGAATTTTCATGCACAATGCAAAATGCAAACTTATTGCATTCGAGGTTTAATGAAAAATGTATCAACCCCTACAAAAATGTCCATTAATTAAGATCCACATAATATAGAAACTGGTCAAATGAAGATATCACATCTGTATTGCTGGTCCTGGGAATCGAACACACTATCCTGGAGTTGCAAGTGTCATGATCTACCAACTGAGCTAGAGAGGACCAGGAATAACAAGGAGACTGACCTTTCCACTGTTGGGTGACAGAGAGGCTGCTCCTCTTGGGGCAGGAGGTACGTGATTCCAACCACACCAACCACTCGTAGGCTGAAGGGCCCCACCTGCAGATAATACCAGGACTTTAGTTACTCACAATCCCTATTCCCACCACCTGACTGGTACGTATAGACATGTTGCCATGGCCGTGCTTTTCAAACCAGACCAACAGCATTCTATCCAATGAGGCAACTTAAACGTCTAACAAGCCCTTACATGAGAATCAACTGTTTATTTCTTTAGAGTCTAAGACATTGGAGGATAGGGGATGCTAAACTGATATGGAATTGTTTTAAGATGGTCATACTTGATTTTGAATTTTAGGACACTTTTTAGGTACAAAAAAATATAAAAAATGTATTTACTACTAAAGCCCATAGAAATGCATTGAATAACACATTCAAGAATGGCAAAAAGGACAATCAAAAAATAAATCAGAAGAAACAAGGTTTTGAAGTGTCTGTTCTAAATCTAGAACATAAAAAAAACAAGGAAATGTCCTTATTTTGGAAAGAAAAGCTCATTATTGGTCCATTAAAATAACATAAAATTGATCAGAAATACAGTGTAGACATTGTTAATGTTGTAAATGACTATTGTAGCTGGGAAAGGCAGATTTTTAATGGAATATTTACATAGGCGTAGAGGCCCATTATCAGCAAAAATCACTCCTGTGATCCAATTGTGTTAGCTAATCAAAGTTTATCATTTTAAAAGGCTAATTAATCATAAGAAAACCCTTTTGCTATGTTAGCACAGCTGAAAACTGTTGTTCTGATTATAGAAGCAATAAAACTGGCCTTCTTTAGATTAGTTGAGTATCTGGAGCATCAGCATTTGTGGCCAGAAACAAATAACTTTCTTCTGAAACTCATCAGTCTATTCTTGTTCTGACAAATGAAGACTCTTCCATGCGAGAAATTGCCAAGAAACTGAAGATCTCATTCAACGCTGTGTACTACTCCCTTCACAGAACAGCGCAAACTGGCTCTAACCAGAATAGAAAGAGGAGTGGGAGGCCCCGGTGCACAACTGACAAAGAGGACAAGTACATTAGAGTGTCTAGTTTGAGAAAAAGACGCCTCACAAGCCCTCAACTGGGAGCTTCATTAAATAGTATCCGCAAAACACCAGTCTCAACGTCAACAGTGAAGAGGCGACTCCGGGATGCTAGCCTTCTAGGCAGAGTTGCAAAGAAAAAGCCATATTTCAGACTGGCCAATTAAAAGAAAAGATTAAGATGGGCAAAACACAGACACTGGGCAGAGGAAGATTGGAAAAAAGTGTTACGGAAAGACAAATCTAAGTTTGAGGTGTTCGGGTCACAAAGAACATTAGTGAGACACAGAAAAAAATGAAAAGATGCTGGAAGAGTGCTTGATGTCATCTGTCAAGCATGGTGGAGGCAATGTGATGGTCTGGGTGTGATTTGGTGGTGGTAAAGTGGTATATTTGTACAGGGTAAAAGGGATCTTGACGAAGGCTATCACTCCATTTTGCAACGCCATGCTGTACCCTGAGGACGGCGCTTAATTGGAGCCAATTTCCTCCTACAACAGGACAATGACCCAAAGCCCAGCTCCAAACTATGCAAGAACTATTTAGGGAAGAAGCAGTCAGCTGGTATTCGGTCTATAATTGAGTGCCCAGCACAGTCACCGGATCTCAACCCTATTGAGCTGTTGTGGGAGCAGCTTGACCGTATGGTACGTAAGAAGTGCCCATCAAGCCAATCCAACTTGTGGGAGGTGCTTAAGGAAGCATGGGGTGAAATCTCTTCAGATTACCTCAACAAATTGACAACTTGAATGCCAAAGGTCTGCAAGGCTGTAATTGCTGCAAATTGAGGACTATGACGAAAACAAAGGACAGAATTATTATTTCAAATAAAAATCAATATTTATAACCTTGTCAACGTCTTGACTATATTTCCTATTCATTTTGCAACTCATTTAATGTATGCTTTCATGGAAAACAAGGAAAAGTGACCCAAACTTTTGAACTGTTAGTGTATATATTTTTTTACACATATTTAACCCCTTTTTTGGGTAGCACAAAACGACCTTCATACTTCCATTAGTTTTTTAAAACCGGTACCGGTTATCTTCAGATGAGTCCTGAGACACTTGTGGGGGTCATAGAGCTAAATTGAGTTTGTGGGAGTCTTACCTTTGCATAGATTGGTCATAATAGTTTCTAGGACAAACTGTTCAGATGCTACAGACATTTTCGTGAGAAGAACGATTTTTGCGACGTCTCATGGTCTGAGAGGCATCCAATGCAAAAAAAAAACATCTCTAGCTTATACTGAGATTTTGATTGGGATTTTTTGTTATGTAATTTATCGAATCTAGCGGGTTAAATGCAGTAAACCAGAGTGCCTACTAGTGAAAGTCTGCACAGTTTTTAATTCAGACTTTAGCCATTTCATTTAAAAAACATTTTTTTTACCTGCATTCTGTGGGGTTGTTTCCATTCCATTCACTATCCTCCACCCACCTGAATGTAAACTCCTGGCCTGAGCAGGTGATGCATCTTCTCCAGGATCTCCTTCTGCAGGATATCCCAGGTCACAGTGCGATCCATGTACAGTACAAATGGAAGACCAAACCTGGAACAGAGGGCATGATATTCTCCTGTTAAGGTATACTTGGAGTCTGTTAACTTCTTATGGCTGGGGGCAGTATTGAGTAGCTTGGATGAGTAAGAAGCCCAGAGTAAACTGCCTGCAACTCAGTCCCAGAAGCTAAGATATGCATATTATGTTTGAATGATGTTTGTGAGTATAACAGAGCTCATATAGCAGGCAAAAACCTGAGAAAAAAATCTAACCAGGAAGTGGGAATTCTGAGGTTTGTAGTTTTTCAACTCATTGCCTATCGAATATACAGTGTCTATGGGGTCATATTGCACTTCCTAAGGCTTCCACTAGATGTCAACAGTCTTTAGAACCTTGTTTGATGTTTCTACTGTGGAGGAGGGAGGAATGGGAGCTGAATGAGTCAGAGGTCTGCCAGAGTGGCATGAGCTGGTCACGCGTGTTCACGTGAGAGTTAGCTTGCGTTCCAATACATTTCTGAAGACAAAGGAATTCTCCGGTTGGAACATTATTGAAGATTTATGTTAAAAACATCCTAAAGATTGATTCTATACATCGTTTGACATGTTTCTACGGACTGTAACGGAACTTTTGGACTTTATCTGCTCTCACCTCATGAATTTGGATTACTGGGCTAAACGCGCGAACAAAAAGAAGGTATTTGGACATAAATGGACTTTATCGAACAAATCAAACATTTATTGTGGAACTGGGATTCCTGGGAGTGCATTCTGATGAAGATAATTATAATGCTATTTCTGACTTATGTTGACTTCACAACATGGCGGATATCTGTATTGCTTGTTTTGTTGTCTGAGCGCTGTACTCATCTTATTGCATGGTGTGCTTTTTCGGTAAAGCTTTTTTGAAATCTGACACAGCGGTTGCATTAAGGAGAAGTTTATCTAAAGTTCATTGCATAACACTTGTATTTTCATCAACATTTATGATGAGGATTTCTGTAAATTGATGTGGCTCTCTGCAAAATCACAGGATGTTTTGGAACTACTGAACATAACGCACCAATGTAAACTAAGATTTTTTGATAGAAATATGAACTTTATCGAACAAAACATACATGTATTGTGTTACATGTATTGTGATTAATTTTATCTCCATTTCTGCTTTTTGTGACTCCTCTCTTTGGCTGGAAAAATGGCTATGCTTTTCTGTGACTAGGTGCAGACCTAACATAATAGTTTGGTGTGCTTTCATCGTAAAGCCTTTTTAAAATCGGACACTGTGGTGGGATTAACAAGTTTATCTTTAAAATGGTGTAAAATACTTCTATGTTTGAGGAATTTTAATTCTGAGATTTCTGTTGTTTTGAATTTGGCGCCCTTTCACTGGCTGTTGGGCTAAGATCCCGCTAACGGGATCAATATGATGTCTCATGCATAAGAGGTTTAATATAACAAATATCATTTGATCTGCATGGTGTAACGGTTTCAGAGGACAGTGGAAAACACTGGGCTGTAGTACCCATAGAAATACAATTCCAACATTGCAGTCAATATTATTAATATTACATCTCTATAGTACCTCCTCCCTTGGTGACCGGTGCAGGCTCGGTTACAGATAAGCAGGATCATCTTGTCGACCCCCGTGTTCTTATTGGCCGACGCAGTGGCAGGATTCACAGCTCCTTGCATGAAAGATGGAGTCCTGCTCATCTCACTCCCAAACTTTAAGTTGTTCTGGTTCAGGTTGGCAAGGAGACTCCCTGAATTTCAAATCCCAATCGGTCAGTGATACTCAGTCAATAGTTCAATATACATTATACAAAATGCATGACAAGTACACTACCAAAAAAAACTTTAATTGAGAAATGCCCAAATGTATTAAATCATTTGATATCAACAGTAGATGAATAGTGAAGAGGTACCTCTCTTGGTTCTAATGTTCTCTAGTCTGAAGGTCTCAGGCGTCTCAAAGGCAAAGATGGAGTCGCTTTCCTGAATGATATCGAGATCGTCGTCGTCATCACAGAAAGAGCGGTGGAAACCGTCATAGTACATCTCCGTCAAAACAAACTGAATCAGAGGGATGCGGAGATGGCCAAAACAAGTCAATACGCTGCTGCCATTTAGTCAACACGGAAACCTTTTATTCAGATAAGATGGTGAAACAGATTAGAGTTAGGCCATGCTCATTTCAGTGAATGAATTACAGAATATAAATAAACATCAATATTCTCTTCAGTGTATAGGCCTACTACCTCTTCTGCAAATACAGAACAATGGTAAATATGGAAGGCTACACACTATGACTGAAAACCCCCTCCCTTTCTCCTGGAGTCCTTGCCCTATCCCTCAAATCATGACAACTTTTCTTATTCTGACCAAGATGTCACACACACTAGTGTTCTGCTTAATGTAATCCAATGAGAGCACTGTATGAACGTTTCAACCACATCAAACCCAAGGCATCAGTTCTGTTGTTCTGGGATACAATGGGCTCTGTTCGAGTGATCCCTTCACCCTGATTAGAGGCTATGATGCACTAGCCTAATAGTACTTACAACAACACTGTAATGCAGCTATTAGTACTGAAATGAGCACACCTGCTGGTACAATCAGTCTAGTACCCAGGGATGAATCATTAAAGGAAAAAGTAAGCCTAAGTAGGGTACTCCTTTACTGTTCTTTTCAGATAACAATCCTTAGAAGCTAGGTACCACCAGAAAATAAAGCATTCAAGTTCACTTCTGTATGTATGTAACCTAGTAAGACAGAGCTGAGGCTGCTAGGGATAAGAGAGCAGGAAGGAAGCAGCACCTGGTCTTGGGGGATCTTGGTCTCACGTGACACAGCATCTCGGAGTCTGGACACGGTGCTGTTCAGGGGCACGGCCACGCCGATCCTCATACAGTGAGAGTACTTCCCCTGGTAGACCACTGTCACATACAGAGGCCTGGGAAGAGAGAGGAAACATGGGAATGACAGGGATCAAATATTGGCACCATATAAGGAATTACAAAACACCAGATAAAAACCACTGACAAAGGCCAGGAAATAACAGAATGGACAAACTCAACTTTTGCCAAATTAAACACAATTAAGTCCAATAATCAACCTCCTAGGAGAGGACACGTTTCCACCTCCTCTAGTAATGCTGCTACAACACTGTCTGGAGACTGCTAATTTATAATTACTCTGTGAGAGCACTGAGCAGGATTTTTCTGGTGACTGTGTGGATCAGTGCTACTCTAAGCTGACACTAAGAACTCAACCAACAGGCACAGCAACGCAGCTCTTTCGGGAGTTCAGTTTGAGATACCCCACAGTCTGAAGAACCCTCATTTTTAAGATGGTTGCCATTTCCGAGTTTCTCTGTCATTTGAACTTCAGTTATGTGGGATCGGTCTTAACATCAGCTATGGCCAGAAACAGTGGCATAACAGGCTTAGCAGAACATTTTTATTCAGATAAATAAACTAGATGCTTCAGACTAGTGATAACTGATAACCCAAAGTTGAGTAACAGAATTGTGTTTCTGGGAGAAGGACGAAGTAGTAGTGAAGCCAGAGCGGTGAGCCACTGAGCCTTGGTCTGGAGGACCATTATTCTGTCATCAATCAGATGACAGCCAGAGGACTAATGGGACATCATTTGCCACTGCATATCTCCTAATTTCACCTCATTCTTCCCATCTTTAATAATGCATGGACAGCAATGAATTTAGTGGCTTAAAAAAAGAATCTGCATCAAACAGGCGCTCTCTCCTTGATGTGACAGTATAACACCATTGTAAAAATAGCATCACTGTATCATGAGGACAAAAAAAGGCCATGCATGTCCCAGGTACCTCCGTTTAGGAGCATTATGAATCGTCAGCTGAGTGAGCATAAAGGTGGTTTTGACTGCTAGGCACAAATAATGAAACTCAAAATACTTAAACTATGACAGAGAAGAACTCAACATATTTCTAAAAAGTCATAGGCCTACATCTTTATTTTTAGATTTAAAGTAAGTCCATTTCCCTTTTTTACTTTAGCCATTTAGTGTTTTCTGGGCATGTAGCCCTTAAATTGACTTTAGAAATAGAATAGTCACGTAATTACTGGCTTGGTTTGGTCTGCAGATATATGCCATTTCGGAGACTTTGGCCCCAAACGACATTCCTTCTTATTTACTTTGCTTCCGCATCCCTGGGAAATTGAAATGAACCGCAGTCTCAAATAGTCTCAAGATGTACATTTCAACACTTGTCAACAGTCTTGTTCCTCCCATCAGACCCAATGATGGAACACAGCAGAGGTGTGTACTCACCTTGTGTGAGGTAAGAGGATGGGCAGGGAGATGCAAAGGAAAGGATCAAAGGTGTTGCTCTGTTTTTGGCAATGCGGGCAGGTGAGCGACGACCTGTTGGTAAGAAAGGGAACTAATTTGTCTCAGAAGAAGTCATGAGGAATAAACAGAATGGAGAATATAAAACTCCTCAGGGGTAAGCATCAAATAAGACCTACCTGTACTGGGCCTGAAATAGCTCTTGCACAAATGAACCGGTTGAGAGCGGAAGAGAAGGCCCCTCTAGGCCCCCATCATCCTCTTCCACTGGTGGCTAATAGGACAAAACAGAGTGGATGAGCTCCTACTGCATATTAGACCATTTAGGATATTGAGGCTGTATTCTATTCACTGGGTCAATGAGCATCCAAAGCCGTCTGAAAGACATCGAAAGGATAAGAGACCAAAATACAAACAAAACTACCTGTGACGCTGCGGCTCCTCTGACTTATCCTCAAGGAATTATGAGCATTTAACAAGGCAGGCTAATCAACAAAGTTCTGTGGGGTCTATTCAGGTCACGTCTCTCACTGCATGTCTAAAGTCTTCTTCATGCTTCGGTTCAGGCTGGCGCCTAAGGTGATCCAAACGAATGTGCTCGCATACTCCCTTAAAAGACCTTTGCTTGAAAAATGAGAAAGTGACAATAGTACCGTTTGTCCATTTAAGACACCGTAGCCAGTATAAACTTCCTCAACATTGTCAGAATTCATCTAAGATAACTCAAGAAATCTGTCATAAATGTTTAAGTTTTTGCCGAGGAGATCTAAGTCGCACAATTTTACTTTTCAAGTGAACAAAATTTGAATGAAGACGATTTGTGATGACAAACTGTACATTGAATAATCCCTACTGTTGACCAATCACCAACAAAGGAGCGTAGACTTCGACTACACATTTTGGCTTGCCTTTAGATCGCACGAACAGCTGAAAAATCCTTGCCTAAGACCAAAACAAACAAAATGTCACCATAATATATGCACAGACTGTTCCAAACGGTTTCAGATTGGAAGCAATCCAGGAAGGGGATACAGAACACCATCACTTCCTGTTCATTCTCCCACAGGAGATGAATCCGTCAGCACACCGTAAAGTAGGGAAGTGAGCTCTCTCTCCTAATTTGTTTGTCCCAGTGCTCTGGAAGATTGATGCCTGATAAGGGGCTCTGTGTTCAGAAATGGGTTAGGTCGGTAAATCTGCCCTGCAGGATGCCAGGCCCTTACCGCTCAAATGTTATTCCGTTTGGAATGTCTGAATGAGTCTTCAAAGGACATCAGAATTAGCCAGCCACCTCCTGTCACCTCATCCACTCAGACTGCTGACTCACCTCAGGTACAGCTCCATTCACTGCTAGCTCGAGGTCACATCACTGTCTCGTTGTGCTAACCTGGCCACTACCACCGTTCCTGAAGTTGCATTAGTAGGCCCTAACTCTATGATGCGCAAACAAAAGTTTACCTTAATGGAAGGCCTGTTGTTGGGATGGTTGTTGAGGTCTTCGTGTACCCTGTCCAGAAGCCAGAGCAGAAACTCCTGAGCGTCATGCTGAGCATTGCCTTTATACTGCAAAGCGCTCTTTGAGACGGCATTCTGCAACAAACAGCAACACTGCTTAAATTCTGGTGATAGCCTAGTCTCAGAAGTATGATGTAGCCTAAATGTATTTGACCATTTCAAAGACGTGTAGTATAGGGCCAAATGCAGTTCTGTGAGAGAAGTAGTCTTGCTTTATGATACATTGTACCAACTTACTTTGAACTCCCTGCTGTGCTGTGGGGTGTATTCAAATGTCCACAGGGCCCGGACCAATCCAGACAGCTGCTCTGTCACCTCGCCTCTGTCATGAGGGCCCTTGAGGGCCCTCCCCAAATGCACACCGTTTGTCTTCGGTTTCTCCTTCTCCTCATCCGTTTCCTCAACTCCCCTGTATTGTTCCAGTGCCAAATACTCAGCAAAGAGTTCAGTGTTACTCAGGCACTGGAGGATGGCATTCATGAAACAAGTGTTACCATGGTTTTTGAGACCAGACACTCCAGGGACCTTCTCTCCGAGGAAACGGTCACTATCATCCAAAACTGGTGAATCTTTGCCTCCCGTTTTGAATAATGTGAAACCCCCATCGTCTTTGTCACCTTCAATAGCATGCCCGTCTGATCCAAAATGGGACAAGGTTGACAGGGTCCTGAGGACTCTGCCCATAAAACTACCCACGGAGCGCACAGAGCTTCGTCTGAAGAGTTTCTTGCTGAAGCTACCAGATTTCTTCTCTTTAGTCATGGCTTTACTAGACATGATTGCCTGACTTGTTGGGCACCCCCTCATGCAATAAGTTTCAAAATACAATATTTCCTGTGAGGAATGAGCTGAGCAAACTAACTTTCAGCTGTCTCGTGCTACATCTTAATTGGGAAGTCAAGTTACATCTTAACCCATCAACTAGCTAGATAGCTAACAGTAGCTTGCTGGGATATATTTCCCATGCTAGGGGTAACGTTATAGTAATGACTACCATTAAATACGAGTTAACACATTTTCAAAGACAAGCGTTATGTTGACCTAATTGGATAGCTAACCTTAGCGTGTCAGCTAACACAAGAACAGCAACTATCCATAGCTAGCTAGTTAGCTAGCTAAATTGGCTAGCTAGCTTGCAAACTATCCATTAATCCATCTTAAGTGATTCGATTTAGTAAAATACACAAATTACAATAAACTGTCGGAATGCATTTGTATATGCTAAACAAGTCAGTTTATTCGCTGACGTTCATGCAAATCGTTTCTTGTAGCTAGCTGATTGTTTTTATAGTTAGCATTTGAACATTAGCTGCTAGCCACTGCATAAGAGTCCCTTGCGCAGAAGTGTCCTTCCATCCCATCCGAAAATAAAAATGTAGTTACCAAGCAGAGACGTTTAATTCCGTGTCCTTGGTTAATTTGAGTGGGATTGTACAATTTCCTATGCTTTCCAAGCTGAAATGTTCTCCGAAATCCGATTTTCCATTGCAACAGAGTCAGTTCTTCACACTTTCAACTACAAAAATATGGACACTGCAGGACAGCAGAGAAACAGCTGACGTAACAGAGTCAACGCCAAAATACATATGGGGGAGAGAGGGGTTCCACTGTGCCTTTTTCTTCTTACATAAATCAAACGTTTTGTATCTCAAAACGTGTACTATTGAATAATAAAGTAAGTGTTTTTTTTATTCAAATGTAGGCCTATCCATAATCATGCAGTTGACAATAATGAAATACTTCCTGATCTATGGACAGTTCAAAAAATATTGGTTGTAAGACTGACATAAATAATTGCTTTTGGGGGGGTTGTAAGTATGAGGGAGTTGGGTCTCCTATAGTACAGGGTGGGGCCCTATGATAATGGGGTTAATGAAATCTGAGAGGTGGTATTTTTCAGTTCCCACTGAGATCCAGTCTGACATCAAGTTGGTCTACTGGTATTTTAATGCACCACAACATACAAAATGTACAACAAATAGGATGGTGGAATCAATCTGTGACTGCCACGTCTTGGCTAAATGGCCTCACCATATAGCCTACATCATACAGTGATGGATTTAGCTTTATTAAATTTTATGTAACCTATCGCATACACATATTAGCCTATCAAAATACAACATTTAGCTCCATGATCTACTAAAATGCAAAACACAGAGACATAGGAAAACAATATATATTTTAGATTGATGTTAGAGGAAAGAGAATCAGTCTGATGAGGGAATCAGCAGTCAAGGTCACCAGCATAAAAACCAATTTTAATTTGAGTCTTCATTGTGCCCGCCTCCTACTCCTTACCCACCAATCAGCATGTCTTCTGTCATATAGCACAGAACGAAATTATCCTAATGCAATTTGTATATAACCTACTTTCAGACATCCGACACAATGTAAAATATTCAATTATGTAGGCTTAATGGTTCATGCATTTTCCTTATTGTTTTACACTGAACGTAGTACGGGTTTGACACCTACAAATGATGCCGACCTAAAGACGCAAGGATGTGGTGAGTAAATGTGTGTTTTTAATTATAGTCCCATGAGTCACTTTCCTCATCAATATCTTTCTTGGACCTTTAGTTATTATTTTACTGTAGCTATAGCTATTGGGTTGGTGGAACTTAGAAGTGAGGTAAAAGTAGGTAACCTAGATAAAGATCCTAGAGGTACAGATTAATCCATATGCTGCCTCCACATGCCCAGATCATTTAGTTCCCATATGCTCGGGTATGGCTTAATTTCCTGTTATTTTAAGCTGACCTCAGCACACACAGTGACTAGATACTGTGCATCCCAGCAACACCTCTCATCATTAGGATATCTATCCAATTACATCTCTCCCAAGTAGCTCAGACTAGAGTGCAAACCATAGACCCTACATAAAAGAAGGGTGTGTAGACCATGCATTTTACTGGGAAACATTGCATGATGATATCATTACATTGAGTTCCTTCATTCTATCTTATCCTGGTGTTCAGTGCCTCTATGGTGTAGTACACAGTACATGTTAGAGCAAACTATTTAATGCAACATTTAATGCCAAGAAATAATATGCTATTTTCTACAAAAATTATATAAGATTCAGCCACGTGACTATTGCCCTCTGCTGTTTGGAGAAAGGAAGTCAGTCACCAAGTAAGATTTTGAAAATAAAGAATTATTTCCATTGCAGTGTAGACTACATTTCTTGGAAATTAGCACCCCCACAGCACATAATGAGAAAAATGTCCATAGATTTGAGCTGGCAAAGATTATTTTAGCTACAGACAGATGATTATTTAAAAATCCCCACGTTGGCCTAATATGACCTGCAGTGTGGTTTTATAGAATGGTTTGATTAATTTGATCATTTTGTGATGGCAAAATGCATGCCTGTGCACACACTCACGCCAATAGGCTTACTTTTAGGCCTAGATCCATTTTTAAACATGTAGGCCCACACTGCTAAATACTCACATTATTGCTAGCAAGTGCCCCAGTTATCTGTGATTGACATTAAGTAAAATGCTCAAAATGTAAGACAAAACATTCACAGGAAAATAATCCACTGGGCAAGGATGTCAATTCAAAGTCTATTCCACGTTGGTTCCATGTATTTCATTGAAATGATGTGGAAACAATATTGATTCAGTCAGTGTGTGCCCAGTGGGTATTGTTTACCAAACTTTTTAGAGCGCCAGTACTGAAGTTGACATTTATATCACCTGGCACATGCGCAAAACCATGTCAAATTTGAGTATAAATGCATCACATGCATGTAATTCTGTGTTGTGCAAGTGCCTTAGGTCATGAGCAAACACATCTTGATTTGGAAGATTGATTTCCATTTTATTTGGGATGGCAAGCCAGACAAAATTAAAAGGGCCTATTTATATAACGAATATGAATTCGGAGGGCGGAAATGATTAAATATTAAAGCATTAGACCTATCACTAAAGGAGTCAGTCATACAAATGGTATACTTAAATCCAAACTGGTTCACTAGTAAATTAGTAAGAATGTCTCACCCCATGTTCAAGAATGGCCTTTTTCCCTTTATTCAGACTACAACCTCTCACTTTTGTTTTTTTATTTTTATGAAATAATTTCCAAAATATCGCTATTTTTAAAACAAGCCATAGAAAGTTAGTTGCAATTTCAGTTTAATCCACCAGAAAAGACAGAACAAATAATACAACAAATTCAACTCAACTATACTAATTGATTTTTTTTTAAAACACGATTTTAAAAAAAGGGTAAAATCTTTGTAAATTATATCATAAATAGGACTGGTGGAGTTAAAGTATGTTAAACATGCAGCTAGCAAAAATATATGGACATTTTGAGCTCCGTTAGTAAAAATAAAGAAAAAACCGGTAGTGCAGATTGCAAAATAGTTGGGAAGAGATTTTCTATGTACCGATTCCATGGTACATGGTTTATAAACTGATAAGCGAAACAACGCCAGATTCAAAACTTTGAATTTTAAATTTAAATAATTATACAAAATTATTGGAACCAATAGAATGTTATACATATATAAGGGGGATACAACCTTCCCAGCTCTGCAGATTTTGCTGTGAAGAGACAGAGTCATTCGATCATATATTTTGGTACTGTAGCTTGTTTTTTGTCACAGTTCCAGGAATGGCTGAAGAACTGCAATATTTACCTGGAGCTAACTCTGCAGATAGCACTACTGGGTGATTTGAAAAGTCACAGTCAATCAATCAATAATATCATAATACTTTTAGCAAAAATGTTTCTTTAATTTACAATCTGTAGAAACTATGAGAATAGAAATGTTCAGAACTTTTGTGAAACATCACAGCACAGTTGAAAAATATATGGCAAATAGAAATCCAATATGGATGGTGTTAAGAGACAGATGGGAGGTGTTGAACGGAGCTGAACGGTGGGACTAATAACAAGATAACTAATATATACTGTGTACGTAAAGTGTATATAGGTTCAGAACTTTTGTGAAACAGCACAGTTAAAAATATATGGCAAATAGAAACTCAAACTGGAAGGACATCTGAAATAGATGGGATATTTTGAGGGTAGAGGAAGGATAGGACATAAAACAAACAGTACCCGCAAAACACCAGTCTCAACGTCAACAGTGAAGAGGCCACTCCAGGATGCTGAGTTCCTCTGTCCAGTGTCTGTGTTCTTTTGCCCATCTTAATCTTTTATTTTAATTGGCCAGTCTGAGATATGGCTTTTTCTTTGCAACTCTGCCTAGAAGACCAGCATCCCAGAGTCGCCCCTTCACTAGTGACGTTGAGACTGGTGTTTTGCGGATACTATTTAATGAAGCTGCCAGTTGAGGACTTGTGAGGTGTCTGTTTCTCAAACTAGACAGTCTAATGTACTCTAATGGACACCTCTTGCGCAGTTGTGCACCAGGGCCTCACCTCCCACTCCTCTTTCTATTCTGGTTCTAGCCAAATTGTTCTGTGAAGGGAGTAATACACAGTGTTGTATGAGATCTTCAGTTTCTTGGCAATTTCTCGCATGGAAGAGCCTTCATTTCTCAGAACAAGAATAGACTGACGAGTTTCAAAATAAAGTTATTTGTTTCTTGCCATTTTGAGCCTGTAATTGAACCCACAAATGCTGATGCTCCAGATACTCAACTAATCTAAAGATGGACAGTTTTATTGCTTCTTTAATCAGAACAACAGTTTTCAGCTGTGCTAACATAATTGCAAAAGGGTTTCCTAATGATCAATTAGCCTTTTTAAAATGATAAACTTGGATTAGCTAACACAACGTGCCATTGGATCACAGGAGTGATGGTTGCTGATAATGGACCTCTGTATGCCTATGTAGATATTCCAGGAAAAGCAGCCGTTTCCAGCTACAATAGTCATTTACAATATTAATAATGTCTACACTGTATTTCTGATCAATTTGATGTTATTTTAATGGACCAAAAATGTGCTGTTCTTTCCAAAACAAGGACATTTCTAAGTGACCCCAAACTTTTGAACGGTAGTGTGTGTATATATATATATATATATATATATATATATATATATATATTTAGTACCAGTCAGAAATGTGGACACACCTTCTCATTCAAGGGTTTTTCTTTATTTTGACTATTTTCTACATTGCAGAATAATAGTGAAAACTATGAAATAAAAACTATGAAATAACTATGAAATAACACATATGGAATCATGTAGTAAACAACAAATCAAAATATATTTTAGATTCCTCAAAGTAGCCACCTTTTGCCTTGATGACTGCTTTGCACAAGCTTGGCATTCTCTCAACCAGCTTCACCTGGAATGCTTTTCCAACACTCTTGAAGGAGTTCCCACATATGCTGAGCACTTGTTGGCTGCTTTTCCTTCACTCTGCGGTACAACTCATCCCAAACCATCTCAATTGGGTTGAGGTTGGGTGATTGTGGTAGCCAAATCATCTGATGCGGCACTCCATCACTATCCTGCTTAGCCAAATAACCCTTACACAGCCTGGAGGTGTGTTGTGTAATTGTCTTCTTGAAAAACAAATTATAGTCCCACTAAGCGCAAACCAGATGGGATGGTGTATCACTGCACAATGCTGTCTGAAGAGTCCAACATTTGTTACAGACAAGAGATGTTTAGGGTTTTATCTATGTAAATGTGCATGGCGTTGCCTACACAATTGAAAGCATCGCCACGTTTTGTGACTAGTCTTGTTCCTGTTGCAGCTTCTTGGATCTCTGCTCGAGCACATCTGCACTACGAAGCGTGCCCACAGACTTGTCTGATAGTGGTGTGCAGGTCAGCTGTTTGTTTACCCGCCCCCGCCCACAATTGCTAATAACCCAACCCCAACCACCCGACTATATGTGATAAAGGGAAAATCTGAAGCATGCACCTGACCCTAACCCGCAAATATAGAAAATGCGCTGTAGACTACACTTGGTCTCTTTCAAGCAATTTTTGTGAACTAAGTGCAGTTCTCTTAATTTATTGTGCAGTGTGAACACTCCAATGGAACTCAGACAACTCAAAAGATCCCCAGAAGTGAACCGAACTGAGACCATCTCGGGAGGTGGTCTGTTCGGTTCGCTTATATTCCACAGTCTGGTTCCCTTTTTAAGGGCAATGTGAACACAAAGCTCCCAGGTTCACTTGTCATTATTCCCGCACCACACAATCCCCTCAAACTCAACTCGGGACTTCAAAGCCAATTCCACTGCATTTTTTAAATTGCTCCCCTATAATCAGGGACTGATTTAGACACCAGATGCACCAGATGGGTGCAATTAATTATCATGTAGAACAGAAAACCAGCAGGCTCTGGACCTCGTAGGGTAAGAGTTACCCCTGCACTAGACTACTGCAGCACTGTTTCCCCTGCCATAACCCCTCACGTTGGTGCCATAAAAGAAAGAAGATGATGATGTGCTGTTTTTGAATATTGATTAGCGACTGTGAAGGATACACAGACATGACAAAATATATGTGTAGTTTTGTACTGATGCAATGTTTAGATTGATTGTTTACAATGTGTGATCTTTTGGCTAAGTGAGCTTCAAAAACGTTTTATTCCATTGTGGGTTTGAATAGTGTGAAAAGACAACAACATATTTGGTCACAACATAGGGTACAAATTCAACGCTAGCTCTATATAGCGCAGTAGCCTATATTGGGTGTGCAATTTTCAATTACAGCATTATTTACAGCATAATCTGAAGTTATTATACTAATTATTCTGTTGTCAATAAATGCACATGTTAATATTATCTTCTGATTATAATTATTATGGTTCATCTTTTAAATAAATGCAATCTATTAGCTTCCTAAATGTGAGTAGGTATATCTAGCTGTCCGATAACAGCTTCTGGCGGAGAAGGAGGTAGCTGCATCCCAATATGGAGACCGGAGTATAGGCGAGTGGGTGTGTCAAAAGGAAAGTAGTGGGCGTGTGAAAAGGAGTGGGTGTGTCAAAAGCGCTCTGTTTTAATTGAGCTGTGTTTTTTTTTCTTCCGTTTCTTACCACGCAACTACCATACATTGAGATACAGTACCGCGAGAGTTTGGACTTCTGTTTTGAAGCCAGAGGATGAGTCTGAGTTGTATTTCACTGATTTCTACAACAAATAATAGTTTTACAACAAATAATGGCACATTGTCAGTATTGATGATGGGTGTACAGTTGCTTCTTGTGTTGTATGTGTGTGCTTACTGTGACTGTGACCATGATATTGGCTATTTCCCATGTATCAAGATGACATCTACATGGTTATCAATATTAGTTATTTATTGTGTAGGCTGCTATCCTACTTGAAATTAAATCATGTGTGAGAAGAAAAAAAATCCACGTTGCTCCCGCCAGGGACACGACCATGATAACCAGTAGGAAGCTCTTCAAGTCAGCAGGTAACAAAAGCCAGAGCACTGGTCGCCGGCTTACTATCAATTCGTAGTGCAGCCCAATCAGCCATGCAAAACAGTCTTAAGTGGCAAAAAATCTGTCCAATTAACTGATCGGACCATATCGAGCTGCAGATTGAGCTGATAATTGTTCTGATGGAATGGCTGGTCCTGCACTTTGCAAAAACCCAGAGTGCATTGAGTGAAGGTTGTAAAAAGATCTTGGTTCTTTTCTAAACATAGCAATGAATACAAAGAGGACTCATTCCTCTTTCAAAGGCAAGGGTAGTGTGAATACAAAGAGAACTGAGTTATTTTGCTTTAAAGAGGACTGAGATTGGTTATTTTAAAGCGGATCATATGTGAAAACACCCTCACAGATGGCGGAACGATTTTTGGGTCGTGTGCTCACAGGCGACTTCTGCTATCAGAATACAAAGATCGCATTGAAAAGACGGGTCTAGACGCACAAACGTCACTTTGGTCTGATTGTGTTCAGATCTGGCTGACCACTTCTGGAGGTGGTCAGGGATGCATTGTGTGTTGATTCCTCCTCAGTATGGACACAATCAGACTACCGAAAGCGCATACAGTGGACGGTGTCCGAACTCTATGATGAACCAAACTCTATGATCAGAATACTAAAGCTGCATGAATTGTAAGTCCAGACACCACATTTGTCAGGGGGTGATTATTTTTGTGGCCTAATTTAGATATGTTCTGCTTATAATTTCTGACATTTTGGTATGCTATTTGTTAGCCACATTGTCTATAATGAGATTATATATTGCCCTAGAAGGCTAAATAAACCCTTGCTTCACCAGAAATGTAATAAATTATAGAATACATTTTTATTTTAACCTTTTAACTATGCAAGTCAGTTAACACAATCTTATTTCCAATGACGGTCTAGGAACAGTGGGTTAACGGCCTTGTTCAGGGGCAGAATGACAGTTTTACCTTGTCAGCTCGGGGATTCCATCTAGCAACCTTTCGGTTACTGGCCCAAAGCTCTAACCACTAGGCGACCTGCTGATGAACGCTTCGATCTCACTGACATCGGTAAAGTTCTGTCATCTCTGATTATTTTGCGGAGCAAAGACATTTGAGGTCAGGGGAGAAAATGCAATAATTTAAAGATTTTCTGTGCAAAATGTCCAAATGACATAATTTGGACCAGTTGTATGGAAACCGAAAACTGTGAAAAGGAACCAACATGTTTCGATAAATATTTCAGTTCGGCTTGGATGCATATTTTCTGTAGCCTCGTTGAAATACTATAAGCTTTTATAATGCTGATAAAGATACCACCTCTACAGATGGTCCCTAATTGTGCATTGCATTCTCTAAAGATGCTTAAAGAAATATCTAATATTCTCAACTCCTGTTCCAAAGTCAATGTACATTTGGTGTATAATGTACTGTGGGAAATGCTTAACTCTGCAGGAGTTAATACTATGTGAGAGGTTACAGACCTACAGTCAGTGTCCAGATTCCAGTTCCCATTTAACCCATCTGAACAGTAGGCTACAGTTCCCTTGGGGTGCCATAGGCCTATTTGAAACATTTTCTGTCCCTCTATTCTATTTATTGTAAACTCTCCATTTTCATCCACACAATATTTCATGACTCTAAATCTGCCCGCCCTACGGGTTATGAGTCAACCACGCATCACTCGTGTACAAGAACACTAGCCGATGCTCGAGAACTGTGCACCCCTTTTCACTGCAGGCTCTGTCATTTTATTATTTTGTTTTATGAGATTGAAAATGTATACCGGTTTGATTGAGAAAGGCCTGTGCATATTATGTGATGGTATGATAGTCTGCTTCAATGTTTATTTGAGCTTTCAGCTATTAAAATGATTTGTTTTAACCAGTTAATTGTTCATGTTCAGCCCTGCTTGTTGAATTTAGGGTGTTGCCTGGTACAGAGTACCAGCAAAATAAATAGCAGTACGCCATACCGGTAAAGCTTGAGCGCATCACAATCATTTAATCAAAGATGGCATGAAAACTGTAGGCTATTGCACCACAATGTATCATTACCGCCTGTCAGTCGCAATAGAAATGAGCGAATGGATTTAAACGTGTGCTATAGGTATTATGCGGTGTGGTTCGAAGTTAACACTGACATTTTGCCAAGGCAGAGATGACTGTCCCAAGGCACGCGTGGGCAACAAGACTCATCAATCAATTTGGGCCACAAAAGTAGACCTATTATGACAATCACTGAGTTGTCATACACTTTTTGCTGTTTGTAACATACGTTTCTTTCCATTCTTCAAATGACGGGTGCACAATGAACTGTTTGGTTGCTGGGATTATTTTAGTGGACGAATGTGCGCAGGTTGCCTACTTCTTTAAGTCATTTGTTTGACAAATCAGATAACATCATGACTGGTTGTGTTCATGCCACATTAAACGTCAGTACATGTTTGCTAAGCATAGTGGATATGACCCCATCATAAATTTCAATTTTGTAAATAATCAATGAAAAAGACAAATCTAAAAAGATAAGTGGTTACCCAAACCTTTCTGACTTTCTGGAATAGTTCCAAAACACTCCTCTAAACGGAACATATTTAAATATAACCCTAGCAAACATCTGAATTGAGATGTTAACCCGTGGTATTTTCCATTAGGGGGAGAACTGCTCTGATGTAGTAGGCCTACATAATCTCAATTTCTATTGAGCATCTGCCCCAGCCTGGTCTCATAGACTAGACGTAACATAGTACATTTAAATCTGCAATACCCAAATTAGTATGTTATTTTACATTTGGTATGGTTACATAAGACATATGGTTACTTAACAAAAAAACGAATGAGCATGGATGGATGGGCATGTAGCGCGAGTTCAAATGTCATCATGGACAGCTTTAGCATTTTAGCTAATGGACAACTTTTCAACTACTTAGCATGTTAGCTAACCCTAAGCTTAACCCTTTTAGCTAACCCTTCCCCTAACTTCCCCTTAAGTTTTCCATGTGCACAAAAAGTTTATTTCTTAAAAATGTTGTGAACAAATTAGTTTACATCCCTGTTAGTGAGCATTTCTCCTTTGCCAAGATAATCCATCCACCTGACAGGTGTGGCATATCAAGAAGCTGATTAAACAGTATGATCAATACACAGGTGCACCTGTGACAATAAAAGGCCACTCTAAAATGTGCAGTTTTGTCACACAGCACAAACCGGCTCCAATGTTGTTTTAGAGAATTTGGCAGTAGGTCCAACCACCCTCACAACCGCAGACCACATATAACTACACCAGCCCAGGACCTCCACATGCAGCTTCATCTGAGACCAGCCACCCGGACAGCTGGTGAAACTGAGGAGTATTTCTGTTTGCAATAAAGCCCATGGTGGTTCCCCTGCCAAATCATGTGAAATCCATAGGTTAGGGCCTAATGAATTCGTTTCAATTGACGGCTTTCCTTATATGAATTGTAATGCAGGAAAATAGTTGAAATTGTTGCATTTATATATTTTGTTCAGTATAAATGGAGAGTGCAGAATATAATTAATTGCTCTGAGACAAGGTTGGTTGCCCAGGGGGTGCCACAAGGTACATCAGTGGTGGTTGGTGCTGTTTAAGATTAGGGAGGACGATTTATTTATTAGTATGGCTTTACTTCTATTACAGCATATTGGATGACTGTCATTCATATTAGCATGGCCTTACTTCTATTACAGCATATTGTAAAGCTAAAACTCATAACATATCATACGTTTTGCAAATTTGAGACATATAGTTCATTGAGCAAATTCGTAACATATTGTATGTTTATCAAATTCGTAACATATAATACCAATTGTCATTCGTAACATATATGAAATTGGTGATGGACATTCACAAATGAATACATACCATACAGTAACATATCATACTAAATGGAGTGTGTCACCAGGTTGGTTGCCTCAAGGTACATCAGTGGCGGTCGGTGCCGTTTACGATAATGAAGGACAATTTATGTATTTATGAGCATGGCCTTATTTCTATTACAGCTTTTTGGATGACTGTCATTCATATCAGACGGGCTCATACATAAAACATTCTCCAGCCTATAGTCTACATCTTTTTTTTAAAGTAGTGGGACTGCCACTCATTTTGCATTTATTGAGCTTTATTAAAGGGATACAGTAGTAGCCTACTGTTTTGAAAAGACGGGAAAGATGGGAGGAGGTAAATGTTCTGAAATTACATTTTAGCTTGTGATAGCCATATCTCGCATTTCCGAGCATCTTTGCAGGAACACGTCATTTCTCAGTACTGCAGCCACAGTGCGAGCCAAACACAACGATTTACACACACACAGACACACACACACACACACACGATGCCATTTCTAACTCGGTACAAAAAGTGGATTTAATGTCTTTCTGAATATGTCCTTGTTATCTGAGTTCCACCTGCAACTGGACAAGTACGTTTATAAGATATACTTATCCCTTCCGAAATGAGAATGAAGAAAGTATCGCCAAGCAAAAGGTCAAGTAAAGTTTCACCATCATTGTAAAGCTGTAATTATTTTGTTGCTTTGACAAAGTAATTTCTGAAGATTATTTATTTAGTGATTCATTTACGTGTGTCCCTCATTTTAAGGTCAACCCTATTATGTGAACTGAACTCTCGTTTTAATATTGTGAAACTATTCCTTTTAAAATATTTTTTTTTTTCAAAAGAAACATTGAACATCTAATAGTCAAATCATACAGTTAAACCAGGTGAGCTGGCAATTTTCTGGTGTTTTGTGGTGTAAAAGTGAGTGGGTGGGGCATAACACGTCAACGCTGTAACCCGTACTTTGTTTGACCAAGTTACACTTCTCAAAAGGCACCGAATTAGTGGAATGACCCCTTAATTCATAATCTGACTTTCCAAACGTTGGTCTGCAGACTTTCTTCCTCTGTCAAAATAAAAGTCGCCCACAAGTTAGCGCTTGCTTGCGCACATATGGCACGTGTGCAGGACTTTTTGACATAAGGTGAAGCAGAGAGGAAGTGATATGTCAGGCACCTGCAGCAGACCCATGGTTGGAAAGGCCCAGTGCAGTCAAAAGGTTTTATAAATATTTCCACACTATGAGGTTGGAATTATACCACATAAAATTATTTCACAAATAATTGTGCAGGATCCCAATGGTCACATAATCATGGCTTGGACAGGAAAAGGAGAGGAGTGTGGGTATGAAGTTAAGTTCAGGGAGCCTGGTCGATAAGGTTCCCCGCAGTTCAGGGAGCCTGGTCGATAAAGTTCCCCGCGGCATCGTAATCTACTAGAGCTGTAGAGTCGACACTCGAGGGACAGCCACCCAGTGAAGTGGAAATCAAAGGGTTTGGCGGGAAAATATGATAATGGAATAGTTACGCTTACTCTAGGAGACAGGTCACGGGGCTGCCCCTCTTCTCTTGTGGACCCCGGGTTGTGACGTACCGGACACCACTGAAGCTGGTGCCCCTCCTGGCCGCAATAGGGACAGAGCTCCAGCTGTCTCCGGCAACGCCACTCTGCCACAGAGAGGTGTGTGGCCCCTACCTCCATGGGTTCAGGCTCTGCCTCAAGACAGCCAAAGGAGGGAGGTGAGTGGCGAGGTTGACACCGGCGCTCCCGAAGAAGATTATCCAGACCGATGGCCATCCCGATGAGAGCGTCCAAGGGTATGTTGTCATCCTGACATACCAACTCCATCTGGACCTCTTGTGGAATAGAGTGTGGAGCCCTAGCTCATTCCATCCGCTGGAAGCTGCCACAGTCTGTAAGGTGATGGTGTACTACGAAGTGGTCTGAACACCCTGCTGGAGTTGTAAAAGTCACTCACCTCCCCTTCTGCCCTCTGGAGAATGACCGCCCTGAAGAGAGCCATGAACCTCTCATAGGAAACCAGCTCCTCCTCTCCTCTCTCCCAGACGGCCGTAGCCCACTCCAACGCCCATCCGGTCAGCAGGGAAATGACCGTGGCAACCATATGTATTCTTTTATTGCAGTTTATTGCAACGTACCCACCGCCTATTCGTCTTCTTTCTTTGGATTACCTGCCATTTTGGGGCCTACCTATCCACTGCCTTCTTCTCACCTGGAATAACACTGTGAAATTACAAAATTACAAACTTTGTTATACAAACGCGCTGTATACGCCTTCCACTATCTGTTTCTCTCGTGTAAGAAGAAGCCATTATTTTTCCTCTCTTGTTTCTGAGTAACTTGGTCACGCGGCCATAGACAAAGAGCCTCAGAGTGACCACAGTTTCCAGTCCATGCTCTTTTCGTATCTTTATCAGGCACAACTGTGTGAAGATATGAAGAGAACAGAGGCTAGCTTGAGCAGCAGCGACAAGTCTATCAGCAGAAAGGTGTAACAAAACTGACGTTATCACTTGTTTGTTCACTATGTTCCCATCATGATCTCACACACACTGTCAAACGCTCCCTAAAACACTTCTGCGAGCAGGCCTTTCTAATCGACCTGGCCCGGGTATCCTGGAAGGATATTGACCTCATCCCGTCAGTTGAGGTTGCCTGGTCATTCTTTAAAAGTAACTTCCTCACCATTTTAGATAAGCATGCTCCGTTCAAAAAATGCAGAACTAAGAACAGATATAGCCCTTGGTTCACTCCAGACCTGACTGCCCTCGACCTGCACAAAAACATCCTGTGGCGGACTGCAATAGCATCGAATAGTCCCCGCGATATGCAACTGTTCAGGGAAGTCAGGAACCAATACACGCAGTCAGTCAGGAAAGCCAAGGCCAGCATCTTCAGGCAGAAATTTGCATCCTGTAGCTCTAACTCCAAAAAGTTCTGGGACACTGTAAAGTCCATGGAAAATAAGAGCACCTCCTCCCAGCTGCCCACTGCACTGAGGCTAGGTAACACGGTCACCACCGATAAATCCATGATTATCGAAAACTTCAACAAGCATTTCTCAACGGCTGGCCATGCCTTCCTCCTGGCTACTCCAATCTCGGCCAACAGCTCCCCCCCCCCCCCCCCCCGGCAGCTACTCGCCCAAGCCTCTCCAGGTTCTCCTTTACCCAAATCCAGATAGCAGATGTTCTGAAAGAGCTGCAAAACATGGACCCGTACAAATCAGCTGGGCTTGACAATCTGGACCCTCTATTTCTGAAACTATCCACCGCCATTGTCGCAACCCCTATTACCAGGCTGTTCAACCTCTCTTTCATTTCGTCTGAGATCCCCAAGGACTGGAAAGCTGCCGCAGTCATCCCCCTCTTCAAAGGGGGAGACACCCTGGAACCAAACTGTTACAGACCTATATCCATCCTGCCCTGCCTATCTAAGGTCTTCGAAAGTCAAGTCAACAAACAGGTCACTGACCATCTCGAATCCCACCGTACCTTCTCCGCTGTGCAATCTGGTTTCCGAGCCGGTCACGGGTGCACCTCAGCCACGCTCAAGGTACTAAACGATATCATAACTGCCATCGATAAAAGACAGTAATGTGCAGCCGTCTTCATCGACCTGGCCAAGGCTTTCAACTCTGTCAATCACCATATTCTTATCGGCAGACTCAGTAGCCTCGGTTTTTCTAATGACTGCCTTGCCTGGTTCACCAACTACTTTGCAGACAGAGTTCAGTGTGTCTTATCGGAGGGCATGTTGTCCGGTCCTCTGGCAGTCTCTATGGGGGTGACACAGGGTTCAATTCTCGGGACGACTCTTTTCTCTGTATATATCAATGATGTTGCTCTTGCTGCGGGCAATTCCCTGATCCACCTCTACGCAGACGACACCATTCTGTATACTTCCGGCCCTTCCTTGGACACTGTGCTATCTAACCTCCAAACGAGCTTCAACGCCATACAACACTCCTTCCGTGGCCTCCAACTGCTCTTAAACGCTAGTAAAACCAAATGCATGCTTTTCAACTGTTCGCTGCCTGCACCCGCACGCCCGCCTAGCATCACCACCCTGGATGGTTCCGACCTAGAATATGTGGACATCTATAAGTACCTAGGGGTCTGGCTAGACTGTAAACTCTCCTTCCAGACTCATATCAAACATCTCCAATCTAAAATCAAATCTAGAGTTGGCTTTCTATTCCGCAACAAAGCCTCCTTCACTCACGCCGTCAAACTTACCCTAGTAAAACTGACTATCCTACCGATCCTTGACTTTGGCGACGTCATCTATAAAATAGCTTCCAATACTCTACTCGGTAAACTGGATGCAGTTTATCACAGTGCCATCCGTTTTGTTACTAAAGCACCTTATACCACCCACCCCTGCGACCTGTATGCTCTAGTCGGCTGGCCCTCGCTACATATTCGTCGCCAGTCCCACTGGCTCCAGGTCATCTACAAGTCCATGCTAGGTAAAGCTCCGCCTTATCTCAGTTCACTGGTCACGATGGCAACACCCACCCGTAGCACGCGCTCCAGCAGGTGTATCTCACTGATCATCCCTAAAGCCACCTAACACCTCATTTGGCCGCCTTTCGTTCCAGTTCTCTGCTGCCTGTGACTGAAACAAATTGCAAAAATCTGGAGTTGGAGACTTTTATCTCCCTCACCAACTTCAAACATCTGCTATCTGAGCATCTAACCGATCGCTGCAGTTGTACATAGTCTATCGGTAAATAGCCCACCCAATTTACCTACCTCATCCCCATACTGTTTATTTACTTTTCTGCTCTTTTGCACACCAATATCTCTACCTGTACATGACCATCTGATCATTTATCACTCCAGTGTTAATCTACAAAATTGTAATTATTCGCCTACCTCCTCATGCCTTTTGCACACAATGTATATAGACTCTCTTTTTTTTCTACTGTGTTATTGACTTGTTAATTGTTTACTCCATGTGTAACTCTGTGTTGTCTGTTCACACTGCTATGCTTTATCTTGGCCAGGTAGCAGTTGTAAATGAGAACTTCTCAAGTAGCCTACCTGGTTAAATAAAGGTGAAATAAAAAATAAAATAAAAAATAAACCTGCTAAACTGCCACGTACACAGAGGTTGTATTTTCCTATAAAGGCTGAGATCCAACTCTTGTTTGTTGGGCTCTTAACGCTGCACTGTTGAGTGGATTGTTAACCAGCTCCAGATTTACAAATCTTATAAAAAAAGTTGTTGTTTTGAAGAATCTGCAGTCTCTCTTCCTTTTGATTAAAATGTCCATGACACCTTCCATGGTGACATCACCATGTGGTAAATGATATACCAATACAAAAGAGAGCTTCAAACCTACTACTACTTTCTCAGACCACCCCCAGACAGTCCTAGCAAAATTCTTGCTTGAGAAATTGCCCTTTGCTAAGAAGCTATTTTTGTTACTATTTGACCATTTTAATAGAAAACAATCACTGTTAGGTACTTAATTGTTACCCAGAAAGGATTTGATATTGAGATAAAAACAGCATTGGACCTATAATATGTTCCTTTGGATATTCGGTCTCAAATTCTGCCCAATATAATAACCAAAAATCTCACATTTGGACTCATCAGACCAAAGGATAGATTTCCACCGGTCTAATGTTCATTGTTTGTGTTTCTTGGCCCAAGCAAGTCTCTTCTTCTAATTGGTGTCCTTTAGTAGTGGCTTCTTTGCAACAATTTGACCATGAAGACCTGATTCACGCAGTCTCCTCTGAACAGTTGCTGTTGAGATGTGTCTGTTACTTGAACTCTGTGACGCATTTTTTGGGGGTTGCAATTTCTGAGGCTGGTAACTCTAATGAACTTATCCTCTGCAGCAGAGGTAACTCTGGGTCTTCCTTTCCTGTGGCGGTCCTCACGAGAGCCAGTTTCATCATAGAGCTTGATGGTTTTTACAGCGGCACTTAAAGACACTTTAAAAGTTCTTGAAATGTTCCATATTGAATGACCTCCATGTCTTTGAAGTAATGATGGACTGTTGTTTCTTTTTGCTTATTTGAACTGTTCTTCCCATAATATGGACTTGGTCATTTACCAAATAGGGCTATCTTCCGTATACCACCCCTACCTTGTCACAACACAACTGATTGGCTCAAAAGCATTAAGAAGGAAAGAAATTCTACACACAAATGAACTTTTAACAAGGCACACCTGTTAATTGAAATGCATTCTAGTTGGTTGAGAGAATGCCAAGAGTGTGCAAATCTGTCATCAAGTCAAAGGGTGGCAACTTTGAAGAATCTCAAATATATTTGGATTTGTTTAACACTTTTATTGGTTACTACATGATTCCATATGTGTTATTTCATAGTTTTGATGTCTTCACTATTATTCTACAATTTAGAAAATATACAAAATAAAGAAAAACCCTTGAATGAGTAGGTCTGTCCAAACCTTTGACTGGTACTGTAAATATGGACTGTTTAGTGCCAAAAAATAAGCAGTTAAATACATGTACAATTTAATTACAAATGTTTCTTGATCCGTCTTATATCAGATATACTGTTGGACAGACACTTCAGAACAAACATCCTTTAGATTTTTTTGGGGGGGGGGCAGTATCTGTCGTTCCATGTAGTGAATCTGTTATGGGGCGGGGTAGCCTAGTGGTTAGAGCGTTGGACTAGTAACCGGAAGGTTGCAAGTTCAAACCCCCGAGCTGACAAGGTACAAATCTGTTGTTCTGCCCCTCACTACAGGCAGTTAACCCACTGTTCCTAGGCTGTCTTTGTAAATAAGAATTTGTTCTTAACTGACTTGCCTAGTTAAATAAAGGTATAATAATAATTTTTTGTTTTTATTGAATCTTTATTGAATCTTGAATCTGTTTTTCCATGTATCGGACTTACAATAGTAGTAAGGCCAAAAATAACGTTTCATCACATATTTTTGTTATATTTTATTTTATACTTCATGGGTTGTTAAAATTCTAAATCACATAGCAAAAGTATCCTTGTTATGTCCTTCTTTAAACAATTCCATATAGCTTAGTAGACATTTGACGAACTGACTTGTTGGAAAGGTGGCATCCTATGACTGTGCCACGTTCAAAGTCACTGAGCTCTTCAGTACGGGCCATTCTACTGCCAATATTTGTACATGGAGATTGCATGGCTGTGTGCTCGATTTTATACACCTGTCAGCAATGGGTGTGGCTGAAACAACCAAATCCACTCATTTGAAGGGGTGTCCACATACTTTTGCATATATAGTGTATGTCTCAAACGTTGTTCTCACAGATGGATTATGTTGCGAAACAGAAGCAGGGTTTGGAAGGGACCTCCTGCAATGCTCACAGGGTAGCCACAAAACAACCACATCCTCAGTGACACTGCAGCAGATGACGACTTCCAATATGTCAGATATGTCATTGTGCACTGAACTTGATCACACAGTCTGTGACACAAATTAATGAATTCATTTGGCTTTAGAACTACTCGAACAATGATGCCATGTGGCATGGTTAGCCGAATCTATCAGAACCAATAAGGTAAGAATACTATCTGAATAGTATTTTTCTGAATAACATGAATAACATTGAAGTACAATATCTTTATTCTATTGTTAGCGTTGTCTACCATTGTTAAGATTTCTTTGTGTGAGGTTTGGTGTTATTGTAAACAGATTTGTAGCTTACATTTCCAGACTTAACCTTTGCTTGACATGAAAGTGATAGTTTAATTCAAGACTTTCTCCTTCTTCTCGACTTCAATACAATACTATATATTTGTTTCCTACACTTCCAGTAATGGTTATTTCACTTCAAATAATGAACTCCAACACAAGGACATATGTGATTTATTGTTTTTCAGGCTTTCAGGTGCCATTGATGATCTCAGTTATTGAGCAGAACAGTCCATTGTTGCCCTCATGGCTGTGAAACAACCGCTAATCAGCTCACTGGTGTTGTGTTACCTGATTCAATATGGTAAGTTGAACTTTTTCTCATCTATTATTTGTGCTATATATTGTATTGATTTTCAAGTGATGTGTTTTCTCAAACACATATCTAGATAGTTATCTCCTATGAGTAGTAATTGGTTGGATTAGCAGGAAATGTTTTTATCACAGGGTACCAGCTGAGCCTTATATAGACTATGAGTCTGGGTACCATGGCACTGGCATCACACTGACCACATCATCCTTTTTTCCTGCATTCAGTTGCATGTTTCTGCAATGTCACCTGCACCACAGACTACAATACATCCCTGAACTGTTCCTGCTCAGGCACAGTGCCCTCGTCTCCCATTCTCGTTGAGGCAGAGTGCAGGTACACACTGTTCTCTTTCACTGCTGTGTGTCTGGCCTTGCACCGATAGATTTAAGAGATCACATTTATACATATTTATGTACTGTAACATTTAAACATATCATTTTAAGAAAAACATCTGAATGTTACATAAACCTTTTCATATTTGGTTTTAGTTTTAGTTTTCTTCACAAAAGCTGTATTTGAATAGTATAATCACTCTTCTCTCTTTTCAGAGATTATGTAGACCAAGTGAATGATAGCTGTGAAATAACACCCTCACAAAGCTGGTGTATAATACAACCAGAAGATTTTTTCATGTTAACATTCGCTGACACTAATTGCACTGCAAGAGTAAAGCATACAGGAAAAGAAGACAAAAGGAAAACAGATGACTCAACTGACTGGAAATTGCATAAATTAGGTAAGTGGAGTAGACCTATGTCATAGGATGGTTTGTACTTTCCCCTGAACATTGTCTCTGATTCAGTGACAAGATATGGCATGAATAAGAAGTGTTTATTATTAGCAGTAAGGTCATCTTATTAGCCACTTATCAGCCAATTACTGGATTGAGTATGGTGTCCTATTCTGCTGTGACACATTTTTATCAGCAGTTTTGAACTTTGCACAGCTTTGAAATGACAGTGTTGAACAGTCTTTACAATGAGGATTATTATGTGATGTGGACTGTGCGTCCTGGGTTCTTATGTATCACCCGCTTTGAAAGCTAATATGGTACAAATGATTGAGCTTTGTGCACTTGAATCCATACCTTTTTCATATAATGGTTCCAACCCAAGCTTCTCGGCCTTTTCTTCCATAGTGAAGCCGCAGCATCCAGTCAATGTACAAGTGACAGAGAACATTGACAGCTACAACGTCACTTGGCAGATGGATCAAAACATTTACCTTGATGAATCCCTCATGTACAGGGTGCGGATTACAACAAATAATAACTATATAAAGGTAAAAACATATATTTGCTATGTTACATGTTTCCAATAAAATATTACAGTATGTGAAAGACCAGGTCCCCCAAACTGTTAAATATACGTTTTTCTTTTGACCTACAGGATCCAGTCTATTACCCTGTAAGAGAGGACCAGAGGTACCTAGTGCTAAACAGCCTTCAACTGCAACCAGGAACTGAGTATGTGGCGAATGTCCAGGCCTCAGTGAACCCTGCGAGTTACTACCAAGGTCCCTGGAGTGAATGGAGCTCCACCGTAGAATGGAGGACTACAGGTACATGAATGCAGCAAGTTTAGTTTTGACTGATCTGCGTTGCATGCTTTTCCTGAATATATTTGATTGGGACTTCATTTTTCAGGTTATAGTAATGTATGAAGTGGAGTAAAATGCCTCTCTCTCTCTCTACACTATGTGTATTTTTTACAGAAGGGGATGATAAGTTATGGTGGCAGTGGCCCGTTTTACTGACCATTCTCCCCTGTTTGATCCTGTGCTGCCTGTGCTACCTCTTTAAAATGTGAGTATGCCTTATTTTTGATCCTTCAGGTAACAGTAAGTGTTTGTGTTTGCTAAACATTTTTTATCAGACACCAACTTGTATCCTCAATTTCTTCAGGTCTGCCAATAAATGAAATGTTTTAGCCTGGTCACTATCATATGTGCTACATCCAACTTCTCTGACTTTCGTCAGATGCCTTGAACAAACAACAGTTGGCTAAAGCACAAATTGATCTGCGACCAGGCTAGAAATGTTCAGCCTCTTGGTGTTTTTACAGAAAGCGTGAATACACTATACACTTTCCTGGCATAACCTCCCACATACACAGAAACCACAGCTGATGCTCTTTACTTGCAGATACAGGAAGTCAGAGCTGCTTCTACATTATCATTATACCAAACCTAACCCATGATAGCACGGTGGTTAGGTTTGCTTCTACATTATTATTAGTAATCCACTTACCCTATAAAACATATTATAACATCTGCATAGAGAGAAATTCCATCTTCCCAGAAATGAAAAGTGAAAGAGTATTTGTGAAAAGCAGAACTATTCAGGTCATGTCACTTTCACATATTCACATATAATTTCCTTTGTGAAAACAACCTGTTTGTCACTTGCCTCTACATCTCTTCCCTGTAGATTGTGGCCGAAGAGGCTACACTTGATGAACTATTCCCCAAGCCCAGAGGACTTTTTCAAGCCTCTCTACCACACATATGGAGGGGATTTTAAGGTAAAAATACAGGCAAAACAAAAATAACTCATTGCGTCTGTGGGACTTGTTCTAAACCCCTTCAGCAGGTGTTGCCGATAGGGGGAACTTCAGCATGGCCAAAAATGGGACTTTCCCATAATCAAATCCCACAATGACTACACATATGAGGGGGGCATTATAATGACTCAGTCTGCAGGGGCTTCAAGGGCTTGTTTTTCAACTTACATGTGGGTAGATGCTCAGTAGACATTGAGCTTACGTTCTACATCAGAGCAGTTCACCCCCCAATGGAAAATACCACAGGTAGAAATCTAAACTCAGATGTTTGCTAGGGTTATATTTAAATATTTTCCACTTAGAGTATTTTATAAATATTCCAGAAAGGTAACCACTTGTCTTTTTTAGATTTGCCTTTTTTATATTATTTACAAAACAATTGACACTCTTATGAAGGGGTAATATCCACTATGCTTAGTGAATACTAAAAACATGTCATTTTTAAATGTAAAATGTATTGCCTTTTAATTTGGCATGAATACAACCAGTCATGATGTTTTCATCTGATTAACCAGGTTTGTATCCAACGTTTTGACGCGGGTAAAGTACGTCAGATACAAAAGTAATGACAGGCCTGATGGAAACGGTAAACTTTCCACATGTCGACCAAACAAAATATGTGTCGGTAAATTGAATTATGCGAGAAATTTCGGTGGAAACGCTTTTATGCGCAAATATTGATATAATAACCATAATTTCGAAGTAAACTTGGAGTCACGCGATGACACGTTGTGCGTTCCTCAAACTATGACTTTTCGGGAAAACCTGCACTTTTAGTTGATTAAACTACAGATTAAATACATTATGATTAACTTCACATGGTGGTGAAAGTGCTTTTTTTTAAAATAATCTCGCTCTTTTGTCCATATAATCTCATCATGTAGGCTATACGTGCGCTCTAGCCAACAGCGCGCAGATAGCGCGGTGAGTTGTTCCCAAACTGTGGGGGAACTCAGTCCAGCTTTCAATTTACTCTTGAAAGCTGTAATAGTAGAATGCACAAGGAATAATTTCGAAAATGGGTAGTGCATCATCAGTTTTCCTCTTGTCATGTCAGTCATTGCATACCTTAGAGAGCTATTTATAACGTGTTATAAATGTCCATATAACTAGCCCATGTCAGCTGTTTTTTTAGCCCATATATTTTGTAGCAATGTTCGAGTCACTCAAATATCACGTGCATACATATTAGACATGGCAAAATGTATAGAATTGCAAGAAAATTTGCTTTAAAACTGCTAAATGCTCTCTGCAACCCATGACAAAATGTGTAGAATTTCAGGAAATAAAGACGGGTATGAACAGTTTGTGTCATGAACAGTGCTTGTGCCCAAAGAAATAGACGTGGGGTGCGCGGGATGTTCCCCAGTGCGGGATGGGGTGGGGTACTGAGTGAAAACGTTTGGGATCCCCTGGGCTAGAGCGCACGTGTCAATACCAGAGAGGGCACACAATATTTACATTTTTTGTCATTTAGCAGACACTCTTATCCAGAGTTATTTACAGGAGCAATTATGGTTAAGTGCGTTACTCAAGGGTACATCGACCGATTTTTCAAGTAGAAGATTTGGGGATTCGAACCGGTAACTTTTCGGTTACTGGCCCAACGCTCTTAGCCGCTAGGCTACCTGACACAAATTATCACACAAATTATTTTGTGAGAAAACCATGAGTTGAAAATACGATGGAAACCCATTTTAACTTATTTGTATGTGCACTACACCATCACGCACATCCTTTTATAGGTAACAAGTAATTTTGATGGAAACACATCTCTAGCGGGAAAATGCGCATATTTGTTTTATGTGGATTCTTTGATATTCGCATGAAGATCTGTTGCCAATTCCTTCAAAAAGTAGGCTACTTGTGCACGTTTGTCCACAAAAATAATAACAGCATCCAAGCAATGCACTGTGCACCCGCCATTTGAAAATGGAAAGAGACATCTGTTAGGCTACAAAACACCAAAAAGTGCAATGACATTCAGGGGTTGTCATATTAGGTATACTCTTGTAGCCTGATGCGTCTTGCTGCCCACGCGCGTTTCAGTCTCAGCCTCGGCCAGTCATCTCTGCCTTGGCAAAATGTCATTGTTCACGTCGAACCACACAGCATTTTGGAGCGTATACCACACGTTTTTAATTAAATTCGCTCAGACAAGCGGCAACGATAAATTCTGGTGTAATAGCCTACAGTTTTCTTGCCATCTTCATTTCAATTATTGTGATGGGCTCATGTTTTACCGGTATGGCGTAATGCCACTATTTATTTTGCTGGTACTCTACCCGACCATGGCGGCTTACTTTCACCCATGACTATAATTATATCCTGATGAAGGAAACAAATGTGTTGGTAAAAAATATTAAAATATCAACAGCCTCTGTCACCTAGCTCTAAAGTGTACACCCAGTACCGTTTATCATCAGGGGCCTCATTTATCAACTGTGTACATTTCTTATTAAATTATTGCAGAGGTGGAGGTTCTAGGATTTGTGCATGCAACAAAATATATGCATGTTTTCATTGATAAATCAGAGCCATATTATATTTGTGAACTCGGGAACGAGCGCTACAATCCCACCTGGAAAAAGCCCTTCATTAACTTTTTATGGTGACAGAAATACGAAAATGTGCTGTATGATTTGGAAATGTTGTAACTGGGCCATGTCCGTTTCTACAAGAAAGCACAATAGCACATGTGATAACATTTCTGTGGAGGTGTAGGCAGAATGTTTTAACTTCCCAGACATGCCACTATGCAAATCTTATGCCATTAGTAACCCTTAGTGCAATCCATATAGCTTTTTAAAATTATTATTGTATTGTGAAAAGTAGTACAGTGCCTTCAGAAAATATTCACAGGCCTTGACTTTTTCCACATTTTGTTGTGTTATAGTCGGAATTTAAAATTGATTTTATTGAGAGATTTTTCTTCACTGGCCTACACACAATAACCCATAATATCTAAGTGGAATTATGTTTTTCGATTTTCTTTTTACAAATTAATTCAAAATGAAAATCTGAAATGTCTTGAGTCAAAAAGTATTCAACCTACTTGTTGTGACAATAATAAATAAGTTCAGGAGTAAGGATGCGCTGAACAAGTCACATAATAAGTTGCATGGATTCAGTAGTGTTTAACATGATTTTCGATTGTCTCTGTACCCCAAACATATAATGAATTATCTGTAAGGTCCCTCAGTGAGAAGTGAATTTCAAACGCAGATATAATCACAAAGACCAGGGAGGTTTTCCAATGCCTCGCAAAAGGCACCTATTGTTAGATGTGTAAAACAAAAGGCAGACATTAAATATCCTCTGAGCATGGTGAAGTTATTAATTACACTTTGGATGGTGTATCAATACACCCAGTCATTACAAAGACACAGGCATCCTTTCTAACTCAGTTGCAGGAGAGGTACAGCTCAGGGATTTCACCATGAGGCCAATGGCGACTTTAAAACAATTACAGAGTTTAATGGCTGTGATGGGACAAAACTGAGGATGGATCAACAACATTGTATACTCCACAATACTAGCCTAATTGACAGAGTGAAACGAAGGAAGCCTGTACAAAATAAAAATATTCCAAAACATGCATCCTGTTTGCAACAAGGCACTAAAGTAATACTGCAAAGAAATTGGCAAAGCAATTCACTTTTTGTCCTTATTACAAAAGTGTTATGTTTGGGGCAAATCCAATACAACACATTACTGAGAACCACTCTCCATATTTTCAAGCATAGTGGTGGCTGCATCATGTTATGGGTATGCTTGTAATCAAAGGGCGGGGGAGTTTTTCAGGATAAAAAAAGAAACGGAATGGAGCTGAGCACAGGCAAAATCTTAGAGGAAAACCTGGTTCAGTCTGCTTTCCACCAGACAATGGGAGAGGAATTCACTGTTCAGCAGGACAATAACCTAAAACACAAGGCTAAATCAACACTGGAGTTGTTTACCAAGAAGGCAGTGAATGTTCCTGAGTGGCCAAGTTAAAATTGAGACTTAAATCTCCTTGAAAATATATGGCAAGACCTGAAAATGGTTGCCTAGCAATGACCAATAAACAATTTGACAGAGCTTAAAGAATTTTGAAAATAATCATGGGGAAATGTTGCACAATCAAGGTGTGGAAAGACTCACAGCTGTAATCACACAGTTGATAAATGAGTCCCCTGATGATAGAAGCACCTTTGGCGGCGATTACAGTATTTACTCAGGAGTGTAAATGATATATTTATGTGTTTAATTTATACATTTGTTTAATTTTTTTAATTCTGAAAACGTGTTTTACCTTTTTCATTATGAGGCATTATGTGTAGATGGTTGAGTAAAACATATTTGATCAATTTAGAATTCAGGCTGTAACAACAAAATGTGGAATAAATCAAGGGATATGAATACTTTCTATTTGTGAAAAAGTATGTTTTATTGTTAACATACAGTGCTGTGCCTATAATAAAATGAAGACTTTAACCCCTATTTCTCAGCCCCGATATCTATGTACCTCAACCCACTAACCCCACACACACCTACACCCAGTTACCCACACACCTCGGCCCTGTTACCCCAATGCCTTTACCCTAAGACCCACATGCCAATACCCTAATATTGATACAATTAAGCCCCGATGCACATGTATCCTTGCCCTATAAGCCCTATTTCTTACCCCTAGACCGCAGTTCTTTTGCCAAAATACCTCATCCCAGTTACCTGCTTATCACAGCCCTGTTCCCCACTTTGACTAGGCCTGTATTCCCCAAGTATTCCGCTAATGATTTCATAGATAAACTCATAATACAGTGGTATAACACGTGCCAAAACCCAACTGACTTTTATTCCTACCACAAACTTGCTGCCAGAAAATATTTGAATAGGCAAATAGACATCCATCCAGACCCATTGCCTGTATGAGCCTTGTGTATCCCTACACCCCATTACTCATAAAAACTAAGTAAATCCATGGGCACACTCAAATAAAACAGGTCTACCCCAGTGCCCAAGCCTCAACGTTCATACAAACCAGGTCTACTCTTTTGTTGTTGTCTTTTTTTAAATAGTTGGGGTGGCGCTACAGGTACAATATTCAAATTCATATAATTTTATATTCTGTTCATATCATGTTTCCCATTCATTATTTCACACATATATTTTCGTGTTGTACCTGTGGGCTGCCACTCCGGAAAAAAAAAAACATAATTTGTATCATATTACAGTTTAAGTATAATAAATTAATAATAATAATAATAATAGTAATAATAAATTCAGAATGTGCATGGAAAAGAAAACAAAAAAAGAAGTGGGTCTCCAAAAACTACCCCCACCCTCCCATTCCCCTGACCCCACCCAGATAACATGTCTCCATCCCACCTCCAAATACGATTATGATTCAAGCCCATATAATAAAGGTCAAAGAAACATAGTCGACATGTTGCTATTCTATCTCCTTGCTGACGGCAAATGTATCTGTTTTATCATTAGGCTATGCTTTTATGGTTTTATTAGCCAACCATTATTTTTTGGTGCATATGTACCTTTGATAAATGAGGCCCCTGCTTGTTTCTCAACTCCAGTTACATCAACATCCAGTAGGGGGAAGTGATGTCCATGGGAAAATTAAAGCCATGCATAAAAAAAAAATACCTTTGAGATAGGCCAACATTGAAGGAATATGTGTAGAGAGAGACATAGATTCTATGTCTGAAGTCAGTAAACAACCAATGGTGTCAAAACAAGTGCCTATTCAGAATGCCATTATCAATTTGTACTGGGCAGGGCTTTGGTGGGGCACAATGTGGACTTGTTCTGACATCAGTCCAAAAGATCCCTTTTCATATCATCCAGAGTATAACAATTACACACACACACACACACACACACACACACACACACACACACACACACACACACACACACACACACACACACACACACACACACACACACACACACACACACACACACACAACAAATAGATGATGATAAATGGGTAGATGTAAATCATCTTTTCACATAAATTCACATAAAATTGTGAAAATGCAAGTATTTGAAAAGAGCGCTGAAATCTTTTACTTCCTCTGTGGCTGCAGAGAGTCTGGAAGAACACCAGTAGCATTCTTGATACACACGGGAAACTGTTGTCCGTGAAAAAGCAGCAGCGTTGCAGTCCTTGACATACTCAAACCAGTGCGCCTGGCACCTACTACCATACCCCGTTCAAAGGCACTTAAATCTTTTGTCTTTCCCATTCACCCTCTGAATGGCACACATACACAATCCAAGTCTCAATTGTCACGAAGGCTTAAAAATCTTTCTTTAACTTGTCTCCTCTCTTTCATCTACACTGATTTGAAGTGGATTTAACAGGTGACATTAATAAGGGATCATAGCTTTCACCTGGTCAGTCTGTCATGGAAAGAGCAGGTGTTCCAAATGTTTTGGACGCTCAGTGGATAGTGTTCACGTTTGTATTCCTAGGCATTACGAATCAAGCTCCGCAGAAACAGACATCTAACTGGAGCACACAGACAGTGGTGTAAAGTACTGGATTACAAATACTTTAAAGTACTAAAGTTGTTTTTGGGGGTATCTTTACTTTACTATTTATATTTTTGACAACTTTTATTTTTACTCCACTACATTCCGAAAGAAAATAATGTACTTTTTACTCCAGATATTTTCCCTGACACCCCAAAGTACTCGTTACATTTTGTAAGTTTAGCAGGACAGGAAAATGGTCCAATTCACGCACTTATCAAGAGAATATCCCTGATCATCCCTACTGCCTCTGATCTGGTGGACTCACTAAATACACATGCTTCGTTTGTAAATTAAGTTTGGAGTGTGCCCCTGGTTATCCAAAAATAAATTAAAACAACTAGAAAATTGTGCCGTCTGGTTTGTGTAAAATAAGGAATTTTAAATTATTTATACTTTTACTTTTGATACTTATTTGAGAAATGACATGTATTTTTGATACTTAAGTATATTTAAAACCAAATACTTTTAGACTTTTATTCAAGTAGTATTTTACTGGGTGACTTTCACTTTTACTTGAGTCATTTGCTATTAAGGTATCTTTACTTTTACAAAAAAGTATTACATTTGGGTAGTTTTTCCACCACTGCACACAGATAATCATATTATCACATTCACATGAATTATTAGAATATTACTTATGATTCTGTATTAATATCAGTGATGTAGTGGTAAAAAAAAGTAGAAAATGGATAAGATGAACATTCACCAATAAACGAAAAAGTATGACATTTGTATAACTGTATTGTTTGCATTTTAATGTAGGCCATGTCGAGATGTTCAAATTGAAACATATCTTATTTTGAAGTTCCTACCTTGTGTGATAAGACTAGTACAAATATGGGGCCGAGACCCCAACTTTGGGAACCACTGTACTAACCTCTCTCTCTGCTAGCTTCCCTTCTCTTCTCTGCATTCAGCCTCGATCACCACACCAATGTCTCAGTAGCATACTCTCTGTAAAGCAAAGTTATTATGATAATTTAGTAGCCTATATGTTGCTCCTGCTGAGGTAGGCTCCGTTTGACGTTAGCTTCTTACTTCATTCTTCAATCTGGCTAAATAATACTAGCCAGAGCACTTCAACGTTGGTTAGTGTTATCCTACCCTAACCTTAATCCTTACCGTAACTATTTTACATTTAAACTATAATGCGTTAGGGACGTCACAAAGATTCCGAATAGCATGGACTCTTCAAAGTTACTGCAATAGAAGTCTCTACCGGCACTTAGCCACCTGACTGACTATTTACCAGTTGTGCCCTCATTCTCCGAAAGTCGGTTTTGGTTTGTTTGGGGGATGTCTGTAGACACTATTTACCAGTTGTGCCCTCATTCTCCGAAAATCGCCTTTTGTACGGCATCTCGCAAACACTGTCAGAAGCCGAGCAGCATCTCTAGTTTTGCCTACCTACTCAACTGAGCCGACTCCGAGTTTAGGTAGCTCGTTTCACGTCTCAGGCCATGGCTTGTTCCGCGAGAGGGTGGAGTTAACCGTTTGAGAGAGTGGTGAATGTGCTACTAAAAAGGCTAATCCGGGGGACGAAGGTGAACATAACGAACAATTCTATGGCAAAGAGGCGGGCGCGATTAGAACTCGGTTAGATCAAGAATATAACGTAAACTCGTACATCGCCTTGGTCCGTACAATTGCCCTTATTTTAGCGCCCCCAAAACGTAATACTTCCAGATCAACTGTAATGTCAATACCATTGTAAAGCACAATGTCTCCCCTTTCCAACAGAATCAATTACATGACCTAAACACTGCCCTTTCGGCATAATTCAAGCAGGCAATGAGCCTGTGGGGCCTTCTAAAAATGGCAGGTGGGGAAGCGAAACTAATGCGTGATAGTGAGAAGGAGAGATGTCATGTGGGAAAATAGTTTTTTTTCACTCGATCTGTCCAACTTATCACCTTATCGCCTCTAAAATGTAAATACAACACTATAAAGAGTTTATATAATGTGTCATTACATACCTATTTGAAGGTTTGTGTCGAATTTGAATCAGGTTTTTATGGCGGTGCTAAAGTGATCTTAGAAGTAAACAGTGGCTTTGAAAATGTTATCGCATGCAATGATGAAGCAAAAAATGACTAGGTATCCCCCCCTTACCCTCCCCCTTACCCCGTCACTGTCCATTTCTTGTTTTTAAAGGATGAGAGAAGTGCTACACTTGGTGGAGAGAGATTGTAAGGCAGAAATAGTTGCTTTATGCGTGCTGTACGTTACAACATGACACATCTAAATGTTAGGAAGGGTCCGTTTTTTCAACTTTTCTCCAATACTATAGAGCCGTTACCATGTCGATCAATGCTTGAATAGAAACCTAGTTCACACCCCCGATTTTGAAGTCAACACAGTCACTACAGTCCCATTAGTTTTCTTTGTAGCCTCGTTTGAATGTTGCGGTTGCGCACATTTGTACGGAATGGGGTGAGTTTACATTAATCATCTTAATTTTTGTCATTTAGCAGACAATTCCAGAGCGACTTACATTTCAGAGTGCATACATTTCAAACTTTTTTTCTTCTCCTGCGTACTGGTCCCCTGTGGGAATCGAACCCATAGCCCTGATGTTGCAATCGCCATGCTCTATCAACTGAGCTTTGATCAATGCTGGGAGCAATATTTACAGTGGGGAGAACAAGTAGTATTTGATACACTGCTGATTTTGCAGGTTTTCCTACTTACAAAGCATGTTGAGGTCTGTAATTTTTATCATAGGTACACTTCAACTGTGAGAGACGGAATCTAAAACAAAAATCCAGACAATCACATTGTATGATTTTTAAGTAATTAATTAGCATTTTATTGCATGACATAAGTATTTGATCACCTACCAACCAGTAAGAATTCCGGCTCTCAAAGACCTGTTCGTTTTTCTTTAAGAAGCCCTCCGGTTCTCCACTCATTACCTGTATTAACTGCACCTGATTGAACTCGTTACCTGTATAAAAGACACCTGTCCACACACTCAATCAAACAGACTCCAACCTCTCCACAATGGCAAAGACCAGGGAGCTGTGTAAGGACATCAAAGATAAAATTGTAGACCTGCACAAGGCTGGGATGGGCTACAGGACAATAGGCAAGCAGCTTGGTGAGAAGGCAACAACTGTTGGCGCAATTATTAGAAAATGGAAGAAGTTCAAGATGACGGTCAATCACCCTCGGTCTGGGGCTCCATGCAAGATCTCACCTCGTGGGGCATCAATGATCATGAGGAAGGTGAGGGATCAGCCCAGAACTACACGGCTGGACCTAGTCAACAACCTGAAGAGAGCTGGGACCACAGTCTCAAAGAAAACCATTAGTGACACACTACGCCGTCATGGACTAAAATCCTGCAGTGCACGCAAGGTCCCCCTGCTCAAGCCAGCGCATGTCCAGGCCCGTCTGAAGTTTGCCAATGACCATCTGGATGATCCAGAGGAGGAATTGAGAAGGTCATGTGGTCTGATGAGACAAAAATAGAGCTTTTTGGTCCAAACTCCACTCGCCGTGTTTGAAGGAAGAAGAAGGATGAGGTCAACCCCAAGAACACCATCCCAACCGTGAATCATGGTGGTTGAAACATCATTCTTTCGGGATGCTTTTCTGCAAAGGGGACAGGACGACTGCACCGTATTGAGGGGAGGATGGATGGGGCCATGTATCGCGGGATCTTGGCCAACAACCTCCTTCCCTCAGTAAGAGCATTGAAGATGGGTCGTGGCTGGGTCTTCCAGCATGACAACGACCCGAAACACACAGCCAGTGCAACTAAGGAGTGGCTCCGTAAGAAGCATCTCAAGGTCCTGGAGTGGCCTAGCCAGTCTCCAGACCTGAACCCAATAGAAAATCTTTGGAGGGAGCTGAAAGTACGTATTGCCCAGCGACAGCCCCGAAACCTGAAGGATCTGGAGAAGGTCTGTATGGAGGAGTGGGCCAAAATCCCTGCTGCAGTGTGTGCAAACCTGGTCAAGAACTACAGGAAACGTATGATCTCTGTAATTGCAAACAAAGGTTTCTGTCCCAAATATTAAGTTCCGCTTTTCTGATGTATCAAATACCTATGTCATGCAATAAAATGCTAATTAATTACTTAAAAATCACACCATGTGATTTTCTGGATTTTTGTTTTAGATTCCGTCTCTCACAGTTGAAGTGTACCTATGATAGAAATTACAGACCTCTACATGCTTTGTAAGTAGGAAAACCTGCAAAATCGACAGTGTATCAAATACTTGTTCTCCCCACTGTAGATGTTGACTCATAATTGAGTTTCTTTATTGTGTACAAACTATATTGTAGCGACCTTAACCCAAAACCTAGCCAAAAGGTTTGGACCTATTGGCATATTTTTATTTTTATTTGACTTGGCAAGTCAGTTAAAAACAAATTCTTATTTACAATGACAGCCTACCCCAGGCAAACCCTAACAACACTGGGCCAATTGTGCACTGCCCTATGGGACTCCCAATCACAGACAGTTGTGATACAGCCTGAATCAAACCGGAGTCTGTAGTGACACCTCTAACACTGAGCTACAGTGCCTTAAACCACTGAGCCACTCGGGAGCCCAAATGGTAATGGTTAAGGTGTTGGCTTGCAGTCGCGGGACCTATGTTCGAGTCCCCGTTGGGGCTACCCCCCAAATTTGCTACACTGGTGTCAGAAGTGGGATGGAGCAAGGGTGGCCATCAGAAAGCAGTGTAAACGTGAGGAATTTTGTATTGAGATTCGTGGAGACACACTCTCCTGAAGCTAATTGATAATATAGTGATCTTAACCCAACACCTAGCGACCTCATCAAGAGGTTTGGACCTCTTGTTGTATTAGTTAAGGTGTTGGCTTGACAGTCACTGGACCTGGGTTTGAGTCCCAGTTGGGGCTACACCCTGAATTCGCTTCAGTGTACTCATATGTAATTATGGCCGTGTCCATGACAGTCACATCATTTCAAAAGATTTAGCAGGCAGGAAAAAGCTAATGAAAGATAAACCAGAGTTACTGGAACCTGTGAAAACATCCTCTTTGCAGCAGCCCACAGATATAAGACACTGATCTTGCCCGCACTACAAGAACTGTAGATTGGTATCTTCACTTCTCTGCCACACACGAGACACATTAGATCGTATTCCTGCTCAACCTAATGTAAACCTAAACTAATCTGTGTTTCTATGGTGCCCTTTCACTAAGCAGTATACACTTCTCTGAACTGCACAGATGTTCTGTGAGAAGTTCAAAGTCATGAGGATGTCCACAGGGGTTTGGTTATAGTTGAGGAGCATGACAGAGCTGTATTAACTATGCTAACTACAGTCAGGTAGTCAGGTATACTAACTACAGTCAGGTAGATGTCTTAAAGCATAAGCTCAATGTCAGTGATGAACGCACATAAAGCAAGTCCCTGATTTATATAGTATAAAAATTACTTCACAGCAAATTACATTATATAAAGAACGCATTTGGTCAATATATGACAAGCACAGTCAGGTAGATGTTTTTTAAATGCCCTCTCTCTTTAGCTGTCTGACAGCTGTTAGTGGTGCAGTATGGCCACTTACTGCTGTCTTTTCAGATGAAAAACAGTGATTAGATTCTGCTGAATTGCTCTTCACCCAGATAAGGTATTTTTCGTGAAAAAACTTGTCCATTCATATCTGTGGGCAACATCTTGCTCTAGGATTCAGAGTTGTATAAAATAACTGCCATCAGTTTCATAAACATTTCTAAATGTTAAAAAATAAAAAAGGTAATTCTTTCTGTGATTGATCTTCATATTGACGACGGAGGTGATAAGCTCTCATTCAACCTTTTGCAACCAAGTGTAGCTCAGTTGGTGGAGCATGGCGCTTGCAAATCCAGATGACCAATACGTGAAAAATGTAAGCATGCATGACTAAGTCGCCTTGTACCTATTGCTCCTTAATCATCCATTTTATCATTATTTTTTGCAGAAATGGGTTGGACCTGTCTTCGTCTTCAGTGAGCTGGATCCCTTGGAGAAAAACCCATCTACACAGATGATGACTGAGAAGCAGCTAGACATCCCCGGGCTGTCCAGGCTGACTGTGGTGGAAGACGGCAGCGGTGGGGACCAGGGCACCTGTCACTCTGCTGGACACATCTCCATTGATACTGTGATGGTGTCTGGGGAGGAAGGAGCTTTGTCAGGGAGTTCTTGGGTGACATACAAGTGCAGCCAAGGTGGGGAAAGCTTCTCCCAATATACTGGAGGCAGCAGAGGAGGTATGGACAGTGAGACGGAGGGCCCTCTTGGTGCTGGGGCAGAAGAGGAAGGAGGGTTAACTGGGCAGAGTGGAAGATGGGCATCAACGGGCCTGCCTGCTATGAAGTGGCAGCTCCAGCTACAGGCCCACAACTATCAACCAGAGCAGATTTCATTGGACTCAGAGGACGGCTACCCTCCCTTGGTGCTGGATCTGGACAGTGTGGACACCATTGACAGTGGAGTCTTTGTTGAGTCTGACTGTAGCAGCCCTGTGAACTCTAACTTTGAGTCTGAGGAGCAGATAGACTCTGGTTTACTGAGTGGGGTAGGCAGTTCCCCTTCTGAATATGTCAAACAGTGGGTGAGGGGTAACACTATGCAAGAGGACTTAACCAATTCAGGACAGAACAGGACGATGTGAGTTCTCCGTCACCACCTCTGTCACTGACAGTGCTCCAGCATATTTGTAAAATTCCGTACTTTCCCTGGCATAGGTATATTGTTCATATTGTCATCATGTTTTTTTTTTTTAAAGTGGAGTACGAATGATTTCTTCCCAACATAAAAATGGTTTATCGTCGTAATACAATAACATTGTTTGACAGTAGTTGTCATGTTGCGTTATGTAAATAGATGTAGATTACTCATTTTGGCCTTCCCAGGCCTAGATTTTGGCCTTCATGTAATTAATCACTTTTTACGGCTTAATTTCTCATGCAAATTCCCTGTAGAAAGGGTATTGTTTTTATATAATGTTTGTCATCTAATGTTTCTTATGTTTGTGACAATGGATCCAATTGAGGAGTTTGCATTCATGTTCAATCGCTTGTTAATTCTTTAAAGGGACAATCTGCAGTTGCTAACAAGTTACTTAACTACCGTGCCTTGCGAAAGTATTCGGCCCCCTTGAACTTTGCGACCGTTTGCCACATTTCAGGCTTCAAACATAAAGATATAAAACTGTATTTTTTTGTGAAGAATCAACAACAAGTGGGACACAATCATGAAGTGGAACGACATTTATTGGACATTTCAAACTTTTTTAACAAATCAAAAACTGAAAAATTGGCCGTGCAAAATTATTCAGCCCCTTTACTTTCAGTGCAGCAAACTCTCTCCAGAAGTTCAGTGAGGATCTCTGAATGATCCAATGTTGACCTAAATGACTAATGATGATAAATACAATCCACCTGTGTGTAATCAAGTCTCCGTATAAATGCACCTGCACTGTGATAGTCTCAGAGGTCCGTTAAAAGCGCAGAGAGCATCATGAAGAACAAGGAACACACCAGGCAGGTCCGAGATACTGTTGTGAAGAAGTTTAAAGCCGGATTTGGATACAAAAATATTTCCCAAGCTTTAAACATCCCAAGGAGCACTGTGCAAGCGATAATATTGAAATGGAAGGAGTATCAGACCACTGCAAATCTACCAAGACCTGGTCGTCCCGCTAAACTTTCAGCTCATACAAGGAGAAGACTGATCAGAGATGCAGCCAAGAGGCCCATGATCACTCTGGATGAACTGCAGAGATCTACAGCTGAGGTGGGAGACTCTGTCCATAGGACAACAATCAGTCGTATATTGCACAAATCTGGCCTTTATGGAAGAGTGGCAAGAAGAAAGCCATTTCTTAAAGATATCCATAAAAAGTGTCGTTTAAAGTTTGCCACAAGCCACCTGGGAGACACACCAAACATGTGGAAGAAGGTGCTCTGGTCAGATGAAACCAAAATTGAACTTTTGGCAACAATGCAAAACGTTATGTTTGGCGTAAAAGCAACACAGCTCATCACCCTGAACACACCATCCCCACTGTCAAACATGGTGGTGGCAGCATCATGGTTTGGGCCTGCTTTTCTTCAGCAGGGACAGGGAAGATGGTTAAAATTGATGGGAAGATGGATGGAGCCAAATACAGGACCATTCTGGAAGAAAACCTGATGGAGTCTGCAAAAGACCTGAGACTGGGACGGAGATTTGTCTTCCAACAAGACAATGATCCAAAACATAAAGCAAAATCTACAATGAAATGGTTCAAAAATAAACATATCCAGGTGTTAGAATGGCCAAGTCAAAGTCCAGTCCTGAATCCAATCGAGAATCTGTGGAAAGAACTGAAAACTGCTGTTCACAAATGCTCTCCATCCAACCTCACTGAGCTCGAGCTGTTTTGCAAGGAGGAATGGGAAAAAATGTCAGTCTCTCGATGTGCAAAACTGATAGAGACATACCCCAAGCGACTTACAGCTGTAATCGCAGCAAAAGGTGGCGCTACAAAGTATTAACTTAAGGGGGCTGAATAATTTTGCACGCCCAATTTTTCAGTTTTTGATTTGTTAAAAAAGTTTGAAATATCCAATAAATGTCGTTCCACTTCATGATTGTGTCCCACTTGTTGTTGATTCTTCACAAAAAAATACAGTTTTATATCTTTATGTTTGAAGCCTGAAATGTGGCAAAAGGTCGCAAAGTTCAAGGGGGCCGAATACTTTCGCAAGGCACTGTATATAAACTAATTTATTCTTGAAGAATATAACTTTTAAATGCCCCATGAGCTTAGTTCAACTGTCGTACCCAATCAGAAACCAAAATATAAGCTTGTTTTACTGGAAACAAAAGCTGCATTGCCTCAAAATATGCTTAAAGTTTTGATATATTGGTAATTCCTTGCATCAATAGTGCCGCCTATGAATTTATGAGTGGTTACATTTCTCCAGGCCCATCCCTCAGCTATTACCAAAACAGAGACGGGTGGCTTTGTTATTGTTTCAACTAACGATTGCCCATTTAAAGTTTAAAAGAAATCCTCATATGCATGATGAAGTCCCACAGTGGTCAAAACAATCTTAATAAGTAATGGGAGCTTTCCAACATATTATATTAGTCTCCTTTTTCTGTACGATACAAAAGTGCATCAGAACACAGATTTAGGTCTGCTTTAAATGCAGTTCTGTCATTGTATGAAAATTAAATAGACCATTTCTCTTTACAATTTTCATTTGCTGATAAGAAATTATAGCTATGTGGGGTAGTAAACGAAAGCTTGGCAGCGGTAGGCTACATCTGATAAATTGACTCGCCACTAGGTATCGAATTCTATAATCTAGATATTGCCATTGCACTGTTATCACAATGAGTTAAACCACTGTCTAGTTTCCATAAACAATCTTTGAGAAGGGTGAAACAGATTGATTTGACTGCACTAAAGAGTATGATAAAATATATTTTTATATGAATTTCAGGAATAATATAATAAACTATAACTTAGTTCATCCTATTCATGATGCTTGAGTATGTGTCACACCTTGACCTTAGTATTCTTTGTTTTCTTTATTATTTTGGTTAGGTCAGGGTGTGACATGGGTGATGTATGTGTTTTTTTTCATATATAGCGTCACGTTCGTTTGTTTAAGTGTTCTTCGTCTTATTAAAGAAGATGTATTCATCTCACGCTGCGCCTTGGTCTCATCCATTCAACGAACGTGACAGAATAACCCACCATAAAAGGACCAAGCAGCGTGAATGGGAGGAACAGCGCTTAATGGAGAAATGGACCCGGGAGAAGGACAAGTGGGTAACAACCTGGGAGGAGATAGAGAGGTGGTTGATCGATCCAGGGAGAGTGCAAGAGCCTGCATGGGATTCTTTGGAACAGTGCCAGGAGGGATACAGGAGAATGGAGGAACGGCGAAGATATAAAGGTACACGGCTTGCACGGAAGCCCGAGAGGCGGCCCCAATAAAAAAACAATTTGGGGGGGGGGGCACGAGGAGATTGGTTGAGTCAGGAGGGAGACCCAAGCCAACTCCCTGTGCTTACAGTGGGGAGCGTGTAACTGGTCAGGCATCGTGTTATGCACTGATGTGCTATTCTAGCCCGGTGCGCTCTATTCCAGCTCCTCGCATTGGCCGGGCTAGAATGAGCATCCAGCCAGGAAGGACGGTGCCGGCTCAGCCCTCCTGGTCACCAGTATACCTCCTTGGACCAGGATATCCTGCGCCGGCTTTGCGTACTGTGAGTCTGCACAGCCCAGTGCGTCCTGTGCCAGCTCCCTGCATTTGCAGGGCGAGTATAAACATCCAGCCAGGACGGGTTGTGTCAGCTCTACACTCCATACCTCCAGTACGCCTCCATAGCCCAGTACGTCCTGTGCCTGCTCCCCGCACTCGCCCTGAGGTGCGTGTCCTCAGCCCAGTACCACCAGTGCCCCCCCCCCCCCCCCCCCCGTAACGCCCTGACCTTAGTATTCTCTGTTTTCTTTATTATTTTGGTTAGGTCAGGGTGTGACATGGGTGATGTATGTGTTTTGTCCCTGTCTAGGGGTTTTGTTTGTCTGTTTATCGTTGTCTCTGGGAACCATATTTAGGCAGACAATTTCCTTGGGTATTTCGTGGGTTATTGTCTGTGTTAGTTGCCTGTGTCTGGACTTATCATATGAATCCTACAGACGAAGAACCATATATGTGACATTTACAAAAAAAAAGAGATTTACATGAACAATCATTATTGGACACCCTTTTTCTATAGTGAACCGGTTTCACAAGCTTTCCACGCGCTAATTAACAATAATTTTAAATTTAAAGATAGGCTCTCGTGGAATAACCGTTTATGTGCACCACTCAGAATGGACGGACAAGCGCACAACCTTTCTGTTGCTGATGAAAATCGCAGAAATGTGGGAAAGAAACGTAAAACAAAACTAAAAGAATGGAAAGACAGGCAAAGGAAGATCTTACGGGATGCGGGAAAACCCTATACAAATCGTAAGGGTCAAGAAAAAACTGGGAAAAGCTGTCCAAAAGAGGTATGTGGAAGAACCGTATATCAAACAATCAAGATAGCTAGCTATAGAGCACAGTAACTAACATGTATGTTGTGGGTTGTCTAATTTGTAACTATAGAGAAAACATATTAGTTAAAGTTCGTTGGCTAATAACTCATACATTATCGTTACAAATGTTATTGCTAGATTATAGAAGAAACATAGGTAGCTACTTTTTCTCGATCCACCGGATGATTCGACATGGCTACAGTAGCTAGCTAGTTATACTGTATCCTGCAGGGAAGAGCGTGTTCCACGACGTGCAGAAAGGAGTGTGGAAAGTGACTGATGAGCGCAAGCTGCATCTGTTCAACAGTTTCTACACTGTCCCATACGAGAAACAACAAGCGTTGATTCTCTCCGGCTTAGAACAGGTTAGAAATAAGACAAAACGCCTATTATTATAATAGCTATATTGAACACTTGCATAGTTTAACTTTGACAGTAATGATACGTACATTGACGTTAACTCTAAAAGTGCTGTGTTACACAATGGTGCAATACAAACTCATTCTGTGTATAGATTGGGAGTGTTTTGTAGTTCTATGGTATGTTCACATTGAGGGCTTCATTTTAAATGAGACTAAGATTTCATGACTCAACTTTTAAGAAAAGTAATCAGTGCTGAAGTTGATAGACCACCTTTAAATGAACCTCCATACAAATGAATTAACTACATATTGCATTTAAGTTATTTACATGAAGGGCATCTGTACTTGAAAGTACTTAAAACATCATATCAGGTGTTAAAAAAGGACATCTTACAAGAGTCATGCAAAATGTCACATATACTGTTCTTCCACAAACTGAAATCATCACTGGAGATATACTGTTCTTCCACATTCTTAAAATGAAAACGGCAATAAAAAAAGTATTTTTTGAAATAACAAAAAAATATAAATTGTTGTTGGAAGATATGGGTATGGTGAATTATTTGTCAACCATAAAACACCTAATGTGGTACACACAATTAATAATATAAAAATAACTGATTATCTTAAAATGGAAAAATTGTCACATATATGGTTCTTCGTCTGTAGGATTCATATATAGCGTCATGTTTGTTTAAGTGTTCTTCATCTTATTAAAGAAGATGTATTCATCTCACGCTGCGCCTTGGTCTCATCCATTCAACGAACGTGACAGTATGACTTATACACCAACACAAAACACTTTTTTTTGTTTTTTGCAAGAGTGCAATGTGAAATAGAAAATATTAGACATATGTTCATAAATGTTATGATGGGTTAATTTGAGCAATTAGATAGTAATCAACTTCGTCACAGAGGCACGAAGAAGGCGTGGAGACGCGAACAGCTTTCATATGATAACAGGATGTGACTTCCTCTCATCACGTTATTGTAGTGTTATGATGCTTGACTTCACTCACTCATTCATTCTCTCTGAGAGATGCCCTATCCACAAGACCCACGTACAAGGTAGTATGGACCTTTCTCAGAACTGTTTTCCATTGTGTACTTTCCACATTACGGTAAAATACATAATTTGCACGTTATACATGACTTATGCATGTTTTTCCTGGTTTAGCCCTACAGACTCATGCTAAGATGAAGCTTCTACTGGCACTTTGTGCAGTTTGGAACATCATCCAACTATCAGAGGGCTGTTCTTCTGGAAGTACTGTACAAGATTCCATTGTACTGTCCATTTTGTTCATGTTCAGATTTATGTCCAGGAGTAAAAGATCATAACATAGGGTGTGTTTCTTCCCAGAAATGACAGATCGACTCGCCTGTGTATCTGATTATTGGTTTACAATTACCTGTACTTTGAACATCACTGACGAGCCTGCAGATATCAACAACACCCACTACTGGTTGAATTTCATCTGGCCTGATGAAGCTGGGTGAGCCTTATTGTGTGATGATGACGGATTCTTATGTTATGAATCTCTTGGTTCTGTCCATTGCATGAAGTGGAGAGACAAATACGCAACAATTAAATGAGAAAAAAATGATTATGCTGAGGATAAATAATTACTAATATCATTTGAATCACAAAAATCATGAAAATGTTTTTCCACAGGAACACATTCAAATGTCCACTGGTGGAGATGGGGGACAGTTATGGTTGCACATTTGTGGCTGATTTTGATGAGAATGTAAGGTATAACAACGCTTCATTTAATAGCGTGGACTGTTTCAATGTACGTCTTTGTTATAACATTGACTGCCAATCAAACTATGATAACTTGACAGACTTCGAACCATCCAAAAATAGTAAGTTCCCTGTGAAGATTATATTGATTTGCAATTCATGGAAAATTGCATGAAATAATTATGATTGTGCAAAATATATTTTTCTATAGCTGACAAATAAGTGTAATGACTAACTCTTTGTCATCAGTTCAACCAACAGCTCCAAGTCATCTCGCTGTCCAGCGGACTTCAGAGGGTTACAAATGCACTTGGCAAAGTGGATATGAACACCATCCTTATTTAACAGAGTTCCATTACCAACTCTGCTTCTACAAATACCATGGCGATAAGGGCGAGGTAAAGTGCATTGTAATAGAAGTCATGCTTCAAGGTCTTGTTAAAGTCAATGGTTGTTTGATTAATTGTTTCCTGGATTTTTTTCCTCAGGGGTTTTGTGTGTCCCCTCAAAACAAATCTATTTTAATTGATAGATCTGGACTTAAGCCAGATACCACATATGTTCTGAAAGTCAGATCTGAGCTATATAAGTCCTCTGGATATAAAGGACAGTGGAGTCCATGGAGTGCATTGGTGCAATTGAGGACTGATGCAAAGGAAGGTGGGAGAGATCTGCTTTGGAGACAAACTAGTTCAAGCATATCACTCTTACCTATCAGACCAATTAGTGGGAAAAATATTTTAATTTGGCTGCTTCTCTAAACACAGCCATTGATGCATATACTATGTTTCTCCTTCAGCAGAACCAACTATAGTCCTTGTCCTCAGCAAGTTTGTATTTCCAGGTTGTGTGATTGCTGGAGTTCTGTTGTTTGGATTTTACAACCCCACTCTAAGGTAACGGTCTTCTTCAGAAACCCATACAAATACTTAAAAATTGTGTCATGAGAAAGCGAGGCTGATTTGGAAGCACACACACAAATAATTTATAATCATTTTTGCCATAGAATGAAGATAAAATCTTTCTATGATGTGCCAAGCCCAGCCCCTTTATTCCAACCTCTCTACAAAGATTATAACAAACATTTCCAGGTAAAGTCGACTAATTAATTATTTCCCCAAAGTGGTCCTCATAACATCTTCAAAATGGTCCCTGGGATAGAGTTCACACTTTAATAGTTTTTTCTCTATAGGACTGGCTTGAGTCAGAGTGCAATCTGATACCAACATACAAACCAGAAGAGTTCCTGACCATCGATACTTTGATTATTGAGGCCAAACCTATAGCAGAGGACCAGGACTGCTCAGCTTCAACACCATATCCCCTAGCACAAGTTCACACTCCCTATGTTGGTCCCTCAGTGATGGACTGGGTCTGCAGTCACAGTCCAAATGGAAATGGTCCAGGGGACATCCCTTACACCCAGCTGCCCTGCTCTCCCCTAGAACTCCAGTTTGGAGCGATGGTCACCTCTTTCTCTCAGGACCCTTCGGTCACCTGCGAGGGGGACTCTGGATGCGAGGACTTAACACTCAGCCCAGACAGCAGCTTGCCTAATAGTCCTGTATCTAGTGAGCCAGAATGCACCTGTACTGATTACTGTGTCCTACACGAAACCTCTAAAGGTTTTATCCCCACTGTTGTGCCCAAAGAGGTCTCTCATCCCTTGAAGAGTTATTGCATAGAGGGACCAGGTAAGGAGGAAACCTGTGCCACTGAGTGAAGTTACCAAATGTTACATCATATGCCAATAGGACAGACAGCCTACCTCTTGGGTTGTGAAAATGTACTGAGCAAGGGGTGTTATAGTCTTTATAATTGCCTAAATGACATAATGTTGTCTTACGATCATTTGCAGTTTCTTATTTGTAATTCTGATGTAGAATTGTGTATACTATACTGTAATGAAGTGTGTTTTGTCTGTTTGAAATAAAGTACATTTTTGAATTACTATATCAATTGTGTGATAGCTTAAATAGCTATTTTGGACCAGTTCATTTCATAATTTGTATGCACTGATGGCACTAGAGCCATTGATCCTTCAGTATGTGAGAACCACCAGAGGACGCTGCGACTCAACACTTGCTACTATCTATAAGAGAAATTGGCGAGGTGCAGTTTCTTGGATGAACACTTTCAGCTATATGTAATATTTCGAAAGTAGTTTAATAATCCTGTAATTACTATGTCCTTTAATTTGTCTTGTATTACATACTTGTTCGCGATTGTAAATAAATTAATACATTGACGTATGGTTTGTGTCGTTTTCTATTTCGCAAAACAGTGGATGAGTAGCTATAGTTATCAGAGGCAATTGCAACAATATATATGTATAGCCCACCAATGGTCTTCAACTTGCTTCATCTTTCATTCTTAGTGCAATTTCAAAACATATGCGCGTGCTACAAATGAACGAGAGTAAAATGTTTTGTTGTGATATGACGTCACGTTTCGGGACATGAACCCAGTATGTAGCTAGCTTGCTTTAGGACTTCCATGTCAGCAAGTAATCACTGGCCAGATAGTGAGTATCTGCCTGTGTTGCATTAACTGTCAGTTGGTTGTGGTAATGGTGAAAGTCAGGCAATGGTGACCTTATACTACTAACGTTAGCTAGGCAGTTTAGCGTGTGCGGGTAAGATTCACTTTCATGTTCGGTGTTAGGTCTAACAGTCAGCAGCTAGCACTGGTACTAGCTAACGTTAGCTACATTTCTACCTTAGCACATCCGTGTGTGCAGATGTCTTCTCAAATTTGTCTTGCAAAGATGTCTAATTGACAAACCAACACTTTTCAAACTGTGGCAGCCCTAGCCGACTAAACTCAACGATGATGGAGTTGAGCAGCGTCTAGTTGTGGGCGGACTGGAGTTCCGAGTTCAGTTTTTTTTTTTTAAATACTACGGATTTCCGCACCCAAAGAATAGTCAGCATTTACAAATGACATTGTCCTGTGTAAATGCGGGCTATTCTTTGGGTGCTGAAATCCGTCGTTTTTGTATAAAAACGTTATTTTATGTGACGTCGGCTCTGCAGTCTGCCCACGCTAACGTTATTTGGGGCTCAAATAGATCATACATCGTTGAGTTTATTCGGCTAAATCTGTATAGGCCTATGCTTCTGCAGCCATCTCTTTACATTACTGTAATGTTACATCTAGAAGGATTGTTAATTTAACATAGCAATGTTGTTGGTTTTGGTTATCTGCTAGGGTATTACCACCGACCTGTGCCATAAAGGTCAGACCTCTTGGCAGAGGATGTAGGCCAGGGTGCCCCACCTGGCCGAATTTGACTCACATTTGATTTTATTTGCCCCACCCTCCCAGTGTTCTGAGCAAGATGATTATTATTATTTTTTTAATTGTTGGACATAAAAGACTGTTAACAAAAGCAAATTAGCTCCAAGTTATTTTAATTTAAGAAATCTGTTCCAAAGTATTCCCACACACAATAGCAAGATACACTGTATTTGATCGTATACAAATGTCAGCAAGGTTTGAAATGATTATGTTTTAGTCAAATATATCTGTTTGGGCTTCTTGCGGTCAATTTTTAGTCTACAAATTGTTTGTAATTATGTCTCGGCCCCCTGACCACCCGCACAAGAAAGGAAACTGAATCTAGTTCCCTGATGGAGACTAATTACCCACACACATACAGAAGGCTACAGTCCTCCTGAGAGCTGTAATATTATAGGGTCATATAGTACCACAGTCATTATACCCATAAAACCTAGCGGTCAAACAGAGAAACGGTTCCAATTGTTCTTCCATCATTCATCATTCTTCCCATAGAGGATTTTAGAGACACAGGCTTACCCTGGCGTGACGTTTTGATAACCGTGTCGATCTCTCTAGGTCTAGGACAAGGTGACTTTTATCAATATATTCGCCTGGATTAACCCCCCAAAATTGAAATGCTAATTAGCTGCTAATGTGGCTATCTTAAATAACTACAAATGCCATGATGATCTGGGCGAGACTGCCGAATCGAGGCAAAGGTAAGAATCTCTGGATTACCTATCTAATGTTAGTTAAATGTAGTAATTAATAATTCGGCTACGTTTCTTTAAATTGACAATTCTGTGAACTGTCTTGTGCAAGTTTTAAATTGACCTGTTAGCAAAGGTGTCAGCTAGAGATGACGTGTAGGACCTTTCGGGGATTTGTAGTTTTGCATGTCTACTTTGCTGCTAATTAGCATTTTTTAATATGAGAGTAAATAGAGCTAGAAATACACTACCGTTCAATAGTTTGGGGTCACTTAGAAATGTCCTTGTTTTCCATGAAAACATGCATGAAATGAGTTGCACAATGAATAGGAAATATAGTCAAGACATTGACCATGGTTATAAATAATTATTTTTAATTGAAATAATAATTGCATCCTTCAAACTTTGCTTTCATCAAAGAATCCTACATTTGCATCAATTACAGCCTTGCAAAATTTGCCATTCTAGTTGTCAAGTTGTTGAGGTAATCTGAAGAGATTTCACCCCATGCTTCCTGAAGCACCTCCCACAAATTGGATTGGCTTGATGGGCACTTCTTACATATCACACGGTCAAGCTGCTCCCACAACAGCTCAATAGGGTTGGGATCTGGTGACTGTGCTGGCCGCTCCATTATAGACAGAATACCAGCTGACTGCTTCCTCCCTAAATAGTTCTAGCATAGTTTGGAGCTGTGCTTTGGGTCATTGTCCTGTTGTAGGAGGAAATTGACTACAATTAAGCGCCGTCCACAGGGTATGGCATGGCGTTGCTAAATGGAGTGATAACCCTCCTTCAAGATCCCTTTTACCTTGTACAAATCTCCCACTTTACCATCACCAAAGCACCCCCAGACCATCACATTGCCTCAACCATGCTTGACAGATGGCGTCAAGCATTCCTCCAGCATCTTTTCATTTTTTCTGCATCTCACGAATGTTCTTTGATCCGAACACCTCAAACTTAGATTTGTCTGTCCATAACACTTTTTTCCAATCTTCCTCTGCCCAGTGTCTGTGTTCTTTTGCCCATCTTAATCTTTTCTTTTTATTGGCCAGTCTGAGATATGGCTTTTCCTTTGCAACTCTGCCTAGAAGACCAGCATCCCTGAGTCGCCTCTTCACTGTTGACGTTGAGACTGGTGTTTTGCGGATACTATTTAATGAAGCTGCCAGTTGAGGACTTGTGAGGTGTCTGTTATTTTAAACTAGACAGTCTAATGTACTCTAATGGACACCTCTTGCGCAGTTGTGCACCAGGGCCTCGCCTCCCACTCCTCTTTCTATTCTGGTTCTAGCCAAATTGTTCTGTGAAGGGAGTAATACACAGCGTTGTATGAGATCTTCAGTTTCTTGGCAATTTCTTGCATGGAATAGCCTTCATTTCTCAGAACAAGAATAGACTGACGAGTTTCAGAAGAAAGTTCTTTGTTTCTGGCCATTTTGAGCCTGTAATCGAACCCACAAATGCTGATGCTCCAGATACTCAACTAGTCTAAAGAAGGCCAGTTTTATTGCTTCTTTAATCAGAACAACAGTTTTCAGCTGTGCTAACATAATTGCAAAAGGGTTTTCTAATGATCAATTAGCCTTTTTAAAATAACTAACTTGGATTAGCTAACACAACGTGCCATTGGAACACAGGAGTGATGGTTGCTGATAATGGGCCTCTGTACGCCTATGTAGATATTCCATAAAAAAATCTGCCGTTTCAAGCTACAATAGTCATTTACAACATTAACAATGTCTACATTGTATTTCTGATCAATTTGATGTTATTTTAATGGACAATTTTCAAAAACAAGGACATTTCTAAGTGACCCCAAACTTTTGAACGATAGTGTATATATTGATAAAAGTCACCTTGTCCAAGAGAGATTTACATGGTTATCAAAACATCACGCCGGGGTAAGCCTCCACGAAACACAGCCCTTATTTTAAGTGTTTCTAAAATCCCTTATGGGAAAAATGAATGGTAGAAAACGATTCGAACCATTTCCATGCTTGACCGCTAGGTTTTATGGGTATTATTACACCTCCACTGTGGGGCTCTATGGATAAGCTTGAACACAAACATTTAAAGAAGCTCTCTTTCTCACCTAGGCAAGACGTGTCACAACAGGAAACTACAATGATCTTAATCTGTTCATAAAATAATGTTGTTTAAAAATACAGATTCATGACCTTGTGTTTAAGTTTCCTAGAACACAGGTAATTTACGTTTATTGGCTTGTTTACTGCTTTGGAGGTTAGACTAGGCTATGATTTCCTGTCTCTAGGACAGATGGCTTTGATTGTCCCAGTTAATTATTAACTTTTTTGTTTTTACAGTAAGAGCTGTTTTCTTCTAAATTGTACATTTCTATGTGCAAAGGGACATACCCTTCTGGTTTCTGTGGTTTATAGTTTTGTCATGGTGTTGTTGGAGCACTGTCTTCTGTGGCAGGTGTCTGGAGTGGAAAGTACCCTACACCAGGGATTATCAACTAGATTCAGTCACAGGCTGTTTTTTTTCTTTTTTCTTGAGTGGATGGTCAGGGGGGCAGAAAATAATAACAAATTATTTGTGCACCAGATTCTACTCTGCTGAAATAGTATGTGCATTACACTATTTGCATTCTAAAGGTATAATTCACAGGTAAGACCAATTTCACTATGTATTATTAAGTTTGACATAAACATGATTTTTTAAAATATTTTTGCATCTTTGAATAACTTTTAATGGAAGTTTTATGTTTCTTGTTTAGAAATTGTGGGCTCTATTTTCGGCTTGCGCTAAGGAGTTGCAAGTGTCGAAAGCATGTTAGACAGTGTTCGTTTGCAATTTCGTCATGTAAAAACTGGCGCACAATTGATTTATTTATCCAGTCAGTCAATAAGTAATATAATAATACTCGTAGGAAAGGTTTTTATCTTTGGCTCACAATCTGTAGATACTATACGATTAGAAAGGTTCAAAATGTATGTAAAACATCACAGCACAATTGAAAAATATATAGCACTTGGAAACCAAACGAGAGTGGTTTATGGTGATAGGTGGGATGGGCAGAGCGTGGCAGGGGGGTGGGATTAAAGAGTTTATTTTTAGTCATTATTATTATGTGATCATTTGTAGACTAAAAATGTACCGCAAGAAGCCCAAACATTGAAATTATTATGTTTTATTCAAATATACAGTACCAGTCAAAAGTTTGGTCACACCTACTCATTCAAGGTTTTGTCTTTATTTGTACTATTTTCTACATTGTAGAATAATAGTGAAGACATCAAAACTATGAAATAACACATAAGGGATCATGTAGTAACAAAAAAGTGTTAAACAAATATAATATTTGAGATTCTTCAAAGTAGCCAGCCTTTGCCTTGATGACAGCTTTGGACACGCTTTACGTTCTCTCAACCAGCTTCACCTGGAATACTTTTCCAACAATCTTGAAGGAGTCCCCACATATCCTGAGCACTTGTTGGCTGCTTTTCATTCACTCTGTGGTCGAACTTGTCCCAAACCATCTCATTTTGGTTGAGGTCGGGTGATTGTGGAGGCCAAGTCATCTGATGCAACACTCCATCACTCTCCTTCTTGGTCAAATAGCCCTTACAAATCCTGGAGGTGTGTTGGGTCATTTTCCTGTTTAAAAACAAATGATAGTCCCACTAAGCGCAAACCAGATGGGATGGAATATCGCTGCAGAATGCTGTAGTAGCCATGCTGGTTAAGTGTGCCTTGAATTCTAGATAAATCAGTGACAGTGTCACCAGCAAAGCACCATCACACCACCTCCTCCATGCTCCACAGTGGAAACCACACATGCGAAGAACCTCCATTAACCTACTCTGCGTCTCACAAAGACACGGCAGTTGGAACCAAAAATCTCAAATTTGGACTCTTCTACCGGTCTAAATTCTACCGGTCTAATGTTCATTGCTTGTGTTTCTTGGCCCAAGAAAGTCTTCTTCTTATTGGTGTCCTCCAGTAGGGGTTTCTTTGCAGCAATTCGACCATGAAGGCCTAATTCACGCAGTCTCCTCTGAACAGTCGATGTTGAGATGTGTCTGTTACTTAAACTCTGAGAAGCATTTATTTGGCCTGCAATCTGAGGTGCAGTTAACTAATGAACTTAATGAACGTATCCTCTGCATCAGAGGTAACTCTGGGTCTTTCTTTCCTGTGGCGGTCCTCATGAGAGCCATTTTCATCATAGAGCTTGATGGTTTTTACACTTGAAAAAACTTTCAAAGTTCTTGAAATGTTCCGCATTGACTGACCTTCATGTCTTAAAGTAATGATGGACTGTAATTTCTCTTTGCTTATTTGAGCTGTTCTTGGTCTTTTACCAAATAGGGCTATCTTCTGTATACCACCCCTACCTTGTCACAACACAACGGATTGGCTCAAATGCATTAAGAAGGAAATAAATTCCAGCAATTAACTTTAAAAAAGTTAATTGAAATGCATTCCAGGTGACTACCTTGTGAAGCTGGTTGAAAGAATGTCAAGAGTGTGCAAAGCTGTCATCAAGGTGGCTACTTTGAAAAATATAAATTATATGTATATTTTTTGTTGTTGAATTTTCCCCCTTTTTCTCCCAAATTTTGTGGTATCCAATTGTTAGTAGTTATTATCTTGTCTCATCGCTACAACTTCAGTACGGGCTCGGGAGAGACGAAGGTCGAGAGCCATGCGTCCTCCGAAACACAACACAACCCAACCAAGCCGCACTGCTTCTTAACACAGCACGCATCCAACCCGGATGCCAACCACAGGGGTCGCTAGTGCGCGATGAGACAAGGATATCCCTACCGGCCAAACCCTCCCTAACCCGGACGACGGTAGGCCAATTGTGCGTCGCCCCATGGACTTCCCGGTCGTGACAGAGCCTGGGCTCGAACCCAGAGTCTTATGGTGGCACAGTTAGCACTGCGATGCAGTGCCTTTAGACCACTGTGCCACCCGAGAGGCCTTATAAATTATATTTTGATTTGTTTAACACTTTTTTGGTTACTACATGATTCCATATGTGTTATTTCCACAAATAACACAAATAACCGGGCTCCCGAGTGGCACAGCGGTCTAAGGTACTGCATCTCAGTGCTTGAGGCGTCACTACAGACACCCTGGTTCTATTCCAGGCTGTATCACGGTGTAGGCCGTCATTGTAAACAAACATTTGTTCTTAACTGACTTGACTAGTTAAATAAAGATTACATTGTAAAACATTTAAATAAACATTTCATACTTGATGTCTTGACTATTCTACAATGTAGAAAATAGTATAAATAAAGAAACTCTTGAATTAGTAGGTGTGTCCAAACTTTTGGCTGGTAATGTATATTTCAATAAAACGTTATAATTTAAAACATTGCTTACATTTTGTATACGATCAAATATACAGTATCTCTATTATGGGTGGTAATACTTTGGAACAGATTTCCAAAATTAAAAATCACTTGGAGCTGATTTGCTGTAGTTATTAGTCTTTATGTCCAACAATTAAATACTTTTTTTTGGGGGGGGGGGGGGGGGGGGGGGGTGTTGCTCAGAACTTGGGGGGCAAATAAAATTAAATGCAGGCCAAATTTGGCCCGTGGGCCGCCAGTTGGGGAACCCTGCCCTACACAAAAAAACTGGATAGGTGCTGCTAGGGCTGGGCGCCATACTGCTTGTGTTTCTGTTGTTTTGATGGTTGCTTCTCTCAATGAACTCATTCACCAGTGTCTCTAAACCTTGTGTTTTCTGTTTCTGTAGCTTAAGTCAACGATCACTTAGCCTAATAAAAGTAATTAATGAAAGTAACTTGCTACCATATTTTCATGATTGTCCCAGGACAATATTCTATAAGATAAACAACAGCTATTAATGTTTTTAAAAATATATATATTTAACCTTTATTTAACTAGGCAAGACAGTTAAGAACAAATTCTTATTTAAAATGACGGCCTAGGAACAGATTTAAGCCTTGTTAAGGGGCAGAACGACAGATTTTTACCTTGTCAACTCGGGGATTCAATCTAGTAACCTTTCGGTTATTGGCCCAATGCTCTAACCACTAGGCTGTCTGCTGCCCCATGCTATGTTGTTGTCTTAGGTCTTTCTTTATGTAGTGTTGTGTTGTCTCTTGTCGTGATGTGTATTTTGTCCTATATTTTTATTTAATATATTTTTAATCCCAGCCCCCGTCCCCGCAGGAGGCCTTTTGGTAGGCCGTCATTGTGAATAAGAATTTGTTCTTAACTGATTTGCCTAGTTAAATAAAAAAGCATGGCAGCAACACATGACAACACAGCATGGTAGTAACACAACATGACAACAATGTGGTAGCAAAACAACATGGCAGCAGCACAAAACCGGGTACAAACATTCTTGGGCACAGACAACAGCACAAAGGGGAAGACGGTAGAGACAACAATAGATCACGCAAAGCAGCCACAACTGTCAGTAAGAGTGTCCATATTGAGTCTTTGAATTAAGAGATTGAGATAAATCTGTCCAGTTTGAGTGTTTGTTGCAGCTCGTTCCAGTTGCTAGCTGCAGCGAACTGAAAAGAGGAGCGACCCAGGGATGTGTGTGCTTTGGGGATCTTTGACAGAATGTGTTGTATGTGGAGGATGAGGGCTGCAGTAGATATCTCAGATATTAAAGACCCTTTCTCTCTTGGAGTCTTACTTGAATAATGAAATGGTAATTATAAGGCATTGGAACAGCACCTGTAGTCATGCGTGAAAAAAACCCATAAACAAGAACTCTCCCTGTGCGGAAGCAGCACGCTAGTTTATCAGCTGTGGGTTACTCGCTGTATGGTGGTTTTCTTTGTGTGTGTGTGTGTCTGTGTGTGAGAGAGGGGAGGGCAAGTGTGGTGTAGCTTTGTTGTTTTGTTATGTGACTGTTGTTTTTCTGTCTCTGTACATCCTTTAAGGTATGATGCCGTTCCTATTCTGTCCAGCATCATCCTGTATTCCTCCCCTCCACCTTCTATGGTAAGAATCACCTGGACTCCAGTTTGTTCCTCCACCTAGGAATGGAGGGCCCTCAAGCCTCCCCAACGCTTGGAAAGCAGCCAGAGGACTTCAAATTTGGTCGAATTCTAGGAGAAGGCTCCTATTCAACAGTAAGTCCTCATACATTTTCTATGGTGTTGTATTTTGTGTGTGGGGCTTACAGATAACAGTTGCAGTCATATATTAATTACTTTTATTTTCTATTGTTGGTAAAGGGTTGATGGATTGTTAGAAAAATATATTTGTTGATTGCAAACTTGTTTCAGGTTGTGCTGGCAAGAGAACAGGCCACAGGGAAGGAATATGCTAGTAAGACCCTACAAATTTGTTTTCTCTTGTTGCATGATGCTGATGATCATCAAGTGGCATTCAAATGACTGTCCTGGGTTCTGCTTATAACTTAAATGCATTTTTGCTGAACAATAATGCTCTTTGAAGTGAGGAAACTGGAATTTGATTCAGTCATAAACACAGAGTGAAGCATATCGGTTTGAATTGTGTTTCAGTGAAGATTCTGGAGAAGGTGCACATCCGGAAGGAGAACAAGGCACATTGCGTGACGCGAGAGAGGGATATCATGTCAAGCTTAGACCATCCATTTATCGTCAAGCTCTACTTCACATTTCAAGATGCGAAAAGGTTGTGTATCCTTTGAAATGATCAGAACATGGGCTACTTCAAGACTTTGACATAATATCTGGCCTCATCTATTTTGTGATCTTAGTACCATTATCCTTAACGGCCTCCTGTTAGATTTTGGCATAAGCTATGCAAGAAATGGGGAATTACTGAAATACATTCGCAAAATAGGCTCCTTCGATGAGACGTGCACTAGATTCTACTCTGCTGAAATAGTATGTGCATTACAGTATTTGCATTCTAAAGGCATAATTCACAGGTAAGACCAATTTCACTATGTATTATTAAGTTTGACAAACGTTCATTTATTTGATATTGTTGTATAATTTTTTTTAATGGAAGTTTTATAATGTTCCTTGATTAGAAATTGTGGGTTCTATTTTCGGCTGCCGCTAAGGAGGCGCAAGTGTCAAACGCCCGTTAGTTTGCAATGTCGTCATGTAAAAACTGGCACACTGGCATTTTCTAGACCTAATGCCAGGTTCGGCAATTTACCTGACTAACATCAGCTCGCTTGCGCTGAGTAAACATTCAAGTGTTTTGCCCTCTGCTTTTTCATTATTCACAATACACATACTTGCATACTATATAAGCATTTACGAGAATCTGCCGAGCACATAGGTAACGATACAATCGACAGGAGCCTAGTATTTTGTATAGACGTGCAAATGCTATGGTAAAGACACTTGAGTTGAAAATATACTGCGCATCCTAAAACACACACACATATGCCTACCGGCGTACTTAATTTCACTTGTTCCAAGTATTGATCCCCAGCTCCAAAGAGTGCCTCTCATCTGGTTAACAAAGACGCACTCCTCCAAACATATTGAAATGATTCAGTCCTATAATGCAGTATCAATGGTAGGCCTAAGCTATATTTCGCTTATTGAGGACGTGCCTCACACATACAATACAATTTACAGGAGCCTAGTCATTTTTTTTTATTCAGGAAAAGTTTGACGCATAAAGACATAAGCTAGGCTCATTGAAACCAATTAAAACAATGTTGACTTCCAACACTCCAAACATAGGCTATTGAGCAGACTCGTTACTGTAGCCTATGCTATTTAATAAACTTTAGTATCAATCCAAAATGGACCAGGACGAAATAATATTCTGTGCCTCCAGCCGAATTGGAAGTGATGACAACACAGACTGTCAATAACCAACAGAACTTGAGACAAACGCATGCCGTATTAAGCCATGGAACGCATTGATTGGCCAGTGAGTGGCCAAGCCCTCGTCACACCTACAACTTGTTCATTCTTCAAAACCCAGCCCTTTTACGCCACTGCCAGCTATTGTAGTTATAATTCCGGCTGTGAAAATGGCAAAAATATTTCTAACACACCCCTGAACCTATTGCGCTATCGCCAGCGCTTGGATTTACCACTGCATTAGGTTTGTTAAAATGTCATGATATGAATTCTATTTGAAGGTTTTAAGTGCTGTGGCTTTTTCTTTACAGGGACCTCAAACCAGAGAATATTTTACTGAATGAGGACATGCACATTCAAATAACAGACTTTGGAACTGCAAAACAACTCTCATCAGATAGTACACAAAGTAATTTAACACATATTGCTTTGTCTTTGTGTAATTTTCCTCCAGTTTGTTGATAGACTAAGTACAGTACATGTTTGTTTACCCCTTATCGTATTGCGGTTAACTTATCTATCTATACCTCTCTAAAGGCTAACAAAATAGTTTTTGTTATTTATAGGAACATGCACAATGGTCTCTATGGGCTTCATAGATATGGAGGCAAATTATAGCAAATTGCTAGTTATACAGTGCTCAGAATATAATTTTAATAGGTCAATAGTGCCATTTTAAGCACAATTGAGTAAAGACATCTTCAGTGAAGGTACCAAATGTGTCATGTGAATAATTTGTCCATACTTATAGTTCATATGATTGTTTTCTTTTGCAGACAGAGCAAACTCCTTTGTTGGAACAGCTGAGTATGTTTCTCCAGAACTACTGACTCAGAAATCTGCCTGCAAAAGGTAGTTTCACTCGAATTCATTCAGTACCCTGATTTGAATCCAATATTCAAGTGATCTGTGTAGTTCTCTGTTACTGTATCACTTCTAGCCTCGCTTGCCATGCTTTATGCAGCCGGGAACAAGACTGGTGTATTTCTGGCCATGTTCACATCACTATTATAAAACCCAACACTGAAAGAAGTTACCCGAATCTGTCATGTTTTCTGGTGTCTTTTAGCTCTGACCTTTGGGGTTTAGGCTGTATCATCTACCAGTTGGTAGCAGGATTGCCGCCATTTAGAGCTGGGTAAGTTGCGTATCATACATTATTGTTTTCCTTTTATTCAGGTAAAATATTTGAGAAGTGTCATTGTCAGGGGCTTTGCAGAAGCGCACTTTGTGATTTGGTAAACAATGTAGTCTATTTGTTATCGCTGTCTAAAAACAGTGTGTGAAATAACAGGAAGTTATGGCTGTGGTGTTTATGACTTGTTTGTGTATTGAGTGCCTGGAGGCTTGAAGAAACCCCAGTCACTCTGTCACATGGCATCAGCTTCATGGTTCAACTACAAACCAACACATTTACCTCAAAGCCCTTTCAAAGGCAAGTACAGTGACAGTTGTGTATACTGTATGCGTCTTCCACTTCCAGGCAATCAAGCCCCAAAGAAGACATCAATATGACACAAGTTCTAACATGTGCCTTGCACTCTCATATGATCTTCTGTCTGTCCATGTGGTTGATGGTGTTATTTGCTCACCAGGAATGACTACCTGAAATTCCAGAAGATTATTAAACTGGAGTATGAATTTCCTGATAAATTCTTTCCTAATGCGAAGGATCTAGTGGAACAGCTGCTGGTGAGTCTAATCATATGAATTATTAAAATACATTCGAATGTTGTTCCTCAGTTCCATACTATGACCCAATGAGTGTCATTATTAACTAAGCATTGCTTTATTTTTGTGGTAGTGCTTGGATCCCTCCAACCGATTAGGTTGTGAGGAGATGGGTGGGTACAACCCTCTCAGAGCCCATTTTTTCTTTGAGTCCATCACATGGGAGAACCTTCACCTGCAGACACCCCCCAAACTCACCCCCTACCTGCCAGCCATGGCTGAGGATGATGAGGACTATTATGGAAATGTAGGTTTTCCCCTCTTCTGATTAATGGTTGACACAAACCCTTGTTGACATATTGTTTCCCCAATATGTCAAATTGGCGTGTCCTTGTTTTGTAATCTGTACTGAAAACACCCTGATCATGATGTGGTTCCATCTACAGTATGATGACCTCCTCAGCCAGTTCAGCAACATGCAGGTTGTCCAGTCCAGCACCTTTCAACCACTGTTTGTGGCCAACCCCAGTCCCATCCCCAACTCCAACCCCGCACAAAGGCCCAACAGCAACATCGAGCAGTACATTCATGACCTGGACAACAACTCCTTTGAGCTGGACCTGCAGTTTTCCACTGAGGTGAAGCAGCTACTGCTTGAGAAGCAGACAAGCAGAAACCCCTGGTAGGCCTGCAGCGATGTACTCGTGAGCAAAACATGTTTTTGTGGACAGAGTGTCAGAAGACTGATTAACTGTCAATATTATCTCACCATAATATTGACACATATTGTAGTTGATGATCTCATGCTCATCTGTTGGGATTCCTATGTTTACTTACAATATTTACACAATTCTATGTTTGATATCTTGTAAACATTAAGCACTTTACCTAAAGACAATACAACGCCAACAATAATATGATATACTGTGAACTGTATCAAGAAAGATTTGGGGAATTAACTTTTTTTTATGTATTTAAGGAATCAGTTTGTTGAGAATAATTTGATCCTCAAGATGGGACCAGTGGACAAAAGGAAGGTAAGGATTTATGTAATCCTAAATTACTGTGCAGTAATGTTCTATTTTTCAGTTTAAAGGGGAGGAGTGAATGTCTTGATACTGTACTCTTCCAACACCAAAGCAACATACTGCCCTCCTCTGGCAGTTGTTTGCAATTTCTGCCAGGAATCAATTTGGGACATCTTGAACCATTATTTCTTTACCTACAGGCAATGGATTTATTTTGTATATCTGAGAATCGCTCTCTGCTTTTACAGGGGCTGTTTGCACGTCGGCGCCAGCTATTGTTGACCGAGGGACCACACCTTTACTATGTGGACCCAGTTAACAAGGTTTTGAAAGGAGAGATCCCCTGGTCCCCCGCACTGCGCCCAGAGGCCAAGAACTTCAAGACCTTCTTTGTCCATACAGTAATGAATTAGTCTATTGCAATTAATAGCTCAACTTTAGCTGACAAAACTCACTTTATAAAACTATCAGTAACAGTGACCTATCCTCCTCTTTGCAGCCTAACAGAACATACTATCTGATGGACCCGTGCGGGAATGCTGACAAATGGTGCAACAAAATTCAAGAAGTGTGGCAAAAGATCTATAACACGCATTTTAACTCATGCATGTAGGTTGGGTACACTATCTTTTGAAGACAGGTCTTACCCTGTAATGACAGGAGACAGAGAACGAAGGTGTTAATTCATAAATGACGGAAAACACCTAGCTGTAATGTAGCTTACAAGTCGGTTTCCCTATTACTCCACACATTTGATTTGTTGTAGGGCAGCAGGTTCAGGGCATGTTCCATTGTAATGCAGAATTTGATACATTCAGCTGGATCTAAAGCCATTCTGGTATAGAAAGGACCTATTATTCAAGGAAGTAGAATGGCTATTGCAACTATTCTAACTGATGATTTGTTAGGCTTGGATGGCCTCATGTCTGACATGGTGGCCTTGGTACTCTTAAACTATTTGTCTTCTATAGCAGAGAATAAACTTTGGTCAAACCACATGGGCTGGTGTTGCTTTAAAAAATAGGAGTTGACTTGGATGTTGGTTGAACAGTTCATCAAAATTGCAAAGGAGAATGTTGTAGCCTGTTTTTGACTGTTCTCATTTCTGGGAGAAGTTGATTGTAAATGTTAGACAGATATTTTGTTTGTTTTTTTCTACTGACCATTGCTGTGATTTACAAAATGGGATGCAAGTAAAGTGTAAGATGTATATTTTGTATTTGTTTTAGGCTTCTATCCTTTGCTGATTAATCCTCGTGTTATCCAAACAGTTCAAATGTGGTAATCATTTGGATAATGTCCCGGGTCCATGTTTACATCATTTAAATGTAAATCAATTGAATGTAAATAGTTGATAATGGTAAATTATGATATTTTGCTACTTTTCGTTGTAATCTATATTTTATTTATGGATGGTGACATGGTTATGTTTTACATAAATATATGTGGGCCTGGCCTATTTTGTTGTGTGCAAGTTTCAAATGGTTAATTGGAAGAATGCAGCATATATATAAGGTGGCTTGGTAATAAAAGCATGTGGGATTTTGGCAAACGTCCTGTATTTATTTATACTTAGTTTGGGTGAAGGCTCAGTATGATTATTTGGGGACCAAACCTTTTTTGAAGTCTTGAAGCTCCAACTGCAAAAATGATTCTTATGAGAAGGATGCAGGGAGTGGGGGGAGGGGTCATCACTAGCTTCAGTAGCTACAAAGTTATAAACCCCGCCCATTTCTACAATTTATTATCTTAAAATTTTATTTTAAAGTTAAGCTTAGCTTTAAAAACACTGCTATACTTATGTCTGACCCTAACCTTAAATTAAGACCAAAAAATAAAATATTTGTAGCCAATTTTGACTGTGGAATTTGACGGATGTATAATACAAACTGGAAACCGGTGGGTGGGGGTTGTCAAACTTGGGTTACCGTACTTCATGACTATGCCTTGCCCAGTTTCCCGGCCCGCTTCAACTCAGTTCCTGTAACTTTAGCTAGCGACGCATCCAGGTTCAAGGAGCTGGGATGGCGGAGAAGAGCCCCGACTCCAGCGGCTCAGTTGACCAGTGTCCCGCCCTGTCTCCGGAACAGAGAATGCAGTCACCTGGGATCGGGGCATCCAAATGGGTCCGTCTGAATGTCGGTGGGACATACTTTCTCACAACGAGACAAACGTTATGCCGAGACTCAAAATCCTTCCTGTACCGTCTGTGCCAGGCCGACCCCGACCTCGACTCTGACAAGGTACGGATATCTGTCTAGCTAGCTAACGTTACTAGCTAGTTGGCTAATGTTAACTAGCTAACCGTTGTCTGTTTTACACATCATGTGAATGTTCTAACGTTAACTTACGTTACCTAGCGAGCATATCCAGACCGATTTACTAACTAGTTAGCTAAATATTTTCGTTGTTTAGCCAGGAAGTAAGCCAAGCGGATAGCTAACTTAGATGGTCAACGTTAGCTACTAATGTCGTTAGTACAGGCTAGCTAGTTCAGCTGGCCAACGTTAACTCCCAAAGAACTTGACTAACTAGCTAAAATACGTTAGTTTATTTTCCTGTTTTTAATCTGGATAACCCTCCTGACTACAGATCTACAGTAGCTAACTAACAAATAGTAATTTGGAATACAGCACGTTTCTACTTGTACTAAGATAACATTCGTGTATATAGTACATATACACGAATGTTATCTTAGTACGAGTAGAAACGTGCTGTATTCCAAATTACTATTTGTTAGTTAGCTACTGTAGATCTGTAGTCAGGAGGGTTATCCAGCTCGCTAACAGGCAAGTTAGTTATCCAGCCAACCACAAACTGTTACTGTAGCCATCTAGCTGGTGAATATCAGAATAACGCCTACACGCAAATGGACCATAGAATACATTGTTGACAAAACCAATGAATTGTGTGTATAAATGTTTTGTGTGTCAATAATTGGGCTTATAATTTACAATTGTGCAAATGAGCCCCCCCCTGGAAAAGGAGCGTTGTCCCTGTAAAAGAAAGTATGATAATCCACATGTTGAAAGTGTTTACCATCCTGATTTCCAACCCTCAAAGGTCACCATGCATCATTTAACAGGAGGATGACATTTAAAAGCTGGCAAAAGACCTTACAAGACAAGTTGGCTCGGTCATACAGGTGCATTTGCAATGAGTCTTGGGCTCTGAAAGATTCACAGTATCCCAGCAGAATAGTTTCATCCCATAGTTATCTAGGATATTTACGAAACTATGCTGATTAGCATTCCTCATTTGAATTTGAGGTGAAAGTCTCCAATGTCTGTAATCTTCATGTGTCCAGTGTAATGTGGTAAGGAGATGTATCTCTGCCCTCTGTATTGATTCTTGCTAATGATGGCGTGTGTGTGAAGGCTGGAGCAAGGCCGCTGTGGTGATTCTTCAGGGATAATGAGACCTGCTAAATGTCAGTTACCCCATGTTGGCGCTGCTCCAAGCTCTGAACACAGAGCTGTTGTATCCATGGATTGGCTATGGGCTTATTATGCGATTGCACAGTTCTGTTTCGATGTTTGTCACTGTACAAAAATCGTCAATGGTATCTCCCCTGATTTTGTTATTGATAATCTGCTTTTCTCATTGTTATCGACTTCTCTTTCTTCAGGATGAAACGGGTGCCTATTTGATAGACCGGGACCCAACGTACTTTGGTCCAGTGCTCAACTACCTGAGGCATGGAAAACTGGTGCTCAATAGAGGCCTTGCCGAGGAAGGTATGATGATAATGTCTTGGGGATATTCTAGGATGTGCTGAGACATGTCTGAAGAGTTGTGCCATTCTGTCATCTTTGTTGCCGTTTCTTTTTCGCTCCAACACGTCACACGCTAACAATCACACATGTTACATTTAAAACCACAGCAGTTTCATTAGCATACACAGTTGTTTACAATGATTGGGGTTTTAATAACTGGTTAAATACATTCTGTTCCCCTCAAGGTGTTCTGGAAGAGGCTGAATTCTACAATATCCCTTCTTTGATCAGGCTAATTAAAGACAAAATCAGGGAGAGGGACTGCAAAACAGTTCAGGTGTGTGGGCTTGACTAAAATTGCCATTGCTATCTGGGTGATTTCTTTCTTCCCTGAGACTGTCCTGTTGTAATCGCTAATACAGAGCTCTGGATATTAAAGGGGGCAGTGGGGTGGCCTTGGGGCCTCTAAGGCCCTTTAACTACTGGCCAGAGGCACATCCTTGGCAAGCTCCCTCCCTCCCAAGGATCACCTCTGTTTACATGGTCTATCACTGCAATGACTCTGGGCACAAGCTCCACTTAAGCTACTGGTATTTCCAGGTCTTGTTGATGTATTGGCATTAGTCCATAGTCTCCTGACCCTTGTCAGGTAGATGAGGTCAGGAATTGGCACATACTGGCTATGCTTTGCTCTGGGGGGGATGGGAGATTCATATGTAGCCTATTGAGAGCACTTGCTGCTCTGTTGCATGCAAATTAACATTGCCTCGTTTTCTCTCTACAGCTCCCTATAAAACATGTCTACAGAGTCTTGCAGTGCCAAGAAGAGGAGCTAACACAAATGGTTTCCACCATGTCAGATGGTTGGAAGTTTGAGCAGGTAATTATCTTGAAAGGAAGAGCTTGGGGAGTGTTCTGCTTCCTATTTTCAGAAATGTTCCTCTCAACTGCACTTTGACTTGTGTTGGTTGATTTACTGTCCACGGATGATGCTGAGTTCAGTGTTTAACATAAATACTATAATCGTCTTCATTTGTAGTCCCTGTGAAATACAACCTTGCAGCATAATTTGGTTACATAGCTGTTATTGTGGTACTGTATTTATTTTTGTGAAGGTCTGAATCGTCTGACCATCCGCGAAAGGCGCTGTGGTTGTCTGGTTCAAATAGGCACTGGTTTCTGTCAGAGGCCAGGTTGCAAGAGTTACATTTTGTCTGATGTTTATGGAACAGCAGATAAAGGGGTTGTTGCTGTTTCTGCTCATTCAAGAGGACACCCTGTACTAGGTGCATTTCTCTAGACTTGCAGGGTGTTATGAGTTCTCTCTGAGGGGAAGACCCTGAGTGGGCTCAGGCTGCTACTCACGTTTCCTTTTTTGGGAGCCAGCAATGTGACAGAATGTTAGGCATTCTGCTCGTGGCAGCTTTGTGAAAATGGGAACCTACTGTATAGTGTAGTCTGTTTATTTGAATTAGCTACCACTTTAATGACAGATTTCACCCTGTGGTCTAATCCAAGGGATACTAAACATTATTGAGCAATGTAACAGCTCAAAGTGCTCAGGTGTACGAGATAAGTCAGTGTTTGTTACTTTTGCATAAAAAAATTAAAAAAATAAGATCCTTAAGTAGAATAGAAATTGTCTACTGTAATCTGTTACATTGTTTTGACTGTGCCTGGCAAGCTGTTGGACATATTAGATTTCCCATGTGAGCATGCTTTCTGTAGTCCCCTAGAAACATTTCCCTTCTCATTGGTCCCCCCCCCCCCCTTTTTTTCTCCCTCAGTTGGTCAGTATTGGCTCCTCATATAACTATGGAAACGAAGACCAGGCAGAGTTCCTGTGTGTTGTCTCTAAGGAGCTACATAACCAATCATACGGCACAAGCAGTGAACCAAGTGAAAAGGCCAAGGTGAGTATCCCAGCACTGCAACAAAAATGTATTTCATCATCGTCCTGACCATTGTTACAACCATGTATTGTGAGTTACACCAAGTTTGGTATACATGTTGTCTCACATGGCTTTGTCTAATATAAATGCACGCATAATTTTTTTATTGGTCATGGATGCTGCAATTCCTTTCTCTGCATGCTGCATTTTCTGCAGAGGACAAGTACAAGGATTGTTAGAAACATTTAGCCAATGAATGTATCTACTTTTGAATGTAAGGGGACAATGGGTGAGATTTTGCTTAGACCCCTGCCATTGTGGCCTTAAACCTTTCTCCAAGAGCCCCTTCATCCCTATGAGCCCATTACCTAGAGAGCATCCCGCTGATCATTATCTAGACGAGAGTAATGCCTCGATAATGATTTAAACTACGTTAATATTTAATGACCTCCTGTCACTAGCTTCTGCAGTTCATGGAATTCTCCATAGCCTTAGTCTCCCCACTTTCCAGGCTCCTGGTAAAAAAAAAACGAACATTTTAGGCTTCTTCCTGCCTGTTAAATGCTAACTCATAGTACTTTTTGTCAAAGGTTTTCTGGAACATCTGTTGAAATAGGCCTTAACGTCTTATTTTGACTTCTTTTGCAGATTCTTCAAGAACAAGGCTCTCGAATGTGAAGAGACTGTTCAGTCCTTAGGATTGCGTCCTACTATGATGTCCAGATATAAAGACACAAACTACATCACATTCTGAGGAGCGTTATGGCACGCTGAAGAAGCTGGCTAACTGCAGTCTACACATTTTTCTTTTCAGACATCAAATCAAAATGTGCAAAACGATAGCATTACTCAGTTTTTGGGCATACATAGTAAAACAGGACTGTAGATTTTCACACAGAGAGAAGGGCCTTATCACTTATCATATTGTCCACAGCATTTATACTTGGTCCATCATTTACTCAGGGTCTCTAATAGTGTTTTGGAAGATGCATTAGGTGTGCACTGTCTGGTGGGACATTATTTCAAACATCTGTGCGTACTACATTATGCCAGTCCTTCATATACAAAAATCAAACCTCTGAGAAATTAATTGGAAAGCATGTTTTCAAAGTTAAATATTTAAAACTATTTATATGGAGTTGTATAGATTCATACTGTCTTGTTAGAGGCGAAGGCTGTATTGAAAGTTTATTTATTTTTTTACATATCTTTAAACCGATTATTTATGTCCCTTTCCAAATATCCCTTCAACCTGCACATTATCAGTTTTTTTGGAAGGAGGACATTCTTAGAACTATTTCTACCAGGGTTCTTGTATGATAATGAGGTTGAAGTGATGTTAGATGTTAAAGGACTAAAACTTGTCTTCCATCCCCAGACTCTGGTGTGTTTTAGTTGGGTTACCTGTTAGGCAGCCACTGTGGAACTGGAACACATTGTTATATTTTAGAGGACATTATACCTAGAGCCACTTGATAGGCACATTTTTTCACATTGACATGTGACTTATCGGCTGGTGTTGCGAAGGGCCTGTTTTCCATTTTACGTGAGAAAGAAAAGCATTTTTGTCTCTTGCATGAATTAGTGCATATCTGCTTGTTTGTGTGTGTGTGTGTGTGTATACACAATCCTTACGCTTCTGCGGTTTGACTATATTGAGCTTTCACAGGGCTGTATACCAAGCAAAATTACACCAAACTGGCAGTTTTCAATCATACAAATCTTAAGCTAAGATGCTTTGGTCATGTGTTGATGAAAAGATTGGATAATATAATCTGTAGTCATTACCATGGTTCAATTTGTAGATGGTTGAGCTACTTATTGAATACATTAACATTGTCAGTATATGAAAACCATTTATTTTGGGAAAATGTTGCCTTTGTTCAATGACCAAATCAACGTCTGAATTTCAACTTTAATCTGAATTTCTTTTGTCAGGGATAAAAAATGTCGGTAGTCTACATGCATATCTATGAGGAGTTGTACGTAGAGAAAGTATAATAATATTCAGATGTGTTATCAGTGTATGCTTTTTCTTCCTAACACACACACACACAGGGCTTTAACTAGTGGAATATAAGCTATAATCTCTGTAAAGGTTAATTGGACCCCTCCTGTTGCCTGATCAAGGTAAAGTTTACATGTCTAGTGTTTTATAATCCGGATCTTACTTACCTTGCCATTTTGACACAATGCTCTAATTTGGCTGGTTTAAACATCTGTATATTACTGTGTTTACATATCCCAGATACCCAGGTAGTTGCTGTCAGCCATTTATCTAGTACGCAGACGGACATTTTTTCTTGGTCACTGAGTTGTCTTGTGGTGATAAGTGCCTCTGATGCTTCACAGTGCATGTGAAATCTTGCAGTGATGCCCATAACCACAAGGGCTCACTGTTTGTGTCCACCCTGCAGTGACCGTGAAGACATTCTGAACAGTGTGGGCCATGTGTGTCTAGTGTGGTGTCCTTTGACTGCAGATTCTTAAACACAGAAGGGGGTGTCAGCCATTGCATGCATGGCCTGATGCACCTTCCACCATGCCCTCAGCTCTGTAGGACACCACTTCACTCCACTGTGACACTTCAGCTCCTGTTTGACTGTTATTTTCTAGAATGCTTATCAAGACACACATGTGATCCCTCTGAGGCCGCTATGTGTTTCTAAAGGGACATTGTTCCAGTTTCCCGTTAAATGTATTTTAAAAATGAACAGAGGCAGACAATTGTTATTTACTCCATTTGATCACTGTTGTTCAAATATATTAGTATCAAATGTTTTATATTTTTTATTCTTACTGTGTGTGTGTATATATATATATATATATATATATATATATATATATATATATAGCATGTTTTGACTGGGGATAATGGAAATGATGGTGATGCTAGATCTGGTGGATTTAATCAATAAATGGTAATGAAGTCAACTCTTGTATTGTATTTGAACAAACTTGCAGAGCCATAGAGAAATAACCACATGGCTCTGTCATCAATATGTTAGATGTACTGTATAGAGCAAGGGTGCACTTGAAAGGAAATATGGTAATAACTAAACATCTTTAGACACTGGTAGGCCATCATTGTAAATAAGAATGTGTTCTTAACTGACTTACCTAGTTAGATAAATATCAAATGACAGACTCAAGTTTGGTCCATCACAGAGTTAAAATCATATTGAGCTACTGTACAGTATGAAGATGGGCAGAAACAGCTACTCAGAGCCCCAAAGTGGAGGTGTCATAATACCTATAAAACCTAGCGGTTAAACCGATAAAAGGTTCCAATCGTTTTTTCCAGTATTCATTTTCCTATAGGAAAATTTAGAATCAAATCAAATGTTATTTGTCACATACACATGGTTAGCAGATGTTAATGCGAGTGTAGCGAAATGCTTGTGCTTCTAGTTCCGACAATGCAGTAATAACCAACAAGTAATCTAACTAACAATTCCAAAACTACTGTCTTATACACAGTGTAAGGGGATAAATAATATGTACATAAGGATATATGAATGAGTGATGGTACAGAGCAGCATAGGCAGGATACAGTAGATGGTATCGAGTACAGTATATACATGAGGTGAGTATGTAAACAAAGTGGCATCGTTAAAGTGGCTAGTGATACATGTATTACATAAGGATGCAGTCGATGATATAGAGTACAGTATATACGTATGCATATGAGATGAATAATGTAGGGTAAGTAACATTATATAAGGTAGCATTAAAGTGTTAGTTTAAAGTGGCTAGTGATATATTTACATCATTTCCCATCAATTCCCATTATTAAAGTGGCTGGAGTTGAGTCAGTGTCAGTGTCAGTGTGTTGGCAGCAGCCACTCAATGTTAGTGGTGGCTGTTTAACAGTCTGATGGCCTTGAGATAGAAGCTGTTTTTCAGTCTCTCGGTCCCAGCTTTGATGCACCTGTACTGACCTCGCCTTCTGGATGATAGCGGGGTGAACAGGCAGTGGCTCGGGTGGTTGTTGTCCTTGATGATCTTTATGGCCTTCCTGTAACATCGGTTGGTGTAGGTGTCCTGGAGGGCAGGTAGTTTGCCCCCGGTGATGCGTTGTGCAGACCTCACTACCCTCTGGAGAGCCTTACGGTTGTGGGCGGAGCAGTTGCCGTACCAGGCGGTGATACAGCCCGCCAGGATGCTCTCGATTGTGCATCTGTAGAAGTTTGTGAGTGCTTTTGGCGACAAACCAAATTTCTTCAGCCTCCTGAGGTTGAAGAGGCGCTGCTGCGCCTTCTTCACGATGCTGTCTGTGTGAGTGGACCAATTCAGTTTGTCTGTGATGTGTATGCCGAGGAACTTAACTTGCTACCCTCTCCACTACTGTTCCATCGATGTGGATAGGGGGGTGTTCCCTCTGCTGTTTCCTGAAGTCCACAATCATCTCCTTAGTTTTGTTGACGTTGAGTGTGAGGTTATTTTCCTGACACCACACTCCGAGGGCCCTCACCTCCTCCCTGTAGGCCGTCTCGTCGTTGTTGGTAATCAAGCCTACCACTGTTGTGTCGTCCGCAAACTTGATGATTGAGTTGGAGGCGTGCGTGGCCACGCAGTCGTGGGTGAACAGGGAGTACAGGAGAGGGCTCAGAACGCACCCTTGTGGGGCCCCAGTGTTGAGGATCAGCGGGGTGGAGATGTTGTTGCCTACCCTCACCACCTGGGAGCGGCCCGTCAGGAAGTCCAGTACCCAGTTGCACAGGGCGGGGTCGAGACCCAGGGTCTCGAGCTTGATGACGAGCTTGGAGGGTACTATGGTGTTGAATGCCGAGCTGTAGTCGATGAACAGCATTCTCACATAGGTATTCCTCTTGTCCAGATGGGTTAGGGCAGTGTGCAGTGTGGTTGAGATTGCATCATCTGTGGACCTATTTGGGCGGTAAGCAAATTGGAGTGGGTCTAGGGTGTCAGGTAGGGTGGAGGTGATATGGTCCTTGACTAGTCTCTCAAAGCACTTCATGATGACGGAAGTGAGTGCTACGGGGCGGTAGTCGTTTAGCTCAGTTACCTTAGCTTTCTTGGGAACAGGAACAATGGTGGCCCTCTTGAAGCATGTGGGAACAGCAGACTGGTATAGGGATTGATTGAATATGTCCGTAAACACACCGGCCAGCTGGTCTGCGCATGCTCTGAGTGCGCGGCTGGGAATGCCGTCTGGGCCTGCAGCCTTGCGAGGGTTAACACGTTTAAATGTCTTACTCACCTCGGCTGCAGTGAAGGAGAATCTGCATGTTTTCGTTGCAGGCCGTGTCAGTGGCACTGTATTGTCCTCAAAGCGGGCAAAAAAGTTATTTAGTCTGCCTGAGAGCAGGACATCCTGGTCCGTGACTGGGCTGGATTTCTTCTTGTAGTCCGTGATTGACTGTAGACCCTGCCACATGCCTCTTGTGTCTGAGCCGTTGAATTGAGATTCTACTTTGTCTCTGTACTGACGCTTAGCTTGTTTGATAGCCTTGCGGAGGGAATAGCTGCACTGTTTGTATTCGGTCATGTTACCAGTCACCTTGCCCTGATTAAAAGCAGTGGTTCGCACTTTCAGTTTCACGCGAATGCTGCCATCAATCCACGGTTTCTGGTTAGGGAATGTTTCCCCAAAACAAGGGCTGTGTTTTGAAAAGGCTTACCCTGGTGTGACGTTCTGATAACAATGTAAATCTCTCAGATAAGGTGACTTTCATCAATATATTCAGCATTATTTTCTCTCAGATCTGGAAGAAAAATGCTAATTAGCATTAAAGTAGACATCATGCAAGACTACAAATCCCAGCAAGCTCCTGCACGTCATCACTGGCTAACAGGTATTGTGTCTATTTGCACAAGACCGTTCACATAATTGTCCATTTAAAGAAATGTTGCCAATTTAATCATTACTAGATTTAGCTAACATTAGATAGTTAATCCAGAGATTCTTAACTTTGCTTCGATTCGGCAGTCTCGTCATGGCATTTGCAGTTCTTTATGACAGCCACATTAGTTACCGTTTCATTTTGGGGGGGTTGATAAAAGTAACCTTGTCCTAGAGAGATTTACACTGTTATCAAAATGGCATGCCAGGGTAAGCCTACATGAAACACAGCCCTTAGTTTAAGTGAGGTTGGAGTAAAAACATGTTCCACTACTTAAGTCATTGGCTCGAATTTAGGTTGTACATTTTCTCGAAATCTGAAGGCACACCTAAGGAAGAATGTTTCATTTTTCTCATTGACTTCTCAAACCCCAAACTCCGGCCTGGTCTGCTTGGTCAGTTTTGTAATCCTTCCCGGAAGTCTCGCGACGTTGCGCCTCTGGGTTTAGAAACTTTATGGCACAACATTGTTGAACGTTCAGATAGAAACACATCGAGGAACTTTGGTCAATCAATCTAACACTAAAGTTTCAGTAGCCTACGATGCACCAAAGATGTTCTAGTTCCGTTCTGGTTTCACCATCCTAAACACGACCCAGGTTTTGTGAACAAACCTCGTTTGTGAAGGGATCATCTGTATGTGTTAGAAACGAAGTAGTGTGATTATTGTCATTATAATGTTTAGCAGCTACTACAACGCGTATTAATGCATCACTATCTATTTCCACACAGAATGCTATATTTAAGTAGGAAAATACTCTCGAGTGATTCCCCAAAAAATTGTCATAAACTAAGATTTTGCACAGTCCTAGCCAGAAGATTCCAACCCTACTATTACACTTTTTGTTTTACAGTGAGCTGCACTGGGGATAGAAAGCTATCATGGTTAAAATAAGACAACTGAGCCAGAGTAAGATATGGGTCAGAAAACGTACTTCAATGCAGGCATGGGGTATAGAGAGAAATAGTAATGGTGTCTTTTTGTAGGCATGAACTCCGCCGTGGTCCGTTGGACAAAGCCAATAAGGAATATAAATGGCGTTTTTTGTGGGGGTTTTGGATGAACGGCAAAAATAAGGTCTGTGGTAAACACAGGCTTAGGAGAACTTATATATTTTGTTCTATGAGATAATCTTCATAAGCTAATGTCACATTTTGTAAATGTTTAAGAATTTATGTTTTAAGAAAGCACAAAGGCTTCATAATTCATAAAAGTCATGTTAACGGACTGCTATTATCGTATAGAACCAAATGTATCAGATCTCCTAAGCCAGTGTTCACCTCAGACCTTCTTTTCTGCATTTATTCAAAGACCCTAAACTTTCTCTACTCATTTTTGAGTGGCGTAGTTGCATCTCAGTGCAAGAGGCGTACCTGGTTCAAATCCAGGCTGCATCACATCCGGCCGTGATTGGGAGTCCAATAAGGCAGTGCACAATTGGCCCAGCGTCATCCGGGTTTGGTCAGGGTAGACCGTCATTGTATCTAATTTCTGGGTTTTAGGACTACAAGCTGGTGAGCTCTACTAGCACAAAACTCCAAATGTTACTTTTATCCAAACTGATACATCGAGAAGATGGAAATACTGTTTTTTTTGCTGTTGAAAAACTGCCTTTTTTTTGTCCCCCATTTTGGGATGACTGTGTAATCAATTATTTTGTTGTTCAACACGACGTGCCATTCCATAATGGCTGCTGTAACTACTTCTAGTTATGAGGTCGAAAAAGGGCAGTTTTTTTAAAAAAAGTATATATTTTTTGAATTTAACCCAGTTTCGTGGTATCCAATTGTTTCGTAGCTACTATCTTGTCTCATAGCTATAACTCCCGGGAGAGACAAAGGTTGAAAGTCATGCGTCCTCCGATACACAACCCAACCAAGCCGCACTGCTTCTTAACACAGCACGCATCCAACCCGAATGTGTCAGAGGAAACACCATGCACCTGGCAACCTTGGTTGGCGCGCACTGCGCCTGGCCCGCCACAGGAGTCGCTGGTGCGCGATGAGAGGATATCCCTACCAGCCAACCCCACCCTAACCCAGACGACGCTAGGCCAATTGTGCTTCGACCCATGGACCTCCCGGTCGTGGCCGGTTACGACAGAGCCTGGGCGCGAACCCAGAGTCTCTGGTGGCACAGCTGGCGCTGCAGTACAGCGCCCTTAACCACCCGGGAGGCCAAAAACCAACAGTATTTTAATCTTCTGGTTGAATCAGTTTGGATGAAGGTCAGATCTTGGAATACAGTAACATATCCCATCCCTGTATTAAGGTATGTTTTCTGACCCATATCTTGAGCCAACTCTGCACTGTCTTAAATTAACTATGACGGCGTTCCGACCCCAGTGCAGCTCAGTGTAACAAGCATAATGGTAGGGTCGAAATCTTTTGGATACACTCAGTCCCTAACTTTGGGTGTACTGTCTCTTTAAATGCATAGCTGTCCAATGCTTTGCCTAAAAGTCATGATTAAAATCTCTAAATTATCATATAATTTGTACCAACATACACCGTACCTTAATTTTCTGCTAAATATAATATATCCATCGTATTAGTTGTGTCACCACATAGTTCACTCAATATTCAATGTTTCATGTTTTTGTCTTGTTTGTTCTTGTTAAATAGCTGACTCGAAATAATTTGGGATGGTAGCAAATTTGATTACAACCACTCTTAATAAGCAACACCTTGTAGAGAACTAATTGTCATATTAAGTAATTGGCGCTAATTGTTTTCAGGCACTAGCAAGTAATCAGGTCCTATTTAGCCTAGGCTAAATTTCACTTTTTTTTTTTCAGGAGGGAAACTTCACTAGCCTAGCTAGATTTGTCTCGAGTTAGATTTTAAAAATTGGGCTACCCGAGTGTTCTTTTAAAAATATAGTGATTTTTATCACACTGAAGGTAAGTCTTTGTCGCCTACTGAGAATGTTTTGTTTTTTATCCGTAGTCGGTGTAAGTTAGTTTTTTTTGGTTTGGGGTTTATGAAGCTAACGCCAGAAGGCTTGCTACCATTAGCTAGGCTAAAGTAGTTGGCTAGCTAACTACGCTATTCAGACGGAAGACTGAAACACCTGTATTTACGTCAATCTTAAACGTCCCATGTTTTATCTCGGCTGGATATGTGTATTTAAATTGGTAAGGCATCCTAAACTGGACTTCCATGTAGCTAACCTAGCCTCGAAATGTGACTACTGCGCACTCTGTTGCACACTTGTTTAGCGGCTTTTTGTGCCAGCATTGCGCAGAGTTGCATATTCGCGTTGGACAACAGAAAGACTGCAATTGTAACTACTGCTGTACAAGTTATCCAATCAATACATACTTTATGGGGCATGTGTGTGTCAACAAAAGCTGCTGTAGCGAACATGCTAGTTTGCTACAGTTGCAACCAGCGTTACCTGTTCCTTTGTACCATTCCGCTGAGTGATAACCTAAACATCCAACAGATATCTCGTTTGTGGGAATTGAATTCCTAAACCTCAAGGCCAACGTTTCTCCTGTCATTATATTTTAGGTCTCGCAATCTTGTAAGCATATTGATAGTGGCACATTTAAAAAATGTGTCGCGTTAGTCTGGTATGAAGCTTCAATACTATAGCCACAGATGGAACAACGAGACAGATATTACACTGAATTTGTAAATATGAAGCGTCGCTTGGCGTTTAACCTCTCTACCAAATATGGTAGTGAGAGGAAGCCCACTGGCGCGTAGTGGGAGAAGATGGAACGAAATCGATTGGACTATATTCTGCACATTTTCTCATCGATGAAACATTTGTTCTAAAGTCTTTCCCCAAAACTAGTCTGGTTTGAACAGTGGACTAAGATCAGTAGACTTTAGCCTTTGCCAAAGTTTATAAAATCGCAGTGTTTAGGAGTGCAATGTCGAATTGAGTTAGTGCGCACACGCATTTGAGTAGGCGTTCCCTAACGGAAGTATTCAGATGTATGCTAGAACTGGCCAATAGGATCTCGCTAGCTTGGCTCTGCCCACCTTGCTTGTTCTGCCCACTATGACTCATCTGTTCCCATTGGAATTGACAGTGTGGTCCATCTTGGTTTAGTTAAAATATTTGCAATAGCTTTTCTACACCAGGGCCCCCAGCTACCTACAATAACTAGGCTCCCCAGATAATGTAAAGTAAAATATTTTCACCAGATTATTCAGTTTATTTTGGTCTTTAATTTGTTTTATGCAGTCAATGCTTACATTACACTAAGAGAAAAAAGGGCTACAAGGTTTCTTCGGCTCTCCCCATAGGGGAACCCTTTGGGGTTCCAGGCTATTCCTGGATCCAAAATGGTTTCTGCATACGGTTTTCCTATGGGGACGTTTGAAGAACCTTGAGCCTACCTGAATGGAAGTTAGTTGTACCTTTTACTACACACACAAAAAAAGCAAACAAGCTGCATTACAATAATGTTGAAAACAATATGAAAGACTGAGTTCATATTGAACACATTTGGGCTAGGTGTTTGGTTGTGCCCCTTGGAACCTGTGGATGTGACCTAGTTGAAGTGGTTGCAGCATTGTGAACTTTCTGAGCACCACATTTGGCTGTGCTGTTATCCAGAGACTAGTAACATGAATTGATCAAATGCCAGAGAAATGAAAACCACCTGAACTGATCTGATGCCGAACTTGTGCATCACATATGCATTGTTTATTTCAATAGAGCTGTACACCACTGTTGATCTCTTGATTTTGATTTAGGGAGTCCTCACGTCATGTCTGGTATAGCCTTAAGTCGTCTTGCACAAGAAAGGAAGGCCTGGAGGAAAGACCATCCTTTTGTGAGTATCAAGGGACTTGGGTGGAAGCCATTTTCATGTCAACAGTGCCTTTTTCGTATAAGCCTAGCTGGTTCTTTAAGGGCATGTCATTTTGGAAGACCTGCTTGTGGAAATATGTTTCTGGATAGTCTATTCCACATAACATTTTACACTATGCCAAGCACAGCTGTACTGCCCTGGCCTGGTTGAATAAACTTTATTGATCCCAAGTGGGAAATTGGATTTGTCACCAGCATTACTCTTACAGGGGGACAATATAAACACAGGCATAGGCCTACATCTGAACAGGTACTGCATAACTGATGGCTGTTGGAACTAATAAAATAGCCTACATTACAGGTGACTGAGCCGTTAACAGGGCAGCGCTGCCAACTAAACACATTGAGTTATGCAGCCATAGAGGGTCGGGGGCTCAGGATTGATTCTGGGCAGGGCTGTAGTTGGCAATTTCATGGAGTTAGACATTTAACATGTTGAACAATATCTCTTCCCTCTCCCTAGGGGTTTGTTGCTGTGCCAACAAAAAACCCAGATGGAACAATGAACTTGATGAATTGGGAGTGTGCCATCCCTGGAAAGAAGGGGGTAAGAGTCTCATGAGTGAGAGCAGAACATTCTCTGTATATGTTTTGTAGGTACTAGAGGTCGACCAATTATGATTTTTCAACGCCGATACCGATTATTGGAGGACCAAAAAAAGCCGATGCCGAATTGTTTTTATTTGTAATGACAATTACAACAATACTGAATGAACACTTATTTTAACTTAATATAATACATCAATAAAATCAATTTAGCCTCAAATAATGGTTTAAATAATGCAAAAACAAAGTGTTGGAGAAAAAAGTAAAAGTGCAATGTGCCATGTAAACCTAACGTTTAAGTTCCTTGCTCAGAACATGAGAACATATGAAAGCTGGTGGTTCCTTTTAACATGAGTCTTCAATACTTCCAGGTAAGAAGTTTTAGGTTGTAGTTATTATAGGAATTCTAGTACTATTTCTCTCAATACCATTTGTATTTCATTAACCTTTGACTATTTGATGTTCTTATATGCACTTTAGTATTGCCAGTGTAACAGTATAGCTTCCGTCCCTCTCCTCGCTCCTACCTGGGCTCGAACCAGGAACACATTAACAGCCACCCTCGACGCAGCGTTACCCATGCAGAGCAAGGGGAACAACCACTCCAAGTCTCAGAGCGAGTGACGTTTGAAAAGCTATTAGCGCGCACCCCGCTAACTAGCTAGCATTTCACATCGGCTACACCAGCCTAATCTCAGGAGTTGATAGGCTTGAAGTCATAAACAGCGCAATGCTTGAAGCTAATGCTAAGAGCTGCTGGCAAAACGCACAAGTGCTGTTTGAATGAATGCTTACAAGCCTGCTGCTGCCTACCATCGCTCAGTCAGACTGCTCTATCAAATCATAGACCTAGTTACATCATAATAACACACAGAAATACAAGCCTTAGGTCATTAATTTGGTCGAATCCGGAAACTGTCTCGAAAGCAAATTAGGCGGCCCAAACTGTTGCATATACACTGACTCTGCGTGCAATGAACGCAAGAGAAGTGACACAATTTCACCTGGTTAATACTGCCTGCTAACCTGGATTTCTTTAAGCTAAATATGCAGGTTTCAAAATATATACTTCTGTGTATTGATTTTTAGAAAGGCATTGATGTTTATGGTTAGGTACACATTGGAGCAACGACAGTCTTTCTCACGAATACACACCGCATCGATTATATGCAACGCAGGACACTCTAGATAAACTAGTAATATCATCAACCATGTGTAGTTAACTAGTGATTATGATTGTTTTTATAGAAGTTTAATGCTAGCTAGCAACTTACCTTGGCTTACTGCATTCGCGTAACATGCAGGCTCCTTGTGGAGTGCAATGTAATCAGGTGGTTAGAGCGTTGGACTGGTTAACTGAGGTTGCAAGATTGAATCCCCGAGCTGACAAGGTAAAAATCTGTCGTTCTGCCAATGAACAAGGCAGTTAACCCACCGTTCCTAGGCTGTCACTGAAAATAAGAATGTGTTCTTCACTGACTTGCCTAGTTAAATTAAGGTGTAAAAGGGGAAAAACGGCCAAATCGGTGTCCAAAAATACCGTTTTCCGATTGTTATGAAAACTTAATCGGCCCTAATTTATCAGCCATTCCGATTAATCGGTCGACCTCTAGTAGGTATCACTATGTTCAGACTGGAGGAAGCAATCACTCCTTTGCAGCCTAATAAGTTGGCACTGTATGGACAGCAGATTTTGTTTTAATAGAACTAAGCAGGGTATTAATTGGTTGTAGGAAATATTAAATACACTGAGGTGCTGGTACTAACATCTGTATAGCTGCTGGATGACCAATGTTAATTGATTACCACAGTTGTGCGACATTCTCATTGCTTCACTATGAATAACTCCAGTTACTGAAGGAGTGTTGACCAAATTGCTATATTTCTCTCCACAGACCCCATGGGAGGGGGGCTTGTTTAAACTCCGAATGCTCTTCAAGGATGACTATCCTTCTTCACCTCCCAAGTGTATGTTTTCTCTTTTTAAAAGTCCAATGAAGCTGTTATCTGTATAATTTCTGGGTAACAGTTAAGTACCTTACTGTGGGTGAATGATGCGTCTTGCTGTAGAGATCCAGCATTTACAATATTACACTGATTAGCCAGATGGTGGCCCTGTAACAAGAAAATGCTAATTTTCAAAGGTCATGCTCCTCACCCCGTTTGACAAAGTCATGAAATTCGCCACATGGGTCCCTCATAAGGAACTAATTTGCCTCTGGGACCCATAAGTTCTGCCATTGAGAAATTTGTGATACACCTAAGGTGCTACTCTTATGGCACCGAATGACTGATCTACATGAAACTTGATATGGCATCTATGGCCAAAGGTCTCAACGCAATATTTTTCATACTAGTACCTAAAACATGGCCACTATTGATGGCTCCTGAGTGGTGCATCTAAGGCACTGCATCTCAGTGCAAGAGTCGTCACAAACAGTCCCTGGTTTGAATCCAGGCTGTATCACATCTGGCCGGGATTGGAGTCCCATAGGGCGCCGCACAATTGGCACAGCGTTGGCTGGGGTAGGCGGTCATCGTAAATAAATTCTCTTAACCTACTTGACTAGTTAAATAAAACAAAAATGACCAATGTTTACATGGATGTGGTCTGGCACATATGTCGGTCAAGTCAAGCATGTTCATAGTGTAACAAAATTTGGTAAGCACGTTGCAAACACTCAATACTTAACATATGCAAGCGCATTCATATTGACCACACGGTGGCTATATAACGCGCACATGTTTTTATTGCTGTCTGACTCAGTGATGAAATTTGGCACACATGCTCAGGGAAATGAGTCTAGCTAACCCACGCAATATCTGACACCACGGGCCCACGCCATATCTGACACCACGGGACCCATTTGACACAACTTGGAGTGATGCGTCTTAATAAATGGACCTGTCATTTACAAAATTAGTGATTGCCCCAAGGGGGTGCTGCATTAGTGGGTGATGACATGTTTACTCTTGCCTTGTTGGCCATTTTTAATTGAAAACAAACAAAAATAACTTCTATGAAGAGCAATTTCTCAAGAGAATTTTGCTAGGACTGGTGGTGTGAGTGGGTAGGGGGAAAACAGAACCAGCTGTTTGAACTCCTTATTGGTCTATTAACACATTTTACCAGGCAGGCTGAAACTACATCCCACTAAAACAGGCTGAAATTTCAGTCTCTTTTCAAACCGCTCTTATACTAAAAGGGCATTATCATAATGTTCAGTATTATTCCAACCTCTGTGTGGATAGAGGGAGATATCTATTGATGATCACAGTGTTTAATGAACTGCAAATAAGTGCCATCTGGAATTTTCTCCATATTGTGCGAATAATTATATTTTCTCCGCAGGCAAATTTGAGCCCCCTTTGTTCCATCCAAATGTATATCCCTCTGGTACAGTCTGTCTATCGATTTTAGAGGAGGACAAAGACTGGAGGCCAGCCATCACTATCAAACAAGTAAGAGCTTTCATCCAAGACCCCTTCTCTGGTTTTAGCTTTTTCTTTGCCTATAACCCTAGAATGGTAATATACACTCCCCTCTGTATGTATTTGGACAGTGAAGCTAATATTAAAAATGTGCCTGTATACTCCAGTATTTTGGATTTGGATCAAATGTTTCATATGATGCGACAGTACAGAATGTCACATTTTATTTGAGTATTTTCATACAGATCTGTTTTAAACGTTTAGAAATGAAAGCACTCTATCTAGTCCCCCCCCCTTTTCCAAAAATAGAGACAGAAATTTTAGAAGTATTAATAAATGCACAGTGAGTAACGTTAACTTGGCTATATACATTGGGTACCAGTAGAGCCGATGTGCAAGGGTACGAGGTAATTGCCGTAGATAGTGCATTCACCTGGACTTTGTCAATTTTGTTACGTTACAGCCTTATTCTAAAATGGATTTTTTAAAATCAGTAATTTAAACACAATACCAGGTTTTTAGAAATGTTTGCAAATTTGTACAAAAACGACCTTATTTACTTAAATATTCAGACCCTTTGCTATGAGACTTGAAGTTGGTCTCCGATGCATCCTGTTTCCTTGAGCTGTTTCCACAACATGGAGTCCACCTGTAATAAATGCAATTGATTGAACATGATTTGGAAATGCACAACTGTTTAAGGTCCCATGCTTGACAGTGCATGTCAGAGCAAAAACCAATCCATGAGGTCGTAGGAATTTACCTTAGCGCCGAGACAAGATTCTGGCACAGTTCTAGGGAAGGGTACCCAAAAATGTGTCGCATTGAAGGTTCCCAAGAACAGTGGCCTCCATCATTCTTAAATGGAAGAGGTGTTTGGAACCACGAAGACTTTTCTTAGACTTGGCCAAACTGCGCAATCGGGGGAGAAGGGTCTTTGTCAGGGTAGTGCCCAAAAACCTGATGGCCACTCTGACAGAGTTCCTCTGTGGAGATTGCTGTCCTTCTGGAAGGTTCTCCCATCTCTGCAGCACTCTACCAATCAGGCCTTTATGGTATAGTGGCCAGACGGAAGCCACTCGGTAAAAGGCACATGGCAGCCCGCTTGGAGTTTGCCAAAAGGCATCTAAAAAGACTCAGACCATGAGAAATAAGATTATCTGATGAAACCTGCCACCATCCCTACAGTGAAGCATTGTGGTGGTGGCAGCATCATGCTGTGGGGATGTTTTTCAGCGACAGGGTCTGGGAGACTAGTTAGGATCGAGGCAAAGATGAACAGCAAAAGTACAGAGCTCCTTGATGAAAACCTGCGCCAGAGTGCTCAGGACTTCAGACTGGAGCGAAGGTTCATTTTCCAACAGGACAATGATCCTAAGCACACAGCCAAGACGAGGCATGGGACAAGTCTCTGTCTTTGGGTGGCCCAGCCAGAGCCTGGACTTGAACCCGATCGAACATCTCTGGAGAGATGTGAAAATGGCTGTGCAGCGACACTCCCCATCCATCCTGACAGAGCATGAGGATCTGCAGAGAAGACTGAGAGAAACTCCCCAAATACAGGTGTGCCAAGCGTCATACCCAAGACTCGAGGCTGTAATCACTGCCAAAGGTGCTTCAACAGTTTCATAGCTTAAAATACATTTGCAAAATTTCTAAACCTGTTTTTGCTTTGTCATTAAACGGTATTGTGGGGGGGACTATTTGATGCATTTTAGATTTAAGGCTGTAAGATGTCCAGGAACTTGACGCTCTCAACCCGCTCCACTACAGACCCGTCGACGTGAATGGGGGAGTGCTAGGCCCTCATTTTCTGTAGTCCACGATAAGCTCCTTTGTCTTGTTAAGGGGGAGGTTGTTGTCCTGGCACCACACTGCCAGGTCTCTGAACTCCTTTTGGCCTGATCACAGACAACAATTTGCCATTTGTCAGCAAACCTAATGATGGATTAGAGTTGTGCGCTGAGGGGCCACTGTTTTGAAGGTCAGCGTGACTGTTTCCTACCCTCACCACTTAGGGGCGGCCTGTAAGGGAGTCCAGGATCCAGTTGCAGAGGGAGGTATTCAGTCCCAGGGAGATCGGTTAAGTGATGAGCTTGGAGGGCACTGGTGTTGTGACACCGCCCCAGACCATGACGGACCCTCCACCTCCAAGTCGATCTCGCGCCAGAGTACAGGCCTCAGTCCTTTGACGATAAACGCGAATCCGACCATCACCCCTGGTGAGACAAAACCGTGACTCGTCAGTGAAGAGCAATTTTTGCCAGTCCTCTCTGCTCCAGCGACGGTGGGTATGTGCCCATAGGTGACGTTGTTGCAGGTGATGTCTGGTGAGGACCTGCCTTACAACAGGCCTACAAGCCCTTAATCCATCCTCTCCCAGCCTATTGCAGACAGTCTGAACACTGATGGAAGGATTGTGCATTCCTGGTGTAACTCTGGCAGTTGTTGTTGCCATCCTGTAAATGTCCCGCAGGTGTGATGTACCAAGTGGTCTGCCACTGCGAGGACAATCAGCTGGCCGTCCTGACTTGCGTAGTGCTAATGTGTTAGCAGGCTGTTAGTGATAACAATAGCGGGCTAGTTGGCTTGCAAACTTGCAAGCTAATTTGTAGCAATACAGTCAGTGTTTGCTTGTTAGTTGGCAGAAAATGTAATTGAAACCAGTAGTCATGAGTGTAATCAATTGTGGCTTTGTAATGCATTTAGAATTCCGATCAGTTTTATGTAGTAACAATACAGAAGTGAGGGAATTTTGATGCATATTCTAATACAAATCCATAGGTTACATGTGGTTACGTTTATGCTACCTACCCATTTTAACCTGGTCTGGGTTTCAACTCTATGAAAATGCCCTTTGTTACAAATTTAACTAGAACAATGCACATCCACTGATGACAAACTTCTGGTAGCAGGCAGTTAGAAAATGAACACTGGTCTCAAGCTGACGTGCTAGTGAGTAGCCAGCTGATCTTTATTTCAAGTCTAGCCAACTTGTAACTATTTGGTTGCTAACAAGGCAGAACAGTTACATTTTTATGTATACACCTGTCTCCAACTGTTTGAACAGCCTGTTTAGATGTTGAAATCAAGTGGCCTACCTGGATAAGATGCTTATTTCTCATATAGATGTATTTTTAATGTTCATTGCACATTTATAAAAGACAAGACATCTAGCACAAGTCTGGCTAAAGTGCTGCTAGCGGGATGTGATGCTGCATGTGACAAACTGATTATTTAATTTTCCACAATCCTATTTGTTGATACTCCTGCTCTGTTCTACATTTTGGGAGTTGAGATACAAGGGTATGGTTACAAAGGATAAGTTCTCTATTACAGTAAAATGGTTTCGATGTATTTCGGGTTTCGATGTATTTCGGGGACCACATTATTTTATTGTGTTTTTTGGGACAAAATGCAAATAGGGAGTTCAAACTGCTTTTCAGAGATGAGGACCTTTTCTGTCTTGTGATTGGCGGGGGAGTGGTTTGTTGTCTGCAAGTGGGAAGGGGCACAGAAGGAGCGAATGAGACTAGATAGACCCTAAAGACAAACGCTCATAATGTATTCTTGAGATACATTTGGAACATTGTGCTGAAACATACATTTTATGTTGCCCAGCCCTAATGTACATCCCGGTCACTGTGGGGACGATGTCATTGCTGTACTTATTAATGAAGCCGGTGACCGATGTGGTAAACTACTCGATGCCATCGGATGAATCCCAGCACTTTATCAGTCTGAGCTGCAAAACAGCCTGGTAGCCTAGCATCTGCTTTATTGAACCACTTCTATATTGGGCATGTAACTGGTACTTCCTGAATATTTGCTTGTAAGCAGGAATCAGGAGGATAAAGTTATGGTCAGATTTGCCAAATGGAGGCCGAGGGAGAGCTTTGTATATGCTTATCCATGTAGAGAGTAAAGTTGAGTTTTTGCCTCAAGTTGCTCAGGTGACATGCTGGTAGAAATTGTCATGGATTTCAGTTTCCCTGCATTAAAATCCCATGCCACTAGGAGCAATACTTCTGGATGAGCATTTTCTTGATTGCTTATGACCCTATACAGCTCGTTGTGCATCGGTTTGTGCAGGTAAATAGACAGGGAATAAAAATATGGATGACCACCCTCTTGGTAAATAGTATATGTAATGTATCAAAGTAGTCAGGTTTAGTATTTGGGCCTATATTCCTTGCACACACTGACTACATCAAGCTTGTGACTAACTCGTTGAATGCATTTGCAGTTTGTTTTGGGGTTTTGTTTTGACAAATAGGAACTGAATGGTGATTTGATGACTGGAGTAATTTTATCTAGGTTTTTGAACATTTGTAAATTAATCTCGAGAATGCCATGATTTAAGTCATGAATGATTCTAGTCAGAGGCTTCAACAAAACATGCTACCTTCTCACCATTCCCAATAACAGGAGATTAGCATTTTTCAGAGGTATGATCTTTGTGCCTCTAACCTCACTTACCATAATTCACCAATACATTTTGAAACAGTAAAACGGGTGTAGGAAAATATCCTTGAATGAAAGTTGACATTCTGTACTGTCACCTCATTGGGCTCCTGAGTGGTGCAGCGGTCTAAGGCACTGCATCTCAGTGCTAGAGATGTCACTACAGACACCCACAACCGGCTGTGATTGGGAGTCCCATAGGGTGGTGCACAATTGTCCCAGCATCGTCTGGGTTTCGCCAGTGTGGGCAGTCATTCTAAATAAGAATTGTTCTTAACGGTCTTGCCTACTTAAATAAATGTCTCTAAGTGATCTCAAATCCAAAATGCTGGGCTATAGAGACTAACATTTTAGCTTTACTGTCCAAATGCGTATGGAGTGGCTACATTTAGATGAGATCTTTGCGTCAGTGTGGATGAGAAATGTACCCGTGTACACGGGTGACTTCTGACTGCACTGTAAACTGCTTTGCTGCAGAGGGCAGCATGGCTTCATGGTGGTAACCTAATTAGGTGAAATTGATTTGAAGCCATGGAAGGTTGCGAAACAAATTGCCTTTATACTTTGTTTTCATCCACAGATATTGTTAGGAATCCAAGAGCTCCTAAATGAACCAAATATCCAGGATCCTGCACAAGCTGAGGCGTATACAATTTACTGGTGGGTCTGAGCCAGTAGATATTTTATTAAGTGAAAGGTTTGTCAAATGTCAGTCGGAATAGGATATACACAGCTGCTGGCAATCTTCTCATTAGCTTGTGCCCATCCTGGCCAATAGTTTGTCTAGCTGTTTGCCAACATTGTTGAAAGGCTGTTAGTTGGTACTTGATATTTTCAGGAAATATCCCATTCCTCATAACATGCCTCCATCTTTCATTTCAGCCAAAACAGAGTGGAATATGAAAAAAGGGTTCGAGCACAAGCCAAAAAGTTTTCTCCATAAAGCTTCAAGACTACGCAAGATTGAAATTGGTTTGCTGAGGATTTTGTCTCTGCCCCCTTTTTGTCTGCCTCCAACTATGTCCATTGTTCACCTATTTCCTGCTGGACTGTTTTAAAACTGAATGTGTGCCATTTCTCTCCATCACCCACATACTGATGCACCCCTTTGCTTTTTTTTGACTCGGAAGTCCTGGATTTGAAGGTGGACTATGCCTCCACCACGAAGGATTTTCTGTATTCCAACTGTGGTATTTCTTTTTCAAGAGCTCACGCTTGTCAGAAAAGACTATGAAGTGGGAGTCACTTCTGTTGATTTTTTTTTTATTAATGTATTCAATGTTAGAATTATTTTGCCTACGTTCTGATAAAGATATAGAAAAACAGGCCTCAATGAACCCATTCAAAGGTAGTTTAGTGTATCTGCATCAGACTCTTAAGTTGTTTTGGTCCAAATATTTAGGTTTAAATAAAATGTTTGTACCAAGTAAGTGTTAATACATGTAGATGGACTCAGTTCCATCTTTCCCAATGCATTGTGTTGCCAGTTGAATGCTTGTTACTCTTGAAGGCTGACTTTGGGTAAAAATAACCGTTTTAGAAGGTGTACCTGATCAAATCACAATCTTTCACGGTCATTTAATGCTTAAACAAATGGTTGAATAAGAGCTATGGCTACAGAAGTGCCATTTATCAATTGCTTCTGTCCAAAAAACAAATTCTGTCAAATGACAATACATACTCGAGTTATTGGCTCGTTGAAGTCGGCAGTTTACATAAACATAACACGGAGCCCAAACCGGCTGCGCGTGCACCATCGTGCATTCATTTATTTTGTCCCCCTACATCAAACACGATCACGACACGCAGGTTAAAATATCAAAACGACCTTTGAACCAATTACATTAATTTGGGAACAGGTCAAAAAGCATAAAAAAATTATAGAAATTCAGCTAGTAAGCCTGCACTTGCTAGCTAATTTGTCCTATTTAGCTAGCTTGCTGTTGCTAGCTAATTTGTCCTTGGATGTAAACATTTTACCAGAAATGCACAAGGTCCTCTACTGTGACAATTAATCCACACACAAAATGGTCAACTGACTTGTTTTTAGTCATCTCTCCTACTTCCTGGCTTTTTCATCTTTGAACTTATATGGTGATTGGCATCTAAACTTTCATAGTATTACTACACTGACCGACAACACAGTTTGTCTTTCAATCACCCATGTGGGTATAACCAATGAGGAGATGGCATGTGGGTACCTGCTTCATTAAACCAATGAGATGGGACAGGCAGGACTTGCAGCGTGATATGCGTCGGAAATAGAAAGGAGTTCTATTTAAGCCCTTGGCAACGCAGACGCTCGTTGATGCGTGCGAGCAGTGTGGGTGCAATAATTGAATAACAGATTTCTACATTTATTTTGCGAGCGGTGTGGTCAACCTATTAGGTAGGACATTTAAACTAGTTTTTCAACCACTCCACAAATTTCTTAACTATAGTTTTGGCAAGTTGGTTAGGACATCTACTTTGTTTATGACACAAGTCATTTTTCCAACAATTGTTTACAGAGACTATTTCACTTATAATTCACTATCACAATTCCAGAGGGTCAGAAGTTTACATGCACTAAGTTGACTGCCTTTAAACAGCTTGGAAAATTCCTGAAAATGATGTCATGGCTTTAGAAGCTTCTGATAGGCAAATTGACATCATTTGAGTCAATTGGAGGTGTACCTGTGGATGTATTTCAAGGCCTACCTTTGAACTCAGTGCCTCTTTGCTTGACATCATGGGGAAATCAGCGAAGACCGCAGGAAAAAATATTGTAGACCTCCACAAGTCTGATTCAATCTTGGGAGCAATTTCCAAACGCCTGAAGGTACCACGTTCATCTGTACAAACAATAATATGCAAGTATAAACACCATGGGACCATGCAGCCATCATACCGCTCAGGAAGAAGATGCGTTCTGTCTCCTAGAGATGAATGTACTTTGGTGTGAAAAGTGCAAATCAATCCCAGAACAACAGCAAAGGACCCTGTGAAGATGCTGGAGGAAACGGTACAAAAGTATCTATATCCACAGTAAAACAAGTCCTATATTGACATAACCTGAAAACCCGCTCAGCAAGGAAGAAGTCACTGCTCCAAAACCGCCATAAAAATGCCAGACTACGGTTTGCAACTCCACGTGGGGACAAAGATCATATTCTTTTGGAGAGATGTCCTCTGGTCCGATGAAACAAAAATAGAACTGTTTGGCCATAATGACTATCATTATGTTTGGAGGAAAAAGGGGGAGGCTTGCAAGCCGAAGAACACCATCCCACCGTGAAGCACGGGGGTACAGCATCATGTTGTGGGGGTGCTTTGCTGCAGGAGGGACTGGTGCACTTCACAAAATAGATGGCATCATGAGGTAGGAAAATTATGTGGATATATTGGAGCAACATCTCAAGACATCAGTCAGGAAGTTAATGCTTGGTCACAAATGGGTCTTCCAAATGGACATGACCCCAAGCATACTTCCAAAGTTGTGGCAAAATGGCTTAAGGACAACAAAGTCCAGGTATTGGAGTGGCCATCACAAAGCCCTCAATCCTATAGAAATGTTGTGGACAGAACTGAAAAAGCCTGTGCGAGCAAGGAGGCCTACAGACCTGACTCTGTTATACCAGCTCTGTCAGGAGGTATGGGACAAAATTCACCCTACTTATTGTGGGAAACTTGTAGAAGGCTACCAGAAACGTTTGACCCAAGTTAAACAATTTAAATGCAATGCTACCAAATACTAATAGAGTGTATGTAAACTTCTGACCCACTGGAATGTGATGAAAGAAATAAAAGCTGAACTAAATCATTCTCTACTGTTATTCTGACATTTCACCTTCTTAAAATAAACTGACCTAAAATGGAATTATTACTAGGATCAAATGTCAGGAATTGTGAAAAACTGAGTTTAAATGTATTTGGCTAAGGTGTATGTAAACTTCCGACTTCAACTGTACATCGGTCTCTGCATGCATGAACAGAATGAACCACTAAAAGCACACCCCATTTCTGTTTGAAAATGGAGAATGCGGAGGAGTTGGACAGTTTGTCGTGCCCAAAGTCTACCTTTAATGCTGATTGTGCACAGTAAGGATACTGGATTATATTAGTAATAGGTTTTGGGTGACTGTCAGGACCGTTCAAACGAGACTGTACCTATGAGACAATCTAGTAACCCTACATAAGGGACCCTTTTAAGGGAGGATGTAATGGGTTTATAGATCCTGGCGGCCCGTGATTTGTTGTTTTTGTTTTAGATCCTTCTTCTTTTTTTTTGCACATAAGAATTAAACACCAACAAATCAGTTCCAAGTGATTTTATTTTGAGATCTGTTCCAAAGTATTCCCACTCATAATAGAGATGTGATCATTAGCAAGTTTTGAAATGGTTTGTCTAATATCTTTTGGGGATTCTTGCGGTCTGCAAATATTTGTTATGTTCCGGCCCCCTGACCATCTGCTCAAGGAAAACTCGTCCCGTGTTGAATCTAGTTGCACTATCCCTTTAGCACAGGGATCGAGATTTTGGTAGCTAAGACATGTTATCCATGAGTTCATCTGACTGGGCAGGTAGAAAAAGGCAAAATAGCCAAAATCTCGTTCTTATTCCTTTAATCAATATAACTAGGGAATAGTAATTGACTTCTGTGTGTGTGCATGTCACACCTTTTCAAAGAGGGAATCCTCTTCATTCTACGCTAACCCCATGGGCCCTTATGATTGCGTTTCACATTCTGGTTACAGCTAGCAATTAACACATCATGCAAATTTCAGGTTTTGTGATGCAAATTATATCATTAGTGCAGTCACTGTCATGCACACCAGCTATACATCCTGTTTTGTGCCAGATTTGCTCAGGAACACAAATCAGTGTTGATATTACATGACCAGCGTGTTTATCAGGCTGTGTGTTTGGAAGTGACTCATTTCTGTCTGATTGTCATTGACAGACTGCCAAGTTTTTTGTTGTTCATTATTCCTTAGTTTCCTCTGATCCGCCTCAAATTGCTACTCTTACTGTGTACATGAATAATAACCAAAATGAGTGTCGCTGTGTTGATGAACCAATCCGATGCCATAAGGTGTTCCTTGGGTTGAAGTGGCATAATTCATAAGTCAGATTTCTAATCAGCTCAGTTCATCCACTAAGGCAATCAATTTCAGAAAATCTCCTTGGTGTCATACTCGTTAAAAAGCATGATACAAACCGTGGTTGCACCTCAGTGACAAGGTGGTGTGTTGTGGATGGCTATTGATTTAGTCAGAGTTAAGTCAATGTTCGCTGCTTGTGCTGTTTTGACAACCCCACATTAATGGATCAGCTCAAATAGCACTACTGAAAATCATTTCAGGGTGCGAACAAAAAACTGGGTGAAATGGAAGAGCGTTAATGACTATCTGCAGGGTGGCTTTATGGGACGTCATTAAACATGGATTTAAGCTAATCATTTTTTCCCCAACGTTATTTTCCCCTCCTTATTCCCTAAACTAAGAGGCTTGTTATTTTAAAGATACTGTGCCACTGCCACTTCAAACAGTTCCAGCCAGCTGGGGCGGTGCACTAATGATGTGGCCATGGAAACGGAGCGGCCAGAGGGTCACCCTGTGTCTTATCACTAAGCACAAAACAAGGACAATCCTTTGTTCCCTTCTGCAGTTTTAGAGTTAGGATAGCTGACATGATGGAAGACAAACCAGATAAAACATGGAATAAATGAATTGCATATTCATTCAAACATGCTTATTCGCTGTGGAACAATCGTACTTTTCGAAACCTGGTAACTGGGACGTGGGACTAGGCAGGAGAGGGAATCCTATACTAGGTTCATCAGCAAATGGAAGAGAGTCACAACCTGTCCTTGACGAGTAGGTGGAGGAGGGAGTACTGGTGCTCCCTAGCTGCAACTTCAAAGGCCTAAGAGGACCCGTTGACTGGACTTGTTGCATCCTCTTTCAATGCTGTGCTTTCATTTCTAATTTCTGACTCTGGGAACCCTGGAGGCCAAGTGCTGCGACACGCCATTAAAATGTATTCCGATACAGGCACACTGAGAAAAACAGTGTTCTTAAAGAGTTATTCTGCTGTCCCCATTGGAGAACCCTTTTTGGTTCCAGGTAGAACCCTTTTTGGGTTCCATGTAGAACCCTCTGGAAAGGGTTTTATATGGAACCCAAAAAGGTTCTTCAAAGAGTTATGCTATGGGGAGAGCTGAAGAACCCGTTTAGGTTGTAGATAGTACACTCTTAGAAAAAAAGGTGCTATTGAGAGGTCCTTAGGAAGAAAGGCACCTAGCAGCAGACAAACAATTACGTTTAGAGGGGCTCTTTACATGGGCAACAGTCCAATCACAGTCTAACCCTTGCTGAGCCATTCATTTTCATTATTAAAGAGGAAATATTAAAATAACCAACTCATCTGTTAATGCCATTGTCTGCCCACAGTCTTCTTAACTCCTTTTTTTTCTCTCCTTTCACTATAGGCATGGAAAACTCTTTACATGGCTCCTGAGCAATAACAACTATACTGAGCAATATATAATCGCAACATGCAACAATTTTAATGATTTTACTGGGTTACAGTTCATATAAGGAAATCAGTCAATTGAAATAATTGAAATGACTGGGCAGGAGTACAGCCATGGGTGGGCCTGGGAGGGCATAGGCCCACCCACTTGGGAGCCAGCCCACCCACTGGGGAGCCAGGCCCAGCCAATCAGAATGTGTTTTTCACCACGAAAGGCCTTTATTACAGACAGAAATATCCCTCAGTTTCATCAGCTGAGTGGCTGGTCTCAGACAATCCCACAGGTGAAGAAGCCAGATGTGGAGATTCTGGGCTAGCGTGGTTACACGGGGTCTGCGGTTGTGAGGCCGGGTTGGACGCACTGCCAAATTCTCTAAAACAATGTTGGAGGCAGCTTATGGTAGAGAAATGAACATTTAATTATCTGGCGACAGCTCTGGTGGACATTCCTGCAGTTAGCATGCAAGTTGCACGCTCCCTCAAAACTTGAGATATCTGTGGCATTGTGTTGTGTGGCAAAACTGCACATTTTAGAGTGGCCTTTTATTGTCCCCAGCACAAGTTGCACCTGTGTAATGATCATGCTGTTTAATCAGCTTCTTGAAATGCTACACCGGTCAGGTGGATGGATTATCTTGGCAAGGGAGAAATGCTCACTAACAGGGATGTAAACAAAATTGTGAAAAAGATTTGAGAGAGATAAGGTTTTTGTGGGTATGGAACATTTCTGGAATGTTTTATTTCAGCTCATGAAACAAGGGACCAACACTTTGCATGCTGCGTTTATATTGTCGTTCAGTATAATTCCGTCCACATAACTGAAGTCAATTAAAAGTGCCCTTGAATCGCCTTTCCTTCAGCAGATCAATGGATGTGAACAGCCTAATCACAAGATCCTGTTGCGCCTTGGCTTTTCCGCTGGCGCTAAGTGGTTCGATTTGGGAAGTGTCCTTCCCTGTGCCATGAAATGGTGCCTGACTGGAGCTTTTTCTTCACTGGCTGTGTGTAGAATAATTGCTGCATGTGGAGAGGCACCTAACCCCAGCAGCCGCTTAATTAATATGTGTGCCCGAAAGAGAGGGAGAGAGCGATGTGTAGGATCTGACAGGGAAGCTAAGGGTTGTTGGTGATGGTGCCTTTCACTTCCTCCATGCTGGTTCATGGGAATTGGGAAGTTGCCATCGTGTTGTTGTGTGTGAAAGAAAAACAAATTTTCCTTGCTGACAATATTCTCATGTAGTTTATCACTTCTCTAAAAGAGTCATTGTGGGCCTATTGTAAAAAGTCTTATTACAATATGAAATCTTGGTTTCCTGGCTGAGAGGAGTAACATGTAATACATTTAACTCAGGCTGAAGGCGATCTACAATCACACTGAGTAATGCGGCATCTCAAGGCACAGGAGAGACCTTACAGAGGCTTGGGGCCCCGTACGTACACTAGTTAAAAGTCTGTAATAATCCAATTACAAAACCCCACAATGTGTGCATGGATGCCCAGACGGTTGCAGCACAGATGTCCTCAACAGATCACCTCTGAGCAGTGCCCAGGAGGTGGTAACAGCCATGCTGTGACTCAGAACCCCTGCGGGGACTCTTGGACAGCATTTGAATAAGCAGGCAAAATAGCCTCCACAATCCAGAGGGAAAAAGCTTCTGATCTGAAAACCTGTCAAAAGTTAGGATAGAGATAGCCTGTTCTTAAATGGGTGTAGCATGTATCACCCTATTATGGGATTTTATATCCTGCAACCTATTCACAACAGTACACCATACGGCCCACCATCAAATAACATGGAACCCTAAAATTCATGCTGTCAGTATTGGTGGCCAACCTTCAAGTGCATTATAGGTTCACAAGGAGGAAGCCAGCTATGGTCTTTTCTGAGACAAAGTCTGGTTTAGTAGCAGCCCTTCCCATATTAGGCTAGAGCCAAAATACCACTCAAAAAATATATTTTGGTATTTGTTTCATTTATTGTAAGTTTTCTTCCATATTAAGAGATAAAACAGAAATATAAAATTTGAATAAAAAACTAACAAAAAACAGAAATTGAACACTAAAGCTTGGTTTAAATAAAGGATATAGCCCCAATACATGGAATGCACATTATCATGTGACAAGTAAACAACCATTCTAAGATAATCCTTGCAGCATTATAGCTGATAAATCAGGTTATTAGTCATTCTTGTAAGGTTCCCACACTTTGTACAACTGATCTGTTTTAGAATGTAATGTACATGTCAAATATTCCAATGGAACCCATTGAAATAGTATCTTATGCCAACCTTTAAAAGATGGGACCTTGTCAGCAATCCACTGTAAGAGGATGTTTTTCCTCTGCGAAGGTAAGGATGTTTTACAACGTTCTCTTACCCACAGAAGTAACATGCCTACTAGGGAGACCTAACAGCAAAGAAACCAGGACCAATTCTAGGTCGACCCCTAGAATTTGTTCAATTTCTTGAAAGACATTAGAACAGTACCTTTTGTAATTTGGAAAAAAAACATGCATATCTCCAAATGTACTCCCACATCTCCTCGTCGAATAGTAACAGACAGTTCATTCTCCCACACTGGCTTGACACCTTGTGTGTCTACAGTAGAAAAGGGCCTTAAAGCATCATAAAATGAACATAAAACAGACTTTTCCTGCTTTTCCTGCTTCTACACCTGCATTGCTTGCTGTTTGGGGTTTTAGGCTGGGTTTCTGTACAGCACTTTGAGATATTAGCTGATGTACGAAGGGCTATATAAATACATTTGATTTGATTTTGATTTGATTTAGGAGCTGATATTTCTCAACCATCTGCTCCAATGACATTAGAATCTTGTCAGCTAATAAATCATTTAGTCTGCCTATGCCCTTATTAAGCCAAAGGTTAAAGCCAACATCCAGCAATCCTGTTACAAAATCAGGGTTGTTAAGAGTCACTGTAAGAGGAGAGGTTAGTTTGGACCTTCCCTCAAAATGTTGAACTGATCACCATGCTTTGAGTGTATTATGTGTAATGGGATTATTGCAGCTATCTTTTATAGATTTGAAGCTTCTGAAAAATAAAAGATCCTGCAAGGGGTGTTTTTAAAAAGAAGTCTCAATATCTAACCAAATAGAGGAGTCATCACTTGTTATCCAGTCAGTAACATGCCTTAATTGGGCACACCACTTATAAAACCTCATATTGGGCAGATATAAGAGCCCTATAGAACCTGGCAGCTGCAATATTGCCATCTTAACTCTTGGCTTGCGTTTACTACATATAAAGGAACTTAACCAGCCATTTAAACATTTTCTTACTTTATTGGAAAATAAGACCGGGATGATTTGGATTGGGTTAAGTAGTCTAGGTAAAACATTAATTTTCAAGAGGGATATTCTACCTAACCATGAAATCGGAAGAGAATTCCAGCGCTCCAGGTTAGTCCACTATTGATACAGTCCCAAAATGTTTTGCTTGTCAGCAATCGAGTTTTCAAGATATAGAACTTTCATCAGTGGTGTAAAGTACATAAGTAAAAATACTTTAATGTACTTCTTAAGTATTTTTTGAGGGTATCTACTTTACTATTTATATTTTTGACAACATTCCTAAACAAAATTTGTACTTACATTGTCCCTTGTGTACTTGTCACATTTCAAATGCTTAGGCAGGACAGCATTATGGTCCAATTCATGCACCTATCAATATAACGCGTCGTCATCCGTACTGCCTCTGATCTGGCGGATTCACTAAACACAAATACTGCGTTTGTAAATGATCTATGACTGTTGGAGTGTGCCCCTGTCTATCTGTAAAAAATAATCATGTGTGCAGTCTGGTTTGCTTAATATAAGGAATTTGATGTATAGCATTTACTTTTACTCAAGTATGACAATTGTGTACTTTTCCCATCACTGTACTTAAGTACATTTAAAACCAGATACTTTTAGTATTTTATTCAAGTACTATTTTACTGGGTGACTTTCACTTTTATGTGAGTAATTTTCTATTAAGGTATCTTTACTTTTACTCAAGTATGACAATTGAATACTTCTTCCACCACTGACTTTCAAAATACAGAAAGTGTCATCCTATGATGTGTTTTACATGGAATTTTCCTTTTATTAATTAGCCAAGTAGCTAACAGCGTGTGGCTATCGACTATACTAAACTGAATTGGGGGGAAAAGACATCACCCAAGCAGGAAGCCTTTTCTACTGTGTGGGTCAATTAAGCTTTAAGCATTGGGTATAGGAGATTCAAAGTTCACGCCAATTCAGAGTTCACACATTCTGAGTTAACAGCTCATACAGATCAATGCCTGGCATTGGGTCCCGTTGGCTCAGTCGTCTTCCTGCGGCGATGGTTGTGGGTTCGATTCCCACGGTATGAAAAATGAAAATGTATGCTCTGGATAAATGTAAAATGTAATTGTGTGAGGAAGGATTGAAGTTTGCATCCTGTAGCACTAATTCCAAAAAGTTTTGGGACACTGTAAAGTCCATGGAGAATAAGGCACCTCCTCCCAGCTGCCCACTGCTCTGAGGCTAGGAAACATTGTCATCTACGATAATCGATAATTTCAATAAGCATTTTTCTACGGCTGGCCATGCCCCGGCCAACATCTCAGCACCCACTGCAGCAACTTGCCCAAGCCCCCCGCCCCCCCCCCCCCCCTTCCCCCCGCTTCTCCTTCACCCAAATCCAGACAGCTGATGTTCTGAAAGAGAAAAAATCTGGATCCCTACAAATCAGCTGGGATTGATAATCTGGACCCTCTCTTTCAAAAATTATCAGTGGAAATTGTTGCAACTATTACTAGCCTAGTCAACCTATCTTTCGTATCATCTGAGATCCTCAAAGATTGGAAAGCTGCCGCGGCCATCCCCCTATTCAAAGGGGGAGACACTCTAGACCCAAACTGTTATAGACCTATATCCATCCTGCCCTGCCTTTCTAAAATCTTCGAAAGCCAAATGAACAAACAGATCACCGACCATTTTGAATCCCACCGTACCTTCTCCACTATGCAATCTGGTTTCCGAGCTAGTCATGGGTGCCCCTCAGCCACGCTCAAGGTCCTAAACGATATCATAACTGCCATCGATAAGTACTGTGCAGCCGTCTTCATCGACCTGGCTTTCAACTCTGTCAATCACCACATTCTTATCGCCAGACTCATTAGCCTTGGCTTCTCAAATGACTGCCTCGCCTGGTTCACCAACTACTTCTCAGATAGAGTTCAGTGTGTCAAATTGGAGAGCCTGTTGTCCGGACCTCTGGCAGTCTCTATGGGGATGCCACAGGGTTCAATTCTCGGGCCGACTCTTTTCTCTGTATTTATCAATGATGTCGCTCTTGCTGCTGGTGATTCTCTGATACACCTCTACTCAGACAACACCATTCTGTATACATCTGGCCCTTCTTTGGACACTGTGCTAACCAACCTCCAAAACAAGCTTCAATGCCATACAACACTACTTCCGAGGCCTCCAAATGCTTTTAAATGCAAATAAAACTATGTGCATGCTCTTCAACCGATTGCTGCTTGCACCCTCCCGCCCGTCTAGCTTCACTACTCTGGACGGTTCTGACTTAGAATATGTGGACAACTACAAATAGCTAGGTGTCTGGTTAGACTGTAAACTCTCCTTCCAGACTCACATTAAGCATCTCCAATCCAAAATTAAATCTAGAATCGGCTTCCTATTTCGTAAACAAAGCCTCCTTCACTCATGCTGCCAAACATACCCTCATAAAACTGACTACTGATCCTTGACTTCGGAGATGTCATTTACAAAATAGCCTCAAACACTCTACTCAGCAAACTGGATGTAGTCTATCACAGTGCCATCTGTATTGTCACCAAAGCCCCATATACTACCCACCACTGCGACCTGTATGCTCTCTTTGGCTGGCCCTCACTACATATTTGTCGCCAAACCCACTGGCTCCAGGTCATCTATAAGTCTATGCTATGTAAAGCCCTGCCTTTATCTCAGCTCACTGGTCACCATAGCAACACCCACCCGTAACCCGTAGCACGTGCTCCAGCAAGTATATTTCACTGGTCACCCCCAAAGCCAACACTCCCTTTGGCTGCCTTTCCTTCCAGTTCTCTGCTGCCAATGACTGGAACGAATTACAAAAATCACTGAAGCTGGAGTCTTATATCTCCCTCTCTAACTTTAAGCATCAGCTGTCAGAGCAGCTTACCAATCACTGTACCTGTACACAGCCCATCTGTAAATAGCACACCCAACTACCACATCCCCATATTGTTACTTATCCTCTTGCTCTTTTGCACCCCAGTGTCTTTACGTGCACATCATCATCTGCACATCTGTCACTCCAGTGTTAATGCTAAATTGTAATTATTTAGCCTCCATGGCCTGTTTATTGCCTTACCTCCCTGCTCATCTACATTTGCACACCATGTACATAGATTTTTCTATTGTGTTATTGAATGTACGTTTGTTTGTGTAACTGTGTTGTTGTTTTTGTCGCACTGCTTTGCTTTATCTTGGCTGTAAATTAGATATATACAGTGGGGCAAAAAAGTATTTAGTCAGCCACCAATTGTGCAATGTGATTTTCTGGATTTTTTTTGTCATTTTGTCTGTCATAGTTGAAGTGTAGCTATGATGAAAATTACAGGCCTCTGTCATCTTTTTAAGTGGAAGAACTTGCACATTGTTGGCTGACTAAATACTTTTTTGCCCCACTGTATATATATATATATATATATATATATATATATATATATTATATCTATATATTATATCTATATATACTGTATATATATATAATATATATTTGTAAGCAAGTACATTTCCATGTCACTCAACATTACATCCCATTGGGGGTTGGAACCTCTGATCCCCTGAGTGACAGCCATTCAGAGTGATTGTAGGTCGTCTTCAGTCTGACCCTCATGACCAGCTTCATTCCCAGGGGTCTATGCCAGGATGTGTAAAATGAACTATTGAACCAATCGATAGACAATTTGAAACATGTTTTTTGCGAGACCTAGGAGTTATTTCAAACATGCTTCTGATTCTTGTCTCTCTTTCGCACCACACAATTGTTGTCAATCAATCACATGTATTGAAGCTATAGCAGATGGGGCTAGCCTAGTGGTTCGATCGTTGGGCTGGTAACTGGAAGGTTGCAAGTTCAAATCCCTGAGCTGACAAGGTACAAGTCTGTCATTCTGCCCCTGAACAGGCAGTTAGTTAACCCACTGTTCCTAGGCCGTCAATGAAAATAAGAATTTGTTCTGAACTGACTTGCCTAGTTAAATAAAAAAGCCCTTTACATTAGCAGATGTCACAAAGTGCTTATACAGAAACCCAGCCTAAAACAGCAAGCAATGCAGATATAGAAGCACGGTGGCTAGGAAAATTTCCCTAGAAAGGCAGGAATCTAGGAAGAAACCTAGAGAGGAACCAGGCTCTGAGGGGTGGCCGGTTGGAGATTATAACAGTACATTGCCATTAAGGTCAGATTGTCTGGTGTACCTGAAAGATAGATTTTTATTCCATAGATAGTGTGGACATCGCTGAGCCTACCTTGTGTCATGCTATTTCCGTGATACATTTCAAAACCCTTTTTTTTCTGCCTGACTCATTGTTCGGTTATGAGGGAACAAACTCACCGTCAATTATATTTCTCCCAATGCTTTTAATGAATGTCTTCGGTATAACTCTGTAGGATCTCACCTCTTCTCAGTAGTCTCAGTACAAGGAGCAAGCTTGAGAAATGTCAAGCCTGTAAGTTAATCACTGTGTTAGACCTTAATACAAATACCATAAATGTCTATTTGGCATCTTCACTCAGTCGAGGTACACATTTATTTCAATATCATGAGTCTTGTAAGCCTTTACTACAATTTGTATATTTTGGATCTGGTTGGGAGGCAGACAGCTCCACCTAAATACCTGTTGTCATGTTATAGCCTATTATTTATAATTTCCATCATTCACAGAAAGGATCATCCACTATATTAAGTCGGGGGTCAGTTATTTTTCATGAGCTGATGGTCGGGGGGCAGGAAGATAATTATAAATCATTTTTAGACCGCAAATTGACACCAAGAAGCCCAACAGATACAATATTTGACTTAAACAATCATTTCAAACCTTGCTTACATCTGTGTATAGTTACATGTTTCTCTGTATTACGCGTGGGAATACTTGGGAACAGATTTCCAACATTTAAATCACTTGCCGTTGGTTTCATGGTGTTTTACAGTCTTTTATGTCTAATAATAAAACTTGCAGGCCAAATCTGGCCCGTTTACAGGTTGACTTGATAATGTTTGACTTCAGGTACATATTCCATCAACTGTTCCCTGTACCAAATCAACAATAACCCTTTGTGTTAATGCTGGTGTAGTTGGCTGAACACAAGTATCCTTTATTACTGTATAATTTTGAAGCTATAGCAGATGATTATGACAGAAGACACAGGTATAGCTAGCTAAATGTGACAGGTAGATCTACCCTCTTCTTCACAGTGTATTTCTTACATCCCTCCGCAACAGCCCGAGGCGGGGAAAGTGTGCCTTCACTTCCTGTGACTATATATGGAGACCACCGGTATAGCATGAGTGAAGAAGAAAACATCTCCGGGAAAAATGAGAGCGTTTGTCTGTGATCAAATAAAATAAATTAACGTTTATTGCGGCCGATGATTATCTACTATCTTAAAGAGACAAACACCTATTTTCCGTCGATTTTGTTGTGCCAAAACAGAAACTCAAGAGACGCAAGCAAAAACATACGCACATCGCAACTGTGAATGAGAAAGCTACAGGTGAGCATTCTTTTTCTTTATCTACAGCATTTCAACTTTATTTAGATGCGCCTATACCATCTCTATTCCATGTCTGTTTTAAAGATGAAAAGAGCACTTTGCATTATTGATTGTATTCTGTTTCAATATGTGAACATTTTGGAGGGGACATTTCATTGCTTCCATACCTGTTGAATTTAATTGTAACCAATTTGCGTGCATAATCAACGAATATTTTAAAAGGTTGACAGATACATATTTTATGCCATGGTAAATCTTATGTGTATGAATGTCGTTTTGTTGTCACTTAGCTGCTAGTCCCCCTTTTAAGTTTATTATTCTAAGAAAAAGTTGTTTATCCATCCCCTCAGAATCCAGTAATATTAATTTCGGTTTTAAAATTAAATCCTAGTTATTCATGATGCTTTTGGTTGATCTGTTGGTTGATTATTGACCAGAGAAAAAGTACGAACAGGTGATTTCATTTCCTCAACAAGATGTTGGGTAATGGTACGCACTATCTTTCAGAGGATCTTGTGTTCTCTAACATGCACTCTGCATGTGATCTTTCAAAGGATTTCATCCTATTGTTCCATCTTAGTTGTTCATGTCAAAGATACGTTTAGAAAAGCTGCAACCTGTTCCCTACATTGGTCAAGGCAACCCAACCTTGCTGAACTGAAACTCTTATTTGGTATGTAGAAATAATTTAAGAAACAGACAGGCAGAGAAGCACACACAATTTTTTTTAAATACAGAAGTATGTATGTCAATTATTATTTTCACTTAAAGGCTAGATGTGTGAATTGATAATAACTGCATAGTTACACTTATAGTGCTTTCAACAAATCTCCATTACTGTACAATCAGAATCCTTTGTAGAGCATACTTTCCCCCAATCATCTAGTCCTGCAAAATTGTCATGAAGCATAGTTTTCTGCATTAGGGATGTATTCGCCAAGAGAACCTGTCTTATGTATATATCATGCAGTTGTCTTGGAAACTGACTAACCTGACGTAGGGATGGTTGGTGTGTTCGTTATAGCAATCACTCCTGGTAACCTCCCTTTTAACTTTTAACAATACTTCTGAAAGTACCGATGGTCTCTCTCCAATAATTGTGCGATATTGGCCCTCATTTGTGCATTTCAATGATGAGGTTTGATGCATAATCAGTCTGGTCTTTGTGGCAATACACTCTGCACTCAGACGATTTGCATGTACCAGAGAGGTGAATGACTGTTATGCAGATTGCAGGAATATGATTTCCTTTTTTAATGAAGCTCTTTAGAGGTAAACAAAAACAAGCGGGGTCCTAAGTGTTCACTTAGAAGGAGCTCGTTAAGTATCTTAAGAAGACAAATAACTCAGACAGGTGTTCCACTGCACCTAGAAAGTAATCACTTAGAGTTTTAATAAGGAATTACATTTCATCATCATGTACCAAGTGGATGCATTCAGTGAAGAAAATATTATTTCCTCCACTGAATTTTGCCTCTCCTACATGAGTAGCCTCATAGCCTGTAATTAATCCTGCATCATATTACGCTAATCAAAATAATTTAACAAAATGTGCCTCTGGACACACATCGTAATGTCCCAGAAGACAGAAAACTCTGAATCCGATTTTCTTTTACCATTTTGTTTCACATAATTCTTAGAAGTCCCCCTTGAGTTCTCTTGAGAAAATAGGTCTCTCAATCTTATACAAAGAGAACAATTACAGAATAGTCATGTTATGTCTGCACAGTGCATTTACAGTGCTGTATTGAGAGTAACATTAGCACACAGTTTGATAGTGCTGTTATTTTTGGGATATGCCTAATGTATTGTGACATGTGATTGTCTGATTGCTTGGTTCTGTAACGGTCACTTCAGTTTGAGATATGAAAAAACACGGTTGATTAGAAATCGCTGTCGCAGAGATATCATTCTAAACACAATCAGTCACTTGAATGGTTGTTCCCACATCTATGGTTACATCTATGGCTATAAAAAAAATCCATTCTCTTATTGATTGACGGTTTAAATCTGTCTGTGTGGTACAGTTTCTTCCCTCAGAGCTTTAGAGACTACTTTAGAGCCTCTAAAGGCTCTACTTTAGAGGCTGCAGATTAGAGGCTATTTTAGATCCTCTAAAACCTCTACTTTAGATCCTCTAAAACCTCTACTTTAGAGGCTGCAGGTTAGTGGCTACTTTAGAGCCTCTAAAACATCTACTTTAGATGCTGCAGGTTAGAGGCTACTTGATTCTAGAGCTTAGCCCTATGAGTCACACTCTCAGCACTACTGGTGCTATAAAACACACTGGCTAACACTGTCTATTCCCCGCACCCCTCTCTCTCTCTCCTTAAATACCCAAAAGAGCAACTTATGAAAAGGTGGAGTGAGAGGGTAACTTCATTTCGATGTGTCCGTATGTCAATTTGGCCCTTATAGTAGGACTACGTATGACTATGAGTCTACGGATCCAGGTCGTATTATGTTGGTTGAAGGGTTCCCCGGTCCTTTTTTCTAAAGAGAGACGAACACGCTGTGAATCATTCATTTGTCCCTTCACACAGGATCATGGTTTTGTAAAGGATCGAGCTCATAAGCATTTACCCTAACCATCATGCAACCTTTCATATAATATAATATATCCTGTCATAGTCACCATGGTTGATATTGTGTTGTGTTTGAGGTTGTGTTTGTATTGAGAGTTGAGTAGAATAGAGAGGAGACCTTGCTTATCTACATAATATAACCAGTCTGTATTGTTTTACATATCATGTAATGCATTGCATGTACCCAGTGTATTCAGAGAATAGTCATAAAAGTGAATTCTCATTGAATAGAGAATTGTTGCTCCCTGCAGTATGCCCTTGTTCATGTGGATCTCTAAGTAGTTTCTGCTGTGTTGCCAGATTGTGGCTTTGTTTAGCCTACCTAGCACAGAAAGACTTTACCCATGCTGTTAAACAGCTCCCAGACTCAATCCCACCAACACTGACAAATATTCACTGCCTATCGATCTCAGATGCAAAGTGTCAGTCTTATGTCAATCCTGAATTGAGTGCCCGCTGATCAACCTATCAGATTGGCTCATTGGCTGTGCAGGGGCTGCTGAGAATAAGCTGCTACCGTGGAACCTCTGATTGTCATCGGGTGGTTCTGCCAAAGCCTAGAGGGGATCAGAGCCCTTATCTATCTAGACATGCACACAGATCCCAATGATACTGTAGCTATGTCTCCCCATTCCATGTGAGGAATTTTCTCTCCATGTTCAACAAGAGCCTTAAAGGTTTGATGTGGAGCTCCCAGCCCAACATGTTCTGTCTGCCATGTCACAATGCCCAGGACTCTAGTATGGCTGTTATGTTTGTGTTGGACATACAGTGGGGCAAAAAAGTTTTTAGTCAGCCACCAATTGTGCAAGTCCTCCCTCTTAAAAAGATGAGAGAGGCCTGTAATTTTCAACATAGGTAGAATTCAACTATGACAGACAAAATTAGGGAAAAAAATCCAGAAAATCACATTGTAGGATTTTTAATGAATTTATTTGCAAATTATGGTGGAAAATAAGTATTTGGTCACCTACAAACAAGCAAGATTTCTGGCTCTCACAGACCTGTAACTTCTTCTTTAAGAGGCTCCTCTGTCCTCCACTCGTTACCTGTATTAATGGCCAAGACCAAAGAGCTGTCAAAGGACACCAGAAACAAAATTGTAGACCTGCACCAGGCTGGGATGACTGAATCTGCAATAGGTAAGCAGCTTGGTTTGAAGAAATCAACTGTGGGAGCAATTAACTCCCACAATGGAAGATATACAAGACCACTGATAATCTTGCTCGATCTGGGGCCCCACGCAAGATCTCACCCCGTGGGGTCAAAATGATCACAAGAACGGTGAGCAAAAATCCCAGAACCACACGGGGGGACCTAGTGAATGACCTGCAGAGAGCTGGGACCAAAGTAACAAAGCCTACCATCAGTAACACACTATGCCGCCAGGGACTCAAATCCTGCAGTGCCAGACGTGTCCCCCTGCTTAAGCCAGTACATGTCCAGGCCCGTCTGAAGTTTGCTAGAGAGCATTTGGATGATCCAGAAGAAGATTGGGAGAATGTCATATGGTCAGATGAAACCAAAATATAACTTTTTGGTAAAAACTCAACTCGTCATGTTTGAGGACAAAGAATGCTGAGTTGCATCCAAAGAACACCATACCTACTGTGAAGCATGGGGGTGGAAACATCATGCTTTGGGGCTGTTTTTCTGCAAAGGGACCAGGACGACTGATCCGTGTAAAGGAAAGAATGAATGGGGCCATGTATCGTGAGATTTTGAGTGAATACCTCCTTCCATCAGCAAGGGCATTGAAGATGAAACGCGGCTGGGTCTTTCAGCATGACAATGATCCCAAAAACACCGCCCGGGCAATGAAGGAGGGGCTTCGTAAGAAGCATTTCAAGGTCCTGGAGTGGCCTAGCCAGTCTCCAGATCTCAACCCCATAGAAAATCTTTGGTGGGAGTTGAAAGTCCGTGTTGCTCAGCAACAGCCCCAAAACATCACTGCTCTAGAGGGAATCTGCATGGAGGAATGGGCCAAAATACCAGCAACGGTGTGTAAAAACCTTGTGAAGACTTACAGAAAACGTTTGACCTCTGTCATTGCCAACAAAGGATATATAACAAAGTATTGAGATAAACTTTTGTTATTGACCAAATACTTATTTTCCACCATAATTTGCAAATAAATTCATTAAAAATCCTACAATGTGATTTTCTGGATTTTTTTTTCTCATTTTGTCTGTCATAGTTGAAGTGTACCTATGATGAAAATTACAGACCTCTCTCATCTTTTTAAGTGGGAGAACTTGCACAATTGGTGGCTGACTAAATACTTTTTTGCCCCACTGTAAGTGAGCCCTTGTCAAATCAATAAGGTCCTTTCCCACTGATTATCTGTAGATGAGCCATTCACACAGGTTTCAGTCTGTGGGCCTGAGTGACCACTTGTTTGGCCCACACACAAAGGATTCATCAATCAAAAAGATAGCGGTTAATTGGGTTGGTTCCATAATGATGTTGTTTTTGTGTGCCTTTGAATGTAATTACATTTTGACAAAGCGGAAGGTCAACATGTGGATATCTTTATTATGTGGATATCTTATTATTTAATTATAATTTTGCAGAATGTCCATTTGATTGCCAGTCGTTAATGAAAAGCATTCTTGGCATTTCAGTGGTTTGTAGAGCATCCTGAACATACATAACGTAATAAATAATAGAATGAATTACTTCCAGTGTATGTCCCAAAACCACAATAATATTGAGAAATGACAACTGTGGAAAATACAATTGGATTTGAGAAAAACACACACACACACACACACACACACACACACACACACACACACACACACACACACACACACACACACACACACACACACACACACACACACACACACACACACACACACACACACACACAGTAGGCCATATACACTACAGTCCATGCATATAATCAAGTCGATCTCCCATAGGACCAACGAGATCATTTAAACAATCTGTATTCTGATGGACTGGCAGGATCGTCACCAAACATGGCTAAATAGATAACACTTGTGGACTAATTGATAACAACGGCATTCAAATTACATTTAATAAAAATGCCTGCCCTCTATTTTGAAAAAGATATCATGGCAGAATCTGTTCACTCAATCCTGAAGAAATGAGATCAAGAAAGCTTGCTGTGAGACTCCAGGGTCCCACGGATGGATACACTTTACAGCAGCAGTCTAGGCTGGCTGATGTCATTTGATAGATACCAGTAGGTTAACCAATCTATAAGGATGATAATGACATCAGCGGCAGGATGAGTCCCCAGCGACGGAATGGGATATATTTTTTTTATAGATATGAGTCATAAATCCATTTTTTATCTCCATCACAATTGGCTTTGGAAAGAACTGTGTCATTCTGGCTCCCTGGGAGTCTGATGATGGGGTATTTGCAGTCCTTTAGCCTCCCTGAATATGGAGATGAGGAGATGAGAATCTAGGTGGGATCGGGATCATTGGTGCTGTGGTGTGTTAAGCTAGCCTGGCCAGGGGAAGACTGATATAATAACATTAAGTGATTATTTATGCAGCCTGCCTCGGTAGAATTCTGTCTACCTGGATTTACCAACCCCTTTCTCTCCCTCCACCGTTACCATAGAGACCCCTCCATCCCCTAACAGCAAGGAGCCTTTCGCTGCTGGGGCTCGCTGGCTTCTCAAAGGAGAAACACAGTGTTGAGCAACGCCGTCAGTCCCTGTTAAGGTTCGGGCACCTGTGATGTGTGTGTGTGTGTGTGTTTGTGTGAGAGTGAAAGTGAGAGTGAGAGTAAGAGAGACAGATATTCACTTGGCTGTGAGTGTTTCCTTGGCACGTTGACTCGTTTTTTTGTCATTGGGACTTGATGACTGAGACAGAGGGACATCCAGTTGGGAGGCCAGCCACGTCTAATTGAAACGAGCTGCTCACCTGGGAGAAGGCTTCTCCCTGACTGTGATGCTTTGCTAACTATCACCAGTCAGAGCTGCAAGTGTATACCTAACAGACAAGTATTGCATCTGAGACACAAGCAGGTATCTGGTGTTAGTAGTTTGCTCTGTTAAAACAGCATCAGGTGTCTATGACCTTGGGGAAACATGAAACGGTGCACACAGTTGACCAATATATAACAAATCTCTCTCACAAAAGCCTCCCCTGAGAAATGAAAATGTGAAATGAAAACAGTACTTCTTATCATGTGGGTTTAACTATGGTGTCACTGTATAGGAAATAGTGGCATGAGATTCAAACCCACTTCATTCATAGGCAGTAACTCTTTTGACCCATTTCCAAGGGGCACTGCAATCCAGAACCTTCCTCAATGGAGGCGTTATAGACATATGAATACCTACAACGATGATACTATTGACATTCTAACTAAAAGTGCGAGGCAAGCGCACTATCTGTCTCGACCAGTTACATTGAGTTAATTCCTATTACAAATATATTGTCTAGCTAGCTGTTATTTAATGTGTCACTTTCACTGTTTTAAGAGAAGGCAGAACACAGAGCTGCCAGTCTGTCTCTCTTCCTCTTCCCTCAGAGATGTGACAAAAAAAAAGACATTTGCTGTCAGCTGATGAAAATAATGTATATCTGTCCCCTGAAAAAACGTTGCCATCAATCAAACCCTCTCTCTTGTATCCATGTCATTTCTTGTCTTTTAGTGCCTTTTAGTTTTTTCTCTACCTCTACATTGTACTGTTGCTGCGTCTACTGGTGTCAGCCACCATACAAGCTGGTCAGAGGCTGGAGAGTGACTCATACTCACTGAGGTGGAACCTAACGATGGCCTTGTTCTTTAGAAATCTCACATCGTGTCACAGTTTAACTAGGACCCTTAAGAACAAAGTCAGGGATGAATTAGATGTCTGTGGTGATGATACTTCTATCTTAGCAGCACTTCTCTCTGCCACAGTAGATGGGGGTCGGCGGAGGAGGATTTGAGAGAGCATTGCTTTAATGAGAGTTATTGCAGGTAGGCTTGTCACAACAGTGGCCAACCAGCAAGTCTATGATGAAATCAAACAGCATACGATATCAGTCAGCCTTGGACAGAAATAGCACGTACCTTCTGCCATGGGTTGAGCATAATTGAGTTAAGAGGGTGTGATTACTGTGATTAGCCCTGTGTTTATGTAGCCAAAGGGAAGCTCCTCAAGTGGATATATCACATCTGTGGTAGATACTGTATATCCAACTATAGTTCAAATAAACACTGGGATAAACAATTACAAGGATTTTCAGACATTTACTGAACATTGTTGTACAACCTGACACATGTTTTAGGCTCATGTTCATGTGAATTATTCTCCTTGTGACCCCAGGTAGTGAATGAGCATGACGACGTTGCTGGACCTGAAGAGCAGTGTTCTGAGGCAGGTGCAGAGGAGCCAGTCTCTGAGGGGGAGGAGGGAGCCATCAGCCTCAGCAGCCAGCAGCATCCCCGTCACACACTGCCCTGACCAGTTACCTCACGGGTGAGTCTCACACACTGCCCTGACTAACTATCTCACGGGTGAGTCTCACACACTGCCCTGACTAACTACCTCACAGGTGAGTCTCACACACTGCCCTGACTAACTACCTCACAGGTGAGTCTCACACACTGCCCTGACCAGCTACCTCACAGGTGAGTCTCACACACTGCCCTGACCAGCTACCTCACGGGTGAGTCTCACACACTGCCCTGACCAGCTACCTCACGGGTGAGTCTCACACACTGCCCTGACTAACTATCTCACGGGTGAGTCTCACACACTGCCCTGACTAACTACCTCACAGCTGAGTCTCACACACTGCCCAGACCAGCTACCTCACGGGTGAGGCTCAATGGCACACAGAATCAACAGCAGTTATAATCGCTCACATGCATGTAAACACGGATATTCACTCACACACTCATTCACTCAGGTAGTAATAATAATAATATAGCACTTTTCATTACAACATAGAATCTCAAAGCGCTTGCAAAGAAACTATTTATTAAAAATGGAAAGCGAAAGCTGTCTCTAGTCAGGCAGTTTGAAAAGGCAGTCAATCTCTGGTGTGGCTTGAGTTGAGAGAGGGATATTGATGGTTAGCCAGGGAGAAATTCAGTCTGATAGATACAGCTGCACACACACAAGCATTCAGACTGGATGAAGAAAAGGTTATTCTGTCTCTGAGAAGAAGGCCTAGTCTGGTGCTGGGGACTATAAATATTCTGGACAAACCCAATATGTTTAATGTGTCCCTCTCCTCTACTCCGGAGATGGGACCTGTTTCTAAAATGCCTCGATCAGTCTGGTCTTCCCCAAGGAGACATCAAACATCCCAAAATACCAACAGCTACATGCACAGTCAGACGCTCAGTGAACGGGGAAAAATGTTTGGGGGGGGGGGGGAACAACACTTAGAAACACTTAAATGGTCTATCATGTATCTTTATTATATAACTCTAGAACTTTTCAGAACTTTTATTGAAAATTAACGAACCAAAATAATCCAATACGTGTCAACAGAATTTTCTTATGTTATTGATTAACACATTTATTTGATTGATTAACCCCAAACTGAGATGGTTGTGATGAGCTGTCATCCTAAGAATATTGGCAGATGAATTGTCCACAGCAGAATTGACAGGCGCAGGTGAATAAATCAATTGTTTTTCCATTCGTCCTTTGGAGCGAGTCTTCTGTTTTGATTCCTCTTCAGCTGAATGTCAAAGCCATAAGTAATGGGCATGTGAACCTTGAGGTTTCTATAGCAACCCAACAACGTCTGTTTGTTACAGCCTGCTCCTAAAATATGAACAGCTAGATTGTTAATGACGGCGCCTATTTTATTTGTGAGGGAGAAAAACACCTGTGATGCTCTGAGCAGAACCTTTTGTAATTATTACTTTGATCTGTTGAATTATTAAACACTGGCTCTTTAAAAGACTTGAGGAGCTACAGCGACCCAACACTATTGATACACAGGGGAGATTGGGGTGGGTTCTCTCAGGGGTGGTTTGTCTCAGGGGTGGTTTGTCTCAGGGGTGGTTTGTCTCAGGGGTGGGTTGTCTCAGGGGTGGGTTGTCTCAGGGGTGGGTTGTCTCAGGGGTGGTTTGTCTCAGGGGTGGTTTGTCTCAGGGGTGGTTTGTCTCAGGGGTGGTTTGTCTCAGGGGTGGGTTGTCTCAGGGGTGGGTTGTCTCAGGGGTGGGTTGTCTCAGGGGTGGGTTGTCTCAGGGGTGGGTTGTCTCAGGGGTGGGTTGTCTCATAGGTTGGTTGTCTCATTAGTTGATTGTATCATGAGTTGGTTGTCACAGTGCTAATTACTCCCAATTTAAATGGCTAATTACTCCCAATCTAATATTTTTAAGGGTAACGTGGGAATTTGATAAAATAACTCATCCACCCAGCTGGTCAATTTATGTCAGCATAACGAAACATTGAGGTGAGGAGAATTTGTGTATTTTTGCTAGGTAAATCTATCGACCTACAGTGCATTCGTAAAGTATTCAGACCCCTTGATTTTTTTCACATTTTGTTACGTTACAGCCTAATTCTAAAACTGATTAAACTGAGCAATCGGGGGAGAAAGGCCTTGGTCAGGGAGGTGACCAAGAACCCGATGGTCATTCTGACAGAGCTTTAGAGTTACTCTGTGGAGATGTCAGAAGGATAACCATCTCTGCAGAACTCCACCAATCAGGCCTTTATGGAAGAGTGGTCAGACTGAAGCCACTCCTCAGTAAAAGGCACATGACAGCCCGATTGGAGTTTGCCAAAAGGCACCTAAAGACTCTCAGACCATGAGAAACAATATTCTCGGATCTGATGAAACAAAGATTGAACTCTTTGACCTGAATGCCAAGCATCATGTCTGGAAGAAACCTAGCACCATCCCTACGGTGAAGCATGGTGGTGGCAGCATCATGCTGTGGGGATGTTTTTCAGCGGAAGGGTCTGGGAGGCTAGTCAGGATCGAGGGGAAAGATAAACAGAGCAAAGTACAGAGATCCTTGATGAGAACCTGCTCCAGAGCGCTCAGGACCTCAGACTGGGGCGAGGGTTCACCTTCCAACAGGACAACAACCCTGAGCACACAGCCAAGACAACGCAGGAGTGGCCCAGCCAGAGTCCATGTAAATATGATATTTCCGACGACTCGTTTTCATGCAAATTGTTTCACTTGAGAAATATTGCACCAAACATCTTAGATCTAAAATCTCAACAAAAATAAAATATGTACGACACATTTCATGAGTGAGTTTGAGGAAGAGTATACTGGCTATGGCATCTCAAGATGAACAAACAGTACTATTGCTACTTTTTTCAAGCAAATGTCTTTTAAGGGAGTATGCAAGCACACTCGTTTGGTTCGACCGAGGCATGCTGACACCTTAACAGTACCGGTGCTGTGAAACACAAGACTAAAAAAATAAGTGTGACAATCAACCCCGGTCTCCCCTTTATCAACCCAGCTATGGGAGATGAATTGGATCAGTATCACGTCAATCTGACCCATTGATTTGCACTGAAAATGGGACATTCTCCCTCCATCCATTTTGTACCTTCCTGGACTGCAACGAGAGAGATTATAATTAGACCTGGCCCCTGTGTCACCATGATGGCTCTAAACGATCACTCACTCTATCACCACTTGGAGAGAAGAAGGAGGGAGATGGAGGAAGGAGATAGAGAGAGACTTGTCTTCCTCTGCCAGGCAGGCAGCAACCATGGTCGTTGTCTCCCACTGAAGACTGCTAGAGTGAACCCTGAGTGAAGTCTGACTGAGCCGCTGGACGCTCATCATTAGGTTGCATGAAAGCCTGTTTGTGTCCATCATTAGCCATAGAGAGGGATCGAGAGAGAGCCGACACCTATGATCCACACTGGCGCTCATTCCTAAGGATGCAAATGAGGCATGGCTAAAGCACCGGTGTCCGGCCCAGTGTAGACGACCCAGGGTGTAAATTACCCAGATGGGCGTCTGACGTAACGTCAGTTCCAGGTCAGAGACAAACACACATGGGGGAAAAGATTGTTGTTGCAGATTGCAGTTGTTTCTTCAGTCAGAACTAAATAATCACAATGTAGGTTCTCATCCATGGTTGGAAGGAAGCCATTATATGTTAGTCGTGCTTAAAGAGACATCACATGTAGGAAGTACTGTAGATCCCCAGTGAGGAAATGTACCCTGAAGAGGAGATTATTAACCAATAGACAGACATTTCCTGAGGGTGATTGTATTTTCTAATGACTATGACTTGCTCTTTTCAAAGTCCTGTCCTCACCTTAAACACGCGCCATCATTATTCAGGCATTACCGGATTATTCCCAGCTCATTGATTTGTAACACCATTAGAGGGATTTGAATGTCTTAATTCATTATCATTAATATTAAAGAATGCAGGAAAGACCGGAACACTCACACCTAGCAAACATTCTCGATGTGGTGTTTTGGGAAATACTTTCTGAGGCTTTGAAGCTGCATCCTCATAACCCTCAGGATGACTATTCATATGGGGACACAGGCTATGTAAGATACATGTAAGAGAAAACATTTATTTTGTAAAATAGTTTTAATTTTTTTCTGTCATGTTTCTGCATATACCCAAACACATGAAGTATTCCTCTGTATTCATCTGTATATGTTCGTTTGAGTCTGCATGTCTAGTTGCCTGTTTCAGCTCATAATTCACCTTTTAGACAGCAAAACATGAGCAAAGATTTTAAATAAATATTCTAAATAAAATGGAATATTAATAATAAACTGTATTGGAAGAAGCTGTTTCCTAGCAACATAAAATTGCGTGTGTGTGCGTGCGTGCTTGTGTGTGTGTTTGTGTGTGTGTGTGAGAGAGATAAATACAGAGAGAGAGCTAGAGAGAGCGAGTGAGACAGAGGGAGAGGGAGAGAGAGAGGAGGGAGACAGAGAGGGAGAGAGAAAGAGATTGACTGACTCACACAGACCCCTATAATTTGTGATTGTGGGTTTTTCTTAATCACAAATCTGCAAAGAGAACCCAGATGTCAGAAAACACAATTACAAAGGTTAAAAGCGAAAGGTGCCAGTGGTACACTGAACATTGAGCCAAAGTCTTGTTTTGGATACATGGTGTTAAATGTTGATAGACTCAAATAACCTATTTAATCACCACATGACTCATGATGCAACCAACCTGGTAACAAAGCAGACAAGCTTGGCATGCCTTCACAAAAATGTCAGGTTAGCTGTCAGATATGAAAGTACCTATTTAATGGGGCTGACACGTTACAGGACTACCATTTTCCAAAATAAATAAAATATCTGTACCTTGAATTCTGTCACTGTATTGAAGGAATGTTTTTCATGCTCATTAATTAGATGTCTACAGAAATTAGGTATTTTAGCTCTTTGGGGATTCTGTCAAGCTTCCATTGTAAAGACAGACGGGCATTCTCATTCCTCTGTCATCCTCGTCCTGTACTAAACGTACCCTGGCCACAAATAATCAGGGGTGTTACCAACCACCACCTCCTGCTCCCTGGAGACAGTGTCTCAGACAGGGGCGTGGAATGCAATGCATGGGGAGATCAGTGGGCGCTGTGTCGGCTGCCAGCAGACTGCCACGCACCCGCTGTGATGTGACAGGCAGCGCTAATAAAGGTGCGTGACTGAGAGGGGGCCATGTGGACAGCTCCTCTGTCCTCTCTCTGCATAATGAGACAGGGGGTCTGGGCTAGGAGGGGGGGGGGGGGGGGTGGAGTGGAGGTGTCAGGACTGTATTGTTGCTCCTGGTGCTCTGCCATACAACTCATTCTAGAACACTCCTCTAGTCTGGGGAGGGAGGAAAAGAGGGGAGGGGGAGGGGGTATTCCCAAGGTGTTCAGTTGTGCCAGTGAATCCCTCCAACCACGAATGTGCCTCATCACCATGGCGACTGGGGATATGAAATTAGCAAGTGGCAGGAGTCCAGGAATTCACCAGCTCAGAGAGAGAAAAAAATCTAATGTATTTTGTATCTTCCCTGGATTAGAATAAGGTAACATTAGATGGCAGACATGGTAGGATGGCTTTGAATCTTTGTTGAACTTCATATTAAGTGTAGTGCAGTGAGATGATTCTTATTGAATCACCACAGATGGGCTGCTGTCTCACCTTCTATCCACTGTCCGTTTATACTGGTCTTAGGCTACCATCAATTCCCAGACACACACGTTATTTAAGTGATAATGCCAGAGAAGCCGTTATTTGGAGGATGTATTGGCACGGGTGTTGTTAGGCCCGAGACGAAGTTGGGGGCTGGCAAACTGTAGCAATATATCCTCCAACCACCGGCTTCGAGAGCAATATCACGTTTATACAACGGGTTCTCAACATATTCAAATAATGCTTAACATATTTTAATTAAAATGAATTTATTCATACTATTTCATCCTTCCACAAGATATAGTCCCGAAACAAATCTAGGGTTGCTGCCCAAGCCGGCTGGTCGTTCGTTCTATCGGTTCGGTTGCCAGAGACGCGACCCAGTCATTCAGTCTTTTTGTTCTGTATCTATGGACGTGACCCAGTCGTTCGTTCTAAATGTTCCATTGGCATACTGGCTGGCAACGTTCTTATCCCTTGCTTGCTAACTAGCCAACTATGACTAATTTACAGTCACGTCAAACAGTGCAGACAGAATAACAATAGCAATTTGTTTATACTGTTTTCTAGTGACATTTAACAATAAGCTAATGAGGCATGATTTCGCTGGCATAGAAAATGTGCTCTCTCGTTAGGACACTGTTGTTTAGAGGAGCTAGCCAACAACACAGCTAACACAATAACTTGAAACTGAAGCTGGAAAGACTGCAAACTAGCTGCACTTAATTTAGTTGGACCTTTTTTCAATTGACATTTCTTTGTAAATATCTATAAAAAACGCTGCATGCCTCTCTCTTGTCCCGACCCCTACACGTTCATTACTACGGGACAGTTGGATGAACATTGAAACAATGTTGCAAATGTTGGTTTATACATATCTCCCCGTTGAAAACTAAATGTTAGTCTAAAAGAAATGTGAGATAATGTCTAGATGCTTTTTATAGTGGATATCAAGTGTATAACTTTCCTGCTTGGGTTTATGAGACAGTGGATTGCACAGTCAGATGGAACAGAATAAATAGGAATTTTAATGTCATAGATTTAGCCGGTGGTAATTTGTGGAATAGACACGTCTGGAATGCGCTTTTTAACCAATCGGCATTCAGGATTAGACCCACCTGTTGTATAATGACAGACAATTCCCCTCAGACTTGTTGCTGCAGGAAGGAATGTCTGTTTAGTCTAGTGAAAGGACAGGGCTACTGAATCATGTATAATGTAACAGTTTGTTCATGATACTCTACTGTATGTGCTGCTGGTTGTGATTGACAGCTCAGCATTAGGTCTCTTTTAGTCTTTTGCTAAATGGAAACCAGGCATTAAGAAAGCATTTCTCCTTATAGACCCTTTAGGACAGTTTTGTTTCTATAATCTTAACAGAAAAGTCATAAATCATATTTAACAGAACGTGTCAAATGAGAATTTAATTGACAGTGTTATCTCTCTGTATGTTTTACAGGCTGTCTGAGGGGAATGGAGAGTTCTTTGTGCGTATGAATGGCATCCTCCAGAAACAAGAGAATCTGCTGCGTGCTGCCCAGGCTGAGGTAAACCCTAAACCTCCTTATGTTTATTTAAAGGGGCAGTGCAGTCAAAAATGCGATTTTCTTGTAATTTTATTATTATTTTTGAGTAGGATTATGCCCTTTTAGTTTTGGAGCTTTAAAAAACGAACAACAAAAAATGACTGGAATTTCAGCCTGTTCAGGTGGGATGGAGTTTTTGGCCCACTGCATGACATCACAATCTGATCTGATTATTCTGACCAATGACCAGTCATCTTTTATTTGCATATGTATCCTCTTACTTTGAAGGGGTAGGCTCTAGAGTCTAGACGATCCTATCTGCCAGTCAGGGCTGTGCATATAAATATATTTACATTTGTGTCAACACGCCCACAAAATCAGATTGAGCAATGATAAAAAGTATATTTTGAGTTATTTTCATGTATTAACCACACACAGGGATTTTTTTAGACAGTGATGAAAAAAAAAAGACTGCATGGGGGATTTAAGCAGGAAGTTCCTTGAAATGAAAATCCTTTTTTTTTAAGGAGACTATAGAGGAAAGGTCTTGGGTAGTATACACATACTTTGCTCTCGCCGGTCCCCTCTGCTATGCCTATGTAACGGGGGTCAATGTGCTGCCAACAGCTTAACTTCCTCCACTGTCCCACGCTGGGCTCGAACCAGCGATCCTCTGCTTCGCAACACACGTGACCGCCCTCCTTAACAACGTTCCACCCGAAACGTACTGTCTGGATCCCTCGGTCTGGTACATTTCAAGCTATTTGTGGAGCTAGCTTACGGTACGTTCGTAACTCTGTGTTACACAGTGGGCTGTGGGGACAGACGGACAAGGTTGAGAAGGACGCTCAAAAGGATGGAGGCTCAGCTGTCACAAGAAGCTGCTCTCCATGGCTCTCTACCCCCTCACTTCCCACACAAGAGGAAATAGACTGGGACAGAATGGGGCGCTATTAAGATGTTTATCCGAGACCACTTGTTTTCCACCCTCTTCAGCTATTAAAGTGGTGAAAGGGGAACAAAAAGAAAATCAATGATGCATTCATTGCCTCTGTCTGATTGTGTGCCGCGTTTGAAGGCGAAAGTGTTTGGTTGGCGATAACAGCTCATTGTGACTTAACCTCACAACCCTTTCCAAGCCTTATTGAAGCAGTCATGGTGATGGAGCCTGCTTAAGGGAGATTGTGTGGCTCTGAGGTTTAAAGTTATCTCTCTGTGTGTCTCCGCAGTGCGAAGGGGAAGGTAACACAGCCGCACCACCAGCAGAGCACGTAGACCAGGCCTTCGTTCCAGAGAGGTCCAGCAGGAGAGAGGTGAGTAGCCTGGGCTCCCTAGGGTAGAACATTAAGCTCTAGCGATGGAGGGGTATTTTACTTATTGGCCTTTTCTCATATTGTAACGCGATTCGTCTTCCTCTGACGAGGAGTATGACGGATCGGACCAATATGCAGCGTGGTACGTGTCCATGTTGATGTTTATTAACACTGAACACAAAAAAATAAAAAATAACAAGGAGAACGAACGAAAACAAAACAGTTCTGTCTGGTGATGACACAGAGACAGAAAACAATCACCCACAACTAAAATGGGGAAAACAGGCTACCTAAGTATGATTCTCAATCAGAGACAATGAACGACACCTGCTTAGAACCATACCAGGCCAAACACATAAATACTACATAGAAAAAAGAACATAGACTACCCACCCCAACTCACACCCTGACCAAACTAACACAAAGACATAATAAAGGAACTAAGGTCAGAACGTGACACATATCTAGCTCCCCAACTAGAATCTAGTGTTCTGACCCAGTTTGCCTCTATCCTCACACGGCTGTAGCTAGCTACACTGTTGCGTAAACCTCACACATGGTTAGCTACAGTAAGGTCACATCATTCTATTGACAGAGACATGTTTCCCAGCTCTTATTTAGCAGTGACCCTGCTTTAAGAAAGAAAAATGGTGGTTTAAGGCATTCACTGAGGTTGTTTTCTTCCAGCTGGACCTCCTGTATGAAGAGGCTGTTTACACGGTAGTCAACAGGGTGGGCGTGCCCTCCCCAGAGTACGTCACCAATGAAGGCGACATCTTCAGTTATCTACTGAAGGTACACACACTCCTTTGATCGGCTAAACAACCCACCTGGCCAAACTCTCTCACACACACACACACACACACACACACACACACACACACACACACACACACACACACACACACACACACACACACACACACACACACACACACACACACACACACACACACACACGGCAGAGACCAACAAACACTTACTCTCATACAGATAAACACACACACACACTTATGAATGCACCCTAGTGTGCTGTAATTTACACTTCAAATACTGACCAATAAAATAGACAAGACCAGAAAGAGCCAAGTAAGCTGAAATAATTACTGCTGGAAAACCAACAGCAGAAATCAGATTGTCTCGTCATGTGACTCCTGTTGTAAACCCCTCCTCTAATCTCTGTCCTCACCAACTGATCCTAGAGGTTCAGTCCGGCGGTAGAGAGACATGTTTGCTTTGAGACATCTGTAGGAGACTGAGCAGATGTGCTTTGGCTTAGAGCTGATTAAACATCAAAGCCCAGGCCCACTGAGTATTGATGTTCAGCTGTAATATTACATCCATTCAGACTCTGTCACTCCAAAGCTGCATCCTTGCTTCCTCTGTCGCTCTCTGCTTGAGGTGGTGGACCAGGGCACATGTCCCCATGCTTGAAGTGACCCATGGTTCTCTTTGGCCTTTTGAAGATAGTGAGATTGAACCTGTACAGCCATCTTGGGTCGTGCTTATGAGAACGCAAATCATTGGCAAGGGATGTAATGCTTATCACCATTGTATTATTGTTTCAAATATGCTCACAGACCTATGAGGCTCTCTTGCAAAGAGCACCCTTTTCCACTGTCGTCCCTCTCCTAGGTATTTGATATGGGTCAGGAGGAACATGACATCATTCTGCAGAGAGTCCAACAATCCAAGGTGAGATGCTTTGTTCCACTTCCCATCTCGTCAATTTCCATCTCCTGTCTCCTCTCCTGCCACTTCCTGTATCTCCCATCTGCAGACACACGCCATGTAAGCTGTATGAACAAGATAGCACCGCTGAGCTGTCACTGTGAGGATCTTCCTGTCTGCACCATATAATGTGCCTTTCTTTTGTGTTGAGCTATACACTGAGTTTACAAAACTGCTCTTTTCATGACATCTTTTCCACTGACCAGGTGAATCCAGGTGAAAGCTATGATCCATATTGATGTTACTTGTTCAATTCAATTCAATCAGTGTAGGTGAAGGAGAGGAGACAGGTTAAAGAAGGATTTTGAAGCCTTGAGACAATTGAGAACTGAATTGTGTGTGTGCCATTCAGAGGGTGAGTGGGCAAGACAACATATTTAAGTGCCTTTGAACGTGGCATGGTAGTCGGTGCCAGGTGCACCGGTTTGTGTCAAGAACTGAAGCGCTGCTGGGTTTTTCACACTCAACAGTTTGTCATGTGTATCAAGACATCCAGCCAACTTGACACAGTTGTGTCAAATCATTGGAGTCAACATGGGCCAGCATCCCTGTGAAACGCTTTCGACACCTTGTAGAGTCCATGCCCCGATAAATTGAGGCTGGGGGGGTGGAACTCAATATTAGGAAGTTGTTCCTAATGTTTGCTATACTCAGTGTATAGCATGTTGCATTCACAAGGTTAAAGTAAAATGCATGGAAAACACTAACTAGCACTATGTACCCGGAGAGACTGAGCTGATGGAGTGTATTGATAGCCATAGTGAGGCTCACTGTGCACCAGGAGACATAATGATCTCTGAACGCCCACTTTGTATGATGCCCTTGACTACCAGCAACCTTTCAAATGTCAGTTTGAAAGAGATGCTGGGCTCTTCTGCAAGACTCCTTGAAAGGTTGTGTGCAGAGAAGAACATATTGTGCCTTTTAACTGTTCCATCCTACAATGATCTCTGTTTCTCGCCGGCACAGCAGTGTCTTTCCACTATAGCGACACACAAAGCCCTGGCATTATACACCAGACAAAGAAAACACACATGGATTATTCTCTCTTGACAGACTCACGTCTCACACTGCAGTGATTGCTGGTATCTTGTTTACCACTGATGAAAGTGTATTTGTCGAGTTAAAGAATCAGAATCAAAATAAAGTTCACCGACTAGCTGTTGTTTTCAACGTGCACTCTATGCCATGTTCAAGGACCCGGTTTTGGAATGCAGCGTGCTTATGGATCGCTTCAGCGAGATGTCTCACTAATGCATGACTCTTAGCTTGATTACTACTGTTACTTTGTGTACTTTGTTTTGCAGAGAGCCAGTTTCACCATGAGAGTGTCTGTCATGAAAGGGAAAAATCTAATGGCGAAGGATGCAAATGGTGAGGGGTGTTTGTGTTCGTTTACTGCTGTTGATGGGAAGCAGCATTTGTTTTCTGTGCGTGGATATGAAATGTCATCGTGTCCATTTGCCAACTCCAACTCCCCATTGACAATGAATGCAATTGTTTATTATTGAAATAAGATTAGAACATTTTCAGATCAACTATATTGCGTGAGACACATTGTTCTTTCTGCCTGGAAGAAAAATAAAAACCTCTCATGATACAGTGGTTCAACCAAGACACTAGAACCATCATCACGTCACTGTCCTCTTTAGACAACACTGGACCACTTTGTCTAAAAGTACACAGGCTGCTATTACAAGCAGACCAATTGCTTTTGATTCCTGAACCTCAATAAGGTACATCGCTGTCATTCTAACGGTATAATCTCAGTGTGTCTCTGTATTAGTTTAACCCTTACTGTGCCTGGGTAGGGTACAGCGACCCCTATTGCATGCTGGGAATCCTCCTGGGCCAGAGCCCCCGGGAGACAGAGGAGAAGAAGGAGAGGAAGTTCAGCTTCAGGAAGAGGAAGGAGAAGCTGGAGAAGAGGTCCAGTACCAAGGAGGTTCTAGCAGCCACGTGCATCCAGGTGACTGAGGTCAAGCCAGAGACTCTCAACCCAGTCTGGAATGAGCACTTTGTTTTGTAAGTACAGTGCTGACGGTACGCCGATTCTGGAAGTTGTTTGCAGAATGCTTGACATTTCTATGCGTCTCAGAGCCTAACGGTAACAATGTTTGTTTACACCATGTTCAATGATTATATTTCCTTCTTCCAATAGTGACATTGATGATGTCCACAGTGATCTACTGCATATGGACATATGGTAAGATTAAACACAGTGTGGGGCCTTTCCACTTTCAGTCCAAATTCCAGGTTCCTGAAAACGTCCTACTAACCAACGGTCCTAATAACCTTTGCTCTTCTTCTCAGGGACCACGACGATGACGTCTCTGTCGCAGAGGCCTGCAAAAAACTGAATGAAGTCAGCGGACTTAGAGGAATGGGCAGGTAGAACAGGCTTCTATTTGCTAATGATAAAGTCGGTGAAATAGGCCCTTTAATATAGTGAATGGAGGTCTTGACTTGATTGCTCTGTGTTATATTTCATGTGTTCATCAGTGCCTTATCCCACCAGGTATTTTAAGCAGATTGCCAAATCGGTGCGGTCCAATGGAACGTCGTCATCAGGATCATCTGAGGACAATGCTGATGACTTCCTGGGCTGCATCAACATTCCACTGAATGTAATTCTTTAAAGTTACAGTGCTTTCACTTCCCAACTGCTGTCTACTGGTAATGTTTCTTCTCTTATACAGTAGTAATACGTCTTACTTGATGCAGTTTATTCTAATATTTGTATCTATTAGCTATTATAAGTGTTAACTAACGTTTTATTGATTATACTCCTCCAAATTTGGTTCCTGGCTCACTGTCTATCAGAGAGGCGCAAACACCCGTTATTCATTTATTGTAAATCCATCATAAAGAGTGTGAAGTTTCGGCCTTCACCTTCATCAGACCGGAACGACACTCGGTTTTAATGGATTTTGAGTAAATTATAGTTTTATAATGTATGAGAGTGTCGCGCCTCCACCTCTAAAGACATCCACTATTATTTAAGGCAGCACCTCTGTTCCAGTTGTTTGAGCACAACACCTTTTTTTCTGGCTTAGTGTCTAGCCCACGGGCAGGCCCTCGGATCAATATAAAAAATATATATATATATATATATATATATATATATATATATATATATATATATATATATATATATATATATATATATATATATATACTGTTGAGAGTTAGAATAGTAGAATAGAAAAAGTGGAATTTCAAACTTTGGCAGTTTTTCCTCTTGTTATGTCAGTCACTGATAGTCAGTCAATTATCCCATTTCAGCTAAAAAATGTAGATTGCTAAGTTAGCTTAGCGGCCAGCTATCTAAACTTTGTATCAGTCTCACTCAGATATCATATTAAAAACTGCTAACGTATCTCTCCACCCCATGGAAGAATGTGTAGAACTGCAGGAAATTAGCTGTGAAACAGGATGTGGGTTCTCAGACCAGCGAGCAACTGCGGCCCCTCATGATGAGTTCAGACTTTTTGTTGTCCCCACCCTCATCAAAGTTGCCCATCCCTGGTCTAGCCTGTTCGTTGTTCGCCTGTAGGAGGTTCCTGTGATGGGATATGACAAGTGGTTTAAGCTGGAGCCCCGATCCAGTGCCTCCAAGGTCCAGGGAGAATGTCACCTGATTCTGAGGCTCTTCACTACCCAGGTAGCTACTACACTCTCTCTGCTCCACAGTACCTGTGTAGTCTACCCAAGTCACTTGATCATTCCACTTTGTTCCCCAGAGAGACACTACACTGAGTAAGAGGGAATCGAAAGAAGCCATTCATAAGAAGATGCTGAGTCAGATTCTGGAGTATGAGCATGCTCATATTCAGGTGGAACTACTATACAGTGCATTCTATTATCAAGTGAAATGACAGCAATGGCTATGGGTGGTTTCCTTATGCTATCCATGTAAATCATCTGTTTTTTCTCTCCAGAAAGAGCCTTATAACTGGAATGGGCAGGTGAGTCCTCCAGCATGGACTGTGCTGTCCCATCATGCTGTGCAAACTGACCTCTCGCCCCTGCAACAGGCCATCATGTAAGTAGCTACAATAGTAACACTACAATGTAGATCATATGCCAAAGGTATTGCGGTGGTCCAAATGAGAAAATCTAAGTTATACCAAGCTGGTGGAGCCTGTGCCAATAAAGTACCACATTTCTAATTATGAGTTGTACCTTTTCCTTCCTAGTCATTTTAGGTCTGAAACCATTCACCTCAGGTGAGAGGTGAAAGTCATGTTATGTACAGTAGATGTATGTAGTGTATGTATTGCTCTGGTCTTCAGTCGCTGGCAGTGCTATAGCAGCCACCACCGGTCCCAGAGGATGTGCTACACTCTGCTGCTGAGGCTCCTGAGGACCATCGATGCAGAGTGGGATCCCCAAGCTGTGCAGGGAGACCTGGTAGGCCTACTGTCTCCTCACAGCTCCCCTCTGGCTCGCAATCACCTTTCGTCTGGCATTAGGACACCTCATTAACTCACCACTCAACATCCATCATCCTATGACCTAGGGGTCTGTTATTCAATAAAAACCTGGTTGTTTCGGTGCAGTACTTTTTCTGGAAGCTAGACTGAAGCCCTGTCTGAATGTGCTGTTATTGGCTAGATCGATCATTGTAAGGTTGAGTGATGTGATGATGATGTACTTCCTGTGTTCAGGAGCGGCAGCTGTCGGACAGCTTCAGGCTGTACATGGACCACTGTCTGTGTCTGATGAAGAGCATGCGCCAGGTGTTCCCCTGCACCAGTCCAGCCGCCGTCACACGCTGCGAGCTCATGCTGAGGTAAACTCATACCACAGGAGGCTGGTGAGGGGAGGAAGTCTCATAGTAATGGCTGGAATGGAATCACATTAAACCATATGGAAAACGTGTTTCATGTGTTTGATACCATTCCGTTCCAGCCATTACTATGAGCACGTGCTCCCCAATTAAGGTGCCACCAGCCACCTGTGACTCCACCACCCTTTCTCTCTTTCAACACATCACGGCATCAAACACTCGCCAGCGCTGTCATACCAGACCAAACACTCAACCAAGTCACTAGAATAAAACCACAGACAGAGTACCTAGAACAGTCAAGCCAATAGGAGGGCAGGGTGACTAAGTCATAAGCCTATTGGGAGGGTTTTCTACTTGAATGGTGATGACTGTGCCAATAAAAGCAGGCTCATGTTGAGGCTCATGTTGCTATGCTCTTTCTCTGTGAGCAGCCCAACGGGGCACTGTACTTCTGTGTCGCACAGACCAGATGAATGGAGATCCTGCAGGGCCTTTTCCAATGAGATTTCAAAGTCTGCCCAGTGATTGACACTCCTACAGAGATCTCTGTGTATTGTGGACACAGACGACACACAAAAAAAGATGTACTCAAACACATACTAATCCTTCTTGCTGTCAGTCACCTTGATGTAAGAAGGCTGACAGAAATGACAGGCTAGGCCAGTCAGGATTGTCTGTTCCAGCAATCATTTGGAACGTTTCTGTCCATCAATCGTTTTGATTACCTACAAATCACCTTGCATTGTGCCTTTTTGTATTTTACTCAGTAATGAGTTGTTGAGCTACAATAACAGGCCCATATTTCTCTCCCTTTGTGTTTGTGACTCAGGGGTGTAGGACACATGCAGACCATGCCGGCCTTCAAGACTGCATGCCCCCTTCGAAATGAACTGCATTTGGAAATTGCCACTGTTGTCAAGGTACAACATAAATATAAGGAAGACCTGTTAGTGTTACCACTGTTGCCTGACTAATTCGAATGACTGCAATCTTTGATTTCAACAGAAAGGTACAGTGGAGTGGTACGAGAGCACAATTTCACAATTCAAACCAGAGGACGGGGTAAGTTGACACCATAACAATTGATAACACACAAAGTCATACAAATAAAGAGAGTCGCACATTCCATATATAAACTCCCAGTCATTTATTGGGTAACACATGGATGGGCCTGTCGGGGTTGTGTGTGAGCTATAGTGTGTCGATTCTATAGGCTCTAGAGGAGCAGCTGGGGAGACTGGTCCAGGTGGTGGATGCAGTGTGTGCAGATGTACAGAGGGGACAGAACGTCTACAACAAGCTCTTTTACAGGTACACAAACAGTCCCTGCAGTTTATTGTGTTAATCAAGGACGGTGCCAGGGCGAACTTGACTTTTAAGTAGATTATGTCAAATAGCAAGTGAATCCTGTTCTTTGTTTTGTCTTTTTAACCCCCCCAGTGCTGTGAAAGTGGATTTCTTCAGCATCGCGTATAGACAGCTGGAGAAACTGGTGAGAATTCTTTTAACACCAAAAGGGATAGAACCTGCCAACATCTTTATCCACACATGATATTTATCCATACACGATGATATACAGTATACTGATGCATATAGTGTTCCTGTATGTTCAGCATGCATGTATCCTCACCGTTGACCGTTGACCTCTGAGATGGGGTGACTGACCCCTGTGCTCCCCCAGGTCGCGGACGACGTGAGCGTTGCCATGGAGAAGGTGTGTGGCACTCTGGAGCAGGAGAGCTCCAGGTTAACTCAGACCATGGGAGAGACTCTGTTAGAGCTCTACATGTCTCTGAAAATACTCAAACGCTTCAGAGAGTTCCTCCCTCTCAGGTGAGTTTGTGAACACCCTGCCTCCCAGTCAGACTGGTGGATGGTGGATGTTCAGCTTGGTTGCATTGAACTTTTAGAAAACAGAAAGATTGATCAGATGTTGTTATTGCTTGGTGATTTGATCTTGCATTGAACTTCTCCATGTGCTTGAACATACAGTAGATTCGCTAAATGTCAGGTGGTTAATGAGTATTTCTCTCTCAGGGACGCTAAGATGATGGCCTTGACTGGCTATCACAACTGGTTTAAGACGTCTATCCACAAGTGGCTGCAGATAGTCCATGACAAGGCTTGTGACAGGATCCGCAGAGCAGTAGACATGGACCAGGTGAGAAAGGTGTTTTATGGAAGTCTCTTTTCCACGAAAAGAGAAACCATGGAACATACGGCAATCAGGATATCCATTACACTTCTACAGCAGAACCCATTGATGATCTGTAACCCACCATGATGTTTCTATCTAATGTACTCGGAATATGAGTTAGTTTCTGTGTACTGTACCTGTGTGTCAGTGTATTTCTAGTACAGTACATGTGCACTTTCTATAAGTTGTTGTTCATAGAGTGTGTGTGTGTGTGTGTGTGTGTGTGTGTGTGTGTGTGTGTGTGTGTGTGTGTGTGTGTGTGTGTGTGTGTGTGTGTGTGTGTGTGTGTGTGTGTGTGTGTGTGTGTGTGTGTGTGTGTGTACTGAGCAGCTGGAGCCAGTACAGCAGGCCAGACACAGCTCCTCGGCGGTGGATGTGACAGCGTGTTTCAGCCAGGTGCGGGAGTTCTGGAAACAGATGTCCTGGCCAGACTCTGCAGGGGCCTTCATCTTTGTCACCCGCCTGACAGACGTGAGTGCCATCGCCACACACACACACACACACGCACACACGCACACACACACACACGCACAAGTGCATGCTTTCACACACGCTACACATTCAGAGACAGTGTAAGAAGCTCTACAATCACAAACAACCAGAGCAGAAAGAAAATAATGAAAATTGAGGGTTTCACTCTCGATGATGATGATGGTGAGTGAGATGTTGTCTGTGTTGCAGAATTTCTGCAGCGAGGCCGTGTGTTACTCAGAGATGATAAAGCGCAAGATTGAGAGGAGCCAGCAGGGTCGAGACATCAAGAGCCTGACAGTGCAGGTAACGCCTGTGGGAAGGCAGGAAGGAAGGGGGGCTTCAGGATGACGTGGGAAGTAAATGTCAGCGAGCGTTCTTTCCCTGGCAACACAAAGACCTCAGCGGGTTGTCCGCAGCGTAATATGTTTGGTCTACTTCAGTGGAAGCTGCTTAGAGGAGAACGGATCTTAATAATGGCTGGAATAGAGTAAATGGAATGGTATCATAAACATGGTTTTCGTTGGTTTGATACCATTCCATTCACTCCATTCCGTCCATTAGAATCCATTCCAGACATTATTATGAGCCCTCAGCAGCCTCCACTGGTCTACTTACCGTCCTGCCTCTTTTCATTGTCAATTATTCACTCCGTCCCCCAATCCCCTACCTGCCTTTTTCGTCCTTTGTTTCCTTCAACCATTCTCAACCTTTCCTCTGGCTTTCTCTTCTTCCCTCTACTAATGTACTTCCTGGATCTTGGTGTGGGCTAGCTGTGCATCGCCCTGAACAACACAGAGCATGTGCGTGTGTTCCTGGGCCACCTGCCTCGGGATCTGGACTGGCAGGGCGTGGAGCAGGCCATGGAGGAGTCCTGTGGGGCAGAGGGGAAGGAGCAGGTCAACAAGGCCCTGAACGGACAGCTCTACAACGTGGATGCTGACCTACAGAGGGAGGCCAAGCGCCTCATCACCCACCTCACAGACAAGGTTCCTCCATCTCACTAAACTGTCCTCTCTGTCAGTCATACTTAGTAACCAGTCATCAAATCAAATTAGTCACATGCGCCGAATACAACCTTACAGTGAAATGCTTACTTACGAGCCCCAAACCAACAATGCTGTTTAAAAAATAAATAAAAATAAACATTATTGAATAAGAATAAGAAATAAAAGGAACAAGTAATTAAAGAGCAGCAGTAAAATAACAATAGCGAGACTATATACAGGGGAGTACCGGTACAGAGTCAATGTGCAGGGGCACCGTTTAGTCGTGGTAATTGAGGTAATATGTACCTGTAGGTAAAGTTAAATAGTTAAATAGTCTGGGTAGCGACTGTCTTGGTGTGCTTGGACCATGTTAGTTTGTTGGTGATGTGGACACCAAGGAACTTGAAGCTCTCAACCTGCTCCACTACAGCCCCGTCGATGAGAATGGGGACATGCTCAGTCCTCTTTTTCCTATAGTCCACAATCATCTCCTTTGTTTTGATCACATTGAGGTAGAGTTTGTTGTCCTGGCACCACACAGTCAGGTCTCTGACCTCCTCCCTATAGGCTGTCTCGTCGTTGTCGGTGATCAGGCCTACCACTGTTGTGTGATCGGCAAACTTAATGATGGTGTTGGAGTCGTGTCTGGCCAAGCAGTCATGAGTGAACAGGCAGTACAGGAGGGGACTGAGCACGCACGCCTGAGGGGCCCCTGTGTTGAGGATCAGCGTGGTGGATGTGTTGTTACCTAATCTTACCACCCGGGGGCGGCCCGTCAGGAAGTCCAGGATCCAGTTGCAGAGGGAGGTGTTTAGTCCCAGGGTCCTGAGCTTATTGATGAGCTTTGATGGTACTATGGTGTTGAACGTGGAGCTGTAGTCAATGAATAGCATTCTCACATAGGTGTTCCTTTTTTCCAGGTGGGAAAGGGCAGTGTAGAGTGCAATAGAGATTGCATCATCTGTGGATCTGTTAGGGCAAATTGGAGTGGGTCTAGGGTTTCTGGGATAATGGTGTTGATGTGAGCCATGGCCAGCCTTTCAAAGCACTTCATGGCTACAGACGTGTCATTTAGGCAGGTTACCTTAGTGTTCTTGGGCACAGGGACTATGGTTGTCTGCTTAAAACATGTTGGTATTACGGACTCAGACAGGGAGAGGCTGAAAATGTCAGTATTTTTGTATTTGTATTTATTATGCATCCCCATTAGCTGCTGCCAAAGCAGCAGCTACTCTTCCTGGGGTGCAGCAAAATTAAGGCAGTTTATACAATTTTAAAACATTACAATACATTCAGAGATTTCACAACACACTGTGTGTCCTCAGGCCCCTACTCCACCACTACCACATATCTACATTACTAAATGTGTGTATGTGTGTGTGTGTGTGTGTGTGTGTGTGTGTGTGTGTGTGTGTGTGCATGTGTATGCATGTGTATGCATGTGTCTGTGCCAATGTTTGTGTTGCTTCACAGCCCCCGCTGTTTCATAAGGTGTTTTTTTAATCTGTTTTTTTAAATCTAATTTTACTGCTTGCGTCAGTTACTTGATGTGGAATAGAGTTCCATGTAGTCATGGTCTTTGTAGTACTTTGTGCCTCCCAAAGTCTGTTCTGGACTTGGGGACTGTGAAGAGACCTCTTGCTGCATATCTTGTGGGGTATGGATGAGTGTCCGAACTGTGTGCCAGTAGTTTCGACAGACAGCTCAGTGCATTCAACATGTCAATACCTCTCATAAATAAAAGTAGTGATGAAGTCAATCTCTCCACTTTCAGCCAGGAGAGATTGACATGCATATTATTAATATTAGCTCTCTGTGTACATCCAAGGGCCAGCCGTGCTGCCCAGTTCTGAGCTAATTGCAATTTTCCTAAGTCCTTTTTGTGGCACCTGACCACACGACTGAACAGTAGTCAAGGTGCGACAAAACTAGGGCCTGTAGGACCTGCCTTGTTGATAGTGTTGTTAAGAAGGCAGAGCATCGCTTTATTTTAGACAGACTTTTCCCCATCTTAGCTACTTCTGCATCAATATGTTTTGACCATGACAGTTTACAATTTAGTGTTACTCTAAGCAGTTTAGTCATTTTAACTTGCTTAATTTCCACATTAGTTATTACAAGATTTAGTTGAGGTTTAGGGTATTAGTGTTAATACAATTATTTTAGTTTTATAAATATTTAGGGCTAACTTTGTAATGATTTTCTTCATCTGAGGAACAGGAATAGGAAGGATCAGCCCAATATGCAGCGTGGTATGTGTCCATGTTAAATTGATTACAACTGAACACAAAATAACAATTGTGAAACAACGAAAATCGAAACAGTTCTGTATGGTGAAACACAGAAAACAACTACCCACAAATCATAGTGGGAAAACAGGCTGCCTAAGTATGGTTCTCAATCAGAGACAACGATTGACAGCTGCCTCTGATTGGGAACCATGCCAGGCCAAACACAGAAATACAAAACCTAGAATACAAAACATAGAATGCCCACCCCAAATCACGCCCTGACCAAACTAAAACAGAGACATAAAAAAGGAACTAAGGTCAGGATGTGACAAACGTATTCCTTGCCACCCACTCTGAAACTAACTGCAGCTCTTTGTTGAGTGTTGCAGTCATTTCAGTCGCTGTAGTAGCTGACATGTATAGTGTTGAGTCATCCGCAGATATAGAAACTCTGGCTTTACTCAAAGTCAGTGGCATGTCATGAATAAAAATTGAAAAAAGGTGACTAAACAGCTACCCTGGGGAATACCTGATTCTAACTGGATTATATTTGATAGACTTCCATTAAAGAACACCCTCTGTGTTCTGTTAGACAAGTAACTCTTTATCCACATTATAGCAGGGGGTGTAAAGCCATAACACATGTGTTTTTCCAGCAGTAGACTATGATCGGTCATGTAAAAAGCTGCACTGAAGTCTAACAAGACAGCCCCCACAATCATTTTATCATCGATTTCTCTCAGACAATCATCAGTCATTTGTGTAAGTGCTGTGCTTGTTGAGTGTCCTTCCCTATTAGCATTCTGAAATTCTGTTGTCAATTTGTTTACTGTAAAATAGCATTGTATCTGGTCAAACTCTATTTTTTCAGGAAGTTTACTAAGGGATGCTAACAGGCTGATTAGTTGACTATTTGAGCCAGTAAAGGGGGCTTTGCTATTCTTGGGTAGTGGAATGACTTTAGCTTCCCTCCATGCCTGAGGGCACACACTTTCTAGTAGGCTTAAATTGAAGATGTGGCAATATCGTCTGCTATTATCCTCAGTAATTTTCCATCTAGATTGTCAGACCCTGGTGGCTTGTCATTGTTGAATGACAACAATAATATTTTCACCTCTTCCACACTGACTTTACGGAATTCAAAAGTACAATTCTTGTCTTTCATAATTTGGTCTGATATATTTGAAGTACATTTGCCAGTCAGTTGGGCTACCAGACTTAATTGCCATACCTTTTGCCTCAACCCCCTCAACCATACACCTTTTCAATTCCTCATCAATCCAAGGGGATTTAACAGTTTTTACAGTCATTTTCTTAATGGGAGCATGCTTATTAGTAACTGGAATAAGTAGTTTCATAAATGTGTCAAGTGCAGCGTCTGGTTGCTCCTCATTACACACCGCAGACTAGCAAATATTCTTTACATCATCAACATATGAATGACGACAAAACTTATTGTATGACCTCTTATACTCTATTAGGCCCAACCTTTGGAACTTTGATTTTCCTAGATATGGCTACCATATTGTGATCACTATATCCTATGGATTTGGATATTGCTTTAAAGCAATACATTTTGATGATTTAATTCCTGTGCTGTTTGTAACTACCCTGGTAGGTTGACTGACAACCTGATACAGGTTGCAGGCACTGGTTACAGTTGGAAGTTTTTTCCTGAGTGAGCAGCTTGATGAAAGCCAGTCAATAAATGTAATACATTAAATTAAATAACCCAGAAAATATTATTCTCTGATGATATCACATACATTATCAAGCATTTCATACATATTATCCAGATACTGACTGTTAGCACTTGGTGGTCTATAGCAGCTTCCCACAAGAATGGGCTTTAGGTGAGGCAGATTAACCTGTAGCCATATTAGTAACATTAGATCCTCTCTAAGCTTTACAGGAATGTGGTTCTGAATATAAACAGCAACACCTCCTCCGTTGGCGTTTCTGTCTTTTCGGTAGATGTTATAACCATGTATTGCTACCACTGTATCATCAAACGTATTATCTAAGTGAGTTTCAGAGATAGTCAGAATATGAATGTCATCCGTTACAAGCAAGTTATTGACTTCATGGACCTTGTTTCTTAGGATACATATGTTAATATGGGCTATTTTTAGCACTTTTCTGGCTTACTTGATTGTTTTTAATGCTTTACTGGGAAGCTTATCAGAGATAGACTTACTCATGTTATTTACATTGGAGCTGATAGTGCAGGGTGAGCTGCATAAAGTGGTCTTGCTACTATTGCACACCGCCTCAGTGCTAACAGTGTAACTCTGGTTTATAGGCTCATGATTACTGCATACAATAGCTGTAGGTGCAATTAGGCTGTTCGGTGCAATTAGGGGTACATAAATTGAATTACTTACATTGTGTTTTCCAATGCCCCTAAGATCATGTACATTTGATGCAGCATTATGATGCAGCATTATACCTACCATGCTAGGGATTAACTGAGCTGGTCCTGGATCATTTACCAGTCATTGTTTCATCGCAGCCTTGAAATGTGTAGACAGAGTACAGGAGCCAAGATTATTTGGATGGACTCCGTCATTCCTGTAGAGTATCTTCTGTTTCCAGAAGGTGTCAAAGTTATCAATAAAAGTGACTTGAGCAGAGCTGCAGTAGTCTTTTAGCCAGATGTGTAATGCCAGCAGTCTGCTGAATCTTTCACACCCACTGACCAACGATGGTACTGGACCTGAAATTATTGGCCGTTTTTTGGAGTCTTTTAATGCTAAAATCAGTTCTTTAAAATCAATTTTCAAATGTTCCGAGTTAGCCCTCCTTATGTCGTTTGACCCCACATGGACTATGACAGTGTTAGCTGACCAACTGGAAAGGGTCAGTGAAGACACTCGCCAGTTGGTCAGCTCATGCTCGCAGTACACGTCCTGGTAATCAATCTGGCCCGGTGGCATGTCAATATCAGTTTCCATGAGAACGGGTTACATAAATGATGTTTTTTGGGGCGTTTGATGGAGCTTGTTTGGAGTGCAAGACGGTCGGGGGTTTCACATTTGGGACTATTCCATTGGTTCCATTGCGTCAGGCAACCTTAATCCAGCACAGCTAAAGTATTTCAAAGAAAACAAATACTATGTGAACCCAGGTTTGGTTACATAATACTGTATGATATGGTATACTAAAATGGGGTCTTGCCTGGTAACCGTTGTCACAATGCCTTGAACAGAGAGGTAAACCAGTGCATTGTGATATTGTGTGTTTCTAGATGCTTTCAGAGCTGAAGAGGTACCTCCAACACATCAGCCTGTCCCCTGACTCCATCAACAACGATGATGTAAGACTGAACAGTAAATTGTGCTCCGCTTCTGTCATGGAGCAGCAACCTCTCTGCTTTCTTTCTTTGTCCTTTCTGGGTTGGAAGATATTTCCTCAATAAGCTTCCCCCTAAGATGGGACACTGTTCTGTGACATTGTTCTGTTTCAGGCCGTGTCCCCCCTCATGAAGTACTTACGTGACACTTTAGTCATCCTCAGCGAGTCTCTGGTGAAGGAGAATCTGGCTAGGTAAGTACCTGCTGTGTCACGTCTTTATCTAGATGAGCATCTTAGACATGCACGCAATAATGATACCCCTCTGACACATTATGCTGTAGTACTGGTCATTATCTAGCCATTATGATCACTTGACATACAGCGGGGTTGCTGTCTAACTGTGTTCTCCTGTCTTCTGCATAGAGTTCTCCTCGGCATGTGGGAGCTGCTCCTCAGAATGATCCTAGACACGGTGGCGGAGAACATGGGAGTCCAGGTGGAGTTCTACAACCGCTTCCAGTACACTGTGGAGGTCAGTGGTCTCCTTTCTCTCTCTCTCTCTCTCTCTCTCTCTCTCTCTCTCTCTCTCTCTCTCTCTCTCTCTCTCTATCTCTCTCTCTCTCAGTTAACCACAGAGACAGGGAGAATCACAGTAGGGGCCTATTTCCCCTTCTTCCTCATCTTTCTCCTCCTTTTCACCATCATCTGCTACTGTATCCTTGCTAATTACTTGTGTGGTATAATTTCCATACCACTGATATTCATCAGGTCTCCCGGCTGCTCAGTCCCTGCTGAGGAGAGTCCCCACCAGAATGGCAATGTGACAGTTCCTGTATTCTAATGGAGCATAGAGCTGGCAAGGGACACACGACAGATTTGGATGAAAAGTCGTGAAAATGCAAAGCTGCGTGGGTAGAACATGTGGTGTGTTCCATGGTGATCTCCTTCTACTGGGGGATTCACGCTGTCAGCGAGGATACATACCGGTCTGCTAATATCCTCTGACATATGCTCCAACCAAAGGCGTTACTTATAGTTACCGCAGCAAATTAGCTAGTCATGCCAGTCGAACAGAGCGGAGTATCAGAACATGTAACCTGAAAACTGAAACCTTCCCCGCCACAATGCTCCTTTCAGGCCCTGGTGCAGTTCTTCTGTGCTGATGGAAAGGGACTTGCCATAGAAGATCTGAAGAACCATGTCGACTACAAGGTGAGAGCACCAAGGGTTTATGTACCATCTAGCCTTTTTTTAGTAGGGGTTGTTCAGCTGGTTCCTGACGAGCCCCCTCCCCACTGCTGTTCCTATAGGCTCTTGACGAGGAGCTGAGGCTGAACAAGTGTTCGTCCTTTGAGCTGATCGAGCAGTACTTCCTGGAGAAGATCTCTCAGCAGGTAGTCTGCAGCCTGCTGGGCTGCCACATGTGACTCTAACCCCCAGGCTAGTGTAGTGGGGGAGTGTTGATTAGGAGCTGAAAGATCACAACACATTTTCTTTTTCTTTATCTCTTTAATGCTAATGTGGTCGCTAGCTGTTTTCTGTAACAGCGGTTTATTTTAGAACGCCAGAACAACTTTACTGGCATGTCCACTTACTACAAGCATTTTGCTACACTCGCATTAACATCTGGTAACCATGTGTATGTGACAAATAACATTTGATTTGATGTCCAGGATTCATCATACTGAATGGATGTATAACAATCCAATCAATCAATCATCTGTTTATGTATGAGTTATAATATGGATCTGCCTTTCAGAGAACACTGAAGCACACCCGCTTTGGCCGCGTCAGTGTGAAGTGTTACTATGATGCTTCTGAGCAGAGGCTCACGGTGGAGATCCTGCATGCCGCCGATCTCATTGCCTTGGACGCCAATGGTAAATATCAGAGTTCCATTGGCATGCAGCTCCTTATGCAGAAAGAATGCCAATCCAATCTTCTGTATGAGCCCCTCATTCATTCCTGTTCCTCTCTCTCTCTCTCTCTGGTGCCACACAGGGCTGAGTGACCCCTTTATCATCATAGAGCTCTGTCCCCACCACCTCTTCCCCATGGCCAAGAGCCAGCGCACCCAAGTGAAGCTCAAGACCCTGCACCCAGTATTTGATGAGCTCTTCTATTTGTGAGTGTCTAATCTGCCTTCTGTATGCACTAACAGAGAAGGAAATGTTGGGATTGGTGGATGATATGATAATTCCCTCTTGACAGCAGCTAGATTGAAAAGCAAAACATGGAGATGTAGACTTCAGTTTGACTCATTTTCCTCTATCTGCTGTCCCACAGCCATGTCAGCCCAGAGCAGTACAGGCACAGGTTTGCCTGTCTGACTTTTACTGTGATGGACTATGATTGGCTGTCCACCAACGATTTTGCCGGGGAGGCCTTGGCCCCGCTCAGTGACTTCTGTTGGCCAGGGAGACCCAACGCCTCAGCGGCCGGAAAGACCATCCAGCCGACCATTCTGCACCTGGCCCGAAACAAACCCAGCGGTAGGGAGCAGGGTTAGGGTCAATTTGAATTTCAATTCAGTCAATTAATTAAGTAAACCCGTATTCTAATTCCACGTTTTCCTCATTGAAAATAATTTAGGAACATTTGAATTGTAATTTCAGTTTACTTCCTGAATTTACTGAATTGAAAGGAATTGACCCCAACCCTGGAAGGACAGTCCACCGGATAGACTTCAGTACATAACACCACCCCTCTACTCCTCACTGAGAGGGAACGGGTCCCCAGGGAGTCTGGGAAAGGTTTCCTATTACTTCTGTAATCCAACCTAGCGACCCGTTCAATCTAAAGGTAATTGTGGCGGGCGTTGGATGGATGCACTTATGTCTCTGTTTGATCTCTCCATCCAGAGAAGCCAATCATGAGGATTTTGGACGCACGGACGGGAGACGGAGAGGCTCAGGAGTTTGTGAGGAAGCTAAAGGAGATTGAGAAATCCATGGAAGAGGAGTGAAGCTGTCAGCACTGGTCTGGTGTATTGGTGTATTCTGACTACGTCTTTGCCACATGTGCTCTTGTACTTGTCGTACTACCCGTATGTTTACAATGTTTACAGTTTTAAAATCCTCTTGTACGTGCACTGAAAATGTCATGCCGAACAAAACACAGTGAGGCATGACTTTTTAAATTGAAATACGAATGTCCTGTCTCTCTGCTGTATTTTTATGCCTCAAATCAAATGCTATTTGTCACATGCGCCGAATACAACAGGTGTAGACTTTACCGTGAAGTGCTTACTTACGAGCCCTTTCCCAACATTGTGGAGTTAAAGAGTCAGAAATATCCAAGGGTCCTATCTGAGAAATCTGAGGAACAGCTTATCCTACAGTGAATATTTTGGTTTCTAAAGAGCTCATTGAATGTTATCTTTGTCATATTATCTCTGTTATATTATCTTTGTTGTATTACATCGCTAACGTTTAACTGAATCAAAAACTAATTTGCAACTGATATGTATTCAGTCGAATCATGTGGGTGGATCAATCGTTAAAAACAAATATACTCAACTACCGTTTCTGAGTATGTGGCGAAGTAGCACAAGGATGTAACACTGCAAGGAAAAGCCATCTGTAGCCAGGTTTTGTAAGTCATCAGAAGGAGTAGTGTCACGTATGGCTGCGTTTACACAGGCAGCCCAATTCTGAAATGTTTCAGATCTTTTCACGCCAACTCTTTTTCAGAGCTGATCTGATTAGTCGAAAGAACAATAAGTTAGGGAAAAGAGATCATAATTTGGCTGCCTGTGTAAACACAGCCTATGTGACGCCATCTGTGCTCATTGATGATTGGATGTTTATATCTCTTCAGATTATGAACCATATCCCCGAAGAAAAGAGTGTTAAGTCCTCTATTTGTTATATTGTAAATGTGAACTACTTGTCCTTGGATTGTAATGGATTGTGCTGCTGTTCATTGTACCATTCAAATGAAAATGTCTATTGATAAAGATTGTATTTGAATATGATTCACTAGCTCTTATTACATGTTGTCCTCCTTAGAAAAATACGTTTCCTTCTTTGTAGTGGACTTGCCCATATGACATCAACATGTTCCTCTTCATGTTGCATGAGTCTTTTTCTAAATGGAAACTAAATGGACTCACAAACATATAGTAGCACTAGACATCTAGAAAAAATGGTCCTTTGTGTTTAGTTCTAAATGCCAGGATTCATTTTGATTTCTTCCAGACCGAAAGATTCCGTCTCTGCCGGTCTTGTGTCTGCATGTTCTCTCCCTTCTCTGTCTCTTTGTTTTGCTTTTCTCACTCTGTCTATCTCTGCCCTCCCCCTCTCTAGCTCTCGCTCTCTCGCTCTCTCGCTTGGCTCTTGTCACTTAGTTTCAAGGCTTACAAAAGGAAACAGATGATGTCTGTTTACAGGCACTCATTCTCTCTCTCTCTCTCTCTCTCCTCTCTCTCTCTCTCTCTCTCTCTCTCTCTCTCTCTCACTTCCCTCTGAATGTCATTCTCAGATGCAGGCCTGTCTGCTCCCACCACCTCCACCTCCATTATCCTTCCACTCTCCCTCTTCCTCCACAGTGTTCCCTCTATCATAGTCCTCTTCCGGTTCCCCTCTTGACCTTTCAGACCTTCACTCACCTCAAGAGAGCCACCTTGGATGGAAAACAAGCTGCTGCACGACCACAGTGACCCTAAAGAGAAACACTCAGAGTCCAGTAATAAGGGAAGCAAGGTTATGTTGATTATGTCCAATCTATCAAATCATAGAAGTCTGAACCACAATGACCCGGTTACATCCCCATCCGCCTACACACAGACCGACGTGTTTGTGACTGATGGACTTCTCTAATAATATGGGCTAAGATAGATAGATAGATTGCTAGATATGGTCGGTAGTGTTTTGATGGATATGTTGGGATGTTTTACAGAGAGAGGGAGTGTTTATTTCAAACAATCAAACAACACCCCAATCCGCAGAAAAAAAATCACCAAGCCCAATACGGGTATTGGATTGAGTGTGGCCAGTGCTGTGGTGTCTCAGGTGTGATGGGGAGCAGACATTTCATGGTTCTGTAACCCAGACGTCATGCCCTGTGGTCAGAACCTGTTTAATGTAGCTATCATGCCATCTGACAGCTTCAGCTTCCTTACCATTCCATTCCACAGCCTCACTCTCCCACCCTCTGATTGGTTCACTGTACTGCAACAGGAATCTACACTACAGCTCAAAACCAACAGGCATGCTTGTATTTTGTTGTTTGTTGATGCAGCAACACAGAGAAGCAAAAGGAGGGAATTAGATATATAGTATGACCAAATATATTTCTGTAGATTATACACGGCAGGTAGCCTAGTGGTTAGAGCGTTGGGCCAGTAACCGAAAGGTTGCTATATGAAATCTCCGAGCTGACAAGGTAAAATCTGCCATTTTGCCCCTGAACAAGGCAGTTAACCCACTGTTCCTAGGCCGTCATTGTAAATAAGAATTTGTTCCTAACTGACTTGCCTAGTTAAATAAATAAGAACATCAATGTAACTTTCACACAATTGTTTATTTAACCAGGGAAGTCAGTTAAGAACAAATCCTTATTTTCAATGACAGCCTAGACAGCAGAACAACAGATTTGTACTTTGTCAGCTCGGGGATATGAACTTGCAACCTTTTGGTTACTAGTCCAAAGCTCTAACCACTAGGCTACCCTGCCGCCATAATGAGCTTAAGGCTATTGACATTCAAGGAATGCTGCACATGTGGTAGCCATATCGCTAAAAAGTAAATTAGTGTAATCTATTTTTCAGTGGAGATAATGATTATTGGGTTGGGTGAGAGGATGCTCAAAACAGCGTTTGCATTAATACCCAGACAGTAAGAGCTTTAACCACTAGGTGTCCCCATAGTTTCACAAACCACTTTTTAATCAGTTCAATATTTTGACGTTAGGTGGCACATGGCACCATACTTGGTGATCCACGCTGGATCTCTATTGGTTGAACTCATTACTAAGTCACAATAACAGCATGTCTCTGGTCATCCTTGTGTCACTCTACATCTGTGCTGAGCGACAGGATCGCTGAACCATCCTGCTGGGAGCTCCGAGGTCATCAGGCACCATGGTAACACAGCCTCATCGTCCCACGGCCTCTGACTCAAGGCCTTGCAGAGAGACGAACTACAGCTGGAGGTGGAACTAGAGTGGGGGAGGAACAAGTCTAAAACATTTAGCAGTCAAATGTTGATACAGTAAATCATGTTGATTTACCAAGTATGTTTTGGTGCTATCAAATCAAATTGTATTCATCACATGCTTCCTAAACAACAGGTGTGGACTAACAGTGAAATGCTTCCTAAACCACAGATGTGGACTAACAGTGAAATGCTTCCTAAACAACAGGTGTGGACTAACAGTGAAATGCTTCCTAAACAACAGGTGTGGACTAACAGTGAAATGCTTCCTAAACAACAGGTGTGGACTAACAGTGAAATGCTTCCTAAACAACAGGTGTGGACTAACAGTGAAATGCTTCCTAAACAACAGGTGTGGACTAACAGTGAAATGCTTCCTAAACAACAGGTGTGGACTAACAGTGAAATGCTTCCTAAACAACAGGTGTGGACTAACAGTGAAATGCTTCCTTATGGGCCCTTCCTAACAATGCAGAGAGAAATCAAATAAAGTAAAACACATAATAATAAATTAATAATAGATACACAATGAGTTGACTATATACAAGGGGTACCAGTGCGGAGTCGATGTGCAGGGGTATGAGGTCATTTAGGTAGATATGTACACTAGTAACAAAGTGTCAGATAGTAAACAGTAGCAGCAGTGTATGTTATGAGTCAAAAAATGTTAGTAAATGCAGATAGTCCGAGTAGCTACAGTATTTGGTTAACTATTTAACTAACTATTTGACAGTCTTATGGTTTGGGGGTAGAAGCTGTTCAGAGTCCTGTTGGTTCCAGACTTGGTGCATCGGTTCAGCTTTCCTTGCGGTAGCAGAGAGAACAGTCTATGACTTGGGTGACGGAAGTCTTTGACGATTTTCAGGGCCATCCTCTGACACCGCCTTATATAGAGGTCCTGGATGGCAGGGGGCTCGGCCCCAGTGATGTACTTGGCCATGTGCACTACCCTCTATAGCACTTTGTGGTCAGATGCCAAGCAATTGCCATGCCAAGGGGTGAAGTCAAGATGCTCTCAATGGTGCCGCTGTATAACATTTTGAGGATCTGAGGTCCCATGCCAAATATTTTCAGCCTCCTGAGGGGGATGAGCTGTCTCTCTCCTCAGGCAGTGTCTCATGCTGGTGACAAACCCACTTCCCATCTGGGTAGGGATTGTATTTACCCTACTTGTTGGATTCTATCCACTTCTATTGTGCCCTTCCTGGCATGGTCTATATGGGCCTCTTCAGGGGCTCAAACTCAGTGGAGGTTGAGGTCTTTGAGGGCAAACCAGGAGGACTGTGTCGTAACCTTGTTTCTGCTGGCCCAGCCCTTCACAGGGCTCTGACCCTCCACAGAGCACACGTATGATGGGAGAGAGAAGGACCACAGTGGGCCTGCTGTGGGTCATGGCTCCCTCTCTACGTGTGTCAGGGACAGACAGCTCCATGGAGAGGACTCCTCCTGAGGCCACAGTAATACAGAACAGATGGAACCAGAGAAGAAGGAGAGATGTGGATACAGTAGCACACATTTTACTGTACATTGTGCTATCCTATCATTGCTATCATTGTGTAACATGTCATACAAATACAGTGCCTTGGGAAAGTATTCAGACCCCTTGACTTGTTCAACATTTTGTTACGTTACAGCCGTGTTCTAAAATTGATAAAATTATTTTTTCCCATCATCAATCTACACATAATTCCCCATAATGACAAAGGGAAAACAGGTTTTTAGAAATGTCCTGTTTCCATTGATCATCCTTGAGATGTTTCCACAACTTGATTGGAGTCCACCTGTGGTGAATGCAATTGATTGGACATGATTTGGAAAGGCACACACCTCTCTATATAAGGTCCCACAGTTGACAGTGCATGTCAGAGCATAAAAATAAGACATGAAGTTGAAATAATTATCCATAGAGCTCATGACAGGATCTGGAGAAGGGTACCAAAACATTTCTGCAGCATTGAAGGTCCCCAAAGAACACAGTGGCCTCCATCATTCTTAAATGGAAGAAGTTTAGAACCACCAAACTGAGCAATGGCGGGAGAAAGGCCTTGGTCAGGGAGGTGACCAAGAACCCGATGGTCACTCTGACAGAGCTCCAGAGTTCCTATGTGGAGATGTGAGAGGCTTCTAAAAGGACAACCATCTCTGCAGTACTCCACCAATCAGGTCTTTACAGTGCCTTGCGAAAGTATTCGGCCCCCTTGAACTTTGCAACCTTTTGCCACATTTCAGGCTTCAAACATAAAGATATAAAACTGTATTTTTTTGTGAAGAATCAACAACAAGTGGGACACAATCATGAAGTGGAACGACATTGGATATTTCAAACTTTTTTAACAAATCAAAAACTGAAAAATTGGGCGTGCAAAATTATTCAGCCCCCTTAAGTTAATACTTTGTAGCGCCACCTTTTGCTGCGATTACAGCTGTAAGTCGCTTGGGGTATGTCTCCATCAGTTTTGCACATCGAGAGACTGAATTTTTTTCCCATTCCCCCTTTCAAAACAGCTCGAGCTCAGTGAGGTTGGATGGAGAGCATTTGTGAACAGCAGTTTTCAGTTCTTTCCACAGATTCTCGATTGGATTCAGGTCTGGACTTTGACTTGGCCATTCTAACACCTGAATATGTTTATTTTTGAACCATTCCATTGTAGATTTTGCTTTATGTTTTGAATCATTGTCTTGTTGGAAGACAAATCTCCGTCCCAGTCTCAGGTCTTTTGCAGACTCCATCAGGTTTTCTTCCAGAATGGTCCTGTATTTGGCTCCATCCATCTTCCCATCAATTTTAACCATCTTCCCTGTCCCTGCTGAAGAAAAGCAGGCCCAAACCATGATGCTGCCACCACCATGTTTGACAGTGGGGATGGTGTGTTCAGGGTGATGAGCTGTGTTGCTTTTACGCCAAACATAACGTTTTGCATTGTTGCCAAAAAGTTCAATTTTGGTTTCATCTGACCAGAGCACCTTCTTCCACGTGTTTGGTGTGTCTCCCAGGTGGCTTGTGGCAAACTTTAAACAACACTTTTATGGATATCTTTAAGAAATGGCTTTCTTCTTGCCACTCTTCCATAAAGGCCAGATTTGTGCAATATACGACGATTGTTGTCCTATGGACAGAGTCTCCCACCTCAGCTTTAGATCTCTGCAGTTCATCCAGAGTGATCATGGGCCTCTTGGCTGCATCTCTGATCAGTCTTCTCCTTGTATGAGCTGAAAGTTTAGAGGGACGGCCAAGTCTTGGTAGATTTGCAGTGGTCTGATACTCCTTCCATTTAAATATTATCGCTTGCACAGTGCTCCTTGGGATGTTTAAAGCTTGGGAAATCTTTTTGTATCCAAATGCGGCTTTAAACTTCTTCACAACAGTATCTCGGACCTGCCTGGTGTGTTCCTTGTTCTTCATGATGCTCTCTGCGCTTTTAACGGACCTCTGAGACTATCACAGTGCAGGTGCATTTATACGGAGACTTGATTACACATAGATGGATTGTATTTATCATCATTAGTCATTTAGGTCAACATTGGATCATTCAGAGATCCTCACTGAACTTCTGGAGAGAGTTTGCTGCACTGAAAGTAAAGGGGCTGAATAATTTTGCACGCCCAACTTTTCAGTTTTTGATTTGTTAAAAAAGTTTGAAATATCCAATAAATGTCGTTCCACTTCATGATTGTGTCCCACTTGTTGTTGATTCTTCACAAAAAAATACAGTTATGTTTGAAGCCTGAAATGTGGCAAAAGGTCGCAAAGTTCAAGGGGGCCGAATACTTTCGCAAGGCACTGTATGGCCAGACAGAAGTCACTCCTCAGTAAAAGGCACATGACAGCCTGCTTGGAGTTTGGTCTGGTCTGATGAAACCAAGATTGAACTCTTTGGCCTGAATGCCAAGCGTCATGTCTGGAGGAAACCTCGCACCATCCCTATGGTGAAGCATGGTGGTGCAGCATCATGCTGAGGGGATGTTTTTCAGTGGCAGGGACTGGGAGACTAGTCCGGATTGAGGGAAAGATGAACAGAGCAAAGTACAGACAGATCCTGCTCCAGAGCGCTCAGGACCTCAGACTATGAATGAAAGTTTACAACATAGAAACATTTAAGTAATCGAGGTGACAGACAGTGACACATTCAATACCACCTTTCACACTCTTGCCTGCATCAAACTGATCTAGGGTGTAATCATTACATGCATGATAACATTAGAAGCCTCCTCCCTAAGTTTGTTTAAGTCACTGCTTTAGCACTCTGCCAACCCGGATGTCTTAGCCGTGTCTGAATCCTGGCTTAGGAAGACCACCAATAACTCTGAAAGACAAAACGGCCAAAGGGGGCGGTGTTGCAATCTACTGAAGAGATAGCCTGTAGAGTTCTGTCCTACTATCCAAGTCTGTACCCAAACAATTTCAACCTCTTCTTTTAAAAATCCACCTCTCTAAAAACAAGTTTCTCACCGTTGCTGCCTGCTATAGACCACCCTCTGCCCCCAGCTGTGCTCTGGATACCAAATGTGAACTGATTGCCACCCATCTATCTTCAGAGCTCATGCTGCAAGGTGACCTAAACTGTGACATGCTTAACACCTCGACCATCCTACAATCTAAGCTTGATGCCCTCAATCTCACACAAATTTTCAATGAACCTACCAGGTACTACCCCAAAGCCGTAAACATGGGAACCCTCATAGATATCATCCTAACCAACTTGCCCTCTAAATACACCTCTGCTGTTTTCAACCAAGATCTCAGCGATCACTGCCTCATTGCCTGCATCCGTAATGGGTCAGTGGTCAAACGACCTTCACTCATCACTATCAAACACTCCCTGAAACACTTCAGCGAGCATGCCTTTCTAATCGACCTGGCCCGGGTATCCTGGAAGGATATCGACCTCATCCTGTCAGTAGAGGATGCCTGGATATTTTTTTTTAAATGCCTTCCTCGCCATCTTAAACAAGCATGCCCCATTCAAGAAATGTAGAACCAGGAACAGATACAGCCCTTGGTTCTCTCCAGACCTGACTGCCCTTGACCAACACAAAAACATCCTGTGGCATTCTGCATTAGCATCGAACAGCCCCTGTGAAATGCAACTTTTTAGGGAAGTTAGAAACCAATATACAGAAACAGTTAGAAAATCAAAGGCTAGCTTGTTCAAGCAGAAATTTGCTTCCTGCAACACAAACTCAAAAAAGTTCTGGGACATTGTAAAGTCCATGGAGAATAAGAACACCTCCTCCCAGCTGCCCACTGCACTAATGATAGGAAACTCTGTCACCACAGATAAATCCACTATAATTGAGAATTTCAAAAAGCATTTTTCTACGGCTGGCCATGCTTTCCACCTGGCCACCCCTACCCCAGTCAACAGCACTGCACCCCCCACAGCAACCCGCCCCAGCCTTCCCCACTTCTCCAAAATCCAGTCAGCTGATGTTCTGAAAGAGCTGCAAAATCTGGACCCCCACAAATCAGCCGGGCTAGACAATCTGGACTCTCTCTTTCTAAAATGATCTGCTGAAATTGTTGCAACTCCTATTACTAGCCTGTTCAACCTCTCTTTCGTGTCGTCTGAGATTCCCAATGATTGGAAAGCAGCTGCGGTCATCCCCCTCTTCAAAGGGGGGGACACTCTTGACTCAAACTGCTACAGACCTATATCTATCCTACCCTGCCTTTCTAAGGTCTTCGAAAGCCAAGTTAGCAAACAGATCACCGACCATTTCGAATCCCACCATACCTTCTCCGCTATGCAATCTGGTTTCAGAGCTGGTCGTGGGTGCACCTCAGCCACGCTCAAGGTTCTAAACGATATCTTAACTTCCATCGATAAGAAACAATACTGTGCAGCCGTATTCATTGACCTGGCCAAGGCTTTCAACTCTGTCAATCACCACATCCTCATCGGCAGACTCAACAGCCTTGGTTTCTCAAATGATTGCCTCGCCTGGTTCAACAACTACTTCTCCGACAGAGTTCAGGGTGTCAAATCTGAGGGTCTGTTGTCCGGGCCTCTGGCAGTCTCTATCGGGGTGCCACAGGGTTCAATTCTTGGGTCGACTCTCTTCTCTGTATATATCAATGATGTCGCTCTTGCTGCTGGTGAGTCTCTGATCCACCTCTACGCAGACGACACCATTCTGTATACTTCAGGCCCTTCTTTGGACACTGTGTTAACAAACCTCCAGGCGAGCTTCAATGCCATACAACTCTCCTTCCGTGGCCTCCAATTGCTCTTAAATACAAGTAAAACTAAATGCATGCTCTTCAACCGATCGCTGCCTGCATCTGCCCGCCCGTCCAGCATCACTACTCTGGACGGTTCTGACTTAGAATATGTGGACAACTACAAATACCTAGGTGTCTGGTTAGACTGTAAACTCTCCTCCCAAACCCACATAAAACATATCCAACATTAAATCTAGAATTGGCTTCCTATTTCGCAACAAAGCATCCTTCACTCATGCTGCCAAACATACCCTTGTAAAACTGACCATCTTACCGATCCTCGACTTTGGCGATGTCATTTACAAAAATCCAACATTAAATCTAGAATTGGCTTCCTATTTCGCAACAAAGCATCCTTCACTCATGCTGCCAAACATACCCTTGTAAAACTGACCATCTTACCGATCCTCGACTTTGGCGATGTCATTTACAAAATGGCCTCCAACACCCTACTCCACAAATTGGATGCAGTCTATCACAGTGCCATCCGTTTTGTCACCAAAACCCCATATACTACCCACCACTGCGACCTGTACGCTCTCGTTGGCTGGCCCTCGCTTCATATTCGTCGCCAAACCCACTGGCTCCAGGTCATCTACAAGACCCTGCTAGGTGAAGTCCAGCCTTATCTCTGCTCGCTGTTCAACATAGCTGCACCCTCCCATAGCACACGTTCCAGCAGGTATATCTCACTTGTCACCCCCAAAGCTAATTCCTCCTTTGGCCGCCTCTCTTTCCAGTTCTCTGCTGCCTGTGACTGGAACGAACTACAAAAATCTCTGAAACTGGAACCACTTATCTCCCTCACTATCTTTAAGCACCAGCTGTCAGAGCAGCTCACAGATCACTGCACCTGCATATAGCCCATCTATAAATAGCCCAAACAACTACCTCTTCCCCTATTGTATTTATTTATTTATTTTGCTCCTTTGCACCCCAGTATCTCTACTTTGCACACTCATCTACTGTCATATCTACCATTCCAGTGTTTAATTGCTATATTGTATTTACTTCGCACACCATGGCCTATATATTGCCTTTTCCTCCCTTATCTCACCTCATTTGCTCACATTGTATATAGACTTATTTTTCTACTGTATTATTGACTGTATGTTTGTTTTACTCCATGTGTAACTCTGTGTTGTTATATGTGTCGAACTGCTTTGCTTTATCTTGGCCAGGTCGTAGTTGTAAATTAGAACTTCTTCTCAACTTGCCTACCTGGTTAAATAAAGGTGAAATAAAAACAATAAAAAAATGAAAATGAGTCCAACAGTTACAAACGAGAGTTTCTGTTGGACAAATTCAGGTATGTTTATCCCAGTTTCGTTCCATTTGCTTCAGTTTAAGAAACAAATCCGCAGAATGAATACACCCCAGACCCAAACACAGTTCACTTTCATAGCAGCCACATCCAAACAGCATGATCGTTTTGCTCATTGTAGAATTCCTTCTTGCATCTACGCACTCTCCACCTTTCCCCTTTGCTTGTGGACTTCAGTGCACAACACATCAGCTGTCTGTGACCAGGCGGAAAAACTTTTCCTAGCAAAACCTTCCCATCATAATGACTAATCACTACACACAGCCTACCTACATCGCTCTAGCTACTAGAACTAACACATTAGTAAACCCGCTACAATCATGAAGCACAGCATACAGTCAGAAAGCAGTTTAGCAGTTACACCAGCAGGCCCCGGTGGCAATAAAATAATAAAAACAAAATATTACATAGCCAGCTAGCTAACATAGCATCCCTCTCTATTTGAGCTGGGTGTTTGAGTAGGCTAAACTAGCTAGCTGCATTCACAAGCTAAGTGAAAGTGAACAAAAAATACAAATAAATATAGTTAGCTCTCTTTCCCTCTCTCTTGCTTCTCCTTCATTTTTGAAGAAATTAATTTATTGAAAACTGTCCAACTATTGTCTTTCCCTCTCTTTTAGTCAACTACTCACCACATGTTATGCACTGCAGTGCTAGCTAGCTGTAGCTTATGCTTTCAGTACTAGATTAATTCTCTGATCCTTTGATTGGGTGAACAACATCTCAGTTCATGCTGCAGGATTTCTAATAGGTTGGAGGACGTCCTCTGGAAGTTGTCATAGTTTTTGTGTAAGTCTATTGAAGGAGGTGAGAACAGTGAGCCTCCTAGGTTTTGTATAGAAGTCAATGTACCCAGAGGAGGATGGAAACTAGCTGTCCTCCGGCTGTGGTACTGCCCTACAGAGTGCTATTGAGACTACTGTTGACCTTCATTGCAAAACATTGTGTTTTAATCAATTATTTAGTGACGTGACTATATTTTGTATAGTTTTATCTGAAAATGACAACTTTTATAATGTTTCACTATTTTTATTTTTATGAAATTCACAGAGGTTCTCCCCTTTTTCCTATGAGGAGCTTCCTCTGATAGCTGCACAAATTAAGCAGTTGAAACACAGGAAAAAACAAATCACAGTGGAGGGATTGATTTGAATGTTCTATATGTAGGCTATGATTCCCCCACTTGGAAAACTTGTTGCCAAGTTTTAAAACCAGCTTTGCCCACTGGGTAGCTAGGCTACTAGAGTACATATCGTTATGTAAATAAGGAAACATATTGGAAGCCAAGTGAGTCAAAGATCTATATACAGTAAGTTAAACATTCTCTCGTTTTTGAATATATTGAGTTGACTTCATCAGGGACTGTATCACAGGACGCTGGTGAGGGGAGGATGGCTCATAATAACTGAAGGAATGAAGTGAATGGAATTATATCAAACACACTGAAACGATTTGTTTGATGTGTTTAATAACATTCCATTTTTTCCATTCAAGCCATTTCTATGGACCCATCCTCCCAAATGAAGGTGCCGCCAACCGCCTGTGTAATGTATTGTGTAAGTTTAGGCAGTGGGGGGTGAGAGAGAGAGAGAGAGAGAGAGAGAGAGAGAGAGAGAGAGAGAGAGTGGGTTTAGAGTGAGTGGGAAGAATAGGACTGATGTTGATCCCTAAGAATGTTGGCAGAGTTGTTAGCTTCGGGATGACTGCTGCTGCTCCTCCACTGGGTCCTGGCCCTGGCTGGGTCTCTGTCTCTGGCAGGTACGTTTAACAACACTGTGATCTCAAATTCCTATCTCATATCAGACAACCCTAATTCCCCCACAGAAATGTAACACTATAGATCCCTGCTCTGGAGTCTCTCTCTCTCTCTCTCTCTCTCTCTCTCTCTCGCGCACACACACACACACACACACACACCCACACACACACACACACACACACACACACACACACACACACACACACACACACACACACACACACACACACACACACACACACAGATTAAAGCACACACACACCTGCAGCGTCCCAAGCTGTCTGGGCTTCCTGGGAAGCCTGTTCCTCTGCAGGCTTAGTCATGATATCATAGAAGATATATTTACATCTGGGATTTATAGGCAGAGGGCTGTCATTAATGCCAGGGCGCACTTTACTCTGTTCGTGTTCAGACCTGTATCGTGATAGCAAAGCCCGACTCACTGGGAACTTCCAGTCTGCTGTGTGTGTGTGTGTCTTTGATACAGTGCAGCTGTATCAAAAAACTGAAACTTACAGTAGAAAGAACCCCCTCCTCACTTAACATGTATCTTCTAAACAAGAAGTTACTGGAGCAATGAATAATGTAATGCCACTGAGGGAAAAATCCACCCAGCCAAGAAATATTCTTATTAGTGATTGAAAATGTGACCAATGTGTCAGAAACACTGTGCTTTGAACTGACAGGGCCTAATGAGTTTCCCACAAATAGCGTCCTCTTTGGCCCGTCACACACAACGTGGGCCCAGACACCTGTTGAAAGACTCTTTGGTTGTGGTCTGCAGAAGGGAGACGGTTTGGCCCGTGGCGTCGGGATAGTTACATACTTCAGAGCTCCAGCCTCTCCTCTCCAGTGGAGATGGTGGCCTGGAGGGGCCAGGGTGAGGAGAGGCAAACACAGCGGGTCCTTTGTGGTTTCAGGGGTCCCTGGCAGAGAGAGCAGATGTGATATTGGACAGCTCGCCCGGAGGAATGCAACTGGGACAGGGCTGGACAGGGGCAGAGCCCAACGCCTCGCCTCCACTGAGCCGCTTAAAATGGGCCCGTTGCTCCCAACCACTTGGCATGGGGCCACAAAACTGCAGAGTCACCCCTATGGCTCCACACAGGACGCCCGGGCACAACCACAACAGCTCAGAGAAAAAGAGGGAGGGAGGGAGGGATGGAGGGAGGGAGGGAGGGCATGAGGGAATCAAAGAGGAAGAGGGAAACTGTGGAGGGATGAGGTGTCTCATTATCTAGGTGTGTATCATAAAGATGGTGTTCATGTACAGACCTATGATTACACTAGCTATACACGTGGTAAACAATAATCAGAATACACTATTGTCCTAACAGCACACTGTAAGCAGTGAATGAGTTCTAGGTAATAAAACACAACATTTTATAGAACGTAGAAAGCACCCCAAGGTTAAAACTGACTGAAGATATATGCGCTAAGTTGTTTACAATGAGCACTTAACCATTTTTCATTGCGGCCTTTCTGAATAGAGCTCTATATGAGTGCTCCCTCCAGTTCAGCCACAGGATCTATTTCTGCATAATCCCAGCCAGAAAAATACAAGGAAGGCATCACATGAGCTGCATCTGATTCTCCCCTGGTCCTTGTGTTTCTGTGGCTGGCACTTTCTCAGAAATCGAATGGACGGAAGCCAGCAGTGGGAAACATGTTTTGCCTCACAATTCCAATTGACTCTAGGGTCTTCAGCTGGCCTGATCAATGTTGGCTCCCATCAGAAAACCAATAGGCAATCAAATCACAACATATTGACAACCTTGTTTGTTCGTTTTTTTCCCTCTGCCTGCAGCCAATTGCTGGTCCGTTCACTGTGACGAGAGTGGCAAAACTGCAAAAACAAAGTCTCCAAAATAAAGATGTGGACATTTTGAAATTGAAGCTGCTCAACTAATCCCAGAAAACCTTTTGAAGTGCTGGGAGACATTCATTTTTAGTACCGGAATGAAAGCAATCAAATGTAGACCACTTTATCTACCAAGAGAATTCTCTTCGATTATAATCACAGCCGTATATACCCCCCCCCAAGCAGACACATCGATGGCTCTGAATTAACTTTATTTGACTCTTTGCAAACTGGAAACCATTTATCCGGAGGCTGCATTCATTGTAGCTGGGGATTTTAACAAGGCTAATCTGAAAACAAGACTCCCTAAATTTTATCAGCATATCGATTGCGCAACCAGGGGTGGAAAGACCTTGGATCATTGTTACTCTAACTTCCGCGACGCATATAAGGCCCTGCCCCGCCCCCCTTTCGGAAAAGCTGACCACAACTCCATTTTGTTGATCCCTGCCTACAGACAGAAACTAAAACAAGAGGCTCCCACGCTGAGGTCTGTCCAACGCTGGTCCGACCAAGCTGACTCCACACTCCAAGACTGCTTCCACCACGTGGACTGGGACATGTTTCGTATTGCGTCAGACAACAACATTGACGAATACGCTGATTCGGTGTGCGAGTTCATTAGAACGTGCGTTGAAGATGTCGTTCCCATAGCAACGATTAAAACATTCCCTAACCAGAAACCGTGGATTGATGGCAGCATTCGCGTGAAACTGAAAGCGCGAACCACTGCTTTTAATCAGGGCAAGGTGTCTGGTAACATGACCGAATACAAACAGTGCAGCTATTCCCTCCGCAAGGCTATCAAACTGTCACGTTCTGACCATCGTTCGTGTGTGTTTTCCTTGTTTTAGTGTTGGTCAGGACGTGAACTGGGTGGGCATTCTATGTTGGATGTCTTGTTTGTCTATTTCTATGTCTGGCCTGATATGGTTCTCAATCAGAGGCAGTTGTTAGTCATTGTCTCTGATTGGGAACCATATTTAGGTAGCCTGGGTTTCACTGTGTGTTTGTGGGTGATTGTCCTTAGTGTTAGTTTGCACCAGTTTAGGCTGTTTCGGTTTTCATTACGTTTATTATTTTGCACTGTTTGTATTTAGATTCGTGTTGCTATAGTCACAATAAACATGGATGTAATCTACACGCCGCATTTTGGTCCGACTCTCCTTCTCATAAAGAAAACCGTTACAGAATCACCCACCACCAACGGACCAAGCAGCGTGTCAACAGGCAGCAACAGCAGCCCAAAGAGGAGGTATGGACATGGGAGGACGAATTAGAAGGAAGAGGACCCTGGGCTCAGCCAGGAGAATATCGCCGCCCCAAAGAAGAACTGGAGGCGGCGAAAGCTGAGAGGCGCAGATATGAGGAGGCAGCACGACGTAGCGGATGGAAGCCTGAGAGGCAGCCCCAAAAATTTATTGGGGGGGGGGCTAACAGGGAGTATGGCTACGCCAGGTAGGAGACCTGGGCAGACTCCCTGTGCTTACCGGGGGGCTAGAGAGACCGGACAGGCACCGTGTTATGCAGTGGTGCGCACGGTGTCTCCAGTGCGGGTGCATAGCCCGGTGCGGTATATTCCAGCTCCGCGTGTCGGCCGGGCTAGATTGAGCGTCGAGCCTAATGCCATGAAGCCGGCTCTACGCATCTGGTCCCCAGTGCGTCTCCTTGGGCCGGCTTACATGGCACCAGCCTTGCGCTTGGTGTCTCCGGTTCGCCTGCATAGCCCAGTGCGGGCTATTCCACCTCGCCGCACTGGCAGGGCGACCGTGAGCATTCAACCAGGTAAGGTTGGGCAGGCTCGGTGCTCAAGAGCTCCAGTACGCCTGCACGGTCCGGTCTTTCCAGTACCACCTCCACACCCCAGCCCTCCGGTAGCAGCTCCCCGCACCAGGCTTCCTGTGCGTGTCCTCGGCCCAGTACCACCAGTGCCAGCACCACGCATCAGGCCTACAGTGCGCCTCGCCTGTCCAGCGCTGTCGGAGCCCTCCTCCTCTCCAGCGCTGTCGGAGTCTCCCGCCTGTTTAGCGCTGTTAGAGCCTTCCTTCTCTACAGCGCTGCCGGAGTCTCCCGCCTGTTCAGAACTGCCAGTCTGCATAGAGCTGCCAGTTTACAAGGAGCTGCCAGTCTGCATAGAGCTGCCAGTCTGCAAGGAGCTGCCAGTCTGCAAGGAGCTGCCAGTCTGCAAGGAGCTGCCAGTCTGCATAGAGCTGCCAGTCTGCAAGGAGCTGCCAGTCTGCAAGGAGCTGCCAGTCTGCATAGAGCTGCCAGTCTGCAAGGAGCTGCCAGTCTGCAAGGAGCCACCAGAGCTGCCTTTCTGCAGGATGCCGACAAAGCTGCCAGTCTGCAAGGAGCCGCCAGAGCTGCCAGTCTGCAAGGAGCCGCCAGAGCTGCCAGTTAGCATGGAGCAGCCAGGGCCGCCAGTCAGTATGGAGCAGCCAGGGCCGCCAGTCAGCATGGAGCAGCCAGGGCCGCCAGTCAGCATGGAGCAGCCAGGGCCGCCAGTCAGCATGGAGCAGCCAGTCAGCATGGAGCAGCCAGAGCTGCCAGTCAGCATGGAGCAGCCAGTCAGCATGGAGCAGCCAGAGCTGCCAGTCATCATGGAGCAGCCAGTCAGCATGGAGCAGCCAGAGCAGCCAGTCGACCAGACTCTTCCAGATCTGCCAGTCGACCAGACTCTTCCAGATCTGCCAGTCGACCAGACTCTTCCAGATCTGCCAGTCGACCAGACTCTTCCAGATCTGCCAGTCGACCAGACTCTTCCAGATCTGCCAGTCGACCAGACTCTTCCAGATCTGCCAGTCGACCAGACTCTTCCAGATCTGCCAGTCGACCAGAATCTTCCAGATCTGCCAGTCGACCAGAATCTTCCAGATCTGCCAGTCGACCAGAATCTTCCAGATCTGCCAGTCGACCAGACTCTTCCAGATCTGCCAGTCGACCAGACTCTTCCAGATCTGCCAGTCGACCAGACTCTTCCAGATCTGCCAGTCGACCAGACTCTTCCAGATCTGCCAGTCGACCAGACTCTTCCAGATCTGCCAGTCGACCAGAATCTTCCAGATCTGCCAGTCGACCAGACTCTTCCAGATCTGCCAGTCGACCAGACTCTTCCAGATCTGCCAGTCGACCAGACTCTTCCAGATCTGCCAGTCGACCAGACTCTTCCAGATCTGCCAGTCGACCAGACTCTTCCAGATCTGCCAGTCGACCAGACTCTTCCAGATCTGCCAGTCGACCAGAATCTTCCAGATCTGCCAGTCGACCAGAATCTTCCAGATCTGCCAGTCGACCAGAATCTTCCAGATCTGCCAGTCGACCAGACTCTTCCAGATCTGCCAGTCGACCAGACTCTTCCAGATCTGCCAGTCGACCAGACTCTTCCAGATCTGCCAGTCGACCAGACTCTTCCAGATCTGCCAGTCGACCAGACTCTTCCAGATCTGCCAGTCGACCAGAATCTTCCAGATCTGCCAGTCGACCAGACTCTTCCAGATCTGCCAGTCGACCAGACTCTTCCAGATCTGCCAGTCGACCAGACTCTTCCAGATCTGCCAGTCGACCAGACTCTTCCAGATCTGCCAGTCGACCAGACTCTTCCAGATCTGCCAGTCGACCAGACTCTTCCAGATCTGCCAGTCGACCAGACTCTTCCAGATCTGCCAGTCGACCAGAATCTTCCAGATCTGCCAGTCGACCAGACTCTTCCAGATCTGCCAGTCGACCAGACTCTTCCAGATCTGCCAGTCGACCAGACTCTTCCAGATCCGCCAGTCGACCAGACTCTTCCAGATCCGCCAGTCGACCAGACTCTTCCAGATCCGCCAGTCGACCAGACTCTTCCGGATCCGCCAGTCAGCCAGGATCTTCCAGAACCGCCAGCCAGCCAGGATCTGCCGGATCCAACCACCTGCCTGAGCTTCCTCTCAGTGCTGAGCTTCCTCTCAGTGCTGAGCTTCCTCTCAGTGCTGAGCTACCCATCAGTCCCGAGCTACCTCTGTCCCGAGCTGCCCCTCTGTCCCGAGCGGTCTTTAAGGAGGGTAACCTATCTAGGGACGCTAAGGAGGTGGACTAAAACTGTTATGGAGTGGGGTCCACGTCCAGCGCCAGAGCCGCCACCGCGGACAGATGCCCACCCACACCCTCCCCCATAGGTTTAAGTTGTGCGTCCGGAGTCCGCACCTTGGAGGGGGGGTACTGTCACGTTCTGACCATCGTTCGTGTGTGTTTTCCTTGTTTTAGTGTTGGTCAGGACGTGAACTGGGTGGGCATTCTATGTTGGATGTCTTGTTTGTCTATTTCTATGTCTGGCCTGATATGGTTCTCAATCAGAGGCAGGTGTTAGTCATTGTCTCTGATTGGGAACCATATTTAGGTAGCCTGGGTTTCATTGTGTGTTTGTGGGTGATTGTCCTTAGTGTTAGTTTGCACCAGTTTAGGCTGTTTCGGTTTTCATTACGTTTATTATTTTGCACTGTTTGTATTTAGATTCGTGTTGCTATAGTCACAATAAACATGGATCGTAATCTACACGCCGCATTTTGGTCCGACTCTCCTTCTCATAAAGAAAACCGTTACACAAACAAGCTAAGCGTCAGTACAGAGACAAAGTAGAATCTCAATTCAACGGCTCAGACACAAGAGGCATGTGGCAGGGTCTACAGTCAATCACGGACTACAGGAAGAAATCCAGCCCAGTCACGGACCAGGATGTCCTGCTCCCAGGCAGACTAAATAACTTTTTTGCCCGCTTTGAGGACAATACAGTGCCACTGACTCGGCCTGCAACAAAAACATGCGGTCTCTCCTTCACTGCAGCCGAGGTGAGTAAGACATTTAAACGTGTTAACCCTCGCAAGGCTGCAGGCCCAGACGGCATCCCCAGCCGCGCCCTCAGAGCATGCGCAGACCAGCTGGCCGGTGTGTTTACGGACATATTCAATCAATCCCTATACCAGTCTACTGTTCCCACATGCTTCAAGAGGGCCACCATTGTTCCTGTTCCCAAGAAAGCTAAGGTAACTGAGCTAAACGACTACCGCCCCGTAGCACTCACTTCCGTCATCATGAAGTGCTTTGAGAGACTAGTCAAGGACCATATCACCTCCACCCTACCTGACACCCTAGACCCACTCCAATTTGCTTACCGCCCAAATAGGTCCACAGACGATGCAATCTCAACCACACTGCACACCGCCCTAACCCATCTGGACAAGAGGAATACTTATGTGAGAATGCTGTTCATTGACTACAGCTCGGCATTCAACACCATAGTACCCTCCAAGCTCGTCATCAAGCTCGAGACCCTGGGTGTCGACCCCGCCCTGTGCAACTGGGTACTGGACTTCCTGACGGGCCGCCCCCAGGTGGTGAGGGTAGGCAACAACATCTCCTCCCCGCTGATCCTCAACACTGGGGCCCCACAAGGGTGCGTTCTGAGCCCTCTCCTGTACTCCCTGTTCACCCACGACTGCATGGCCACACACGCCTCCAACTCAATCATCAAGTTTGCGGACGACACAACAGTGGTAGGCTTGATTACCAACAACGACGAGACGGCCTACAGGGAGGAGGTGAGGGCCCTCGGAGTGTGGTGTCAGGAAAATAACCTCACACTCAACGTCAACAAAACTAAGGAGATGATTGTGGACTTCAGGAAACAGCAGAGGGAACACCCCCCTATCCACATCGATGGAACAGTAATGGAGAGGGTAGCAAGTTTTAAGTTCCTCGGCATACACATCACAGACAAGCTGAATTGGTCCACTCACACAGACAGCATTGTGAAGAAGGCGCAGCAGCGCCTCTTCAACCTCAGGAGGCTGAAGAAATTTGGCTTGTCACCAAAAGCACTCACAAACTTCTACAGATGCACAATCGAGAGCATCCTGGCGGGCTGTATCACAGCCTGGTACGGCAACTGCTCCGCCCTCAACCGTAAGGCTCTCCAGAGGGTAGTGAGGTCTGCACAACGCATCACCGGGGGCAAACTACCTGCCCTCCAGGACACCTACACCACCCGATGTCACAGGAAGGCCATAAAGATCATCAAGGACATCAACCACCCGAGCCACTGCCTGTTCACCCCGCTATCATCCAGAAGGCGAGGTCAGTACAGGTGCATCAAAGCTGGGACCGAGACTGAAAAACAGCTTCTATCTCAAGGCCATCAGACTGTTAAACAGCCACCACTAACATTGATTGGCTGCTGCCAACACACTGACACTGACTCAACTCCAGCCACTTTAATAATGGGAATTGATGGGAAATGATGTAAATATATCACTAGCCACTTTAAACAATGCTACCTTATATAATGTTACTTACCCTACATTATTCATCTCATATGCATACGTATATACTGTACTCTATATCATCGACTGTATCTTTATGTAATACATGTATCACTAGCCACTTTAACTATGCCACTTTGTTTACATACTCATCTCATATGTATATACTGTACTCGATACCATCTACTGTATCTTGCCTATGCTGCTCTGTACCATCACTCATTCATATATCCTTATGTACATATTCTTTATCCCCTTACACTGTGTACAAGACAGTAGTTTTGGAATTGTTAGTTAGATTACTTGTTGGTTATTACTGCATTGTCGGAACTAGAAGCACAAGCATTTCGCTACACTCGCATTAACATCTGCTAACCATGTGTATGTGACAAATAAAATTTGATTTGATTTGATTTGAAAGCAGCCTGAGTTTTCCTCTTTTTGGACTGGTCTGGGGGCTATCTGTAGGCCTCTGTAGAGCAGTACACAATGTTGTGGCATGGCCTGTCCACATGAATCCTCTGCTTACCTATTCAGCTCTGCTTTTCACAGACACTGTGGTTCCCTCCACTGGCCCCTTGCACACACATCAGCGCCCAGGCTTTCTGCTACAGCACATACATCCCAAACAGTTAGACTCAGCCTCCGCGCTGAGCAATCTGTAACTTTACATCTAGCTCAAACCTCACAAACGTAATCAGAGGTTAGAAATCAAAGGGACTTCCAGAGTCCTTGTCTATATACTGTATTTTCCAGCTTGTTGTAACTTCAGATTTGTTTTGAGCTTTTAATGCATCCGTCTAATTTACATCGCATGAGTTTGTAATTTAATCATTTATTGGCCGGGAGCAGAATTTCACAGAGTGAGGATTCGTCTGGGGTGGTTGCATGGTGATCAACTCACATGGAACTGGACTGAATGAGTCGAAACTAACGCAAATCTAAACCACACCATCGCATCAGGGACCGAGGTGACTTCAGAGATGACACTTTGACCAGAGCACCTTATTGGTCTCCCTTCTTTCTATCTCACAGTCTGTCTCGGGTTTCCATGTCTGTCTAATGAACGAGTATAGAAAGAGCAGCATTTTTTGTATTGTAAAAAATAAATCATATATCTTACTAAAAAACTAAACAAAGAGAAGAATGAATGAGCAGTCCAGTCACCACCAAAGTCAGTATTAATTGAATTTGAAGGACCACCACCCTCGTATTTGTCTCTGGATGCCCCCCACCCTCGTATTTGTCTCTTCTCTTTTCTCCTCTCTGAATCGGCATTAGCCCTATGATGTAAAGCCCACAATCATCCGTTGACACTGTGGTGGTAGTAATCTTCAGTTCATTTCCTACTACAGTTCTCCACGAAGAGGGCATCCGAGGGTCAAGTGGTCAGTCCCCAAGCCAAAGCTTTCACAAGTCCCTCTTTGATGTCTTTGATGACCATCGAGTAACAAAGACAACCGTATCCATGACCACCAGCAGTGAATGAGAAAGAATGCAACCAGTTGCCATAGATGTAATCTCCTGGTTCATGTCAAGGTCAGCAGACTGCCTTGACTTCCCTAACATGGAAAAACAGTCTTGCTAGTTTTGCTAATATACACAAACTGGAACATAGAATTAAAACAATGAAGATGTGGAAACACTAAACAGACTGTAATAGTTTCCAAACCTTCTTGATAAAATGACACTGCATACTGTTGATCAGATTACGTCATTCCTTGTTGAACAGTGTAGCCTAATCAGTATTGGATGAATGTAAAGATTGAAGTGCAGGGGGGGAAACAAGTGGAGTACATTATGTTAGTATAAAGCCAGTCATTCAGTCCTGTTGGACAAGTACCAGTCAGTGCATGTGAAGGGCCTCACATGCCTCCATCGCACCGCTAACACTGACGCACAACACTGAGAAGGCGAGATACACATTTCAGGACAAGCGGAGACAAAAGTAATGCAAAAGCAACAGTCTCCAAATGTCTCAGAGTTTTGAGTTGAATTTTGTGATAGTTACCGGAATTGTGCGACCCTTAAGTCAGTCTGTCTGTCTGAGGCCTGACTGTCAGTCTGTCTGTCTGTCTGAGACCTGGCTGTGGGGTTCAAAAAGGTCAAGTCTGAACCTGAAGGAAATGCTCCTCCAGTTCATTAAAAGTACCATAAAATGTCCCCCAGTAAAACGTCCTGTGGCGTGAGGGAGACGTGGGCCTAGAAAGAGCCCTTTCTTCTCCTCCTGTGACCCCGCTGACTCCTGGTGGGGCCAGGACATGGAGGCTGTGGGAATGTACTCCGGGAGCCTTCCCACTAGGGACCTCAGTGTGAGTGAGAAACACAGATTCCAACACACACAGCCTCTCTCTCTAGCGCCATGGTCACGAGGAGGCTGTAGTGGGTACAGTATGTGTGTCCGAGGAACAGTTAATTATGTCAACTTCACTCTCTCTCATGCCCCGGCCCAGACCTCCATCAGACCACAGAGAAACAAGACCCCGGGACTCAAGACCCAGACCTCTCCAGGCCTGGATGACACCAATTGTAACGGCAGATTTCCTCTTCGTCTGAAGAGGAGTAAGGATCGGACCAAGATGCAGCGTGGTAAGTGTTCATGATGATTTATTAACAACGAACTGAACACTGAAATACAAAACAATAAACGATGTGATGAAAACGAAAACCGAAACAGTACCGTGTGGCGACAAACACTCACACGGAAACAAACACCCACAAACCAACAGTGAAACCCAGGCTACCTAAGTATGATTCTCAATCAGAGACAACTAACGACACCTGCCTCTGATTGAGAACCATACTAGGCTGAACACAAAAACCAACATAGAAAAACAAACATAGACTGCCCCAACTCACGCCCTGACCATACTAAATAAAGACAAAACAAAGGAAATAAAGGTCAGAACGTGACAGACTGGCGGCTCTAGCAGATCAGGACAGACGGGAGACTCTAGCAGCTCCGGACAGACAGGAGACTCTAGCAGCTCAGGACAGACGGGAGACTCTAGCAGCTCAGGACAGACGGGAGACTCTAGCAGCTCAGGACAGACGGGAGACTCTAGCAGCTCAGGACAGGAGGAAGGCTCTGGCAGCGCTGGACAGGCGGGAGCACCTGCAGGCAGAAGACGGAGAGACAGCCTGGTGCTGGGGGCTGCCACAGGAGGGCTGGTGCGTGGAGGTGGCACTGGATAGACCGGACCGTGCAGGCGCACTGGAGCTCTTGAGCACCGAGCCTGCCCAACCTTACCTGGGTGAATGCTCCCGGTAGCCAGGCCAGTGCAGCGAGGTGGAATAGCCCGCACTGGGCTGTGCTGGCGAACCGGGGACACCATGCGTAAGGCTGGTGCCATGTACGCCGGCCCGAGGAGACGCACTGGAGACCAGATGCGTAAAGCCGGCTTCATGGCACCTGGCTCGATGCCCACTCTAGCCCGGCCGATACGAGGCGGCGAGGCTCCTCATACCAGTGCCTCTCTGCCTTCGCTGCCTCCAGCTCTGCCTTGGGACGGCGATATTCCCCTGGCTGTGCCCAGGGTCCTTTACCGTCCATAATCTCCTCCCAAGTTCAGGAGTCTTGTGTTCGCTGCTGCTGCTGCCTGTTACCACGCCGCCGTGAAAAAGACCCTCCCCTTCTGATTAGGTTTTGCGGCCGGAGTCCGCACCTTTGTGGGGGGGTACTGTCACGCCCTGACTTGAGTATTCTTTGTTTTCTTTATATATTCTGGTTAGGTCAGGGTGTGACATGGGTGATGTATGTGTTTTGTACTGTCTAGGGGTTATGTAGGTTTATGGGGTTGTTTGCCATCTAGGTGTTTATGTATGTCTATGGTTGCCTAGATTGGTTCTCAATTAGAGGCAGCTGTTTATCGTTGTCTCTGATTGGGGACCATATTTAGGCAGCCATCTTCTTTGGGTATTTCGTGGGTTATTCTGTCACGATCGTCGTAGTGAGGAGACCTGGTCTATATTTAATGAAGAAAGAAGAAAGAACATTGAAACAAACTTACAAAACAACAAACGGACGCTGTCTATGTTTAGGTGCCTGTGTCTGCACATTTAGATTATATAGCGTCACGTTTGTTGTTTTGTAAGTTTGTTTCAGTGTTCTTTCTTCATTAAATGTAGACCATGTATTCATATCACGCTGCGCCTTGGTCTCCTCACTACGACGATCGTGACACCCATCCACCATCCAGCCCAACCTCCAACTCATCCAGGGTAGGGGGATTGAATGGGCGGTTCAACAGCAGAGGGATGAGGGTGTGGCAAAGGGGAGGTGGGGTGGAAGGTTTTGATTAAGGCAGGAACAGCTGTTAAAATGTTATCCTAACATTCTCTCAAAGCACATAGAGAAACCATGTGTCTCAACTCGCTCAGCTGTCCACTTTAGTTCCAAAGTCCTGTGAACCTGATGTTTTTCTTCTTCTTGGAAATGAACATCCCACATGAGCGCTACAGGTGAGAACTAACTGTAGGCCCTCAACACGTAGTTCATGACTGAATGACAGTCCATATCGACATTAGGGATGATATGTGCAGTGAGAGAAGAGCATTCTGACATGACATGCTGTATACAGAGTCTTTGGGGTTGGTTTCCTGTCAGGGGAAAGGGCCCTGGCTTCAATCCCTCCTACTGCTGCCTGCTGCAGAACGTTTGGAAGGATTTGACAGGATTCCAAATCCATGGCCGTATGTATGTGAGTTGAGCTCATTCCATCACAATGAAGTCACATGTTCTTGGGGACTCAGCTTATCACGCTCTGCACAACATGCTGTCACATTGGTACAGTATACAAACTCCACACCAAGTTATCCTCATTAGCAATAATTGAACAGAATTTCCATGTGTTCCAACTTTGTGCATTTGCAGTGTGTCAAAGGCAGACCGTAGAGACACTGGCAGAGTGGAACAACATGGCTGGGAGAGAAAACACATCTGGACCAACATTGTACTCTAAAGCACACGGCAACATGTCCCCAACATGCCAAGCGTTTGTGTGTATCTGTCCGTCCAGCCATGGATTTAGCCTAAATCCCACAACGTAGGCTCTCCTCAGCCTGATGGATGTCATCGTTGACTCATAAGGGACCACCGAGGCTGCTGCCAACACTCACGATCTGCTCTCATCAGCCCCCACAACCACAGCGGCAGGCTGTGTGGAATTGTGGCTTCGCCGTTCAGCGCTGCACTCTGTTCCTCTGTCATGTGAATGGCATGTGGCGAGCTCGGCTTTCCTGAAGGACCTGCCATCTAATGCTAAACCTCCATCGCCAGTGTGGCACGGTGCTGTACGCTTCCCTCCTCCCGCTCCCTGGCACGGGCTCCCCAATGCTAATGCTGGTCAAATCTAGCGTGCACTAAGTTGGGATGAAAAGGAGGGGGAAATGTTGTGTGTCATTGAGCCAAGGCTTTGAGACCTACATCATTTACTCTCATATGTTGCTTAATAGGGTCCTGTTATATTCCCATAATTTGTTCCTGTTGACAACAGACTTTATAGGAGAGAGAGGATCGGTTTTAATGGATCTGTTTACTACAGCCATCTGGCCTCAATCCCTGAATAACAGCTCAGAGTCCATATTGGATGGTTGATATATTTTTCCAAGTGTAAATACAACATTTTATGATAATTTCAATTAGCAGGAACTACTGTGTTATGACTTCCTTCGCAGAGTGAATCTAAAAGCCCACAGAATAATTATTCAGCCTTGAATCAGAAGGCCCAAACCCAGGCCCAAACGTGCACTTTTTTGATTCCTCATTCACAAAAATGTTCAAACCAACTCAAGGTTGGATTACCACATCCTTCTCTCTTCTACGGAGCCCTCCCTCTCTACTCTGACCACAGAGAGCTGCCTGGGCAGAAAAGGAACTCTCCCCTCTGCAGGGAGTGTTATTAAAACTGCTCCTTTGACAAGCACAGGAGTGTATCTAAGAGAGAGGGGCTGGACCTCTGGTTCTAATCGTGGCAGGTCTGGCTGTTTGTTTAGTGAGCAGAGCCCTGCCTGGCCTTGCTGGGGATCCAGCCCCGCTGGCCTGGGTGGAGCAACTACATCCAGATGCCTGTTAATTGGCAACACAAGCCAGTGCTGTCCGGTCCCATCCCATTCTCTCTGGTGCTTTTAGTAGCCGATCTGTGTCGCTCCACAGAAGTCTGAAGTACTTTCCTGTGCCCTGTTCATCTTCATGTAGGCTGTGTTCTGTGGTTGTTCAGTGAGCCCATGTGTGTGTTTTTAGGGGGAGGCGACTCCTCACGGTTCTAAATAATTAGGACGATACTTGAAATTATCTGGTCAAAAACATGGGAAAAAGTCTGCTTTAATACCATGCACTTCAGGACTTTTCATGAGACAGAACATGAACCATGGGGTGACAGGGTAGCTTAGTGGTTAGAGCATTGGACTTGAAACCGGAAGGTTGCAAGATCGAATCCCCGAGCTGACAAGGTACAAATCTGTTGTACTCCCCCTGAACAAGGCACTGTTCCTAGGCTGTCATTGAAAATAAGAATTTGTTCTTAACTGACTTGCCTAGTTAAATGAATGCAAAAATATATTTAAAATGTGGAATTTGTCATTATTACGGGGAAGGTTATTCTACTTTCTGGAATCGATCCATAAAAAGGCAGGCCTCTGGTTAGCAGTCTTAGAAAACCATGATGTATTATTGCCCAAGGTCTGCAGTGTGCCTCACTTCATGGTGTGTTTTCTCTGTTTGAAGAAGCGGGGAAGCATGGAGGGGGAAGGAGCCACCGGAAGCATGGAGGGGAAGGTGCCACGGCATTTCTCTGAGAGTCCCTGCTGTACATAATAATACACACGCACTCTCCCCCCCCCCCCCCCCCCCCCCCTCACACACACACACAAGCCCTCTCAGCATTTTATTTATCTGTGTTTTCTCGGCAGGGGAGATTCAGCTGGATGCAGCAGCCAAAACTACATAGAAATAAAAGGACTGTCAAATTGCTTTGTCTCTGATGGGACTTCACAATCTGTCGGCTCCCTGTTCATTGTGGCAGAATTACATCAAAATGAAAGGCCAAGAATGCCCATTCGTTCAAATAATAAACATGCAGTCATTATACCCTTTGGCGCTTACATTATCTGAAAGCCTGGGGAGGATACCATAAGGATTATGAGAGATGTGATATAGACAGACATGGTGACGCCATTTTTTTTATAATCATTGTCACGTTCAGAGGCATTAGGTTAAATCAATTCTAATGAAACAGTCCTCAGTCTGTCTGCCTCTATAGTACTATGGGAGGTTGGCACAAAAGGCTCATATGATATGAACCCCCACAAGACTTGGAAACCGTAACAGTAAGACAATCATTACACATAATGATGCCATATTATTTACGCTAAATCTGGAAATACAATGATGCCATGACATCTTGCATCGATGGACAAGAACTCGTTTCCACAATGATTTATTGTTTTGGCCGGACTTCAATAGTCAAACTACATAATCATGAACGTTAGGATGATGTGAACTGCAACAAAGAAGGGGGGTGGAGTGCTTATATGTTTTCTCTTGAACAATGGAGCAAGAAAAGTTCAACTGGCATTTCGTGGTTTGAATCCAACAGATGGATTTTAGGGCCTTTAGGAATCAGATGAAGAAACTAAAGGCATTTATTTTCTGTAAGTAATTACAGTAAAGCATCCCCTGACAGGAAGCAGAGCGTTATGTAAGGCTGGTTCTGTTCCAGTCACATATGCATACAGATTTGATAGTGAATTTGAGCATTGCATTCTATTCTGGAGACTGAAAGCTAATAAGAATATGTTTACTCAGAAAGGGGGTGAAAGAAGGAGGGAGAGAGAGAGAGGAGTTGGTTTGGATATTGTTTTTAATGCACACGCGCAGCAGGGAACGACATTTTATCAATGTTTAGAGTTCAATGTAACGCACTTGTCCTCAGTCAAGGGCTTAAATCCCACAGAATAAAACTTAATCTAAGCAAAATCCCGCTTTAGTCTGTACCTATAATTTAAAATTATTCCATCACACTCTCAAAAAACATCTTTAATAACGGAATCATGACAAAGAGAATTTACGGCCTGTAACAGCCCTTTCCAAACCACTCTAGTATAAATGCACTTAAATGTCATCAGAGGTTTGTGGATATGGTGAGTGGTGGTGGAACAGTGTATGCCTCCAGTCCCCACTATCTCCCTGCCAAACCTCTCTCTGCTCCTGGATGCCACAACTGGGTGGTCCCCACACACCACATACATCCTCCAACACACCACATACATCCTCCAACACACCACATACATGCTCCAGCACAACACATACAACCTCCAACACACCACATACATCCTCCAACACACCACATACATCCTCCAGCACACCACATACATCCTCCAACACACCACATACATCCTCCAACACACCACATACATCCTCCAACACACCACATACATCCTCCAGCACACCACATGCATCCTCTAGCACACCACATACATCCTCCAGCACACCACCTACATCCTCCAGCACACCACATACATCCTCCAGCACACCACAGCCCAAAGGAAGAGAACCCACCATGTGGAGATAGAGTGGGCAGACAAAGGCAGCCTTGTGTGTAGCAGGCAGCAGCGGTGGAATGCTCAGCCTCACACCAGGCCTGTTTTCTAGGTTTATCCTTATCTGATAGTGTGGAAAGGCCTAGGTCTCTAATTTGGCTCTTTAAAAGAAGCCTACACGTCTAGTAGGGTGCTTTTTGAGGTCTGTTCGGTTTCGGGTAAAAAAAAAATTAAATCACAGTTTTTTTAGACTTTAAATGCACCATGCATTATGTGGGTTGAATGCTGTAACAACATAAAATACAAATAAATAATACAAGTCCCATGATGGTAGTGACTGTCCATTACAGCTTATCACTTATTAACCATCATTTATTCACATTACTTTACTTTAATAAATATTTATTGTGAATGTTGCATTTTTTTTATTTGATGACTTTATTATTTCATTCCAAATAATAATCTAATCTCTATAGAGCTTCTGCCTATGTTGCCTGACAAAATCACTATTTTAGAAGTAAAGAAGACGTTTATGACCGTTGAATACCAACTGTCAATCACTTAGATCAGGTATTTTCAGGTAGAGATACCTCGGGAATCAACTGCTCTCTATCCCTCTCGATCGAGCATTCTTCTCTCTGTCTGCCAACACAGACCAGACAAGTACGCGTGCAATGGATTATGGGCGTTGTAGTTAATTACCGTGTTTTCTGTGCTAAACAAAAATATTGGCCTGTTGGAAACAACAACCCGCCTACATCGCACAATTCGGGCTTGATCTGATTTATCTCTCAAGAAAGAAAACACAATGGAATTCATTTTTTTTAACGGAAAATAGCAGACATTTGGGTTAATCGCTTAGCACTAGTTAGGGCCACTACAGAATCCGAGCTACTATGTCAAAGGGAATTTATAGCCGTATATGGATAGACATGGTTTGTGTACATTTCCAGTTACATTGACAGTCTGTATATTTTTCTCTAATGATTTTAACTGAAGCACGTCCAGTGTATTTAGTTTAGTCACATGTTTTGGCTGTCAAGGGAATGTTGTGGCTGATGTGTAAAAACAACCTCTCTGTCTCAGTATATGATACTTCAGGAGGCCATAGATCCAGATACCATCCAATCCCTTCCATGTGTTCACTATAAACATGTGTCTGCTGTGCCTCACCCACCTCAACATGACATCACCAGACTCACTCACACAGCTCATCCCTCTCCCATTGGAACCAGTGGAGCTGAACAGTACACACACACATGCAACACACACTGGCACATACACACACACACACACACACACACAGACACACACACACAGACACACACACACACACACACACACACACACACACACACACACACACACACACACACACACACACACACACACACACACACACACGTTTGTAGCAAAGAGGAAACCAAACAGAATCTAGAGGTGCCGGTAATACATTGGCTGACAAGCGTCTGCATCTCCCAGAAAAACCTCTGCGGTCATTCAAGAGCTCCCATAAAACATGGCTTCCAGGCGAGCGCAGCCACCTCAGCACTACCTCCACACAAACCTCCCAGAACGCACTCAAAGGTAGCCAATAAACAGACATAGCGGAGAGTAGAGTAGAGAGAGAGGGTGCCTAGGGAGGGCTGGGATCAGCGTGAGATCTGATGTAGCCAGACAGACAGAACCAGGTTGGGTTGCACTGGGAGGGCTACGGGAGGTTTGAACGGAGGCCGACCCTGTTCAGCCCTGTTTGGTGTCATAGTTGATATCTGTTTGCTTTAGGTCGGGGGATCTAGGAAAAAGCAGTGAGGAGAGAAGTAAGGGGGACTATAGGGAGGGAGCAGGCTATGCTGTTGATAGGGACTTGCCTCACAGGGAGGCAGCCACCACAAGAACAATGGAGTTTAGGATGGCTTCAGTGGGGAACGGGGGCCCATAGAGGGGCGGCAGTACGGTCCAAAACCCAGCGGGATGGGGAGAGGGAGGAGAGGGGGAGGAGGTGGTGTACTGCTAAAAGTACACCACCACTCCCACACAGACGAACCAATGGGATTTCTGACCTTTACCCACCGCATAGACAATATAGACATGCCCTGTTCTGTGTTTATTTACTGAGATGCAACAGATGACAAACAAACAGCCAACTGTCTTATAATCTGCTATGCCATAGGGAGGTAATGGGGCTAAAATCTGTCAAGTCATAAGTTGGTTTCTTAATATTATTTGGTTTTCAGCCACATGCAGCGTATAACACTTTGGTTGAACTGGAGTTGAACACCATGTGGCTGAGACAAAATGGCCATTGTTTAAGAACGTCAGCCAGTCTTTTGCTTTAATAGTGTGCCCGGTGATAAATGCATCCCCTTGAGGTTGAACAGAAACCAGTGGTGCTGTTTTTTTTTTTTTTTACTTCTCCTTCGGCCCCATCTGTTTTGCTTGGCCGTGTGAGAGAGGAGAGGCAGGAGGCCGAGAGCTCAGGGCTGTTCTGGTGCATGGTGTGTGTGTGTGTGTGGTAGTCTAATGATTAAGCTGTGCAGGAACCATTAGAGGAGAGCTGCCCACACCACCCACTGGTGACAGGATGTGTACTCAGTGGTCATCTCCCTCCTACCTCTCCCTCCTCTACTCCCTCCTACCTCTCCCTCCTCTACTCCCTCTCACATCCACTTTATCTTATCTGCAAGCCTGATTTGAAGGGGGATATGATCTTCCATGACTTAAGCACATTTGAGTGAGTCAGCAGCAGGCACGTGCTCAGATAGGGCTCTACCTGAGCAGAGCACATGCCCCTTTGCCCTTCCAGTCCCCAAAGTGGCCTTTTGGGTGGTAGTAATATTTCCCCCCAAAGTCTTCGTTGTTGGTGTTTTTGTTGTTCTGAACTCACTGCCTGCAGTTCGTGGTTAAAGTTGTTGAAAATGGCAGATTTGGTCATTGACAAGCACCATAAATCTGTTGCTGTGCCCTTGAGCAAGGCACTTAATCCTAATTGCTCCAGGGATGCGGTACAATGGTAGCCCCACTCCCTGTCGGTGTCTCAGGGGGGGTTGGCCTATGCAAAAAAATGTATTTGCATTACACACTTGTGTGAACAGGACAAATATAAGAACCCCCCCCCCCCCCAAGTTATTTGAGTTATGAAATTACTTTGAGACTAAGGGTTATTTATTTATGTCATTTAATTTTCCATTAAGATGTGACCATTTAATGTAACTAAATAATCAAAGTAGCCTAATATTTGCTCAACAAGTCTGTGACCGCAATTGGGATTTTTGTTTTTGGGGTGCTCTTTTTTTAGTTTGAGCACAATGCCCCCCAAAACGGCTGTTCACAGCCATGGTCAGTAGGCTTTAACAAACGTCTCGTCAAGCATCCTTTCTTGTTGTCTATAGCTAACTTGGAGGTCATACCTGCTCTAAAAACAAGTCACTTACAATTCAGCTTCTCTCCTCTCTTACTGCATCTGTACTTAGAGCCAGAAGAGATTCCACAGGGCTGGTGAACTGCATAATGTACTAAAGCTGAGCTGAAGCGCTTTCAACTTTTTAGAAAAATATTGGCCCAGGAATGCAGATTAGCCTCTGGTTGAAGCTGGTTATATAAAATAATAGTCCTTTGCCTGTTCAGGAAGCAGAAGCATAGCTTTGTGATGAAAAGCCTTGATGGGATGACAGGGGTCAACACACACCAGTGAATTCATAATGGCGGGGGAATAAACGCAAGGTACTTCATCTCAGGACAGGTCGTTCATGACTGCTCTGTTGTAGTATAGCATCTATGGTAAACACTGACACTGTCATGAGGCAGCAGGGATTTGTAGCAAATACTGTTTTGTCTTTTTGTCTGTCTTTTGTCCGTCCGTCCGTCTTTTATTGTGAGGGCATTATATGGCCAGGTTTTATGTTTAATGATGCTATTGAGGGGCACATAAAGAGCCAACGTCTGGCAGTATGGTGATTGGTTTACAATAGGCTGTATTTCACTTTCTTTTTTTTTAGAGCAGCTCTTTTCCTGTAATACATACTCTATTGTATATGTGACCCACTTCAGAGTCCATGAATGTGGGTACTGCTGTGTGAACATAACCAGCTCACAATGATATCTGATAGGACTATGAAACACATGATGGTTTTCTCCATTTGCAGTAATAGTTCTGCACACGAATGGTTGCTACTTGGGAGGTATTTCACTAGTTAGACCTACTATTTGGTGCACCACAATCTCTGCATGCAGAGAGTAAGTACTTGGACATACACTACCGTTCAAAAGTTTGGGGTCACTTAGAAATCACTGTGTTTTTGAAAGTAAAGCACATTTTTCGTCCATTAAAATAACATTAAATTGATCAGAAATACAGTGTAGACATTGTTAATGTTGTAAATGACTATTGTAGCTGGAAACAGCAGATTTTTTTATGGAATACCTACATAGGCGTACAGAGGCCCATTATCAGAAACCATCCCTCCTGTGTTTCAATGGCACGTTTTATTGCTTCTTTAATCAGTACAACAGTTTTCAGCTGTGCTAACATAATTGCAAAAGGGTTTTCTAATGATCAATTAGCCTTTTAAAATTATAAACTTAGATTAGCTAACACAACGTGCCATTGGAACACAGGAGTGATGGTTGCTGATAATGGGCCTCTGTAGATATTCCATAAAAAATCTGCCGTTTCCAGCTACAACAGTCCTTTACAACATTGACAATGTCTACGCTGTATTTCTGATCAATTTGATGTTATATTAATAGATAAAAAATGTGCACTTCTTTAAAATACAAGGACATTTCTAAGTGACCCCAAACTTTTGAACAGTAGTGTATATCCCTCATCAATTGTGGTCTTTTTCTTTTTGGGTCCATAGTGTGGGCAATAACGATGATTATGACCAAGACATGGAAGTATTACATACTCTGATCATAATAAAAGCTACATGCATATCAACCCCATTATTTCCGGGAAAAGGAGGACGTTACAGTCTCTTTTGCACTTCGTTTTTTTTTTGCACAGCAACAGGTGTCAGAGAGGATGGTGTCAGAACATTATATTTTTTCCAGGAAGAGATACCTTTGAATTTAAAGCCACCTACATTTTTTGGGAAACAGTCATTCTTGTACTTTGTTCTTAGTCATAAATTGAAAACATATGCTCAGGGAATAACATTTGTGCCAGAACAAGATTGTATCTGAAGGATGTAGAGGGTTTATAAAAATAAAAAAACTAAGATAATCTCCATTCAGATTTGATTAGTTGAACTTGAAGCATAAAGACTGCAATTGTTGATTTACAGATAAAAACCTTGTGCTGCAAGATTTTGAAGGTGGACGAGCTCAACTGTGTACAATACATAATTTGTTGTGTTAGTCCCTAAACCTGTCCAGTAGAATTGTGTGTGTGTGCTCATGCATGTGTGTGTGTGTGTGTGCATTCATGCATGTTTGTGTGTTTGCTGTGCAAAGCTGAGGAGGAGGAATGGCCCCCCTCAGTGTGTGACAGGCAGTAGACAGAGCAGGGCTTGTCACTGCTGGCGTTATCTGATGAAGGGGCCCCATGGCGTCTCAGGGTTGGTAGTGGCAGGGTAGGAGGTTAGGGGAGAGAGGGAGGGAAGGGGGCCTTTCTGCTCCATTAAGGTTGCTGCAGGATACCCCTCAATATTACTCCACTGTGAAGGGCGCCTTCCACCCCTCTCTAAAAGCCTTTCATCTCTGATCATGGAGTGCAACACAAACAGAAAAGAGAGATTAAAACATTGGTAGTACACACGAGCAGGCCCGGTCAGCCGCAGACTGTCACTTCAATGGCAAAGTGAAACCACAGAGATCAATAATATCATCAAAAGTCGAGCAGATCTTTTATTTAGCTACACAAGTCAGTTAAGAACAAATTCTTATTTACAATTGTCACGTTCTGACCTTAGTTCCTTTGTTTTGTCTTTTGTTTTAGTATGGTCAGGGCGTGAGTTGGGTGGGTTGTCTATGTTAGTTTGTCTATGATATTCTATTTCTGTGTTTGGCCTGGTGTTGTTCTCAATCAGAGGCAGCTGTCAATCGTTGTCCCTGATTGAGAACCATATTTAGGTAGCCTGTTTTCCATTGTGTTTTGTGGGTGGTTATTTTCAGTCTTTGTGCATCTGCACCAGACAGAAATGTGTCGGTTGTTGCGTTGTTATTCAGTTTCTACATTAAATAAGAGAAACACTTACCACGCTGTGCTTTGGTCCTCTCCTTCATCCAACATCCGTTACAACAATGACAACCACTGAACAACTGCTTTGTCCAGGAGCAGAAGGACAGATTTTTTCCTTGGGGATTTGATCTAGCAACCTTTCCATTACTAGCCCAACACTCTGACCACAAGGCTACCTGCCGCCCCCGGTTATAGGTTGGCATCACTTGTAACTTTGTGACGAAAGAATGACACAGGCATGTTCTACTCTGTAGGCAACACTGTAAAAAAAACTACTTTTTACAGTAACTTACTGTCAGCCAGTAAGTTAGGAAGGAATAGTATGTTACCGTAGTGTATTTGACAGTATCCAATAATGTTACTGTAATTGATTTACAGTACGGTGGTGAAGTTGGCCGTTACTGGGCACATAAAAACGTCAGGAACAGTTTTACTCCAAAAATGTATTGTCAATAAATATATAAATACAACGGCTTATTAAAATCAGGCTAAGAGCTAAAAGACTAAAACAAAGATGAAAAGGGAAGAGCATCAGATCTAGCACACATGGCTTCCTCTATCCTTGCTTCCAACTAACGGAAGCCTCCCTAGTGGTGTAGGTTTTATGACTAAGACACACCAATAGCGTTTACTGGCCGAGTGTACTTAGCACCTCTGAACGTAGTTTGCAAACTTACTGCGCACCGAATTTCCATGTAGAATCGGGGGAAAATTTCGGCAGTCAGGCGTCTAGTGCCATGTGTGTGAGCCTTTGGTGAGGAGGCAATAAGAAGTGGAAGTGCAAAGTCCAGGTTGGATGTTTATTTACAGCATAGGAGTAGCTAACTGGGGTGGCAGGTAGCCTAGTGGTTGGAGCACTGGGCCAGTAACTACAGTGGGGCAAAAAAGTATTTAGTCAGCCACCAATTGTGCAAGTTCACCCACTTAAAAAGATGAGAGAGGCCTGTAATTTTCATCATCGGTACACTTCAACTATGACAGACAAAATGAGGAAAAAAAAAACAGAAAATCACATTGTAGGATTTTTAAGGGATTTATTTGCTAATTATGGTGGAAAATAAGTATTTGGTCAATAACAAAAGTTTATCTCAATACTTTGTTATATGCCCTTTGTTGGCAATGACGGAGGTCAAACGAGGTTTTCACAAGGTTTTCACACACTGTTGCAGGTATTTTGGCCAATTACTCCATGCAGATCTCCTCTAGAGCAGTGATGTTTTGGGGCTTTTGCTGGGCAACACGGACTTTCAACTCCCTCCAAAGATTTTCTATGGGGTTGAGATCTGGAGACTGGCTAGGCCACTCCAGGACCTTGAAATGCTTCTTACGAAGCCACTCCTTCGTTGCCCGGGCGGTGTGTTTGGGATCATTGTCATGCTGAAAGACCCAGCCACGTTTCATTTTCAATGCCCTTGCTGATGGTAGGCTTTGTTACTTTGGTCCCAGCTCTCTGCAGGTCATTCACTAGGTCCCCCCCGTGTGGTTCTGGGATTTTTGCTCACCGTTCTTGTGATCATTTTGACCCTACGGGGTAAGATCTTGCGTGGAGCCCCAGATCGAGGGAGATTATCAGTGGTCTTGTATGTCTTCCATTTCCTAATAATTGCTCCCACAGTTGATTCATTCTTCCCAGCCTGGTGCAGGTCTACAATTTTGTTTCTGGTGTCCTTTGACAGCTCTTTGGTCTTGGCCATAGTGGAGTTTGAAGTGTGACTGTTTGAGGTTGTGGACAGGTGTATTTTACACTGATAACAAGTTCAAACAGGTGCCATTGATACAGGTAACGAGTGGAGGACAGAGGATCCTCTTAAAGAAGTTACAGGTCTGTGAGAGCCAGAAATCTTGCTTGTTTGTAGGGGACCAAATACTTATTTCCCACCATAATTTGCAAATAAATTCATAAAAAATCCTACAATGTGATTTTCAGGATTTTTTTTCCTCATTTTGTCTGTCATAGTTGAAGTGTACCTATGATGAAAATTACAGGCTTCTCTCATCTTTTTTAAGTGGAAGAACTTGTACAATTGGTGGCTGACTAAATACTTTTTTGCCCCACTGTAAATGGTTGCTGGATCAAATCCCCGAGCTGACAAGGTAAAAATCTGTCGTTCTGCCCCTGAACAAGACAGTTAACCCACTGTTCCCCGGTAGGCCGTCATTGTAAATAAGATTTTGTTCTTTACTGACACGCCTAGTTAAATAAAGGTTAAAGTAATAAAAACTGTACATTTATACAAACAAAATGACAAAAATAATGTAGACAGATACCTAAACTGGTAATAACTGAAAATAAATCAAAGGTTGAGCTCAATAAATCAAACAAACCGCCAAATAACAGCACCATGAAATGACAGGGTTTAAGTATAATCCCATCAGGCCTCACCTTGGACCCTTTTCAACCAATCACAAATCAGTGTTACAATTATATGCAATAAAGACATGAAATGCGCTTGGGGGTATCATCTTTAACCCTCTGTAACTTTCTCACTCATCATTATTCACAATTTATTCAGAATTATCCGAAATCATGGTAGCATCCACATTAATATAGAAATGTTCAAATATATTCTATTCTTATTTGCATTAAAGGTGACTCCAAAATGACACAATACATTATTTACCATTTATATCTATTGGTCACAAAAATCTTATCTGAAATACAACCAAAACGAACTGCAAATGAATCCAACAAGTTTGTATAGTCACAAGCTTGACATAGTCAATGAGTGTTAGGAATATGGGACCAAATATAAAACGTTTTACTATTTTATTTATAAGAATCTTTACAGGCGTCAATAATTTTCACCGCTACCTTTTTGAGAAAAAAAAATATTACTTCTTAAACAAAATATATTTCCCTGAGCAATTGCATTAGTATAAAATAGTATAATTTCCCATTTTTTTGGAGCGTACATATTTGTATTATTTATTTATAAAGTCATTATTTCTCATCTTTATCAAGGGTTTCAATAATTTAGGACCGCACTCTGTACATGTAAAAACACAGATATGACAAATGATAATGATTACTGTTGTTTTACAGTAACTTACAGGTAACTGGCTACCAGTAAGTTGCCGTAAACAATGTATTTACTGTAATCCATTTACGGTACCAGTTTTGGTATTGTAATCTATTGTATTGGTTGGGGGAGGGGAGAGTTGTTTGAGTTCAGGCTGCAATTCGCCTAATTTCTACAAGGGGCCTGCGTTTTACATGTAGCTGCTCTTATATTTGTGCTTGGTTTACTTTTAACAATGTAAAATGATTGAACATGTGCCTTTCTGATTGTACATTTTTACAATAATATAAAACAGCATGGCCACAAACACAGCAATGCATCTAAAATAACAAAACAGGTACCAATTGACTAAGAATAAATATGACATTGCTTCAGAGGATTTGCTTTGATTTTGTTGCCTGTGTGCTTTTCGTTTGGCATTCTATTTTGAATATTCACAAATACAGTAAGTTAACTGTGTTTTACGTAGCAATTTTTACAGTAATGTTCAAAATATTAAATATTTCCTGGCTGTTTATTTTTTCCCCCACAATGCAATGTTATTTAAGGTAATCTACGGAATTCAACTCATACAGTGCTGATTATATCGTTTTATAAACTGGGTGTTAAAACCATGAATGCTGATATATCAGACCGTATACCACGGGTATGACAAAACATTTATTTTTACTGCTCTAATGACGTTGGTAACGACTTAATAATAGCAATAAGACATCTCAGGGATTGTGGTATATGGCCAATATACGATGGTGAAGTGCTGTATCCAGGCACTCTGTGTTGCGTCGTGCATAAGAACAGCCCTTAGCCGTGGTATGTTGACCATATCCACACCTCCTTGTGCCTTATTGCTTAACTTTGCCATGACAATTACAGGATTAAAAAAAAAATTGTAGGGACCTACTCTTTATATGAGTCTCTGTGGGTCCAGAGAAATAGACAGATCTCTGGAAAAGCATTACTCTGAAATCCTACGTCCTACTCTGAGTCATCGATAGCTAAGCACATCCAGGAAGGGATAGGCAGGCATTTGAGGTAAGTGGAGCATTTAGAGAAAGAAAACAACAAAAGAGAATAGCCTCAGAATGCCTCGCTTTACAACGGCGGTATTTTTCTAACTGCTCTGCTTCTCTAGAGCTCCAAAAGCCTTCTGACGTCACTCTTCCTCCTCAGCTCAGACTGACTGCGGAGTGGAACAAAATCACTGCAGAGGTCATGTGCATCTATCAGCCTGAGGATGTATTGCCCAGTTTATTGCTGACAAACGTCATTAGCATTTCCTCCCCCTGCTGTCATTCGTTCCCTTCCACAAACATCCTGCACCAATCAAATTCCCCACACTTCAGATGCAGGGTTACAGGCACAACTCTGCTGCGCTGCTAGTTACTGAGACGGACCGTGCATAAGAACACAATTTCACGCAGAGATAAGAAAATGTTGTAAATGGTCAGATGGCGAAGAGTCACTGGCATTCACACACTTCCTGTGTTGCCTCTCTGCTCCTCTCCCTTTCTGTCCTGGTTCTGGACATACTGTATAGACACAACAGTAGAGTAGGTTACCACCTTTGAGGCCTTTGTCCATTATGTAACAGACTGATAATAATCTTCCCAAACAATACAGCTTCTATCAAAAGCACAACTATTATGTTCGGCACAACATGACAAACCAGTGCCTCTTGCATTCTCAATAAACACACCATCACTGCTGAACTAAAAGCTTTTCTGTTTGTCTACAGGGGCTTTAACATGGTTCAGCTATACATCAGCTGCCTATTGGCAAAATGTTAGTAATGTTGATGAAGTCTAAAATATTCAGAAGCCACGCTCTCTGTTGGGCTAATGAGAAGCTTGTGGGGAAGCATTGCAGAACCGAACACTACAGTAAGCGAAAAAATCTCTCTGTTCCATATGGATGAGATGAGGAGGAGAGCCAAATTATGCAATTGTCAGGTTTCAGAATGAATTTGCCGCATTATAGCGGTAGCTAGCTAATCTCCATTAACACTATAGGTTGATTTCCATTAAATAGCTTTGTTTTCTACAACAACATCAGAGGGGTGTTAAAAGCTTCGGCGGGAGACTGTTTATGACTCCTGTGTAAATTAATGCTAAAAGCTCTGGCAGGAGACTGTTTATGACTCCTGTGTAAATTAATGCTAAAAGCTCTGGCAGGAGACTGTTTATGACTCCTGTGTAAATGAATGCTAAAAGCTCTCATGGCTGAGGAGTAGAATGGGCATATTTGCTGGGATCTTACTTTTGGTTTTTCAGTACTGAACGAATTACACTTATCCCCAGAACAGCAAAAAAGGTCAAATATCTTTCTTTTTTTCAATTATCTGTATGTAACCAGGATAGTCCAATCAGCAACAATTATTAGTGTTCTGTTGTCCAGGGGTTTGACAAACATGAAAGTTTGAGTATCTTAGTGACAAAAACCAAAGGTTAGTATCTAATCACTCATGGAGAGATTTGCATAAACATAACTGGTACCGTAGAATCTGTCGGGACTGAACAGGATGTGTAGGATAACGAGCAGCAGTAGTTCTGGTGTTTAGCTTTTCATCACTGGTTATTTTGGACAAATCAAATTTCAGAAGGGGAGGGGAAATTACAGCCCGTAACTTGCAAAGAGAGTAGGTGGAGCTCCTCATTCTACCATTTCTCGGTCCCTTCCCATAACATGTATGGATAATCGAGCAGCTAGCCTATTATGCAATACTTAGGTTCTGGGCTAACCAAGATGACTCAGTATCAAACATTCACTTTCCATTTCTCAAAGTTGATCTATTACTAATGAGGGGTTGTTGAGCTGCAGAGCTGCAGTACAGAAGAGAAGAGAGGTGCTGCACTTCTCCAAGTGCCCCAGGTGAATGAAGGACAGGTCATGTCTCAGAAGACAAGCTCAGCGGTTCCCTTCCCAGACCACTCACTCTCCTCTGTCTAGGCTGCATTGCCACTGCCTCTCTTCTCTCCTGGCCTGGCTACCATCACTGACTGGATAACTGTGATTAAAGACGAAGGCCACAAGGTTTCATTAAAGTCTAATGAAAATGTTCTATAACTGGGCTTCTTGAGGTAATCCTACCTCCTCTCCTCCATCACAGGACAGGTTTTCAAATCTCCTGAGCTAGCAGCTACAGTACTTTACTATGCTGAACAAAAATATAAACACAACATGTAAAGTGTTGATCCCATGTTTTATGAGCTGAAATAAAAGATCCCAGAAATGTTGTCTCAAATTTTGTGTACAAATTTGTTTACATCTCTGTTAGTGAGCATTTCTACTTTTCCAAGATAATCCATCCACCTGACAGGTGTGGCATATCAAGAAGCTAATTAAACCACATGATCATTACACAGGTGCACTTTGTACTGGAGACAATAAAAGGCCACTCAAAAATGTGCAGTTTTGTCACACAGCACAATGCCACATCCAGCTTCTTCAATCTGGAACCAGCCGCCTGGACAACTGATTAAACTGTGGGTTTGCACAACTGAAGAATTTCTGCACAAACTGTCAGAAAAGCTCATCTGTCTCAGGGAAGCTCATCTGCGTGCTCATCATCCTCACCAGGGTCTTGACCTGACTACAGTTCGGCATCGTAACCGACTTCAGTGGACAAATGCTCACCTTCAATGGCCACTGGCACGCTGGAGAAGTGTGCTCTTCAGAATGAATGCCAGTTTCAACTGTCTAGGGAGATGGCAGACAGCGTGTATAGTGTCGTGTGGGCGAGCGGTTTGCTGATGCCAACGTTGTAAACAGAGTGACCCATGGTGGGGTTATGGTATGGACAGGCAGAAACTACAGACAATGAACACAACTATAAAATGTATTGATGGAAATTTGAATGCACAGAGATACCGTGATGATATGCTGAGGCCCATTGTCGTGTCATTCATCCGCCGCCATCACCTCACATTTCAGCATGATCATGCACAGCCCCATGTCGCAAGTATCTTTACTCAATTCCTGGAAACTGAAAATGTCCCAATTCTTCCATGGCCTGCATATTCACCAGGCATGTCACCCATTGAGCATGTTCGGGATGCTCTGGATCGACATGTACAACAGCGTGTTCCAGTTCCCACCAATATCCAGAGGAGTGGGAGAACATTCCGCAGGCCACAATCAACAGCTTTATCAACACTATGTGAAGGAGATGTGTCGCACGGCATGAGGCAAATGATGGTCATACTAGACACTGACTGTTTTTTAAATCCACGCCCCTACCTTTTTAAAAATATATTTGTGACCAACAGATGCATATCTGTATTCCCAGTCATGTGAAATTCATAGACGAGGGCCTAAGGAATTTATTTCAATTTACTGATTTCCTTATATGAACTGTAACTTAGTAAAATCGTTGAAATTGTTGCATGCTGTGTTTATATTTTTGTTCAGTATATATGATCATGATCCTGGGAAACATCAGCTGATTCGAAGGAGGTTATACACTGAGTGTACAAAACATTAAGAACACCTTCTGAGTTGCACCCCCCACCCTCCCCTCTGGGTGTTTGACCTGTTTTGATTCACACGGGAAACTGTTGAGCATGAAAAACCCAGCAGCATTGCTGTTCTTGACACAAACTGGTGCCCCTAGCACCTACTACCATTACCCCGTTCAAAAGCACTTAAGTATTTTGTCTTGCCCACTCACCCTCTGAATGGCACACATACACAATCCATGTCTCAATTGTCTCAAGGCTTCAAAATCCTTCTTTAACCTGTCTCCTCCCCTTCATCTACACTGATTGAAGTGGATTTAACAGGTGACATCAATAAGGGATCATAACCTTCACCTGGATTCCCCTGGTCAGTCAATGTCATGGAAAGAGCAGGTGTTCCTAATGTTTTGTACACTCAGCGTATAAAGAACATGTATCCCATTTGATGCTGATAGGTACTGTAGAGGCATTTGAGCTTGTGACATTAATGTTCAGTCTATTGACACTGTCATGGAAAGAGCAGTTTTGTTTTCTACACTTAGTGTATTTGTACTGTGACCCGGAGAACATTCTCTTCTAGTTTTCAGACAAAAACAAAGCCATTTTCAAAGATAGAACAACATTCAAAACAGAATAATGTTCATTGTGGAAAACACACGCACACACGCACGCACGGACACACACACACACACACACACACACACACACACACACACACACACACACACACACACATGCACACATACACACTAGCAGCTCTTACAGTGGATGGTAGACCGCAGGGAGTAGGCAGTAAGCCAGTGAGTCAGAATGAAGCCCAAAGTAACCACTCTGTACTGAACACTTTATAGGAGAGCCAGGCCACAATACAATACACACACACATTAACACACACACACACACACACACACACACACACACACACACACACACACACACTAGACTGCGAGCCAGGGCTCAAAACAAATAGAGTCCTACTCGACAGACAGACGGACGGACGGACGGACGGACAGACAGACAGAAAGACAGACAGACAGACAGACAGACAGACAGACAGACAGAGACAGAGACAGAGACAGAGACAGAGACAGATCCATTGAAGAAAAAGTGCAGGAGAGTAGTAATTTTTCTTAACCTCTTCACTTTCCCTTTTCTTGGAAAAAGTATTTGATAGTGAACGTGTGTAAAGGGAAAGAAAAAACCCAGCCGAGCCAGAGCCAGGGAGAAGGGAGTAAAACACCATATGCCAGAGAACTGGGGAGCTCTCTGAGATGTGCTTGACTCCCCAGCCGTTACACACACCCTGCGCATATACATAATCAAGCACTTACAGACTTGATTTCCTTGACTTCCAGTTCGATTATTTAAGGTAGCTCCTCTACTAATTTCCTGTTTAAAATGGTTTGCTATTGCATAACGAGAATGTCCTGTATGTTGCAACTGTTTCCACCTATAATGGTGTTCATCAGAACCCCCGATTCTCACCATGAGAGATTTACCATCTGATATTTTCCATCAGGGAAAGGCTTTGTTCGCCAGATTGGATTACAGTAAATAGGAGCTGTCACCAGCCACCAGTGGCAGGCATGGGGACATGAAATATGAGCGCACGTGCTGACAGTATCTAAACAGGACTTGGCAACCTAACCTGCCCTGTGATGGCAACAGTTCCCTCTGTCACATACAGGTTGCCAATATTTAGTAAACCTTCATAGACATGGCATCTGATTGGTACCTTGTTGGTTATTGCGAAGTTTTTACGATGACTTTTTGTCCTTGAAAGGAAATGGATATGTTTGGGTTTGGATCAAGAACTCTCACGAGAAGCAATAATACTGTTGAAAATACTGTAGATGCAAAACCCAATATAGATCAATAGATAAAAAGTGAATAACGTTAAAAATACTCTCTTATGGTTAATATGATACAGTGCATTCGGAAAGTATTCAGACTCCTTGACTTTTTCCACACTTTGTTACGTTACAGCCTTATTCTAAAATGGATTAAATTATTTTTTCCCCCTCATCAATCAACACATAATAGCCCATAACGACAAAGAAAAACAGGTTTTTAGATGTTTTTTCAAATGTATTAAAAATAAAAAACAGAAATACATTATTTACATAAGTATTCTGACCCTTCGCTATGAGACTCGACATTGAGCTCAGGTGCATCTTATTAACATTGATCATCCTTGAGATTAATTGGAGTCCACCTGTGGTAAATTAAATTGATTGGACATGATTTGGAAAGGCACACACCTGTCTATGTAAGGTCCCACAGTTGACAGTGCATGTCACAGCAAAAACCAAGCCATGAGGTCGAAGGAATTGTCCGTAGAGCTCCAAGACAGGATTGTGTCGAGGCACAGATCTGGGGAAGGGTATCAAAAAAATCCATCATTCTTAAATGGAAGAAGTTCGGAACCTCCAAGACTCTTCCTAGAACTGGCCGCCTGACCAAACTGAGCAAAGAAGGACAAAGAAGGGCTCTCCAGTAGGTACCAAAACATTCAAAGGCCATTTTCTCAAAAGTGAGGTTACAAGTTTATCAACTTTCAAAGCAGAATCACTTTCCCATTGTTCCTCAAATGCTGTGTTTGATATACAATTTTGTAGCTCTGTGTCTCTGCTTTTATCCACTGTAAAAAACACCACTTCAAATGTTGATACATAAGACGGAATCAAGGCGGTCAGTCACAAAAGTAATATTTCAGAGGGGGCGGTGGGGGTGAGGCTGGGGCATTATGAAACACAGAGACACACAGCTGTGTGTGGACGGCCTCCTGCCGGCACCCGCTGCTCGGCCCCAGCAACCCTCTAATCCCCCTTATATATGTGCCCATCCAGGCCAGACGGAACTCGTCCAGTGGCGCTGCAACATCTGGTGAACTAAACAGCGCAATAATCTTGGCTTATGCCCAGAGAAGAATGGGTCAGGGGGCCCAGGCCCAGAGACGTGGGCTGGAGGCCTGGCTGGCGGCCCCGGGTCTCAGCTCTGTTCTACTCTATGTCTCTTTACACCCAGAGGGAGTCTGATCCTGTACACACGGGGGAGGAAATCAAACAACATCCTGGGGTAGCATCCGCTTCACACACCCCGATGCACGCACGCACACACACATACACATCTCATCTGTAACATCCCAGACACCTGTAGTGAGTGTAAAGAGTTTGCAGCAGGTAGTCTAGCGGTTAGAGCGTTGGGACAGTAACCGAAAGGTTGCTGGTTTGAATCCCCGCGCTGACAAGGTGAATAAAATTTGTCGATGTGCCCTTGAGCAAGGTACTTACACTAATTGGTCCTGTAAGATGCTTTGGATAACAGTTGTTGCAGTGACATTCTATTAAAATGTACACGTACATAGTGGAGTATTTTGTTAAGACATGTAGCTAGTTAGCTAGCTAAACAATGAACCGTTATCCCAACTCATGACGTTGCTATCCTGCATGAATCTTTCAAGTAAAAGTCGTTTTCATTTCAAGTTTCAACATTAGCTGGCTGGCTCGCTAGCTAAAGTGACGTGTATGATCTCATTATTCGTATCTCAGAGCCATTTTCTTGGTTAGTTATAGCTAATGTTAGCTAGCTAACATTGAACATGGTTGGTTAGCTATGGAAAGCCACAGAGTTAGTGGCTATCACAGACAGGACGTTCTAAGGAGATCTCCTATATAAGAGGTAACAACTGTACTGTAACTTACTACTACAGGGGCTAAAAATCGCATTTCCTGATTATACTTCACTTTGCTGATGTTCCAATAGACTGAAACTGTGGAAATACTTTATTACATCTTTTGAACCCCAGGGTCAAGAGCTCATACAGTATACAGTAACAAGGCTTTGTCACGTTCCATCTGTTCTCCATCACAGAGCATTTCTGGGAAATAACAATAATGTTCCAATATATTTCTATAGCAGACCCCAGATTACCATTACCAGGAAAATGCATTGTGTGTCATTCAAATATCACACAAACACAAGCAGGCAGACAACACACACACTACACACACACACACACACTCACAAATCTCTTGATATGATTAATTAGTTAATTTGTACTATTTGTTCTTCTAGTTCTTGTCCTCTCTATTTACCCTGGATAATCTCCACAGACTTTAGTGCTAATGTTTCAGTCCATGTAGTAATTATACAATTACACAGTCATTCTATGTGCATGTGCAACTGCAAGTGAATGCAATGACTGACTCCTCAGTATGTGCCTATTGTAGCATGGACATCAACGATCAGCATTAAAACCAACAAGGCTCTCTCTGACAATAAAAAGGTCTAAAACCCTATAAATTCTTAACTGGATTAGGTGCAAGAGGATTAGCATGGACTTTCCTGACCAGGCGGCATTAATAAAAGCTGTGGATGCTGACGTGCTGTCAGGTCCTGGGGTGTTTTTATATGACTTAGATGTGACCACCGCCAGGCTGAAGGTGTGGTGTCTGTCTGGCCTGGCTGACCACATAGGCTGGTGTGGTTGGCAAGGGTTAGGATTGGAATTAGGATTAGGGGTTAATCTCAGTTTAAGGTCAATATGTTCTGATAACAGGAGCCGCCTGGAGTGTCTCAGGAGCCGCTCTCTTGTCTTACACTCAGGATATGAGTCTTATCCCAAGGTGGACTCCTATTATGTGACAGAAGAGAACATGTGTAAATCTCCCCTCCAGGGGATGAAAAGGGGAAATGGGGGAAGGTGCCATAGAAAACACTGTTTAAGAGCATGGCGAAGGTGGATGGTGAAGGTGGCAACAATACAGGGTTTACTTCAGGTCAGTCATCTATGCCTCACTCACTAACGCCTCGATCACACCGACAACGTCATTGCATTTTGGTACAACAGAAGTACAGTAATTTCCAATAGGCCGCTGCGTTTGCCTTTGCAGCATTGCGTTGTAGAGGCAGTTAAGGTGTGTTCTGTGTGGCGCATACGTTGGATTTATTGAACCTATGTGTCAAACTGTATGTGTAGACGGCTTGACAGAAATGGTAGCAGAAGGTGAATGTTTAACTTTTGTTGCACACATATCCAGATAACGCTGCGTGCCATTTTGCTCAATGACGCTGTAGGTATGATTGAGGCGTAAGACACCATGGGTCTGCTTGGAGGTTTTATGTGATGCTGCTGCCTGACTAACTGACTACTCTGAGCCAAAGACACTTCAACCTCGTGCCATCGCTGTGGACAGGCGTGCCAAAACACTATCTGCCCAGTTCACTTACTCCAGGAATGTCTCTCCGCAATGCAGGCCTCTCTCCAGCCAAGATGTATGACGTGTGTACGGAAACCTCCCATCTGTGTGTGAGTGGGTGTTTTCTTGACCGTGTGTATTTGTACGCACATCTGCGTGCAGTCCTGCACATTTGGGATAGGTTCTCTGGGAATTACAGCCTCAGTGTTTTGGCTGGGTTGCTAGTGTTTTTCCGCCAGAGTAACTCTGCAATTACTCTTTAAACCTCCTTGCTTGATTTTCATCTGACTCTAAAGTAACTCTGCCCTACAGCAGCCCCCTTGAAGCTTGTTGTCTGCGGGTAGGAAACAAAGTGGAGCCCAATATTGGAGCAGGCTCCCCTTGGCTTCATCCAGGGAGATTAACCCCTAAGTAGAGGGAGGCTCTAGCTAGATGCTGCCTCTCAGCAGAGATGTTATCAGCCCCCTGCCGCTAAGGTCCACCACTCATTTGAGTATAAACAAAGGAGAGAGTCCTGCCTGCATGGCAGGGCCAGGTAAAACCACTGCCCATGATATCATTTGCCTTGCAAAGCACAAAAGGTTAATGAGATATGGGGAAAATAATATGAGTACTATAGCAGATGGGGAGGGGATATCAAAATGAAATTGTATTATCAAAAAATCTTTCCAAAGCATAATTTGTTCCGGCAGACAAACACACAAACACAGGCACCACACACACACGGCTTATGAAACTGGCTTACACAGCCTTATCTTAATCCAGGACCAATGCCATTCTATTCCCTCTCTGCAGCGCCTGGAAATGCATACATACATCTGCCCCTATACACACAGATGCACATCCATGCACATATGCAAAAACACACAGAATCAAGTGTCAACACATGCACACATGCACACACACAAAACACACACAGCCTGTGCTTCTGGTCCTAGTCCTACAAACATCAGCAGCTCCATGGGGTCCCGGTCCCAGAGGCCTTTTTCCATGAACCTATCTGCCAGGATGACAACCTCAGCGTGGTGCAGTCACAGTCGTCACATCTCTATCACCAGGATAAAACACAAGCAAGAGGACGGGTCACAGTGATGTTTGTATCATAAAACCAATGTCCTCCCTGCAGGAGGCCGGATCTGATAAACAACTTGATTGTTCTGTCTCCATCTGCGATTCCTCCCAGGAAAAATAACATTAGGTAACCTTACAGGTTACCAGGCATCAGGCCTGTTGCCATGCAACCTGTTGACGTGCCTTGTTTTACAGTAATAAAACATTATAAAAAAGACAGTTGACAAATGGAAGTCTTAACCTTTTACTAAACAGACAGTAAATGTGTACAGTGTATTTTTTTGTATGTGTATTTCCAATGAATCACTATCTCTGAGCTTTACATAGCACTTACACAAGATCCACAGAACAAGATGAGAAAATATCCAAGCTATTGTAAATGGCTGTGCTCAGTGTTGTGTTATATGGCATTAATAAGACATGACTGTCTGCCAGTTGTCTGAATAGGATCTGTGGTCACATCTTGAAGTGATACTAAAGGGGGGGGGGGGGGGGTGTACTCTCTCTCTCTCTGCCTCTTCCCTGGGGGTCACAGACGCTGTCCATCCGCCTGCCCATTCCTGGGCTGGGCTGGCTGCTATAGGACATAATCTCCACCAGACTTAATGGGTTTAATGTGCACTACCATCAGGCCTCTATCTGGGTTTACAGGCCTCTGTGCATGTGCATGTGTGTGCGTGTGTGTGTGTGTGTGTGTGTGTGTGTATGTGTGTGTGTGTGGGTGTGTGTGTGTGTGTGTGTGTGTGCGCATGCGTGTGTGTGTGTGTGTGTGTGCGCATGCGTGTGTGTGTTTGTTCTACAATCTTTGAAAATGACTTTATTTATGTCCTCCAGTAAAAAGAAGTGCAACTTTCTAAACATCAGATGTTCCTATAGCTAGCTCAGGACATGCCTGACAACACAGTTAGAGTTAGATGTGATGAGTCCTCAACATACAAGTCCACATAGAAGGGAAGGTTCTTGCTGGGAAGGCCTTTGCCCCAACGACAGGAAAGCAGCAGAGAGCATCAAAGGGAAAAGCTAGGCTTCCTGTTCAGGAAATACATGGCTTTTCAACAACCCTCCCATTTACCAGGAAGGACTTTACTCAATTTCTTTAGAATCCAAGCAATGAGCATTTCAATATTTCCAGCATCACCTTGCTTCTATTCATTGTCACCCACACATTCAGTATTACGTGTCTCTGGCCATCTGGCGTGAGAGTGACTGAGCAAACAGTTGACACAGAGCCGTGATCTGTGAGTGGGGCTGATGCTGAGAGTACTGGCGGACTTTCATTTGTAAACAGTCATCTGGACTGCTCATGAATTTAAAACAATTATTACTCTGCCATTTTTAAAGTCGTGCCACCCTCTGTCCTTGACTTATCCTAAATAAGTCTATATAACACATTGCCGATGTTAGAATCTTAATATCACAGACAGAACTGGAGTTACAACCAGTTTTATGAGGGCATGTCATTGCCTTTATGGATTTACCCGGTGCCCCGGCTTCTCCCTACAGTAGGGCCAGAAAATGCTATTGTGTTATTTGAAATGAAATATAAATCAAAATTCTAATGTTACCTTAGCACTTTGTAAACACAACCAAATTATTATTTTTTTGCGATAACATATATAACATGTATTAATTAGTTAGAATGTTGCAGTCAATATGACTGCTCATTAACTTGAAAGGGGGTCCCTCGAGGCCCAGCAGTTTTAATGTTAAAAGGAAGGTGAATGCAGGCCATGGCCTTACAGTGCTGTAGGAGCTTCCAGGAATAGGACAGATTTTAGAGCTTGATTGGGGATAAACAGTGATTCACTCTTCAGGCGGTTCAATCCTTTTCCCTCTCTCTCCCCCACTCACTCACTCTCCCTCCTCAATGCAAAGGACATGCATAGCTATGCTACAAATCCTTCGAACAGACACAGACAGAAACGTACAACACGGAACAAGTCTGCGCCCACTTAAGTTGGATTTCTCCTTCTTATCATAACTGTATTATACGAACACTACAAAAAGGCTTTCAGCCTCTATAAAAAAAAAGAAGGTTAGTCCTCCAATTCATCACAGCAACTCCTCCAGAGGTCATGCTGCACCAGTGTAGTACACCGTGTGAAGTTAAGGAGAGCTAGACCGTCTTTGCTTCATCCCTGTCGGTGTTTGGTCATGGTCGATATCAGGACGGCTTTCAGAGCAGAACGTTCAGCGCTGAATGCATCCTCATTCACAGCAGCCTGCATGCTCACTGTACAGCCCTCATTCCGCCAGTGATGATAAGATGTCCCATTAATTCTCAATATGACTCACATCTTGGATAAAATCATAATGGCCATATAAGGGGGCAGAATAACGCTGCTTATCTGAAATACATTCTGTTTCCTGTCAATGGAATACCTCTGACATGGCCAAGTTTGTCTCATGGAACAGGTTCTTTGGGAGGGAACTGAACTGACAGAAAGGAGATTTAACAGGCAGATTGTTGAGTGAACGTTCAAGACTAAAGCATCTGAAGTATCAAACACTGTAACTCAATAACAGTTTAAAAAATGCCCTAAACAACCAAATTGACAGTATGTTTGTAAAACCAGACCAGTACAACTTCCCAAAATGCATGTTTGGGCAGATCCCTATATACAGTATCACCATATCATACAGCATGCAGAGTTCTTGATTAGACTTGACAGTTGAGTATTGTACAGATGTAGGATCTTGAGCCAGTTTACTACAGCAGGAAAATAATCCTGCAGCAAGAGGAACATGTAATTAGTATATAGATTATAATTAATGGACATCTGTGTAGGGGTTGATGCATTTTTCCTAAGATAAAATCAAGTCTGAAATGTCAAAGTGGAAATGACAAACTTCAGAAGCCTTTCTAAACCTCAAATACACTACAAGTTTTAAATGTCCTGTATTGCTGGAGTTCTCCTGCCACAGGATGATCAAATTAGGATCTTACATCTGTCCAATGAATAATGCTAAGTACCTAAGGGATATGGGATCTATCAAATCTCTAACTTCTATTCTGAGACTTTGAAGATCATATGGGGCTGTTAATTTCCAGCCCGTCTCTGCCCTTTTACAGGGTCTGCCTGTCATGTAGTGTTTGTTCCCCCTGCCTTTAATTCACGGATACACCCATGAATTATTTCTCACCTCTGAGTCACAGCTGCTCCTGCTGGAGCTGCCAGCGAAACATGTATTTATGTCAGATTAAACAAACAATAGTACCTCTTTAATCCCCATCTCAATGATAGGTTGTGATAAGACTCTTGTAATGCCATTATCATGGTGTTAATGATACTGTAAAATATCTGCATGAGATTGGGAGAGGAAAGTCTATGCTTGTGCAAGGTCAAGATCAGAAGGTGTTTGGGGGGGAAATGCAACATGGGCTCTATAATCTTGTCAGATGGCACCCTTTTGACTTCCTTCTTCGTTTACCTGGGAGATAATAAACATGTAAAGAACTAAAATGGGACAGCACTCCGGTGAATCAACTTAAATGTACATATTTGTATTGCCGCATGAACGCTTCGTGTGTGATCCCTTCTTCAGCGTACAAAGGCATTTGCAATCAATGTCACAACAACAAGATCACAGTTTCAGTTAGTATTGGCCCAGTCAAGAGATCCCGGTGAATTCAAATGTGCACCCGTGCTGTGATCCTAACCCTGACAGCAGTGGTGCAAAGTACTTAAGTAAAAAATACTTTAAAGTACCACTTAAGTAGTTTTTGGGGGGGTATCTGTACTTTACTTTACTATTTATATTTTTGCCAACTTTCACTTTTACTTCACTACAATCCTAAAGAAAATAACGTACTTTCTACTCCATACATTTTCACTGACACCCAAAAGTACTTGTTACATTTTGACACGAAAATGATCCCATTCACACTCTTATCAAGAGAACATCTCTGGTCATCCCTACTGCCTCTGATCTGGCGGACTCACTAAACACAAATGCTTCGTTTGTAAATGATGTGTGTTGGAGTGTGCCCCTGGTTATCCGTCAATCAAAATGATGCCGTCTAGTTTGCTTAATATAAGGAATTTTAGCAAATCCATGTACTTTTGATACTTTTAGACTTTTACTCAAGTAGTATTTTACTCTGTGACTTTCACTTTTACTCGAGTCCTTTTCTATCACGGTATCTTTACTTAACAATGACAATTGAGTACTTTTCCCACCACTGCCTGACAGTGAAAGCTAACAGACACACGTGAGGTTTAAATTCCAGCATTACCTATCCAGCACCTCACTCCCCTAGATAAACTGGACAGCTTACAAATCCACTCTAAATTGGAGACAAAAGCCAATCGTCTCAAGCTCTGGATACAGACGTCCTCCCTTTCCTTACTCCTTCCCCGACTTACGGTTATTACTACAAATGCATAAACAAATCAGCAGAAGAAATAGTAATACCAAAACACCGTAATCCTTAGGAGTTGTGAACTTCTCAGAAGACACCTGGGAGAGACTGTGTTCCAGAGTCAGGGACTGGGTCTGACAGCACGAGACATGAGTCTCTGGCAAGGAGCACGCTAGGCCTGGCTGTCCCAGGGACTTTAAGCACAAGTCAACTCAAAACGAGAGGCCATTTAAGCAGCTTTATGATGGACCTGGAGAACTGGAGGAACTGAAAATAACCTATTTTTGGTTCGAGTCTTGAACCTGTCCAGCCACAACCATACATTGTACCCTGTAATTAATTACCTGTTAGAACATCCTGGATATCAGGAAGCTCGACTTTAAAATGTGTTCATGTGTTTTTGTTACATAAATCCCACAGTGCCAAACACAAAGGTACACTTGAATCTCTATGAATGGCAAACACAGACGAATCCCAATCATTTCCCCCACAGCACAAGCAAGAAGAGACCATTATTTGTTTTCTTCCTGGAAAGCACACTGTGTTGCATTCCATGTCTGAAATGTGCTTTATTAATAAAGATTGAATTGATTTGATTTAAAACGTTTATATGTTCATCCATATTCATTGGGGATATGTATTGTAAATGTGAGCCCATGTGACCGAGGCCACATCCCTCAAGCACATCAATCAATAGGATGACGTAAACTCTGCTCTATTTCCCTTTTTAAAAGGTGGAGATCAATACCATAACCTTTCCCTGAGGAGAACATTGTGGTCTGGCACACATATCCTTACTACTATGGTATTCATAAACTCCCCTAGTGCCTCTGTATGGTTTTACAGTATCACATTGAATGGTTCAAGCAAAACACTTACACCAGGGAATCGGCTGCATGGATCCTCTTGGGGCGAACCATTTTGCTATTTACAAAAGCTGCAATAGACCTGCTCGAGTGTTGTTCACTGGTTTGAGTAGAGGGAGTGAGTGATAGATAGGGCGTATACCAGGAAGTATCAAATGAAACAACAGCAGCAGCAAGGCCATCACATGCCTCACACCACTGATGACCCAGAGGGTTTTATTTGCCATATCTCTTCTGCCCCTCAGGTGCAGAGCAGGAAATGAAAGTATGGCTCTGTGTTCATAGGAGCCCAGCACTAATAAAGACCTTATGTCATCATGTCATCAGAAGCCGCTGGTGAAATCTCTTCAGAGAAATCTCAAGGAGCCGTTGGAGAAAGGGGAGTTTTAGCAGGACACACAGACTAATGAAATGTAACATGATGGTGATAATGGATGTCTTCTCAGTGTGATATGTTCTAACAAAGACCAACCAAAAAACAACATCGATTTCACTATCAAACTGCCTATCCAAAATACCAAAATAAAACTGATGTATTATCCACTTAAAAACTACTCCACAATGGTGAGAAGGGAAATCAGTGATTTCTCTCTTAACAAGATGAACTATGCCCATCTAAAACACAAGCTTGTAGTATATAATAAGTAGGTTTCCAAACAAATGATCATGCTGGCATATCTGGGTCAGAAATCCATCTCTAGACAATACAACACTGTTATAATCATGATTATAAACTGGGTGGTTCGAGCCCTGAATGCTGATTGGCTGAAAGCCTTACCACGGGTATGACAAAACATTTCTTTGTACTGCTCTAATTACATTGGTAACCAGTTCATAATAGCAATAAGGCACCTCAGGGTTTGTGGTATATTGCCGCGTTGCATCGCGCATAAGAACAGCCCTTAGCCGTGGTATATTGGCCATATACCACACCTCTCGGATCTTATTGCTTAATTAATGAACAGATGAGTGTTTATAGACAATCTGATTTAAGATGGAACAGCATGATCAATGGTATGTTTCACCCTGTCATTTGTATATGAGCTTCAACCTTGCTGTTGTCCAATTAGAACACACACAGAGTTCATTACAAACCCTCTCGCTGTGTGGGTAGGCTCATAGATAGAGTATGTGGGTCGTAAACAGTGGTGAAGTATTTACAGTTGGCCACTACTTCTGTAATCCTTAATCTTCTGAGCAAACTCCAGTAGTCTCATTCCAACCACAAACAGTGTGCCTCATCGTGTAATACATGTTGCTATAACTAACAGAACATCCTTCTTGTTCATTTGAGTGTATGCTTATTAAGAAAATGCTGTTCATCAGTACCTGTTTGTATTGTGTACGATTTCCCCCTCTCAGTTAAAGTAAGCAGAGACGGCTGTTAGACCTCTGCCTGCCCAGTCCACCAGTCCAGACCAGTGGTAGATCAGGATAGATTTGTCTGATTCCGGGATTTCTCCAGTCAGGGTTAAGTTAGACCTGCCTCTCTGGGACATGACAGGGACAATGCACAAACTTACCCCAAACCCACAATCCTCTCCTGTCAAACACCAATCACTTCATACCAGACAGTTGACAAACAGACCACAGGGCAGTTCATCCCACCAATATTATTAGCATTTCATGCAGATTTGGTAAATCTATTTATGTAAACACTGCCAAATGAAAACACAGAGATGAGGTGTGAAAGATTAGAGGATAAAAATAGCCTTCGCTCCAGTTATCTGATACAGGCATTCCATGTCCAGATATAATCCTGTTACATCATGCATAATCACAATTTCTGCTTATTACTAGCTACATTTCTACTTCCAGAATTAGAGCTGTATCCGTTTGGAGTTGTCAGATTTAAATTAGAAGCAGGTGATTGTGATATACATTGCATACATGCACTTTGAAGACAGCCAATTTTCACAAGTACAGTGAATAGTGGGCTATTATTGACTGAGAAAAACAAAAAAACAGAACATTGATAACCGCAAACTCAAAGGAAAACTGATTTTCCAACCAACTCTTTCTGCATTTAACGGCATACATTACTGGCCTAAAACTGCTGTCAGGCTCCCTCGCTATGACCGGGTGCTTTGCGCACGTAAAAGCGGGGTATGTTGTTGAGAGTCCCTCCAACTCCTGCTCTGATCTGCTTCGTCCAATGAGTGCGTCGAGGGCGAGTCGGGCCTCATCGACGAAACGAAGGAGACTGTGGGGGAGGGTCACGTGTGTATACACACTGTAGGGTTCAGTACCACTCAATTCGTAGTAAGTTGTCAACGTCCTCCCCTTTCGAGAACAAACCTCGTCAGACTAGAAACGGTGGCAGTAGCCTAAGTAACTACGCAAAAAGTAATAGATCTAACTATACCGTTTTTGTATTTTTTTCTTCTTCCGAATAGAAGAGGATACGACGTTTGTTTTCAAGTCAACACCAAATGTAATTACAGAGAAATGTCAGTGGAAGTACAGCAAAACCCGATGCCTCCGTAGACTTGTCGCCGTGCCAAATCTGTACTTTTCTGGTGAGTTTTCCTAAAATGTTTGTATCATTTTTTTCAGCAGACTGCATATTGACTTCCACGCAAACACATTTCCTATCTATGTTCGGACGAAAGCATTGACTTTACTGTTTAATTTGGCTGTAGAATAAATAGGTAGGCTATGATAAAATATAGCGTGTGTTTGAATGTAGTGGTCAACAATAGCCTCGCAGGTGTTATGTCATCTATAGTTTTATCAACTATAGATGACAGTTCTCCTCGCTTAGCTCCCAATGGTCGGTAGCACCCATAGCAAACCGGCGCCGAATAGGTTACAAGCAAATGGATGCAATTTATCCGCGAGTCTAGATTCTGTAACCGATATAATGATACATTGCTTTTAGTTTAGCAGGATGTATGGCATTAGACAGTCAACAAGTTACGAAAAAGTAATCGTTTAACAGCTTTAAGAAACAGAAACACACAGCTGACTTTAATACTTTGTCTAAATTAACACTAACCCATACATGTGTTCATATACCATTTGATAGCCAACATTTAATTGACTGATTTGCAGTGATCACAGAACTCAGAAGCATTTGTGCTTTAATGTTTCTGGAAACACTTGCACAAATAGGTTTCGTAATCACTAAATACCCTATTACCAGCAATCTAATTCATACATAGGTAGATCATACTGTGTCTATCATCAACAACATTGATTTGAAGGACGATGTAACTTACAAACATATGAACATTTTACATGAACCTACCGTTAAAGTCAGTCTGGTCTCATAGACTAGACATAGTAAATGTAAATCCGGGACACTCAAATTAGTACGATAAGCTGCATGACCAAAAGTATGTGTCACCTGCTCGTTAAACATCTCATTCCAAAATCATGGACATTAGTAGGGAGTTGCTCCCCCCCTTTGCTGCTAAAACAGTCTCCACTCTTCTGGGAAGACTTTCCACTAGATGTTGGAACATTGCTACAGGGACTTGCTTCTTCTATTCAGCCACAAGAGCATTAGTGAGGTCGGGCACTGATGTTGGGTGATTAGGCCTGGCTCGCAGTTGGTGTTCCAATTCATCCCAAAGGTGTTCGATGGGGTTGAGGTCAGGGCTCTGTGCAGACCAGTCAAGTTCTTTCACACCGATCTTGACAAACCTTTTCTGTATGGACCTCACTTTGTGCATGCGGGCATTATCATGTTGACACAGGAAAGGGCCTTCCCCAATCTGTTGCCACAAAGTGGGAAGTACAGAATTTGCTTAGAATGTCATTGTATGCTGTAGCGTTAAGATTTCCCTTTACTGGAACGAAGGGGCCTAGCCCGAACCATGAAAAACAGCCCCAGACTATTATTCCTCCACCATCAAACTTTACAGGTGGCGCTATACTTTGGGGTAGGTAGCGTTCTCCTTCGCCAAACCCATATTCGTCTGTCGGACTGCCAGATGGTGAAGCATGATTCATCACTCCAGAGAACACGTTCACACTGCTTGAGAGTCCAATGCCCGCCCGTGCTTTGCACCACTCCAGCTGACGCTTGGCATTGGTCATGGTGATATTAGGCTTGTGTGTGGCTGCTCGGCCATGGAAACCCATTTCATGAAGCTCGAACAGTTATTGTGCTGATGTTGCTTTCAGAGGCAGTTTGGAACTCGGTAGTGAGTATTGCAACCGAGGACAGATTAATTTTGCGTGCTGCACTCTACAGCACTCCACGATCCCGTTCTGTGAGCTTGTGTGGTTTACCACTTCGTGGCTGAGCCATTGTTGCTCCTAGATGTTTCCACTTCTCAATAACATCACTTACAGTTGACTGGGGCAGCTCTAGCAGGGCAGAAATGTAACTTCTTGGAAAGGTGACACCCTATGACTGTGCCACGTTAAAAGTCACTAAGCTCTTCAGTAAGGCCGTTCCTCTGTCAATGGAGACTGCATGGCTGTGTGCTCAATTTTATACACCTATCGGTAATGGGTGTGGCTGAAATAGCCGAATCCAGTCATTTGAAGGGGTGTCCACATAATTTTGTATATATGGTTAGAGTATGGTTACATAGAAGATTACTTAAGGCAAAAAATGAAGAGGGTGGTTGGTCGGGGTGGATGGGTAGGTGTATAACGTGAATGTCTAGCAACCCAAAGGTTCCGTGTCCGAATCTCATGACGGAATACTTTAGCATTTGAGCCAACTTTGTAACTACTTACTACTTTTTAGCTATTTTGCAACTACTTAGCATGTTAGCTAACCCTTCCCCTAACCCTTTAACCTAACTCCTAACCCCTAGTGCTAGCTAATGTTAGCATTAGCCACCTAGCCATCGTTAGCCACAACAAATTGGAATTCGTCACATATCATACGTTTTGTTAGTTTGTAACATGTTGTACATTTTGCAAAATTCCTTACATATTGTATGAATTGCAATTCGTAACATATCATACGAATTGTGATTTGTAATATAGCATACGAAATGGATGATGACATCCACAAATTTATACATACCATATGAAACGTAACGTATCATACCAAATGGAGTGTCTTAGATTTCTGTACAGAATAATACGAGATGCACTGAGACCATGTTGTTAAAGTCCACCTGTGACTTAGCATGGTAATAAAGTGTAATTGTGGATCTATTGCTTCAAGGGAAATTCCACGTAACAGAATGATGTTCAGACTCAGATTTTTTCACTTTAAAATGTATGCCAAACAAAAGCCACTGATTTCAAAGTTTAACCATACAACTACAGTGGGGAAAAAAAGTATTTAGTCAGCCACCAATTGTGCAAGTTCTCCCACTTAAAAAGATGAGAGGCCTGTAATTTTCATCATAGGTACACTTCAACTATGACAGACAAAATGAGAGAAAAAAAATCCAGAAAATCACATTGTAGGATTTTTAATGAATTTATTTGCAAATTATGGTGGAAAATTAGTATTTGGTCAATAACAAAAGTTTATCTCAATACTTTGTTATATACCCTTTGTTGGCAATGACGGAGGTCAAACGTTTTCTGTAAGTCTTTACAAGGTTTTCACACAACTGTTGCTGGTATTTTGGCCCATTCTTCCATGCAGATCTCCTCTAGAGCATTGATGTTTTGGGGCTGTTGCTGGGCAACACGGACTTTCAACTCCCTCCAAAGAGTTTCTATGGGGTTGAGATCTGGAGACTGGCTAGGCCACTCCAGGACCTTGAAATGCTTCTTACGAAGCCACTCCTTCGTTGCCCGGGCAGTGTGTTTGGGATCATTGTCATGCTGAAAGACCCAGCCGCGTTTCATCTTCAATGACCTTGCTGATGGAAGGAGGTTTTCACTCAAAATCTCACGATACATGGCCCCATTCATTCTTTCCTTTACACGGATCAGTCGTCCTGGTCCCTTTGCAGAAAAACAGCCCCAAAGCATGATGTTTCCACCCCCATGCTTCACAGTAGGTATGGTGTTCTTTGGATGCAACTCAGCATTCTTTGTCCTCCAAACACGACGAGTTGAGTTTTTACCAAAAAGTTCTAATTTGGTTTCATCTGACCATATGACATTCTCCCAATCTTCTTCTGGATCATCCAAATGCTCTCTAGCAAACTTCAGACGGGCCTGGACATGTACTGGCTTAAGCAGGGGGACACATCAGGATTTGCAGGATTTGAGTCCCTGGCGGCGTAGTGTGTTACTGATGGTAGGCTTTGTTACTTTGGTCCCAGCTCTCTGCTGGTCATTCACTAGGTCTCCCCGTGTGGTTCTGGGATTTTTGCTCACCGTTCTTGTGATCATTTTGACCCCACGGGGTGAGATCTTGCGTGGAGCCCCAGATCGAGGGAGATTATTAGTGGTCTTGTATGTCTTCCATTTCCTAATAATTGCTCCCACAGTTGATTTCTTCAAACCAAGCTGCTTACCTATTGCAGATTCAGTCTTCCCAGCCTGGTGCAGGTCTACAATTTTGTTTCTGGTGTCCTTTGACAGCTCTTTGGTCTTGGCCATAGTGGAGTTTGGAGTGTGACTGTTTGAGGTTGTGGACAGGTGTCTTTTATACTGATAACAAGTTCAAACAGGTGCCATTAATATAGGTAACTAGTGGAGGACAGAGGAGCCTCTTAAAGAAGAAGTTACAGGTCTGTGAGAGCCAGAAATCTTGCTTGTTTGTAGGTGACCAAATACTTATTTTCCACCATAATTTGCAAATAAATTCATTAAAAATCCTACAATGTGATTTTCTGGATTTTTGTTCTTCTAATTTTGTCTGTCATAGTTAAAGTGTACCTATGATGAAAATTACAGGCCTCTCTCATCTTTTTAAGTGGGAGAACTTGCACAATTGGTGGCTGACTAAATACTTTTTTGCCCCACTGTATATGAGTTTTTGGTAAAAGTGAAAAGACACAAGGCAATGTTTCTTAAACTTACAGAAGTCAAATAATTTCTACAAAATGAAATATTGATATTATTTACTTAAACATTATCGTGTTTTGATGGTGTTCCTTTTAAGACTTTTTCTGGTAGATGTTTTCTGACCTATTTTCATTCTGTTTGACCAGAAATCAAAGTAATTTCTTATGCCTATTTTTTAAGATGGAAAATGGTTGAAAAATGTATCCATAGACTGTTAGCTTTTGTTTGTCACCTAATTTGATATGCTCCTATGAACTTCACATGAGCCATTTTACAAGTACAGTGCCTTGCGAAAGTATTCGGCCCCCTTGAACTTTGCGACCTTTTGCCACATTTCAGGCTTCAAACATAAAGATAGAAAACTGTATTTTTGTGTGAAGAATCAACAACAAGTGGGACACAATCATGAAGTGGAACGACATTTATTGGATATTTCAAACTTTTTTAACTGGGCGTGCAAAATTATTCAGCCCCCTTAAGTTAATACTTTGTAGCGCCACCTTTTGCTGCGATTACAGCTGTAAGTCGCTTGGGGTATGTCTCTATCAGTTTTGCACATCGAGAGACTGACATTTTTTCCCATTCCTCCTTGCAAAACAGCTCGAGCTCAGTGAGGTTGGATGGAGAGCATTTGTGAACAGCAGTTTTCAGTTCTTTCCACAGATTCTCGATTGGATTCAGGTCTGGACTTTGACTTGGCCATTCTAACACCTGGATATGTTTATTTTTGAACCATTCCATTGTAGATTTTGCTTTATGTTTTGGATCATTGTCTTGTTGGAAGACAAATCTCCGTCCCAGTCTCAGGTCTGTTGCAGACTCCATCAGGTTTTCTTCCAGAATGGTCCTGTATTTGGCTCCATCCATCTTCCCATCAATTTTAACCATCTTCCCTGTCCCTGCTGAAGAAAAGCAGGCCCAAACCATGATGCTGCCACCACCATGTTTGACAGTGGGGATGGTGTGTTCAGGGTGATGAGCTGTGTTGCTTTTACACCAAACATAACGTTTTGCATTGTTGCCAAAAAGTTCAATTTTGGTTTCATCTGACCAGAGCACCTTCTTCCACATGTTTGGTGTGTCTCCCAGGTGGCTTGTGGCAAACTTTAAACGACACTTTTTATGGATATCTTTAAGAAATGGCTTTCTTCTTGCCACTCTTCCATAAAGGCCAGATTTGTGCAATATACGACTGATTGTTGTCCTATGGACAGAGTCTCCCACCTCAGCTGTAGATCTCTGCAGTTCATCCAGAGTGATCATGGGCCTCTTGGCTGCATCTCTGATCAGTCTTCTCCTTGTATGAGCTGAAAGTTTAGAGGGACGGCCAGGTCTTGGTAGATTTGCAGTGGTCTGATACTCCTTCCATTTCAATATTATCGCTTGCACAGTGCTCCTTGGGATGTTTAAAGCTTGGGAAATCTTTTTGTATCCAAATCCGTCTTTAAACTTCTTCACAACAGTATCTCGGACCTGCCTGGTGTGTTCCTTGTTCTTCATGATGCTCTCTGCGCTTTTGACGGACCTCTGAGACTATCACAGTGCAGTTGCATTTATACAGAGACTTGATTACACACAGGTGGATTGTATTTATCATCATTAGTCATTTAGGTCAACATTGGATCATTCATAGATCCTCACTGAACTTCTGGAGAGAGTTTGCTGCACTGAAAATATACAGGCTGAATAATTTTGCACGCCCAATTTTTAAGTTTTTGATTTGTTAAAAAAGTTTGAAATATCCAATAAATGTCGTTCCACTTCTTGATTGTGTCCCACTTGTTGTTGATTCTTCACAAAAAAATACAGTTTTACATCTTTATGTTTGAAGCCTGAAATGTGGCAAAAGGTCGCAAAGTTCAAGGGGGCGGAATACTTTCGCAAGGCACTGTAAGTCGTGGGAAACTATAGGCAATGTTCCAGAAGACTGACAGGCCATGCTCTCACAGATGACTTTGGTTTTAGAAAAGTACTTGCACTGCAACCAACTACACACTTTCCATGTTTTTTCAGGGTGTATTTACAAGTCATTTGGGAAGGGAATTTTGGCTGTGCTTTGGCATCCCTTGATATAGTAGCCATCTGATATGTAACTTCCATATTACTCAATATACTGATACCATCATCTTGTTGTTACTTAATTGCTAACTAATGCATTCAATTGTGTTTATGATATAGATACACATGCTACCCGTTAAAAGTCTCAGTGGTTATTAATTACAGTGCTAAAACATATATTTTGGAAAATATTCACAGATTTCTATGATTATTTTCTCCCTATTCTGCATTAAAACTGCCCCCATGCAGTCTTTTTAATTGTATTCTTAAATCATTACTGTATGTCTAATAGATCACTGTGCGTGTTTTTTTTGTTTTTCTTTAAAAATGTATTTCCCTAAGCCTCCTTTTTCCATTGAAATGCTCTGTCTGCTCGTGTGGTCGTGTTGATACAAATGTAAATATATTTACATACACAGCTCTGATTGGCGGATAGGATCATCTAGACCAGGGGTGTCAAACTCATTCCACCGAGAGTCGAGTGTCTGCGGGTAAAAAAAAATGTATCCTTTCAATCAAGCCCTAGACAACCAGCTGAGAGGAGTTCCTGACTAATCAGCAACCTTAATTCATCAATCAAGTACAAGGGAGGAGCGGAAACACCGATACACTCGGCCCTCCGTGGAATGAGCTTGGCACGTGTGATCTTGACTCTAGAGCCCTCGAACTCAACTCTGGACCTCGAAGCCAGTTCCACTGCTTTTTTTCTTAATTGTTCCCCTTTAATCAGGCACCGATTTAGATCTGGGACACCAGGTGGGTGTAATTCATTTTCAGGTAGAACAGAAAATCATCAGGCTCTGGACCTCGTAGGGTAAGAGTTAAATACCCCTGCACTAGAGCCTTCCCGCTTACCCCTTCAAAGTAGGAGGATACATATGCAAATAAAATATTAGTCAGAATAATCAGATCCAATTGTGATGTCATATGCAGTGGGCCAAAAACTCCATCCCACCTGAATAGGCTGACATTCTAATAATACTGTATTATTTTGTCAAGCCATTTATGAAGAAGAAGAATTCTGGAATGCCAATATAGAACAGAAGTTCATTAGTTTACATGAATTCATGCTTTTTTAGTAGCGGCATTCCCCTATATGAGAGCAAGGGGAAAAACTCTGGTGGGTTTTTCCAAGTGTGTAGCTGACAACATGTTTCTACTGGATTACATAAGAGACATATCACATTTTCCCATATCGTCATCAACGTTGTCTTCCTTCAATCGCATCACCGAGTGCCGTCCAAACAACTGAAATAGTGTTTACAGGAATTCAAGACGTCAGAGGTCACCCTTTTAGACTGAGGTTGATCACTGTTCTTTATCTCCTCTAGTCTCTTGTCTAGCATGTATAGTACACAGTCCAGCCGGTCCTTAATCTCAGCCAGCCTATCAATAGAAAGCACAGAGGTGATGATGTGGAAGAATAAATAAAGATAAATAAAAATAAAGTCAGTAGAATAGAGTGCGTCAGACAAAATGAACAGAAATATTTACCCCAATATTGTAAATCAGTCTTTTTTTTTTTTTTTTGCACTGAAGTAGTAAGAGAAGCCACATGACATACAGCATCAGAATGCATAGTCTTACTCATCATTTTGCTGTGATTGTGTAACAAAGTCGCTCTAGGCCATTAATTATAATGAGTGAAAATGCAACAGGTTTTACACTGGAGCGTTATGGTATATAACAAACCCTATGCCTGCGGCTCACCAGAGCGGGCACCCTTAACACATCACACGCCTCTCCCCTGGCTTTTTATGCTACTCTGAGGGAAGCGAAAGCAGGTGAGAATATCAAAGGGAGCTATTCATGAGAGCTGAAGGACTTTCACAGGTGGAATTATTCATGAAACAGTAACGTGTTCTCTCATCGTTCTGAAATGTTAATGTGTGTTCCCTCCTAGCCTCTCCTCAAACGAAGTGCAACGAGGACAATTGGTGTGAAACCAGACGCGATGCCAGTGTTATCCTGTTTGGGAGAATAGCTCGATTTTTGAGCAGAGGAAATTGCTTGTATGGTATGGTATGATCTTGTATGAAATGTTGGCCTAATCTAATTGTGGTTAGATTCAGAGTTGATTGAATGCTCTGTTGTTAGTTTGAACAACATCTGAAAGTAAGTCTCCAAATGTGCAGTATGATCCTTCCAGAAGGCTGCTCTTGCTCCAGCTATCAAACACGATTACAGACATACATGTGCTCTCATGTGACGTCATTCAGGCGATTCTGAGAAATAGCTGTACGTTCCAGAGGGGAAGTGAGGGGTGTGAGCCTATCACAGCGTGTCACGCTATTCACATCAAAAAACCCTGAGATATCAAACCCATCTGTATCCCTCAACACCCGGTCTGGAGGGAGGGGACTTGCCAAAGCAGAGTTTCTCCTTTTCTACTTCTGGTCATATTAAACTAACCACGTTGAACCTTGAAGATGAGTGAAATGAGCAGATTGTCTTGGAGCAGGTCGGGTGTAATATCTTGGCGTTCCCATACGAAATGTGTTGTGGTTAACTTCTATGGTTACAGCATACAATATTGGACCAGGCTAGTGTAATACCACAGTCATGGTAGGGTTTCGTGACATACTGTTGACCGAAGGCTTCTTACAATTCAACCAGGTGTCCTGTAAATGACATTTTCCCATCTCAACCAGGTGTCCTATGAATTACATTTTCCCATCTCAACCAGGTGCCCTTTATAGTGGAGAAAGCGCCTATGGGATGCCCTGTTGTGTTGATGTGCCTGTTACTGTCAGTGAAGCGTCAGTGGCGTAGCTCACTTTTTTCACACCCTTAGGAATGTGTCTACCATCCCAGTCCAAGTTTTGTCATGGTCTCTTGAGCGAGAAAAGGTTCTGGAAAACCGGTGAATGAAAAGAGCTTTACAGAGAAGCACTGCAGTCTATTGCAACACGACGAGTGTACTGGAATACAAAAGAAATGAGTTGTGTTTTGATACTATCCACCACTGCGACCTGTATGCTCTCGTTGGCTGGCCCTCGCTTCATATTCGTCGCCAAACCCACTGGCTCCAGGTCATCTATAAGTCTTTGCTAGGTAAAGCCCCGCCTTATCTCAGCTAACTGGTCACCATAGCTGCACCCACCCGTAGCACGTGCTCCAGCAGGTATATTTCACTGGTCACCCCCAAAGCCAATTTCTCCTTCGGCCGCCTTTCCTTCCAGTTCTCTGCTGCCAATGACTGGAAATAAGTGCAAAAATCACTGAAGCTGGAGACTCATATTTACCTCACTGGCTTTAAGCACCAGCTGTCAGAGCAGCTCACGGTTCACTGCACCTGTACATAGCTCATCTGTAAATAGCCCATCCAACTACCTCATCACCATATTGTTATATATTTTATTTATTTTGCTCCTTTGCACCCCAGTATCTCTACTTGCACACATCTTCTGCACATCTATCACTCCATCTATCACTTAATTGCTATATTGTAATTATTTGCCATTATTGCCTTACCTCCCTTGTCCTTCCTCATTTGCACATGTTGTATATAGACTTTTTCTACTGTATTATTGACTGTATGTTTGTTTATTCCATGTGTAACTCTGTGTTGTTGTTTGTGTCGCACTGCTTTGCTTTATCTTGGCCAGGTCGCAGTTGTAAATGAGAACTTGTTCTCAACTAGCCTACCTGTTTAAATAAAGGTGAAATAAATCAAATGAAAGGGGTGTCAGGTAGCCTAGTGGTTAGAGCGTTGGGCCAGTAACCGGAAGGTTGCTAGATCAAATCCCCGAGCTGACAAAGTTACAATCTGTCGTTCTGCCCCTGAACAAGGCAGTTAACCCACTGTTCCTAGGCCGTCATTGAAAATAAGAATTTGTTCTTAACTGACTTGCCAAGTGAAAAAGGTGAAAAAAAATCATATTTATATGCTGGATTATAAACTGGGTGGTTCGAGCCCTGAATGCTGAATGCTGATTATCAGACCGTATACCACAGGTTTGACTAAACGTTGGTAACCAGTTTATAATAGCAATAAGGCACCTTGGGTTTGTTGTATATGGCCAATAAACCACGGCTAAGGGCTGTATCTATAAAGGCACAGGATGGTTGAGATCCGATATATATTGTAGCAAAAGGGCAGGTCGGGTACAGGCGAGAGTTCATAAACCAGGTCAGAGTCCAAACGGTACAAGACGATAGGCAGGCTCGAGGTCAGGGGCAGGCAGAGTGGTCAGGCAGGCGGGCTCAGAGTCAGGACAGGCAAGGCAAGGGTCAAAACCAGGAGGGCGAGAAAAGAGAGACTGGAAAAAGCAGGAGCTGAGACACAAAAACGCTGGTTGACTTGACAAACAAGACGAACTGGCACAGAGAGACAGGAAACACAGGGATAAATACACCAGGAATAATAAGCTACACCTGGAGGGGGTGGAGACAAGCACAAGGACAGGTGGAACAGATCAGGGCATGGCAGTATCCAGGCACTCTGCGTTGCGTCGTGCGAAAGAACAGCCCTTGTATATTGGCCTACTCCCTTAGGCCTTATTGCTTGATTATACACAGAGTGTACAAAACATTAGGACGTGATCTTTCCTTAACATAGACTGACCAGGTGAATCCAGGTGAAAGCTATAATTCCTTATTGATGTCACTTGTTAAATCCACTTCAATCAGAGTAGAAGGAGGAGACAGGTTAAAAGAAGGATGTTTAATCCTGGAGACAATTGAGACATGGATTGTGTGTGTGTGTCATTCAGAGGGTGAATGTGCAAGACAAAATATTTAAGTGCCTTTGAACAGAGTATAGTAGCAGGTGCCAGGCACCTGTTTGAGTGTGTCTAGAACGGCAACGCTGCTGGGTTTTTCATGATCAACAGTTTCCTGTGTGTATTAAGAATGGTCCATTACCCAAAGGACATCCAGCCAACAAGAAACAGCTGTGGGAATCATTGGAGTGCAACTCAGTATTAGGAAGGTGTGCTTAATGTTTTGTACACTCAGTGTATACTGGATTCTTATTCATATACTGTATGTTATGTTAGGAGCTAGTAACACAAGCATTTTCCTGCACCCACTATAGGGACCCACTATAACATCTGCTAAGCTGTGTACACGTCCAATAAACTTTGATTTGAGGAGAGACCGACTCTAACTAGGGGTTTAAGAGCTCAAGATACACACCTGTTCTTCCTGTTCAGTACGGCAGGGTGTTATTCCCAAAGACGGGTTACTCACATGCCTTTGTCTTTAGTCTTGGTGAGCCCTCCCCAACCCCTTTAAACTGGAGCAGAAAACGAGTCACCTGGTGGTTTTAGAGTGGTTTTTACAAGGGGCAGTGTCAGCCCCATTTCACCTGTCTCTGGGAAAGGAAAGCATCTGGGAGCTTTTGAAAGGGTAACCGTACACCGCCCCCCCCCCCCCCCCCTGCTGCATGCCCCTCAATGCAGTGTACTCTCCTTACAGCCAGCTGGAAAGGTGTGGAGGAGCACACAGGAACACTGTGTGTGTGTGTGTGTGTGTGTGTGTGTGTGTCAAATCTAATTGTATTTTTATGTATGCGCCGACTACAACAGGTGTAGATTTTACAATGACATTCTTATTTACAAGCCCTTTCCCAACAACACAGTTAAAAAGTTAGAAAAGATTAGCAAAAAAAATATGAATCATGGAAATACACTGCTCACAAAAATAAAGGGAACACTAAAATAACACATCCTAGATCTGAATGAATAAAATATTCTTATTAAAAATCAGTGGCGAATTTGCCAATCTTGGTTTTCTCTGGCAAATGAAAAACGTCCTGCACAGTGTTGGGCTGTAAGCACAACCCCCACCTGTGGACGTCGGGCCCTCATACCAACCTCATGGAGTCTGTGTCTGACCGTTTGAGCAGACACATGCACATTTGTGGCCTGCTGGAGGTCATTTTGCAGGGCTCTGGCAGTGCTCCTCCTGCTCCTCCTTGCACAAAGGCGGAGGTAGCGGTCCTGCTGCTGGGTTGTTGCCCTCCTACGGCCGCCTCCACGTCTCCTGATGTACTGGCCTGTCTCATGCTCTGGACACTACGCTGACAGACACAGCAAACCTTCTTGCCACAGCTCGCATTGATGTGCCATCCTGGATGAGCTGCACTACCTGAGCCACTTGTGTGGGTTGTAGACTCCGTCTCATGCTACCACTAGGGTGAATGCACCGCCAGCATTCAAAAGTGACCAAAACATCAGCCAGGAAGCATAGGAACTGAGAAGTGGTCTGTGGTCCCCACCTGCAGAACCACTCCTTTATTGGGGGTGTCTTGCTAAATGCCTATAATTTCCACCTGTTGTCTATTCCATTTGCACAACAGCATGTGAAATTTATTGTCAATCAGTGTTGCTTCCTAAGTGGACAGTTTGATTTCACAGAAGTGTGATTGACTTGGAGTTACACTGTTTTGTTTAAGTGTTCCCTTTATTTTTTTGAGCAGTGTAGTAACACAATAAAATGACAGTAACGAGGCTTTATACAAGGAGTACCGGTACCCAGTCAATGTCTGGGGATACGAGGTAATTGAGGTAATATATGTACATGTAGGTAGGGGTAAAAGTGTCTAGGTAATCAGGATAGATAATAAACAGAGTAGCAGCCGTATATGTGAAAGTGTTTCTGTGTGAGTGTGGGGCGTCAATAACCGTGTGTGTGTGTGTCCTCAGGCCAAAACTGAGGTTATGTAATTGAAAGAAGGAATGTTCTCTTTACTGGCTGTGGTATCTTCTCAGCCTCTTGCAAACAAAATCATCCGTCTGCTCTGTTTCCAAAACATTGTCTGGAAATGTTATTTTGTAGAAGTCTGGCCGGTCACCAGGTAAACACTCCGTAATGTGAGCTTGTAAATATGCTTCCTTACTTTGCACGAGAGCTGCTTGTGCACCAGTTGATTCATCCAACCTTTTTAAAATCAAACGTCTTTTGTCTCAAACTTTTACGAAGCATCAAACCCCACGTCTCTCTGAGGGGAATCTGGTCATTGATTCTATGTTTTTCATTATGAACTGTCCAAGCAAGCTTGAATACAATGTTGAGAATTCTCCCCGTGTCCCATTCCCTCCTGACATAAGCTCTTTTGTTAGCGTATGCTTTCACTTCTTCCTGAGCAGAACTAATATGATCAGAGTTGGCATGTTCCAGTTCAGACTCCGGCAGGCAGAGTTCTGTAACTGCTGTTTTAATGAGCAGCCTCTCACTGCGCCGAGCAGCAGGATGATCCCCAGTCAGGCCGTTCCCCCCCTCCATGTGCCCAGGCGTTCTCTCTGACCTTACCCTGAACTCCAACATCACGCCCAGTCCATTCCACACTGACCCCTCCCTGGGACCGCCCGGCCAGGCGCAGGGGGGCTGCATCACATTTCACAGTCTATAAATCTACCCATCACCCCGCAACATCACGCAAACTCCTTCGCTCTCTCTCTCTCGTCTCTGTTCCTCTCTTTCGCTCACACACACACACACACACACAAGCCAGTGTAGTAACCTGAACAGAAGGCGATCATGCTTTGGAAGAGACATGGATGGGAAGAAGTAGAAGCCAAGCGGCCTGCAGAGTCAGGCGATGGTAAAGAGGGAGGTCTTCATCTGGAGGGCAACAAGGGCAACTCTCCGAAGGCAGCCTGGCCCCTGCATGTTATTCTTCCATTAGAACAAGGGATTCACTTGCTCTGGCTGGAGAGGCCCTGAACACTGCAGAAAGAAATAATGCTTTTTTAAGGCTGGAGCTGACCAGTGAAACATAATGTGAGGAGTTTTTATTCAGCCAGTGAAATGCAATGAAGTGGAATTAATGGTGTTACCCCAGGCATAATAGCATGCCGTGTGTGTGTGTGTGTGTGTATGGTCTTGCTTGCTTCTCTCCACAGCGTAGCACTTTTAAAGAACCACAAGACTGACTCCAATAACATAGATATAGTCCTAGAACATCTCAAGGAAACCCTTGACATGAGATGCCCATTGTTTAGTTTAGTTTGTGATTTCCCACATAGGAAAATATATTTAAAACAATCTACTGATCTTCATCATGATGGATTATGAGATTGTTTAAAAGAGAATGGAATCGCATTATCTCTTCATATTTTAGTTATTTTAATTTAAACAGTAGGAAGGAGAGGGGGAGACAAATGAGGGTGGAGGACGTTTTCTCTTCAGTCAATAGTGTTAATACTTGACCACACATCAGCACTTGTTTATGTAATGAAAAACAAGATATCTTAACTAATGTTGTTCTCCTCTCTCTGTCTGTCTCCAGCCAAGCCAGTGCACCAGTCCAGCCCTCTCTCAGAGCCCTAGCTATGTGGAGCTGTATGGCTTACAATGAGACGGACTCCAGCCCCGAACACCGGCTCTGCCAGGACTTTGGCCTCATCCTTTCCGTCTTCTCCTTGTTCTACCTCATGGTGTGCTTCCCCATAGGGCTCTGCTACAACGCCCTGCTGGTGGTGGTCCACCTCTCCAATAAGATGTCTATGACCATGCCGGACGTCTACTTCGTCAACATGGCAATCGCTGGCCTGGTCCTCAACCTGGTGGCCCCTGTGGCGCTGCTAGGCCCTAGCTTCACACGATGGCCTGTGTGGGAGTACAACAATGAGATCTACATCACCCTGCTCATCCTCTTCAACGTCTCCTCCCTGGTCATCATGTACTCCACCACGCTGCTCAGCCTGGACTACTACATCGAGCGAGCGCTGCCGCGCACCTACATGTCCAGCGTGTACAACACCAAGCACGTGTGCGGCTTCATCTGGGGCGGCGCCGTGCTCACCAGCTTCTCCTCGCTGCTCTTCTACGTGTGCAACCACGTCTCCACCAAGATCATCGAGTGCTCCAAGATGCAGAACAAGGAGGCTGCGGACGCCATCATGATGTTCATCGGCTACGTGGTTCCGGCCGTGGCCGTGCTGTATGCTTTCGTGCTCATCCTGCGCATTAGGAAGGAGTCCACCCCGCTGGACCAGGACTCATCCCGGCTGGACCCTTCTATCCACCGGCTGCTGCTGGCCTCTGTCTGCATGCAGTTTGTCCTATGGACCCCGTACTACATGACTCTACTGGTACACACTATAGCCGGGGCGCCGGGGAGCTACAGCAGCAACAACAAACAGCGGTTCACAATTTACTTCTTCCTGAGGTGTCTGTCGGAGCTGCTGGCCTTCTCCAGTAGCTTCGTCATGCCTCTCATGTACAGGCAGATGAACAAGAACTTCTCCCACAAGCTGCAGCGGCTGCTAAAGAGGCTAAACTGCAGGGGCACACCCTGCCCTCACGAACACTCCTCAGTGCAGCAGGTGGCGACGTGAGACATGGCCAGGCCTTACTAACCCCTAACCTCTTACCCAGGCTGCACTTATTATCACAGACCCCACAGAGCCCACAACACGTGGCCTTAGAAGTCAGCCACCGGTCCACTGCTGCCAATCTGGCTGGAGTCTTGACTTTCAATGAAACTAAGGAATTTTCAGTGATTTTCTAGAACTTGACTTTCTTTGTCCAGTTCTGTAGCGAGAGGACGAACCAATTAGAAACCACTAAGTGCATTAGCAAGCTTGTCACTTGGACACTTGGTTGTTAGATTTGGGGCGCAAAGCCGTTGTAATGCGGTGTCTCTTCTCCTAATACACACAGGGTGATTCACCAACACAGGCTGAAGAGATACTGCGCTGCACACCAAAACTGACAATGAGTGATACTATTGGAGTAACAATTGTTTTTATATCTCATGTGTCAATCAGCATGTTACCACTATGCATGTAGGTAGGAAGTGGAATGCAACCTGTTTATGACCCTGTCAGACCACCCAGTGCCCCGGGGCCTGAGGCCATGTCTCATTTGAAGAGTTCCTGTCCAGCCTCGGCCACAACACTCTGGAGGGGTCTCAAATGGCACCCTATTCCCTACATGGTGCATTACATTTGACCAGAGCCCTGTGTGTCCTGTTAAACAGTAGTGCACTATATAGGAAATAGGGTCCCATTACAGACACATCCTCTGTCCTCCACTGTCTTGCACCTAGAGAGAACCTATGCTTGCTCGTCACACTCAGCAGTTTACACATTGTACCTCGTTTTAATTTCACAAACCTACGACATTACATAGGATCAAGTGAACTACCGAGAGAATTCTCCACACAGCTTCTATTCAGGGTTCAGGCATGGCCAACTTACCTCTTGTCTCCTAGAATGCTCTCACTTAACCGGCTGCACACAACACCCAGTCATTGTGTGGGGAACATTTGCCTTGGCTCAGTTTATGTGTTGTCTAAACGCTGCTTAGAGGCACAGAAGTGACCTGCTCAGCTGTTTTTGCTACCTTGCTTCCCACTAAAGAGGAAGACTGTTTATATATAAAACATGTCCTATTTATAATTGAGCTAAATAATGAACACGCCAATCACATTTCGCTCTTGTCATGGTGATGTCCGTTATTGCATGTGATTATGTGATGCTATGAAGTGTTGAAGTCTTTTTGTTGCTCAATTGAAAAGGTCAGTTTAGTCATCTCCAATTTAAGAGACAATACATTGATAAGCTATAACCCATTGTTTAAACATGTTGCTACTGCTGGGGTATCCAGGCCACCTGATGATAAGTATTGACTTAATTTTAAAGATCAGCAAAACCCTTTGAGTTTCATGCTGAGGAATCCTAAAAAAATGAGTCCACACCCTGTTAATCATTATTTAAGCTCTAGTCAAAGTCCTAATTTCTTACAGTTGAAATGCTCTTTCTGAGCAGTAGAGCAACAGAGGGACAGATATGTCACATGTTCTGCCCTGCTACTACCAGAAACAAACAAATGACTTCTATCTAGACTTAAATTGGCTCATTTTCATTCCAGGGTTGTTGAATGATGGTAGAGTTCACTGAAAATGTCATACAATGAAAAGGATTCTGCCTCTTTGCATGGTAAAGTTAGTTATAAGCAATGTTATGCTACCTTTAGGTATGACCAACAACACCAGGAAATAAACAACATTTAGGAATAGGAACAGAAATAGGGAACAGTGAATTCTCAGTTAAAGATTCAGAGATCTTAAGCACTTACAAATTCCTAACATATCATGCGAAATGGACGACATGGTACACAATTCTTTTCTACTTTCAGGGACCAGTTTTGGCTCGAGCACTACTTTCAAAACTACTGGCTGAAATGATACAAAACCTTTGGCACGTCACTTTAATGTGATTCTTAGTTTTAGTATGACAGATTGCATCGCCCTTTGCCTCCCCTTTATGTTGTGCCGTTGTAACCCACCACAATTAGTATATATTTTTTAAAGAACCAGTACTGTATGTTTATGGGAAACGCTACTCTTTTAAATCCACCTATATAAGCAGAGATAAGAATGTATTTTATTTCATGAGGTTTAGCTACACAGGTCAAGATGAATCCAGTTTCAGATGTGATGCTTTTGTGACTGTGTATATACCAGAATATATGTATAATATTGAAATATCTGTATATATTGTATGTTAGAGATTTAATGGAAAAACACCATGTCCTCTCACAAATACAGTATTATTTTCTCAAATATATATTTAGATACTGTAGCTTCAGTAATCTTCTCTATTGTCGGTTGAGTCAAAGACTGATTTACACAATAAACTAACATGGGAATTAAACACAATGTCTGTTGTTTTAGTTTCTCTTTGTCTTGATGTTCACAGTGTTCTTTGATATGCTAATGTCAACTGTATCCAGTATCCACAGTGCATTGTCATGACAAATCAATGTCAAAATAGATTGCATTGTAGTCCATTTCTGAGGGTATTCTTGTCAGTAAACAATGCCAAACTTATTTTTCATTTCTGTTTGAATTCATGGGGATAGTGCCAGCTATAGAGAGCAGAAACCACACTTATGGGTTATCTTGCAACATACCGTAATTAGGTTTGGTTGCCCATCTGCAGAGCTTGGTAAACCATAGCCATTTATACTGTAAAAAGAGCTTGTTTGCCTGTTCTCCCATTGGCAGCTGGGTCTCTTTTTTCCCCCCAAATCAACACACTAATCACATGGGACAGGCTCAGACAATCCCACCTGGGACCCTGTGACCTGGGGGTGTTTCCCTTCTTTGGTCCAAATACAGACCTGTCATGTTTTACATCCTTGTGGTTGAAACCCAGCCTTCGCAACAGCAGGATCTACTTAAAACACCCACACATTTTGAAATGAATCAACGCTATTTATATGTTCTGATAAATTTAAGCCCCCTTTTTGAGAGATGGTGTAATTATGGGTTGATATCCCCTCCCCCATGTCCATTTCCAGGGTTAATGTTGAGCTACCATTGTGCGCTATAGACATCTGTATGACAGCGGGACACATCCATTTCCAACGTTAATCTCTTCATATACCGAGACCTAGAATAGACTCTCTGTCTGCACTGTAAACCCACTAGACTAACCGTGGCTGTGGCACGTCCCTTTAACCACACTGTGTAAAACAGGAACAATCCAGGCATTCTATAAATTGTTTTGACATCCGTGGGCCTGGCTACACAGCCCAGTGTTGTTGGCAATTCTCAACAAGAGCAACATTGTTCTGCCACACGATAACCGTGTGGAGCAGCTGATGTGGGAGTCGTGCTGGAGATAAAGGAGTCAGAGAAAGCAGAAGCAGAAAAGTGAAGAGATTAAATAGCGAATTGTTTTGTTAGAACGTCCAACTGAGAGGAGTAGAAGGAGGGTAAACATGGTTCTAACGTATTCCAGCATGGGGAACAGGTGACAGACATGAGATCTAGCCCTGGAGACTTTGGCAGGGTTTATACTCAACAGACCCCTCGCACTTAACTCAAACCATCTCAGTCCACATTTGTAATTACTTATGAGGGGATGAAATTTGAGCTTAAGCGCCATTGCATAAAGGACAACCCTTTAATCTACTTTAAAGGGATTCCCTGCTGGGGGGGGGGGGGGAACTAACTTCATGATCAGTTGCTGCTGCTTCAGCTACTGTTCATAGATACTGTAAATGTTCAGGCTTTAGGAAGTCCAGAGTCTGCACAGTCGTGCAACATATACAGTACATTATACACTACTGCTGTGCTTTGAGTCCTCGTAGCTATAGGTCCTGCCATAGTTTAAAAGGTAAGGCTTAAAATACTACAGACTGTACATCTGGAAATGATATGATAATGGAGAGAATTGAAAACGGTTGCCATGGAAGCAGTTCCCTTCTGAGAATAGGAGTTTCTTAAGGTAGACTCACTAGAAAGCAGTATTACGAAAACAACACACTAACCATCATCAGTTTACATTTCCCTCACTATGATAACATGTTAACCATTTTAGTTGCTGAAATAAATAGACTAGTTTGTGGCTGCATGTCGTCATTTGTAGTTATTTCCATCAATGAACTATGGTCTGTACGATAATATCCATCTGTCAATGTACTATATTCTGTGTGTCAGCTGCAAGTACCAAATGGGAGAGAGAAGCTGTTTCCAAGAACACAGGAAGTCCTATGTAGGTGAAGGGCATTGAAACATGCTGCCAACTAGCCTGAGGACAGACAGCAGGACATGACCCTGTGCCTGGACACAATCAACTCATTGTCTCCCCTCAGCTCCATTGTCAGAGATACACCTGTGGAGCAGCCATCAAACAACAACAACCTGCTATAGCCTGACCAGGAGAGAATGTTGATGTTCTTGATGAAAAGACAGTTGGTGAGGTCACCATGTTTGCCACTGACCCCTTCACCCTCGTATCCTATGGTCTATTTGCTGAGTTACTAAATATACATAGCATTTGGCCAGAGGCTCTCCAATGAACAACAAGAGAAAAGCATATATTTAAGCTACATGTTTCAGGCTGTGGAAATGGTACGAATAGCAATGATACCAGCTAACAGAGGGTTAATTCAGTTAACATGCTAACATAGGATAATGAGCTGCTATGCCATTAACTGTGACCTGCTGTTAATTAGGTTAAACAGGAGCTTATATGTGCCTTAGAGCATGCTAGACCACCTATGTAGCTTGCACATTTGGTTTATCACTTACACCTAGCTGTTTCGGTTGGCTGACACCCAGATCCCTCACAAGATCTTTCAAAACACAGCCAGTCAGGTCAACTCAGGCAATGCCATTGGTTCATGTGATTCCTTCAATAACATGTGCCAAAATCAAGTCCAAGACAAGCCTGCATTCTGTAACCTCAGGGAAAAGAAAAACAATCGGTGATTTAAAAAAATATTATTAGATCATTTCTGGGTGTCGAGCACACTGAAGGCTTGCAGCCTGATGTATTTCCAGTCTTGTCAGTTGGCTAGGAATTTGCTTATCCCCTATGACAACAGCACTGTAGGACGGATGAGAGCAATGACCTCATGATCGGAGTGGAGTTGGACTCTGGCTACACTGCTGTCCTGGCCCTGTAACTTCCTCTGACGGCTGATGATAAGCTGTACTACACAACATGGATTTGGGGTGGGGAGGTTTACTTTAGAGACGCTCAGTGAAATCATCCTCCCTGTGCCACCCTATCCTCTCCCCTCCGCTGGGAAGACAACCAGACCAAAGCAGATTTTTTGAAACACTATCCACCCTCCCTCGCCTGCCAGCCATACTCTATGATCTCTACTCCCTCTCCCTCAGATGGGGACCAGAGAATCAAAAACACAATCACAATGAGAACAGCGTCAGCAGAATATCAAGCAGGGTCCTGGAACCGCTGGAGGAGCCGGTCCGTGCACGATGCCCCATCATGAGGCTGTGGTTGTGGGTCTGAAAGACTGTCGGAGAGCCAGCAGCATGCCAGGCAGAAAGGGCTGTTAAGTGAAGGCAGATGAATGTGTTCTTCTTCACACCCTCCTTCTTCTTCTCCCCAGTTTATTGAAGCCCAATAGACCTCCCACCTCCTTTCCCCCAGAACCCACAGACAGAAAACTGCCACGGCACTCCACGAATAACATTTGGATGCTGTTCACATTGTCTTGTCTGTAACTTGTTGCGGTATGTGTTGTTGTTCTTTCTTTGATGGTCAGCCTTTCCTTTGTGCTGCTGTACCGAGGGGGCATGAGTTGTGGAAGGAGAACTCCTTTGACATGTTTTTTTTTGCATTAATCACAACAAAACCCTCACCCCACCCCTCTTTCTTCATCCTATTATCAAACACCCACTCAAACTGAGAATCTAAGCAGTTCGTCATAATCCGCCAGGGAGTACTATCAACGTACATCAGATCATCTGTCTAATTAGCCTGTTAGACAGCCATCAACAATGACTAATTTAATAAATAAACAAGGAACATGCTTACATTATGGCTCAAAGGATGTCCAATGTGGCACACAGGTAGTCATTCTTTCAGATAATGTTGGTCTTTCCAATACCAGCAACAATGTGGGTGGCACCCATGCACACACACACACCTCCTCCTACTCCCCCCAACCCACCTTCGCCAGTGTCGGTGGGAGCCAGTGCGGTGTCACCCAAGAAGACTAGTGCACTGTTCAAGGAGGCAGCTGGACCTGCTTTTCAGAGCGCACGTGCACAGTTCACTGTGGGTGTGTCACAACAACAGCCACATCAACTGATCCCAGGTCAGTACCCTCTGACCTCTGCCAGGTGAGGATATGAAGTACACAATGATCTCTTCTTAGCCACAGTACACTAGCTTTGCCAGGGAGGCACAGACAAGTCTGTTATACTAGCGACTGTAGCCTTAGAAATAAAGGTGCTATCTAGAACCTAAAAGGGTTCTTTAGCTGTCCCCATTGCAGGCCCACGGACCAATGAAAAAAGAAAAGAAGCTCAGTCGGAGTCTCAACTTACTGTTGAGTTAGAATAATAGAATACACTAAGCACAAATTACACATTTGGTTGTTCATCACTCAATTAGCCCATGTCAGCTACATTTTCTTTCTGGATTAGTAAATTAGTCTAGCAGCCAGCTATCTAAACTTGTAGTAAGATGGTCGAATAATCAACCGGGGGGTGGGGCCCATTGATCATCAGTAATCATATTAAAATCTGCAAACATCCACCCTATTGGCAAAATGAGTAGAATTGCCTGAAACTAGTTATAACATTTCAAAAATCTTCACACAAATTGCTTTTAAACAGAAACATTTTCTTTACGCCCCATGGAAAAATGTGCAGAATAGCAGGAAATGAACTTTAAAACAATTTTTGTCACTTTGCTGTCAAGATGGGGCCACTAAAATGGTGGGGGTGGTGAGTTCCATTTTGTTTGTGGCCCCTCCCCCATCACAGTTGCCCATCCCTTAGGAGAAACCTTTGAAGAACCCTATTTGTGTCCAGGTGGAACCTGGAACCAAAAAGGATGTTCCTATGGGGACAGTCAATGATCCTTTTTGGAACCCTTTTTTCTAAGAGTGTATGACCACTGTGAATCACATCTGCAGTGAACAAACATTTTGTTGCTATTTTTCATAATATACAAGCTCTCTAGACTCTTGACACAACTATATCCACAAAAAAGGATTTCTCGAAACATTCCAAGCCACTACTGTAGCATTGTTTTTGTTAAGTTCATAAATCATCAATAATTAATGCTAGTGTGCCTCCCAGTGGTCATCCATTGATGATGCACCAGTATTTGACTACAGTTTTTCTCAGTTGCTACAAACAATTTTGGGATCTGTGTTGAAACCTACAGAGTGTGAATTAGACTGTGACATTCAGGGGGTCTCTATTTTTTTTTAAATTCTACAACAAGTCATGAGGTTTCCATCTGATTATCAAACAAATAACTTAAAAAAGTAGGATACCTGCAAACATTCGTCCACTCCAAAATAATTCCAGCTTCCAAACAGTGCACTTTTTGCACATCTTAGACCACTTTCTGCAAAACTTTAAATACATATGTTATCAGTGAATACAAAATTCACTGCTAAAGACCTACTCCAGCCTCATTGTGACCTGTTCATCATGTGTTTTTACTTGGCCTTTCACACATGGCAGGAATATATGTGCTGGTTTATAGTATTTGTTTTGTTCACAGAATACTTACACATTATTTTCCATATTTCCCTCCCTTGGTTACATCATTTTTATCATAAGAGAAAAGTGTGCAGTTGACCTTTCACTAAGCTCCTCCCCCTTTGGTTACTGTTGCAACCTCGGACAACACTTTCCCTGGATGCTCAATCCCCTCACAATGATCTCAAACTATGGTTCTAATACACAAATATATTAAACACAGACTACCCTTTGCTAATTAGGAAACTCTTGGGTATGATGTGGTGGACTGTCATTACAATTACTTCACAGGAACCTGGTAAAAGTATGTTTTTAGTGTAGCTAGCCACTGAATGGCTCTGAATTCACTGTCAGCATTCAGTCAAAGCTATAACCCCTTGTAGAGTTAAGTAGTGCTCTCAAATCTTATCCTGATGTGGAGAGCAGATGGGAGTTGAATTCATAACATTGCTAACTTAGCTAGCTAACATACACTGCCTTTCAAAGTTTGGGGTCACTTAGAAATGTCCTTGTTTTTGAAAGAAAAGCACATTTTTGGTCCAAAATAGCTGAATAAATGTCCTTTGGCACTACCTTATGGTAAGTGTGTTTTTGGCGTTCTCTCGTGAGCCTCCGTTTCAATGATAGAAGAAGCTACAATGACAGATATAACCTTCAATGATATATATAACCCGACTTACTGTGTTTGAATGAAACTGGACATGAAGGAACATAAAGTATCAGATAGTCCTGCCATGTACAAGCCCATACCATCCCTTGAAATTGTACAATAACTTCTTTGCGGATACTGAGTATATTAATGCGCAGACATTCTCTAGACAAAATGTTTAAACGTACAGTATATTAGTCTAGCCAATATGTGAAAATTATGTTCACTTTTTCATAAAAGCATGAAACTTGGTACAGTTTGGGACCCGGAACATTTTTATATATGGAGGCATCGCAAAAATACCTCCTGGCAGCCATGACGACAATTTTCCATTCCGCCATAACCAAGTAATATATTTTGCGTCATATCTCCTGAACAAAACATAATAACACAGAAAAGTTGATGTTTCCCCCATGTTTTGATGGTCAAGGATTACAATGGTGCCATGAAAAACATCCTAAACAATTCAGATTATTATATAATGGTGGACTGCCATGGTAAGCCATGGTAAGAAATTCAATAAATCACAGTTTCTGACAACATACACAATAGAATATCATTTCTGTGGCATACAGAGCCGACGTAGTCACCTGGAATGCATTTCAATTAACAGATGTGCCTTTGTGGAATTTCTTTCCTTCTTAATGCATTTGAGCCAATCAGTTGTGTTGTGACATGGTAGGGGTTGCATATCTGGGAAAAGACCCTATTATGGCAAGAACATTTCCAATAAGCAAAGAGTGGAATAACTACAATGTTGTTGATTTATCCTCAGTTTTCTCCTATCACAGACAATAAACTCTGTAACTGTTTTAAAGTCACCGTTGGCCTCATGGTGAAATCCCTTAGCGGTTTCCTTCCTCTCCGGCAACTGAGTTAGGAAGGACACCATTGATACACCATCCAAAGTGTAATTAATAATTTCACCATGCTCAAAGGTATTTCCAATGTCTGCTTTTTTATTTTTGCACCTCTACCAATAGGTGCCCTTCTTTGCGAGGCATTGGAAAACCTCCCTGGTCTTTGTGGTTGAATCTGTGTTTGAAATTCACTGTTCGACATAGAGGGACCTTACAGATTATTGTATGTGTGGACAGTGGTGTAAAGTACGTAAGTAAAAATACTTTAAAGTTCAACTTAAGTCGTTTTTTGGGGTTTCTGTACTTTACTATTTACATTTTTGACAACTTTTACTTTTATACTTTTTTGAATGTACTTTTTACTCCATAAATTTTCCCTGAGACCCAAAAGTACTTGTTACCTTTCGAATGATTAGCAGGACAGGAAAATGGTTCAATTCACGCACTTGTCAAGATAACATCCCTGGTCATACCTACTGCCTCTGATCTGGCAGACTCACTAAACACAAATGTTTTGTTTGTTTGTAAATTATGTCTGAGTGCTGGAGTGTGCCCCTGGCTATCCATACATTTTTAAGCAAACCAGACAGCACAATTTTCTTGTTAAATATAAGGAATGTGAAATTAAGTACATCTACTTTTGAAACTTAAGTATATTTAAAACCAAATATTTTTTGACTTTTACTCAAGTAGTATTTTAATTGGTGACTTTCACTTTTACTTGAGTCATTTTCTGTTAAGGTATCTTTACTTTTACTCAAGTATGGTAATTGGGTACTTTTTGCACCACTGTGTGGGGTACAGAGATGAGGTAGTCATTCAAAAATCATGTTAAACACTGTTATTGCATTCAGAGTGAGTCCATGCAACTTAATATGTGACTTGTTAAGCAAATGTTTACTCCTGAACGTATTTAGGCTTGTCATAACAAAGGGGTTGAATACTCCTCAAATTATATTTCAGAAAATAACATTTCCATTTTGGAGCACTTCACAATTCTCCTTTATGACTGCACTAACAGTCAAGACAACATAAATCAAGCCTCTTACAAATGATGCTTTGGTGCAGCACATCAAAAGCAAATAATACACATGTTATTTATATAGCTTTTTTCCACAACAATGTGTGCTTCACAACAACCTGGCCTAAAACCCCCCCAAAAAGCAAGCGGTAGCAATATGGAAAGGAAACATTTTAAAAAGATGAAAGGAACCTTCTTTAGCTGTACAGGGTTGAAGGTTGGAGTGCACATGACCATCCGGTCCAGATAAGTTGTACATTTAGACAAGAGAGTATTGTAGAGTGTGACAGTAAATGAATCAGTTATTCATTTAGGCAATATTCATGGCATGGATGACCAAATGAGTCATAGTAGATGAGAGTGTGCAAGACCCTCTTGCCAGAGAGTTGTCCACATAGGTCGACAAATATCTCATATTCTACACTTCAATCCACTTCATCCCTATTTGGGACATAAGTCCATAATGAGTCTTTATCTGGGCATTCTGAGAATGTGGTCAAGCCATCAGAGTCATGCTGTGACATTTTGGCAACTGGTCTTGTACAGCTTACTGAAGTACATTCTATTCATCCAGAAGACGCAGCAGATTCTCTTGAGACAACCACTGCTAAAAGACTCCAACCTTCTCATGTTATTCTTGACAACAGGTTATCACTCCAAACAATACAAAAGAACAGATTTGACATAGCTGTTCTGTTCTAAGTGGATATTTGTTTGGAGGCTGCTCTGCTAAGACATACAAATGGGACGAGTTGTGTAAATGCACAATGAGAGGATGTTGTTTAGAGATCCTACAGCTGAGGAAGAGGGTCAATACCTCTGAATTTGTATGATCTGGTTTTGGTCATGATCCATTCAATGGTAATAAAGTAAAGGATAGGAGAGATGAGTGACCCCGGACCTGTCTCACTCCAGACTGCACAGTGAACCACTTAGAGAGGGTAGTGCCAAAGAGAATATACATGAAGAGGTCCAGAAACTGATTCTCCAATAGAAATCCCGATCATGTCTGTAGTCGATGTCATAGCGAAGTTAGCTAGCTAAGCTCATGCACAGAAACACGTCATCGGGTCTAACGGTCATGCAGGCCGTCAAATCAAAGGTACTGATTGTAACGATAACAATAGAATCTCAGAATCTGTGGAGACACCATACATCTATCCCATCCTTGTCGTGTGCAGAATCCTGCTTGCTCCTGCCTTAGCTTGGTGTCAATGGTGGACTGTAAAGCAGAGTGGCTTGCATAGGGAGGTTGAGGTGTAAAGAATTGACTTGGCCGTAATTAAGGATCCTCAACTGAAATTAGAACAGAAACATTTTAAGTTCTTGACATCAATAACAACTTTCACAGTCAAGCATTAGGATATTTTATTGTTAGAACAACATGTTGCATGTTGATGGGATGTTAGTAAACTATTCTCTGTGCAATACCTGTGACTTTTAACCACCTCACTGAGGTGATCTGTAGTCCAGCTGGTCGCTTGAGGACAGAATCTGGGAGGTGCCTGAAGTCTTCACATTGCATCCTCATCACCTTGAATGGTTTTGCTGGTTGTGCTTCAAGTATCATCTTTGAAACATCATCAGGTGTATGAAGGACTGACACCTTGCGCCTCTTCTCGATGGTGGCAAAAGATCGATCACAAGGAAGAAAAGAATGACCAGAGACCATGAACTTCTGCTCAACTTGGGTAAAGTAACCCATAGAGACGAGCATCGACATCAGATTGAGCATCCGCCAGTTGTTATTCTGCCCACAGCATCTGTCACTGAATATGATCAACTTGCGCACCTCTGGTTTGGTGAGTGGCGTGAATTTTGTCTTCACCCACTTCATTATGCAGCTTGCCACCTCAATGGACCCTCGGTGTGCAATCCCCTCATGCCAAACACACATGTATGCAGGATCTTCTTTTCCAAGTTCCTGGATGCAAAAGTTAAAATTTGACAGCTGCCGCTGGTAGTAGACATTGGAGTGGGTCAGATTAGGGGTGTACATCACCCCCTGTAGATCCACAGAAATAACATGGCAGTCAGCATTGGCTTTAGCCCACTCAGTGTCACTTTGAAGCTGTGTGTAGGCCTTTTCGGCTTTTCGATGGTGTAACTCACTTTCAACTGCAATCTTCCTCTTCTCCTCTTCAGATGTTGCTGCTGACATCTTAGTGAAGAATGCGTCACATTTGCCACAGGTGTCACTCCTGGGTTGGCCGAAATTGAGACTCTGCTGTTTGAAAATGTCCCTATAAACCCAGAATTTTGCAGATGATGTGGTATTATTCTCTTTGTAGAGTCGGTACATTCGCAACAAATTCAGATCAGGGCTGAGGTATTCTCTGTGTACATCCCCCTTCATCCGTGAGTAGTGGTTCTGGGTTCTTGGGAAAGATAGAATGTGCTCCTTGATGCCCTCTTTCACTGTAGCATGTATCCGATGTGGCCTGTAAGGAGACAACAAGGTGTTGTTAAACTTGTATTCTCTCAATGGTCTAGGGACCTGCCTTAGAGTGCAACTGTGTCGCTATAACCGGGGTACAAATCCCGGTCACGCCATTGCCGTTTGTGGCCGGGGGTCCTGTAGGGCGGCGAGAATTAGGCCAGTGCTGTCCGGTGGGAGGGGGAAGGTAATCGGCACTCAGTTCTCAATGCTCAGGTGGTAGTTGGACAGCTTAGTTACCATCATTTTGTTTAAAAGTAATAAACATTTTTATATTTTTGTTTCAGAATTCGCTATTCATCCATTCGATACTCTATGTTAATGTTTAGAAGATTGTTTAGAGCACTGCTATAGTGAAATAATCCAGGCTGGAATCCATAGTGCATTACCTATTGCTATGCTTCCCTCTTCCATCTTCTAAAGGAGACCTAGCCTCAGTAGCCTGATCTGGAGACCCTGCAACCTCACCTGCCTCAGCTAACTTTTCCTGAATAACCTGACCAAAACAATTACATTTCAATTAGCAGGTTATTAAAAACTAGTACAGCGAATACAATATGTTTGTAATTGATATTCATATAGACATTAATTCATATTTTCACTTGCCTGAAGACGGCTAGCTGGAACACAGACATGAAAGTAACCTTGCATTCAATCTCTGGCCTGCTTGCTGTACATGGTATTTGAAGGTTTGTTTCCGTCGTTTGTTCTCCTTTGTATCCTCAGGTTTACGTCTCCGTTTCACCTCATGCTGCAATAAAAATTGACAATCAGAATTTAATATACTGTAGCACATTCAGGATATTGCTTGATCAGGACCTCCATCTTTCACACACTCCCAATCTATACACAGAATGAGTTTGTATTGCACCATTGTGCAACGCAGCACTTTTAGAGTTAACGTTAATGTACGTATCATTACTGTCAAAGTTAAACTATGCAAGTAATATAGCTAATAATAATAGGCGTTTTGTCTTATTTCTAACCTGTTCCAAGCCGGAGAGAATCAACGAATATAGAACCTGTTGAACAGATGCAGCTTGCGTTCATCAGTCAACTTTCCACAATCCTTTCTGCACGTCGCGGAACACGCTCTTCCCTGCAGGATACAGTGTAACTAGCTAGCTACTGTAGCCATGTCGAATCATCCGGTGGACGGAGAAAAAGTAGCTAGCTATGTTTCTTCTATAATCTAGCAATAACATTTGTAACGATAATGTATGAGTTAGTAGCTTTAGCTAATATGTTTTCTCTATAGTTACAAATTAGACAACCCAGAACATACATGTTAGTTACTGTACTCTATAGCTAGCTAGCTAGCTTGATTGTTTGATATACGGTTCTTCCACATACCTCTTTTGGACAGCTTTTCCCAACCCTTACGATTTGTATAGGGTTTTCAGTAAGATCTTCCTTTGCCTGTCTTTCCATTCTTTTAGTTTTGTTTTACGTTTCTTTCCCACATTTCTGCGATTTTCATCAGCAACAGAAAGGTTGTGCGCTTGTCCGTCCATTCTGAGTGCTGCACATAAACGGTTATTCTATCTTTAAATTTAAAATTATTGTTAATTAGCGCATGGAAAGCAAACCGGTTCACTATAGAAAAATGGTGTCCAATAATGATTTTTCATGTATATCTCTTTTTTTTTTTAAATGTCGCACTCCAGTCTCCTTTTCATTGCATTTATCACCTGATTTACTTAATAAAAGGCACATCTCAAAATATCATCTCAAAATATCCCACATCTCAACATGGGATATTGTTATTCAACAGGAAAGTAATACAAATAGCTGGAGTTCATCTTTCAAGTAAGAGGTTATATATTTTTATAAATCAACAACATAAATAATATGATACAGTGTACGTAGTCAGAAACTGGGATTTCATTGGATTAGTTCCCATGGCTTACCATGGCAGTTCACAATTATATAATGAACTGTTTTTTATGTTGAGCATGGCATCACATTGTGCATGGCTCCAATCAGGCCTTTATGGTAGAGTGGCCAGACGGAAGCCACTCCTCAGTAAAAGGCACATGACAGCCTGCTTGGAGTTTGGCACCTAAAGACTCTCAGACCATGAGAAACAAGATTCTCTGGTCTGATGAAACCAAGATTGAACTCTTTGTCCTGAATGCCAAGCGTCACGTATGGAGGAAACCTGGCACTATCCCTACGGTGAAACATGGTGGTGGCAGCATCATGCTGTGGGGATGGATGTTTTTCAGAGGCAGGGTCTGGGAAACTAGTCAGGATCGAGTCAAAGATGAACTGAGCAAAGTACAGAGAGATCCTTGATGAAACCTGCTCCAGAGCGCTCAAGACCTCAGACTGGGGCGAAGGTTCACCTTCCAACAGGACAACATCCCTAAGCACACAGCCAAGACAACGCAGGAGTGCCTTCAGGACAAGTCTCTGAATGTCCTTGAGTTGCCCAGCCAGAGCCCGGACTTGAACCCGATCGCACATCTCTGCAGAGACCTGAAAATAGCTGTGCAGCAACACTCCCTATCCAACCTGACAGAGCTTGCGAGGATCTGCAGGGAAGAAAAAAAAGTAATGGGGTCTGAATACTTTCTGAATACACTGTATCCTGGAGACAGGCCTGATCTGGAATAAGTCAATGTCATAATGACTCACTCACTCTACGGAGCATGTTAGCAGCACAGCCATTCAGAGAGGGTTATGAGAGGACATGAAAGCTACAGTATGTTGACTAGAGAGTCTCTATGGTGCATGGGTGAGCCGTGCTTCCAGGAAGCTGGCCCTCTTTAGAGTGTGTTACCCTCACCACTGGGCCCCGCGATACACTGGGCTCTGACAGGCAGTCATGTAGTCTGGCTTCTACAGCACCCTGTATGGAGCACCACTGTAATTCACCAATAGGCATACAGAACACAGAACTAGGTCCTCTCACCCACTGGGTTCATATTCATACTGTCTGGAACCCATTGAAAGTCATTACATGACTGTGTGATATGAATGCATTATGAATGGGTGTTGGGATGAGTGTTCTCATTATTTGTGAATGATCTTCTGGCTGTTTCGATGTTGTAGTATGATTGAAATTTGCTATTCTCCCTCTTAAGGATCCGCCCAAATCTAACTTCCTGTAGCTCAGGACCTGAAGCAAGGATATGCATATTCTTGATACCATTTGAAAGGAAGCACTTTGAAGTTTGTGGAAATTTGAAATGAATGTAGGAGAATATAACACATTAGATCTGGTAAAAGATAATACAAAGAAAAAAACTTGCATATCTGTTTAAAATATTGTACCAAGACTGCCCAAATGTGCCTAATTGGTTTATTAATACATTTTCAAGTTCATAATTGGGCACTCTCCTCAAACAATAACATGCCTGTCTCAGATACACGGTGTGAATGGCGACGTAGAGCAGTTAGTATGGTAGTTACATGAGCAGTTCCGTTCCATCCACCAGATGGCCATGTCTAAACACAGACTGGCTCTGTACACTGTCAGATAGCTCAGCTGTCACAGAGGCACGACACTATCAACCGCAATAGGAAGAGGGACACAGTCATAAAATATTTAATAAAGTCTTCAATTGGGTCTACAGTCTGTGACTGGCTGGCTTCAAAGTGATGTTGATGTTATTCTAAGCCCTAGAGCCATATCACCTGCTTACCTTCCCACTTGCTGACACTGAGGACCAACCTCACCGGAAGTGTTCAACTATAAGCCTCATCTAAGCATCATGTGGTGTCCATCCCTCTCTTTCTCTCACTCTCCCCTTTTCTCTTGTCAAAATGTATTCTGCTCGGAGGTTAGTTATCTTCCCAGTTTTTTTGCTTTCTCTCTTTTCACTCCTCCTTTTTTTCTCATCTTGATAACAAAGCTGTGTTGACGAAACCAGAAGCCTCTAAAGGGAATCAAATGTCATTATGAGGAGAATGGGGCAAACTCACAACTCACTTTGCTTGTAATACATAGCAGGGTCAACTATTACCTGTAAAATATAAGGAAGCCATGCTTGGCTGTCCTTATTCGGCCTGTATATCTGTTTATAGTCATGGGTGTTCATGAATAATTATCTTCTAATCTACTAGTATTCAATACAAAAACAGTTAGTGACTAAAACGTTTTGTGATTGAGAGCTCTACATACCCTTTTGGGACTAACAAATCTATTACAGTGTACTGCCTGGTAAGCTTTCTTATCATCTGTTTTTCCCTTGGAAGCAGGCTGGTTAAAGTGGCATCAATGGTATTTACTGGAGTTCCACAGTAAAGCCACTCATGCCAGATTACCTCCAGTTGGACCCAGTTAGGCTGTCCTATGCCAAATGGTTTTCAGTGCTTTTCGAAACTAGTGAAATATGTTCACTATGCAATGGAAACAGAGCTGCTGCAAACAGGATGTCAATGCAAACTCCTTTGAGAGGCATAACTAAGAAGAATGAGGTATATGTCTATAAAGTACTGTATATACAGTATAGTGATGACCTTACACAAACTATATACTGTATTCTCTGACGGGATGTGTACAGCGCTTTTTTCCTTGCTTAGACTAGATGGACTCTACAGATGAGGCTGTTTTCTCAGGCTACAGTCTATGGGCTATGTACATAGAGACCTGGGCCAAGATACATCCGGAGCCTTTAGAAGATCCCATAGCATCCACACACCTCTCTGGGTTAATAATTAGGTGACGGAACCTGAATGCTTTGAGCAATTCAGGGTGGGTTCAGGGAGAGAGGTCTGAGGGAGGAGGGGAGAGGAGGAGGAGGGGGTAGATGAGTGAGGGAACAAGCATGGTCACAAACAAAGCAAGTTTCATGAGGGAGGAGGTCTAGTGATCAGCTCCCGCGTTTGCTTGAGCGCTCTGTCCTCCTCTTCTCCTGGCTCCTCTTTCTCTCTCCCTCTCTCCCTGGGTTGGGGTGAACAGCAGGTGGCGCAGGCAGTGAGTGCAGCCTCAGCTGGACACGGGGATTAGAAATCGGTGACACTCCGCTGACATCTGCACTGGAGCTTCACACTGGATGGACAACAAGCCCACCACGGAAAAGTAAGTGGTTTTTTTCTGCTCTCCATCCCTGTGTGATATTGTAGCTGTTTTATGACTATTACAGAGTTGAAGACAATAGATAGTCTTAGATATTAGGAGAAGGTGCAAACTTGAATTGGATGGGAAGTTTCAATAGATCAGGACCAGAGATTAATGGGGTTTTTCCTCTGCTCATTGTCAGGTTTAATTTCACTTCAATGGTGTTACAAATTAGACAGTTCAAGTTGTTATTTTCAGATTTAAGATTGTGTAAAAAATGGGGACATTAAAGACTCCATTCTACTGAAGAAAAGGAACATGTGTAGCCTGGTGTGGATAAGATGTCTGTTGCTTTTGGGGTTGATGGACCATTTGTACCTTCATGCCCAGTGAACAGAAAGTGATTTGTGATGTATAATTCAGTTTATCCGCTCTTCATTTTTCCATACTAACCTACATGTCTGAACTGGTAGATTGACATCCTGTTTCCCTCGAGAGACAGGGAGCTGTCAAGTCTCATGCCTCACGAGCACCATGCATATCTTCTTCTGTCCACAACAAAATAACCCCTCCTTAGTTTCTAGAGATCGATGCCCAGCTTGATGTCAATAGTGCCATTGAGGGAGCTTTTTGCCTGGTGCTTAAGCTTTTTAGCTGGCTTATAAATGGCGTGTTATGTCAAAAGCTGTATAATAACGCAAAATGGGGTCACCAGCCTTGCTTATAGACAGTGCAGATGGAGGATAAACGAATTACATATCAAACCAATTAATACAGATAGAATGCCTCACATCATTCTGCCTCATGCTATAAAAGTATTCCTGGTAACAGGAGTTTTCATATATGACTGTACTAAATGACATAAAGGGTCAAATAAAATGTACCAGTATGTTTATCTTTGAATTATACAACTGCCTTTATAAGGGAATTATATTAATTTTAGCTTTCCTAATGTGGGTCCTGTTGATTCCTGATCTTGGTCCATATCAAAATAATGTACCCATGTGTAATCTAAGTGGGCTGGTGTGTCTTTCTACACTTATCTGCCTTCTAGGACTGCCAGTGTCATTTCTTTGGCAATATGTCTTAAAACCATCACAGCAGTTTGAGGCTGCATTGTGGAAACGTTAGAGGATGTATTGCTCCAAGTGTCAAATCCTTCATTCTGTTTGAAGTCAAAGCAGACAGTCAAAGTTTGTTTGCCAAAGGATAATATTAATATACGGCATGGTTGTGTTAGTAAGGCTTCCTGGATGTTTCTCAGATGGCTCAGAGGCCATTCTCCTTGTGAGATGAGATCCCTATGTCTCATTTATACCGTTACATTTTTTTTTCCTGTGCATACATGCTCCACGGCTGAGATATGGCTGTGAAAGCTGGCACTCAGGGGAGAGGAGGCAGCATTAATATTGCAGAGGTTTTCCTCTGGGTGTAAATGAAAAGACTGAGGGACTGAGTGTGAACGCATGCTAAAGGTCAAGGTTCCCTCTGCACTGACGGAAAACAGGCAACGGGAAGTGTCATGATATTATTTACACTGTAAAGGGGTTGCTATGAATTTAACAGTAAATTACAGGCAGCAAAGAAGCATGTAAGTTACTGTATTTCATATTGCACACACCACATACCGGTTAAATTGGTACAGCACTCTTATTAATGGGTGGAACAAATATAGCCTCTTAGAAGGCACGCCTCAAAATATTTTAATGAGCCAGAAACAACAATACCATGCACCTAGTAGTGGTTCAAGGGATGGATGACAGTGCCATTCGAAATACAGCAATTCTTTCCCCTCCTACATCATTTTCTCACAATGCACCATAATTTACAATATGCTGCAGTAAAAGGTTTCATGGTATTTTCCTGTTGATAATATCCCCAAATTACCATATAACTTAGTTTTCCTTTACAGTGTAGCTTAGACTACTATTTAGCTAAGACCAATGTGGATAAATTAAAAATGGGATAATGTGCAAAACAGCTACGGTTAGATTAACATTGTATTTTTGTAAATAACAGCTGGTGCACGATATCTAAGGAAGTCTCAAGGTTTTGCTTGCCGGAGGTAGAGTATCTCATGATGAGTTGTAGACCACACTATCTACCTAGAGAGTTTTCATCTGTATTTTTCGTAGCTGTCTACATACCACCACAGACTGAGGCTGGCATTAAGACCGCACTCAATGAGCTGTATTCTACCATAAGCAAACAGGAAAACATTCACCCAGAGGCGGCTCTCCTAGTGGCCGGGGACTTTAATGCAGGGAAACTTAAATCGGTCTTACCAAATTTTTATCAGCATGTTAAAAGTGCAACCAGAGGGAAAAAATACTCTGGACCATCTTTACTCCACACACAGAGACGCATACAAAGCTCTCCCTCGCCCTCCATTTGGCAAATCTGACCATAACTCTATCCTCCTGATTCCTGCTTACATACAAAAATTAAAGCAGGAAGCACCAGTGACTCGATCAATAAAAAAGTGATGAAGCAGATGCCAAGCTACAGGACTGTTTTGCTAGCACAGACTGGAGCATGTTCCGGGATTCCTCCGATAGCATTGAGGAGTACACCACATCAGTCATTGGCTTCATCAATAAGTGCATTGATGATGTTGAACCCCACAGTGACTGTACGTACATACCCCAACCAGAAGCCATGGATTGCAGGCAACATTCTGCAATCCACTGAGCTAAAGGCTAGATCCGCAACGCTGATCCTCAACACAGGGGCCCCTCAGGGGTGCGTGCTCAGTCCCCTCCTGTACTCCCTGTTCACTCATGACTGCACGGCCAGGCACGACTCCAACACCCTCATTAAGTTTGCCGATGACACAACAGCGGTAGGCCTGATCACCGACAACGAGGAGACAACCTATAGGGAGGAGGTCAGAGACCTGGCCATGTGGTGCCAGGACAACAACCTCTACCTCAATGGAGATGATTGTGGACTACAGGAAAAAGAGGATCGAGCACGCCCCATTTCTAATCGACAGGGCTGTAGTGGAGCAGGTTGAGAGCTTCAAGTTCCTTGGTGTCCACATCACCAACAAACTAACATGGTCTAAGCACACCAAGACAGTTGTGAAGAGGGCACGACAAAACCTATTCCCCCTCAGGAGACAGATTTGGCAGATCCTCAAAAGGTTCTACAGCTGCACCACCATCGAGAGCATCCTGACTGGTTGCATCACTGCCTGGTATGGCAACTGCTCGTCCTCCGACTGCGAGGCACTACAGAGGGTAGTGCGTATGGCCCAGCACATCACTGGGGCAAAGCTTCCTGCCATCCAGGACCTCTATAACAGGTGGTGTCAGAGGAATGCCCTAAATATTGTCAAAAACTCCAGCTACCCTAGTCATAAACTGTTCTCTCTGCTATCGCACGGCAAGTGGTACCGGAGTCTAGGTTCAAGACGCTTCTAAACAGCTTCTACCCCCAAGCAATAAGACTCTTGACCATTTAATTAAATGGCTACCCAGACTATTGCATTGCCCCCCCCCCCTCTTTTACACCGCTGCTACTCTCTGTTGTTAATATCTATGCATAGTCACTTTACTAACTCTACCTACATGTACATATTACCTCAATTACCTCGACTAACCGGTGCCCCCGCACATTGACTCTGTACCTGTACCCCTCTGTATATAGTCTCGCTGTTGTTATTTTACTGCTGCTCTTTAATTACTTGTTCCTTTTATTTATTATTCTTATTTGATAATGTAATTAATATTCTTTTTTTAACTGCATTGTTGGTTAGGGGCTTGTAAGTAAGCATTTCATTTCACTGTAAGGTTGTATTTGGCGCATGTGACTAATACATTTGATTTGGTTTTGATTTTGATTTGAGATTGATCTAATAGCTTTGTGACTCTAAATAAATTACTGTACATGATCTGTTATCAATAATACAATTAAGCAAATGTAAAGTGAAGAAATAGCAGCCACTGGAACGAGCTGCACCAAACACTCAAACTCAACAGTTTTACAGTTTTACAGTTTTACAGTCTCTTATTCAAAGACTCAATCATGGACGCTCTTACTGAGAGTTGTGGCTGCTTTGCGTGATGTATTGTTGTCTCTACCTTCTTGCCTTTTGTGCTGTTGTCTGTGCCCCATAATGTTTGCACCCTGTTTTGTGCTGCTACTGTACCATGTTGTGCTGCTGCCCTGTTTTGTTGCTACCATGTTGTTGTCATGTTGTGTTGCTACCATGCATGTGTTGCTGCCATGCTATGTTGTTGTCTTAGGTCTCTCTTCATGTAGTGTTGTCTCTCTTGTCGTGATGTGTGTTTTGTCCTATATTTTTATTTAATTTATTTTCATGTTTAATCCCAGCCCCCGTCCCCGCAGGAGGCCTTTTGGTAGGCCGTCATTGTAAATAAGAATTTGTTCTTAACTGACTTAAATAAAAGGTTAAGTGAATAAAACATTGATTGAACTTTGATTTATGAAATGTCTTTACTGCGTCACTGTTTAGGAATATAAACATATTATCTCACTGATTAATGATATTTGCTTATCATGAATATAACAAGGGCTGTCTCTTACGTGATAGAAAGCATGTGCCCCGCTCTAGCCAAAACATCAGATTTAGAATGGGTATGTTCAATGTTAATTAGCTCGAAATCCATTTTCCCACCATCCCACCAATTAATAAAAATTAAGTCTGGAGCAGGCTGATGGACTGAGCTAGGATTGGCTGAAGATTTCAAAGCAGCAGGTTTTCAATGAATCTGTTTAAGCCTGAAAATGTGCATTTTAATGTCCTTTGGTAACCACCAACGAACTTCGTCTCATCTCGGAATTTGTAGAGACAAACTGTTGAGTTCAACCATCTTGTATGATTGATTGCTATGTATACAGTTCGATACCAGTAAATAATTTTACCTGAGATGAAACCTCTGGTCCTTTGGAGTTTGATATGTGCTCAGTCACTAGACAGACAATCAGACATATGTCATTTGACCAAAGGCTGCTGAGCACCTAATCCTTCTTTCATGTAATGACTTTCTTCTTCTGTCTTCTCCACAGCTCAGGTGTCACAGCAATAGCGTCACAGGCTGAGGTTGGGTGAATAAACATGCACATGGACTGGATGAGACAAGCCAGCACTGGAATCAGAACGTGTGAAAAACAAACGGCTCAGAAAAAGAGAAAGAAGCAAAGTCCCTAAGTACATGTTGGTCCTCAGGTGGGACCACACAAATCATGTAAGCCCTAGCAGCCTCTGCCGATAAGAAGGGGTGATACCAAAACATGGAGGTGCTGCTCTGTGTCTGTGCCCTCTGTCATCTATTGCTAGGCAAACCTTGATATCAACATGGGGTCAGACAACCCTTAAAACTATGTATATATTTATAAGAACTGACTTCTGTCAGCATGCAAATGGAGCATAAATGAGAGAACCTTTTGAGACAGAGAATCGGGCACTGACACGATTGAAGTATGTAGGCTATATGACCTATGATTCGGGACCTTCGAAGCAAAGACACAGGCAGTATGGAAGTGCAGACCACCTCTCTGGTTCAGGTATATGTCAACGGTACGGAGCAACTAAACACCTCATACGACTACAACGTCACGGACGCGTCTGAGAACCCAGACACCTATCAGTTCTACACCATCGGCCTCTTCCTCTCCTGCCTCTACACCATCCTCCTCTTTCCCATCGGCTTCATTGGGAATATACTCATCCTGGTGGTCAACCTCAACCACAGGGAGAAGATGACCATCCCGGACCTCTACTTTGTCAACCTGGCGGTCGCAGACCTCATCCTGGTGGCAGACTCCCTCATCGAGGTCTTCAACCTCAATGAGAAGTACTATGAGTACGCTGTTCTGTGTACCTTCATGTCCTTATTCCTGCAGGTCAACATGTACAGCAGCATCTTTTTCCTGACATGGATGAGCTTTGACCGCTACGTGGCTCTGGCCAGCTCCATGAGCAGCAGTCCTTTGAGGACCATGCAGCATGCCAAGCTCAGCTGCAGCCTCATCTGGATGGCCTCCATCCTGGCTACGCTGCTCCCCTTCACCATTGTCCAGACCCAGCACCGCGGCGAGGTGCACTTCTGCTTCGCCAATGTCTTTGAGATCCAGTGGTTAGAGGTGACCATCGGCTTCCTGGTGCCCTTCTCCGTCATCGGCCTGTGCTACTCGCTGATCGTGCGTATCTTGATGCGGGCGCAGAAGCACCGGGGCCTGTGGCCTCGCAGACAGAAAGCCCTGAGGATGATCGGGGTGGTGGTGCTGGTGTTCTTCATCTGCTGGCTGCCTGAGAACATCTTCATCAGCATCCAGCTGCTGCATGGCACAGACGACCCGGCCCAGCGCAGCACCTTCAGCGGCCACCTGTGGCACGACTACCCGCTGACGGGCCACATCGTCAACCTGGCCGCCTTCTCCAACAGCTGCCTCAACCCCATCATCTACAGCTTCCTGGGGGAGACCTTCAGGGACAAGCTAAGACTCTTCATCAAGCAGAAGGCCAGCTGGTCCGTGCTCTACCGCTTCTGCCACCACACCCTAGATTTACACATACCTGTGAGGAGTGAGGTGTCGGAGGTGTAACGCTGCAGGATCAGCAACATGTTTGAATGAAAGGATGTAACAGAAGTCCAGGGGGGAGGGAGAGCTATGTGCTGCTGTGTCTACCCAGCAGGATCCTGGGAATTGTCTTCATGACACCCTCAAAGGCTTCCAGAACTCAGCTTCTTATAGGTGGTAGAGATACCATGGAGGAAAAGCTAGAAACTGACCATGAGGCTGCAATTTTGTCCCCTGTAAGTGCGGGTGGAGAATGCACTGTGTATCTACATGTATCTACACTGTGTATCTAATAATGAGATCTGGGTATTAAATACACATTTGGAAAATGGAGAAGGCAAATTGATGAAAATACCAGGTTTGGTGTTCTTTCAATGTCTTCTCTTCGCTCATAAAACCGCAACAATCTACTCAGAGAAATGGAGGTGAGGGAACCAATTAAAACAGACACATCAAAGGGACCAGTGACTTGCTTCTCCTTGACCCCAGTGTGGTTATTGTAACACTGTATACTGCTCAGAACTGTTTGGGTAACCCATAAGACCGCTAGACAAACCTGTTGTCGGCTCGTTTTTTTATGTACTGACAATGCCACTGTATTGTAAGTAGATGTCCTTTTCTTTGTTTGCCTGTGCAAGCAATTGTCCACTAACACCACTTTTATTTAAATAAATACAAATAAATGTGTGTTTTTTTAGGAAGCTGTTGAGAAGCTCTTTGCTGACTTAGTACCGACAACCTTAACTGTATTACAAAAAGTGGAAGTAAAAGACAGGATATGTGTAACGGTTTTCTGTATGAGAAGGAGTCGGACCAAAATGCAGCGTGTCGATTGCGATCCATGTTTTAATAAACAAACGTAAAACACGAATCAATACAAACACTACAAAATAAAGAACGTAACGAAAACAGCCCTATCTGGTGAAAACACATAGACAGGAACAATCACCCACAAAACACACAGTGAAACCCAGGCTACCTAAATATGGTTCCCAATCAGAGACAATGACGAACACCTGCCTCTGATTGAGAACCATATCAGGCCGAACATAGAACTGGACAAACTAGACATGTAACATAGAATGCCCACTCAGATCACACCCTGACCAACCAAAACATAGAAATATACAAAGTAAACTATGGTCAGGGTGTGACAGTACCCCCCCCCCCCCCCAAGGTGCGGACTCCGGCCGCAAAACCTGAACCTATAGGGGAGGGTCTGGGTGGGCATCTGTCCGCGGTGGCGGCTCTGGTGCTGGACGTGGACCCCACTCCATAATAGTCTTAGTCCACCTCCTTAGCGTCCCTAGATAGGTTACCCTCCTTAATGACAGCTCAGCACTGAGAGGAAGCTCAGCACTGAGAGGAAGCTCAGCACTGAGAGGAAGCTCAGCACTGAGAGGAAGCTCAGCACTGAGAGGAAGCTCAGCACTGAGAGGAAGCTCAGCACTGAGAGGAAGCTCAGCACTGAGAGGAAGCTCAGCACTGAGAGGAAACTCAGCACTGAGAGGAAGCCAAGGCAGGTAGTTGGATCTAGCAGATCCTGGCCGACTGGCCGATCCTGGCCGACTGGCGGATCCTGGCCGACTGGCGGATCCTGGCCGACTGGCGGATCCTGGCCGACTGGCGGATCTGGAAGAGTCTGGTTGACTGGCAGATCTGGAAGAGTCTGGCAGATCTGGAAGAGTCTGGCAGATCTGGAAGAGTCTGGCAGATCTGGAAGAGTCTGGCAGACTGGCAGATCTGGAAGAGTCTGGCAGACTGGCAGATCTGGAAGAGTCTGGCAGACTGGCAGATCTGGAAGAGTCTGGCAGACTGGCAGATCTGGTAGAGTCTGGCAGACTGGCAGATCTGGAAGAGTCTGGTAGACTGGCAGATCTGGAAGAGTCTGGTAGACTGGCAGATCTGGAAGAGTCTGGTAGACTGGCAGATCTGGAAGAGTCTGGTAGACTGGCAGATCTGGAAGAGTCTGGCTGACTGGCAGATCTGGAAGAGTCTGGCTGACTGACCTGGAAGAGTCTGGCAGATCTGGAAGAGTCTGGTTGACTGGCAGCTCTGGCTGCTCCATGCTGACTGGCTGCTCCATGCTGACTGGCAGCTCTGGCTGCTCCATGCTGACTGGCAGCTCTGGCTGCTCCATGCTGACTGGCAGCTCTGGCTGCTCCATGCTGACTGGCAGCTCTGGCTGCTCCATGCTGACTGGCTGCTCTGGCTGCTCCATGCTGACTGGCTGCTCCATGCTGACTGGCTGCTCCATGCTGACTGGCTGCTCTGGCTGCTCCATGCTGACTGGCTGCTCTGGCTGCTCCATGCTGACTGGCTGCTCCATGCTGACTGGCTGCTCTGGCTGCTCCATGCTGCCTGGCTGCTCCATGCTGACTGGCGGCCCTGGCTGCTCCATGCTGACTGGCGGCCCTGGCTGCTCCATGCTGACTGGCGGCCCTGGCTGCTCCATGCTGACTGGCGGCCCTGGCTGCTCCATGCTGACTGGCGGCCCTGGCTGCTCCATGCTGACTGGCGGCCCTGGCTGCTCCTTGCAGACTGGCAGCTCTGGCGGCTCCTTGCAGACTGGCAGCTCTGGCGGCTCCTTGCAGACTGGCAGCTCTGGCGGCTCCTTGCAGACTGGCAGCTCTGGCGGCTCCTTGCAGACTGGCAGCTCTGGCGGCTCCTTGCAGACTGGCAGCTCTGGCGGCTCCTTGCAGACTGGCAGCTCTATGCAGACTGGCAGCTCCTTGCAGACTGGCAGCTCCTTGCAGACTGGCAGCTCCTTGCAGACTGGAAGCTCCTTGCAGACTGGAAGCTCCTTGCAGACTGGAAGCTCCTTGCAGACTGGAAGCTCCTTGCAGACTGGAAGCTCCTTGCAGACTGGCAGTTCCTTGCAGACTGGCAGTTCCTTGCAGACTGGCAGTTCCGAACAGGCGGGAGACTCCGGCAACGCTGGAGAGGAGGAAGGCTCCGGCAGCGCTGGACAGGCGAGGCGCACTGTAGGCCTGATGCGTGGTGCTGGCACTGGTGGTACTGGGCCGAGGACACGCACAGGAAGCCTGGTGCGTGGAGGTGGTACTGGGTAGACCTGACCGTGCAGGCGCACTGGAGACACCGAGCGCAAGGCTGGTGCCATGTAAGCCGGCCCAAGGAGACGCACTGGGGACCAGCTGCGTAGAGCCGGCTTCATGGCATTAGGCTCGACGCTCAATCTAGCCTGGCCGACACGCGGAGCTGGAATATACCGCACCGGGCTATGCACCCGCACTGGAGACACCGTGCGCACCACTGCATAACACGGTGCCTGTCCGGTCTCTCTAGCCCCCCGGTAAGCACAGGGAGTTTGCGCCGGTCTCCTACCTGACGTAGCCATACTCCCTGTTAGCCCCCCCCCCCCCCCCCCAATAAATTTTTGGGGCTGCCTCTCGGGCTTCGTTGCCAGCCGTGTTCCCTCATATCGCCGGCTCCTCTCTCCGGCTGCCTCTGCTCTCCTAAGTGCCTCCACCTGTTCCCATGGGAGGCGATCTCTTCCAGCCAGTATCTCCTCCCAAGTGTAACAGCCCTTGCCATCCAAAACGTCCTCCCATGTCCATTCCTCTTTACGCTGCTGTTGCTGCCTGTTGACACGCTGCTTGGTCCGTTGGTGGAGAGTCGGACCAAAATGCAGCGTGTCGATTGCGATCCATGTTTTAATAAACAAACGTAAAACACGAATCAATACAAACACTACAAAATAAAGAACGTAACGAAAACCTAAACAGCCCTATCTGGTGAAAACACATAGACAGGAACAATCACCCACAAAACACACAGTGAAACCCAGGCTACCTAAATATGGTTCCCAATCAGAGACAATGACGAACAACTGCCTCTGATTGAGAACCATATCAGGCCGAACATAGAACTGGACAAACTAGACATGTAACATAGAATGCCCACTCAGATCACACCCTGACCAACCAAAACATAGAAATATACAAAGTAAACTATGGTCAGGGTGTGACAATATGCCTTCCACAAATCTAAACAAATCATTTTTTCTACATATGAAAACAAATTGTAGGTGGTGACTTGCTGCATGCGCCCAGACGTCAGAAAAAAGCTTCTTTACCTTTGATTTTCTCCTATTTTTAAAGAATTCATTTGAAATGTTTTAAACAAAAATATTATTCAAATCGAGGTAGATCGCAAAGGAAACATGAATGAAGGTTTTCCTCAAGCATGCACAAACAGTTGTGTGCCAGTGCACTCAGTATTTGGAGAACGCTAAATATATCTAGTCAAGACCGATACACATTCTAAAGACAGATGTTATCCACAGTATTATGACCCTAGTTGTCAACTCCTGTTTGCCTGAGGCAGAAACAAGGAGGCAGGTGTTGTTCGGGGGGCAGGAGATGGGATTATATGTAAACACATTACTCAGCGAAGACGATGCAGGCGCTGCTATCATCTCTTGTGTTTACTCTCAGTCTCCGACAGATTCAGTCATTCTAAAACTACAGTGAGCAGGGACAGATTGATTTACCAAATGCTTGTTTATTTACCAAATACTATTTTGGGTAAGGGCTGAGGGTAAGGGTAAACATCCTTTTAAACATAATTTTCTGTCTTGCTAATCTGTCTGTGAAACAAGGCTGAATAAAGACCAGATCTTTTAGTTCTTGTTACAGTTGAGAGTATGTACAGTAGGCTACTGTAAGGAGTCACACCTGCTCCTGTTTTGCTAGAAAAATCTCCTCAATTACAGGAAGCCGGCAAAAGGACTGCTCCCCTCAACTATTGTTCTCATTCATTATAAACACAACAATTCTGCGGAAATACACCAATCGCTGTAAATTTATGCCATGACCCTGTTAACCCTTATTGAACACTAAGACCATTGCCTCAGTCATTACTGTGTATGATATCATTACTGTGTATTACGGTGCATTCTGAGAAAAGTATCCCTTTCCCATGAATGTAAAAGGAACCGATAGAAACACAAACAAATACAATGGAATCCAGTAATTGCGGTTCCCAGCAGTTAAGTTTTTTGTGCTATTTGTTTGTGTTTGTGAATTGATCCTAGGTTACTCAAACTGTAATTCATTCTATCTCTAATTTGAATCTGGGGAAATGATGGATTAGTGCATGTGTCAGATATCGTTTGACTAATAGGGCCTACTTACTGAAACCACAACAGAAGAGGCATGGTATTTTTTTTTTATTGGCATCATAAAATATCTTGTCAAATCTGCCAACAAGCCCTTTTATGTTTGCCTGAATTCCCACGCGTGAACCACCCAAAACAAGCAAACTCATTTCAATCAAGATATCAACACTAGCATAGTCTGGGTGTTACTTCCGTGGCATTTCCTTTCCACCAACATGTACACATCAATAACCTCGAGATTTGAGACACCGACGTTTGGAACCGGTTCAGCTCATCATTGGAATATGTGTTCACTAGTGGAGGAGTGTGAAGGTTTTGTAGAGAAATAACTTTGATTCGTAGTTTAGCACGAACAAAACACACGCACAGTGTGTAACTGCCATTGCTAGTCATAGGCAATTTGAGGCTATGCACTTCAGGATTATGCAACAGGCGGGGGCCACTCAAACAGGATGGCAGTGGCACATTTGGGTGCCACCACTTTGTAACATTTATGGCCTAACCCATGTGCGTTGGTGAAGAATACAATAGCACATTGATTTTATTTTAGAGTGCCTGGCTAAAAAAAGAATCAGGGCATCAAAAGCTGGGTTCCTAGTTGGAAGGAGACAGACTATCATGATCAACTTGTTTCTTACCTTGTAATAAATACCAACAATACACACTATCAAATGAGCAATAAGGAGTAGTAATTAACAAACGATTCCTAATAATTACAAGGCAACTAAATACTGGCTACTAAGCAACACAAGAGGAGTGGAAAAGACCATTGGACAGTGCTATAAACTTGTTAATTGAGGCTCCAAATCATCTGACATAAATCCAGTTTACAGCCTCTGTGTATATCCTTGTCAGCCAGAGCAAGTGCAATAAACAGTTAATGCATCAGGTTGAATCTGACATGGCTAAAAGTGATCTGTCTTTTTATTACTATCTCACATTACTGTGAATTGCACCCTCTATTCTAAACAACATTTTGGGATTAATATTCTCAAAGCCATAAACAAAAAACTACTTTGGTGTCATTCCAGAGAGCAAATAGGTTCCCATTGAGAAATGGTTTCAAGGATGATACAGGGCACGCCTGCATCTAGCATGTACTGTAGTCGGATCCTGTGGTTTAATTATTGTTTCTGTGGGTGTTGCTGAGACAACCTCCCTGTGGGTCAACCTCCCTGTTGTTAGGGCTCCATGGCCAGCCTGTAGCTGTGGTAAGGCTGGGCTGGGTGGTTGTTAGGCCTCCATGGCCAGCCTGTGGCTGTGGTAAGGCTGGGCTGGGTGGTTGTTAGGGCTCCATGGCCAGCCTGTGGCTGTGGTAAGGCTGGGCTGGTTGGTTGTTAGGCCTCCATGGCCAGCCTGTGGCTGTGGTAAGGCTGGGCTGGGTGGTTGTTAGGGCTCCATGGCCAGCCTGTGGCTGTGGTAAGGCTGGGCTGGGTGGTTGTTAGGGCTCCATGGCCAGCCTGTGGCTGTGGTAAGGCTGGGCTGGGTGGTTGTTAGGGCTCCATGGCCAGCCTGTGGCTGTGGTAGGGCTGGGTGGTTGTTAGGCCTCCATGGCCAGCCTGTGTCTGTGGTAAGGCTGGGCTGGGTGGTTGTTAGGGCTCCATGGCCAGTCTGTGGCTGTGGTAAGGCTGGGCTGGGTGGTTGTTAGGGCTCCATGGCCAGTCTGTGGCTGTGGTAAGGCTGGGCTGTATTTGTGGACGGAGCTGTGCAGCGGGAGATGGCGGCTTGGCGTAGTCTGGGAAAAGCATGAGCCCAAACCACAAACTGTTTTTCCAGCTGTGATAATCCAGGCAGCCTGGGAAATCAGCTCAGAGCATTGTTTGAATAATTGTTTGTAGGGGGTCTTTCGTGAAAATGTCAAACTTGTTGTGGTACATGATACAAAGATCTGTCCTTTTCACACAAAACACGTCGTATCCTTTCAGAGTGTACCTCAGCTCCTTTAGGTGAAATAGCATGTTAAATTGCTTGAGCATGAGAACATACAGCAGATACTCTCTGTGTACACTTGTGAACCACATATAGCAGAATGTTCAGAAAATACTAGAACGGGGCTGGGTATGGGTTGGGTATACAATGTTTGGATGAGATTTAGAAATCAAATAAAGATCCCTGTGAGAACGACCTGAGGATGCGACTATCAAGGAAGGGGACTGAAGGGGCGAAGACAGGAAGATGGGTGAGTGATAACGCAAGGATGACTGACAAGTTCATTAATATACAGAAGCGGCGGCCAGACGAACGGAACCAAAAGCACCCCAGGTCACCCATCCCCTGGGGTGAGGCAGAGCAGGACCCGTCCGGCACACGTGTGGTGTACACAGACACACACACACACACACACACACACACACACACACACACACACACTCACACACACACTCACACACACACACACACACACAGGGAGATATAGACTGTGAGAAGAGTTTGACAGGGGACTGTGTGCGCAGCTGTCTGTTGAGTCGGGATCAGAGTTGGATGTGACTGACGTCATAGAAAGCAGAAATGGTGTGACTTTTTCCTTTGATTTTATCCACAGCATTTTTTTCTCCTTGGATGAGGTTTGCTTAGACCCTTAAGCATGCTTGAGCAGTATAACTTGACTTTTAAAGATGACCAGAGTAATACACCCTGACATTCTACTGCAAAATTGAAGAAAGGGGAAACACATGCTCCACAGCCAGTGTTAGGAAACTACTCCGAAAATACAGTTTACCAAGCTACCAATTACTTCACACTGCAAGACGTTAAGCTACACTAAAGCAACCTTAAGACAAATATATTTGACTTAACTGAAGTTACTTTGAAAACTTAAATTACAAATTGAACTACATAGAGCTCACGCCTCCCCAACACTGACCAGTCAGTCCAAGGAGTGAGAGACGGCTGCTGCCATGTCAAAGTAATTAAGACTGGATAGGGCTCATGCATAATTGTATGGCAATGCACGCTGTGGCGCTAGGTAGATGAATAACGGATCTGACTCATAATTGCATTTGTAAATTTAAATTATTCACAGAAAACCGAGAGGTGAAAAAGAAAGATTGCGTTCTGGGTAATAGGAGGGGCGAAGTATGATTTTTGCACGTATGCTGAGATACACAAGCGTGCATTCAAGCAAATGATTGGCTGATTTGGAGACAAGTTAAATTTAGACAGCAAGCATACATAAAATGAAGAGGGCACGTGGTGACGAAGTTGTTGTGCCCGATCTGAAGCTGAGCGAAAGCTTAATGTGTTTTCATCCCTCCTCCCCCTTGCCTAGCAGCACCCCTGCTCTAGTTATTGATTTGACCTGCTACAACAACTGCACACACACCAATACGTGCACACACACACGCACACACACGCACACACACACACAGGGGATATAGTAAACATGGTTATGGCTATGTCCAAGGTAGATCAGAAGAGTATGTACTGTATGCAGCCACAGATAAGTGAGAAGTGTTGAGTAGGGTTTCATCTCCATCTTCAGTTCTATTTGTCTTTATCGTGCAACTTGATGAACCCCTGGATATAGCACAGTCATATAAGACAACTCTGCCCTCTAGTGGCATACTAACCAAGCACTATAGTCTCTCTCTCTCTCTGTCTCTGTCTCTGTCTCTGTCTCTGTCTCTGTCTCTCTCTCTCTCTCTCTCTTTCTCTCACTCAAACATGCATGGCATGCACACACACACACACACACACACACACACACACACACACACACACACACACACACGCGTACACACACACACGCACACACACACACACACAGGGGATATAGTAAATATGGTTATGGCTATGTCCGAGGTAGATCAGAAGAGTATGTACTGTATGCAGCCACAGATAAGTGAGAAGTGTTGAGCAGGGTGGATATGGGCTTCATCTCCATCTTCAGTTCTATTTGTCTTTATCATGCAACTTGATGAACCCCTGGATATAGCACAGTCATATAAGACAACTCTGCCCTCTAGTGGCATACTAACCAAGCACTATACTCTCTCTCTGTCTCTGTCTGTCTCTCTCTCTTTCTCTCACTCAAACATGCATGGCATGCACACACACACACACACACACACACACACACACATGCACACTACAATTGATAGAACATCCTGTGTCACTTTACTTGGACTAAGAAAATACACTTTATGATACTGTCAATAAGCATTATGACATCATAATTATATAATCCAGCAGTGGTGAAAAAAGTACTCAATTGTGATACTTGAGTAAAATTAAAGATACCTTAATAAAAAATTACTCAAGTGAAAGTCCCCCAGTAAAATACTACTTGAGTAAAAGTACTAAGTAAAAGTAAATGCTATACTTCACAATCCTCATATTAAGCAAAGCAGATGGCACGATTTTCTATATTTTTTTCCCCAGACAGACATGGCACATTCCAACACTCAGACAAAATGTACAATCGCCGTATTTGTGTTTAATGAGTCCGCCAGATCAAATCAAATCAAATTTGATTTGTCACATACACATGGTTAGCAGATGTTAATGCGAGTGTAGCGAAATGCTTGTGCTTCTAGTTCCGACAATGCAGTAATATCCAACGAGTAATCTAACTAACAATTTCACAACAACTACCTTATACACACAAGTGTAAAGGAATTAATAAGAATATGTACATAAAAAAATATATGAATGAGTGATGGTATAGAACAGCATAGGCAAGATGCAGTAGATGGTGTAGAGTACAGTATATACATATGAGATGAGTAATGTAAAGTATGTAAACATTATATGAAGTGGCATTGTTTAAAGTGGCTAGTGATACATTATTAAAGTGGCTGGAGGTATGAGGCAGAAGGTATGACAAAGCGTTCTATTGATATACGTGAATTGGACCATAACTCTGAGGCAGAAGGTATGACAAAGCGTTATATTGATATGCGTGAATTGGATCATAACTCTGAGGCAGAAGGTATGACAAAGCGTTCTATTAATATGCGTGAATTGGACCATAACTCTGAGGCAGAAGGTATGACAAAGCGTTATATTGATATGCGTGAATTGAACCATAACTCTGTCCTGCTAAGCATTCAAAACTTAATGAGTAGTTTTGGGTGTCAGGGGAAAATGTATGGAGTAAAAAGTGCATATTGTCTTTAGGAATGTAGTGGAGTAAAAGTAAAAGTTCTCAAAAATATAAACAGTACAGATACCACAAAAAAACTACTTATGTAGTACTTTTTGCCTAAGTACTTTACACCACTGTAAGCCAGATAAGCCTATCACGGACATGCCCTTATAACAATCATCAGTCAAAAAGAGGGTGTCTTGTCCTGCTCTTTAAATCTGCTTCTGCATTCATCCATGTCATCCCACCGAATCCCACCATACCTTCTCCGCTGTGCAATCCGTTTTCCGAGCTGGTCACAGGTGGACCTCAGCCACACTCAAGGTATTAAATGATATCATAACCGCCATCGATAAAAGACAGTACTGTGCAGCTGTCTTTATCAACCTCGCCAAGGCTTTCGACTCTGTCAATCACTGCATTCTTATCGGCAGACTCAACAGCCTTCGTTTCTCAAATGACTGCCTCGCCTGGTTCACCAACTACTTTTCAGATAGAGTTCAGTGTGTCAAATCGGAGGGCCGGTTGTCAGGACCTCTGGCAGTCTCCATGGGGGTACCACAGGGTTCAATTCTCGGGCCGACTCTTTTCTCTGTATATATCAACAATGTTGCTCTTGCTGCGGGTGATTCCCTGATCCACCTCTATGCAGACGACACCATTCTGTATACATCTGGCCCTTCTTTGGACACTGTGTTAACTAACCTGCAAACGAGCTTCAATGCCATACAACTCTCCTTCCGTGGCCTCCAACTGCTCTTAAACGCTAGTAAAACTAAATGCATGCTTTTAACCGATCGCTGCCTGCACCCGCCCACCCGCCCTACTAGCATCATTACTCTGGACGGTTCTGACTTAGAATATGTGGACAACTACCAATACCTAGGTCCCTGGCTAGATTGTAAACTCTCCTTCCAGACTCATATTAAACATCTACAATCCAAAATTAAATCTAGAATCGTCTTCCTATTTCGCAACAAAGCCTCCTTCACTCACGCCACCAAAAATACCCTCGTAAAACTGACTATCCTACCGATCCTCGACTTCGGTGATGTCATTTACAAAATAGCCTGCAACACTCTACTCAGCAAACTGGATGCAGTCTATCACAGTGCCATCCGTTTAGTCACCAAAGCCCCACACCCCACTGCGACCTGTATGCTCTCGTTGGCTGGCCCTTGCTAAATATTCGTTGCCAGACCCACTGGCTCCAGGTCATCTATAAGTCTTTGCTAGGTAAAGCTCTGCCTTATCTCAGCTCACTGGTCACGATAACAACACCCACCCATAGCATGCACTCCAGCAGGTATATCTCACTGGTCATCCCCAAAGCCAACACCTCCTTTGGCCGCCTTTCCTTCCAGTTCTCTGCTGCCAATGACTGGAACAAATTGCAAAAATTGCTGAAGTTGGATACTTATATCTCCCTCACTAAATTTCTGTCTGAGCAGCTAACCGATTGCTGCAGCTGTACACAGCCCATCTGTAAATAGCCATTCCCCAGAGTAGCCTGTTCTCTAGGAGTAGAGGAGGGACTGCGTAAAGTAGAAGCTTCGGGGCCTTTAGCTGTCAGGAAGAATGGTCGAGTAAAAGTCGAATCCACAGTAGGGTGAGAATATGTTCCGGATTGTGCAGGACAGTCCTGCATTTTGGCCCTTTGTCCCGCATCCCGCAACCAAACAATCGTGTCCTGCATTAAATCAAAAAAATTCTAACACCACTTATTTACAAAAAAAGTTGATTTAATAAGTATTCCAGTTAGGCATTCAAATCTGTCTCTTTTGCAGCAGAGCGGAAGAGGCGAAGCAAGATATGTCCAAAAATAAGCCCAACGCGTTTCTTTGTGCCTATGTTGAACCTAGGTTTTTCGCCTGCCTTCCCGCATTTGAGACAACGACTCCCATTGTTAGGACGCATACATGGGCATCTCGTCATTATATACTGATCTCTGTTTGCAGTCCCATTGCTCTTTAGACAAGATATGCATAATATAAATGTGGTACTGATGATGTTAAACACTTCTCCAATCTTTGTTGAGATCTGATATTCTGCGCAGCGCAAGGTGATACGGCCAATGTCATATCTTCAAACCAATCACTTTTATAAAATCCTTTCGGGTCTAAATTCCAGCTAAACTTGGAGGGGACAGTTAAAAAAGCATGCGTCTGGCAAAAAGCTACAAAAGTAAATAAATAGCCGTATTTAAAATATATATAAGGTTATTAAGCTGAAAATATATCATGTGATTTTGTCAAACTTGTGAGGCTCTCCATGCTCATTAGTTGCTCATCTAACATATTTGCTGCTACATCACTCAATCCGGTTGTCAACGTCTCCCTTCCTAACTGCCTTACATTCCCTGAGACCAACCAGAAATGTTTCCTTGGCCAAGTATTCCCAGATTTTCCCAAAACAGATAAACATTTGCTCTCTCATTTCTGCATGACCAAATTTTGCGTAAATCAAAGGAGTAGGCTATAGGCGTGCTTCAGTTAGCTTGTGTGGTGTAGTGGGAGGGTGTTTTTTGTGTGTGCTTGTGTGTGTGGGGTGTGTGTGTGTGTGTGAAGTGAGACTTCCTATCATGAATGCCATTGGCTCCAGCCAGGGTTTCTGGTGGTCCCACCTTTGGAAAAAAATCAGTTTTAAAGCTCAGGTCAGGTCACTTGACCTCTGTTTAATTTACAGGTCAGGTGTATTCAGGATTCTCTTAAAGTTGAATAGAAACTAAAAACTTGATGACTTGGTTTGAAGTTACTGTGAGATTATCTTGGCATGGAATTTAGAGTATGGAATTTTGAGTATGGAATTTAGAGTATGGAATTTAGAGTATGTTTTTGCATAGATTTTTGGTTAGAAAATGTTACTAATAATGGTCTAATCTAGAAGAAAATGAAACGCACACCTATTTAGGCAAGGTGCTGGCTAGCGGAGTAGAAAACTTGAAAATAAAAGAGAGCCGCACACTCTAGGAGCTCAAATGCAAAAATGTAATTACCACCGTTTCGACAGCCAAGCTGTCTTCATCAATGTATCAATGTATCACAAACACTGCGGGATGACTCGTTTATACAGTGTCAAAAGACACAGGTATTTGTAAACATGGACAAGAGTGGCCTAATATCATTGGTTAATTCTCAAATATTAAAATGGCATACAAAGAACAGCATGCAAACAACAAATGGATAGCATACGATCATAATAATAAGCTTGCAAACAATTACAATGGCCAAGTCACAATAATCACAAGAATGGCTTCAGATCAAAGTCTACGTTGAGACCGAAGGGAGCAAAGGTCTTTAAGTTAAAGATCCAGGCAGCCTCTCGTTTTAACAATAAATTATCAAGGTCACCCCCTCTCCTAGGGAGGGTGACATGTTCGATGCCAATATAACGCAGAGATGAAATCGAGTGGCCTGCCTCCAAGAAGTGGGCCGCAACTGGGTAAGTAAAGTTTTTACACCTAGTGGTGCTACGATGCTCTGAGATACGTACTTTTAATTCGCGCTTTATTTTACCCACATAATTTTTACCACAAGGACAATTTATATGATAAATAACTGCCTTAGCGGAGCACGAAAATAACATTTTTGACCTTTAATTTCCATCCAGTAGGGGCGCAAATAGTTGTTCAGGAATATCTTGGGGTGGTAAATCAGAGTGTACCAATTGGTCTCTGAGATTTCTGCCCCACGAGAATACGACCAAGGGAAGGTCCGAAAACACATTGCCGAGACTATCATCGGATTTTAGAATGTGCCAATGTTTGTGAGCGATTCCCTTAATTTGTTCAGAACGCTTTGAATAGCGGGTAGTTAGAACACAAGAATGCTTCTTTTTGCGAGACTGAGCTTGAAAAAGGTCATGTCTCGTTTTGTTTTGAATTTTCTCAATGGCAATATTAATCTGATCATTTTTGTAGCCCCTCTCCTTGAACTTTCTTTGCGTCTCAGCCATATATCTGTTGAAATCTGATTGTTTTTTGCAAATTCTTTTGATTCGACAGAATTGGCTGTATGGAAAACTATTTTTCAAGGGAAGTGGGTGACAACTATCAGCCCTCAACAAACTGATCAGTAGGCTTCCTGTAAAGATCAGTGTATAGAACATTATCTTCACACAAGATCAGAAGATCAAGGAAACTGATTTGACGTGTATCAGATGACATAGTACATCTCAGATGCTCAGAACAGGAGTTAAGAAAATCATGTAATGCCTGGAGCTGTTTCACATCACCCCTCCACAGAACAAAAATATCATCAATATACCGTTTCCAAATAATGATGTTAGGCAAGAAAGCATTTTGGAGAGGATTGAAAATAGACTGTTTCTCCATGTAACCCACATACAAATGACCATAGTTAGGAGCCATGGGGGATCCCATAGCAGTACCCTTCGTCTGAATAAAGAAATCATTTAGAAACATGAAATAGTTGTGTGAGTACTATTTCAGCCAATGTTATAATGCATGCACTGGAAGGTAGTTCATTAGGGTCACGTTGCAGAAGAAAATGTTCCATAGCTTCAATACTGCTCTCGTGTGGAATATGTGTGTATAACGACTCAACATCAAAAGTAGCTAACAAGGTATTCTCAGGCAGAGGATCAAGAGATTCAATGATAGAGATCATACTGCTGGTGTCCTTTACAACAGGGCGGGTAAGGACTGACGTATCGGATTGTAAATCAGGCAAAGCTTGTTTTTCATCCTTAGGTAAATTATGGAAAGATTTGGACCCCTGTTTATTCTTAAAGAGATGTCCAACATCTTTTTCCACAAGTCTGCAATATGTCTCGATAGAGTGATTGCGATTGGCTAGAGGTATAAAATAAGCTTTGCTTCTAAAAGGAGTCGCAGTATGTGCAGGAGAGCAACCTACTGGTTCAATAGAAGTGTCAGAATTAGGGGAGCTAAAGTATTCCCTTAAACGGATGTTTAAAAAACTTAAACATGTCTACATTAACATCAAAATCGTTGCACTGGATTTTAGGCACAAAGATGACCCTTTATTAAGCAAAGAGACATGGGCAGGGCTCTATCTTACTTGATAAATTAAAGACACTCAGCCCCGTGGGTTCTGGGACCGTGTGAACGGGCTCCTCTGCCTCTGATAGTCGTTTCTTCTTACCCCGTCGGGTGCGGCATCTCGTCGATGCGCGTGCCTGCGGCCACCACCGCCCTTCCATCCGTCTAGTCTCTCGTTGAATAAAAAACGACCACTGGAAGCCGATGAGGCGCTGGTTGTAGAGCGTTGATCAGACGGGGGTGGATAGAAGTAAGCGGCATCCCTCCTGCGTCTGCCATGGTGAGGAGGAGCAGAACCTCCCTTATCAGGGTTTCTCCAGAAGTAGACTTTATCCTCGGCCTTGTCTTAGTAATGGTCTAACCCTAGGATGGATTGCAGTTTCTCCTTATCCATAAGGAACCAACATAAGGAGTGTAAAAAGTCCTGCCTAGAGGTAGCTCTCCAAGGGGTTTGGCCAACCCTGGTCCATGTTTCCTAAATACTGGGGGTTTGAATATGTTCATGTGACATTTGACATTCTACAAATTATCCCACATTTAAGAAAAATCGAATGAAAATCAATCAGGTGGTTGAGGCTGATTTACAAAACCTTGCCATCGTCTTACTCTACATAGGAAAGATATTTTGCAATTATGCCTACCGTTTCTGCCTAGTAGCTTGTGCACAATACTAAAATGACAAATCAGGATATTTGAGGCCGGGGCATTTCAATATTGCCTATTCTAATTTTATGATTTATAGACTACAGTGAGCTCCAAAAGTATTGGGACTGTGACACTTCCGTCTTGTTGTTTCGTCTCTGTACTCCAGTACGCAATGACTATGAAGTTAAAGTCCAGACTGTCAGCTTTAATTTGAGGGTATTTTCATCAATGCCGGGTGAACGGTTTAGAAAGGACAGCACTTTTTGTACATAGTCCCACATTGATTAAATCAAGCTTGTGACGCTACGAACTTGTTGGATGTATTTGCTGTTTGTTTTGGTAGTTACAGATTATTTTATTCCCAATAGAAATGTATGGTGAATAATTGATTGTGTCATTTTGGAGCCAAATAAAGCTTAAGTAAAACATATTTTTTTTTATATATATATATAAATATATATATATATCATACACTCAGGACATGCTAACCTCTCACCGTTATGATATGTGTACGTCTGTAACTTTCTCACTCACCATTATTCACGATTCATTCAGGACTATCCGACTATCTGTAAAACGTGTCACTGTCCCAATTCTTTTGGAGCTCACTCTCCATAAATGCTTACAAAAGTGCAAAGCCCTCATTTAAAAAAAAAAAGTGTAGTTTTTTTTCAAATACACAAGTTGGCATATCAGATTTCAAATAGCCGAATTAAACCAGCAAAATTACTTAGATATGAAATAATAAAAGTATAGGAATAGCAGTAATATTCTTGCTGTGATAAGGTTGGTCATGGGACATCTTTTTTTTAAAGGAAAATCGCCGCGGTCACCTTAGGGTACCACACTCAACGTTGTTCAACCCCATCACCTCTGAGTGGCGCTGCGGTGTAGGCTACATTTGAACCACGATAGACTGTAAATCACTCAACGTAGGCTATGACGAATTGTAGCCTTTTTGAGTAGCCAAGAGTCAAACAATATTTTAACAGCGTCAAGTTTGTTTATTCATAACAATATCACAAGTAGTAGAAGTAGATGTAACAAGTAGGATGGCTAGTAACCTAACAGATTCTGACTATAGCCTACACGACGTGCTGGCAGACTTTTTAACATACATCCATAATATTTTTTTCCATTCTGACTCATACAGTGGATAGCCAAATAATTCGGGACTTCACTCCTCCTCTAAGGGAGCATTTCCTCTGTTACAATGACCGCTGGTGAAGAGACGCCTTGGTAGAGGAACATGCTGTGATTCATAAGGGTGTTATAATACAGACTAAACTCTGTAATCATGTTGCGCGTCGTAGTGGAATCAGCCAAAGGCATCCCCAAAAAGAAACTCGGACACCCAGATCCCATAGCAGCGGTAGTGTTCAAAGGTGAGATATTGTTTTGTTGCTGTGGCATTTAGCCTACATTTTCTCTTTGGTTTCAATGCCTTGATTGTTGGCTATTCTTGAGAAGTTCAAAACATCTGGATCAAAGACGTTCTCCAAATGTAGGCTAATATAAATCAAAGATGAAGACATGCAGAGTTGCTTTCAGGTTGTAGCCTAGTTTTTAGTTAGGCTACTTTATAGTTCTCTTTATTTTAAAGTCACTTTATCCTTTCTGCCCTTTGCTGTCAATGTTGGGTTAACTGACCCATTTTCTGTCTATCATTTTTTCTTTGAACCAACAACTGCAAGATTCCACAATAAGATGATATTCTGATGGATTTTGTGGTCCCCAAACATTTAACATGTTCAATAAACACAAACATGATGATCTTTGTATTCAAAGTGGAGATACTGCGTCATTTAACTGTGAGCATGTAAGGGCACAAAACTACTATGAATTGCATTGAAGGTACAACAATGGTACTGTGCATTGGTTCTGAGATACCGGAACCTAATTTTGCCTGCTTTAAGGCAATGAGTCACATTAAATAATGTTGCCTCTATTGTGTTACACAGAGGGAAAACATATTCCCTTATAAGGGGTTGGAATCACCCATTCTCCCCTGTCATCAACAGCTCTGCAGCTGGGTCAATGTGCTTCATTTTTGCATGGATATTTTAGGATAAGAGTCCGTCCAAGATGCACATTCGACTTTTATGGTTGAATATGTTGCCACTCTAAGTTGGCTCACTATGTTACCAGCCCCAGGGATGTTGTAGGTATTACCCATTTTAAAACTGCCTGTATATGTTAAAGGCCCAGTGCAGTTAAAAACGTGATATACCTGTGTTTTATATATATTTCCATTATGAGATTGAAAATTGAAATTGTGAAAATGATGATAATGTCCTTTTAGTGTAAGAGCTGTTTGAAAAGACTGCCTGAAATTTCAGCCTGTTTTGGTGGGATGGAATTTTGGCCTACCTGGTGACATCACCAGGCAGTAAATTAGTTAAGAGACCAATAAGAAACAAACCTCTCTGCCAATAACAGCTAGTTTCCCCCTCCCCACTTAAACCACTCCTAAAAAGTCCTAGCAAAATGATTGCTTGAGAACTTTGCATTTTTGCCAAGAAGCTATTTGTATTTATTTTGGCCATTACATTAAAAACAATCACAGTAACGTAATTGTTACCCAGAAAGGATTTGATATTGAGATAAAAACGTCTGCATTGGACCCAGAGAAATATATTCTACCCATACATACACTCCCGAGTGGCGCAGCCGTCTAAGGCACTGCATGTCAATGCTTGAGGTGTCACTACAGACACCATGGTTTGATTCCAGGCTATGATTGGGAGTCCCGTAGAGCGGTGCACAATTGGCCCGGCGTCGTCCGGTGTCGGCTGTCATTGTAAATAAGAATTTGTTCTTAACTGACTTGCCTAGTTATATAAAGGGTACATAGAAACACATATATTCCATGTTTTAATCTTGCCACTTTGTGTAAACGCTATACAGGTGAAAAGAAGAAAACTAAGGCCATTGATAGTGAACTCAATCCCGTGTGGAATGAAGTAAGTATAAACATTTACATTTACAATCCTTCCTCTCTCTGGCAGTCTCTGGGAATGTTGAAAAGGGCCTCGAGAGGAATGTATTATGTGGACGAGGGTATGAGAATGAATTAGGGAAAGAGGCTAACATTTTGTCCGTTGTGCTTGGTGTTTGTTGATGACTCAACATGGAGTAGTTATTATTAGATAGAGGAATGATAACTGTTAACACTTCCCCTTTGATTTTAAACATTTGCACCCCCCCCCCCCCCCCCGCCCCCCCCCATGCTTCAACATTTTATAATTGAAATTAACATGGGCAAAGTTGCGTGTTTATGAACTAACTCAATTTGTGGTTGCAGGTGCTTGAGTTCGACCTAAAGGGCTCCCCATTGGATGCCTCCTCCTTTTTGGACGTGATTGTGAAAGACTATGAGACTATTGGCAAAGACAAGTACGTACCTGGCATGTAGCTACTGTATATGTCTCAAATGTTTTGTGAGAGAACACAAACCACACACACGCACACACCTCCTGCTAATCGGACGCTGCTAGTGTTGCTAGGGAGGAGGTGGGACATAGTGTTTTACTGAGTTTGACCTCTTGTCATTTCTCAGTCAAAGTGCCCCTCCATTAGAATGTGAACCTGGTCATTACAATACAGTGTCTGGTAATTACAGGTAATACAGAGAGTGAGTTAAAAGGAAAGTTCAAACCCTGAGGCCAGTGCTGAGTTTAAACCGAGCTGTAAAAAACTAGAGTAAGCACTTCTGCGGAGGGAGATCCATAATGTTCATTCAGGTCAAATCTTCAGGTTACTTGCATAACTCCGGGTTCTCTGATAATATGAGCTATCTTACATATGGGGCATGCCCTTTGGTGCGAGATCATAAGGAAGCTCCAATCATACAACATCTGCCGTAAACAGACAGGAGGCGTGGCGAATAGTGGGCAACCCCACTTATTATAACGCTCCAAGTCCCGTACTCTAGCTCATTATCAGACATGTGTTTTCCTCCCTATGCATATTGAGATAACCCAATCATATTATCAGAGAACAGGGGTTACGCAAGTAACCTTAAGATTTGACCTTAAGGAACATTATGGATCTCTGACTGCAGAAGTGCTTACCCTAGTGCTTTTTCAAATACTTTTTTCGTTATCTCAAATATGGGTGTTTCACATATAGTCAACTCCCATTGCGCTTATGTACCCCCCGAAGCTAGATTGTCTTGACATAATCATCCCTCAGAGGCCCCAACACAGCACTGTATATGTCAGCGAGGGCGCAGTGACGTCTAGTTCGTAAATCCTCATAAACGTATGAGGGGTAGCCCAACATGCCACATTGCAGCGTCACCTCTTGCTAGTTCAAAAAACAGCAGGCAGTGTGCGTCTTTGCGCATGCGTAGAGACCTATGGACGTTTGTCCGTATTTTTCCACCACACTTGAGCCACCACTTCGGGATGGAGTCTCCAGTCACCATACAGGGGGTTACCTCTGGACTTACAAGTCTGTTCCGGACATGAGCCACGTGTAAAGAGTGATGTGCGCTGCTCCACAGAATCATTTTCTGGGCTGGTCTGCACAAATACAGAGATCAGGTGCCACCTTGGTTGTTGATGTATGCCACTACAGTCGTATTGTCCATTCTGACCAGGATGTGACAATTCTGAAGAAAAGGCAGAAAATGCTTTAGTGCAAGCAGCACTGTAAGCAACTCAAGGTCATTTATGTGAGCATGACGTAGTTGTGGGGACTACAATCCATTCAATGCTCTCCCCTCACAGACTACGCCACACCCTTTGAGAGATGCGTCTGTTATCACTACAGACACTACCTCTAGGGGAGTGCCGTTGGCGAAGATGGAGGGGTCCCGTCAGTGGCGGAGAGACGCTATGCTTGGGGAGGACACCGTTATCCTCCGCTGGAGGTGACTAAGGGAACACAGGCGTAGGGCAGACACCCAGCACTGAAAATATTTCATCCTCAACAGTCCAAACAGAAGATGGTGGAGGCCATCAACCCCAACGTACAGAGACACATCTTGAGTGTGACTGTATGACCCCATTGGAACATGGAGAGACATGATTCGCACGAAGCAACATGATTCACCCGTCTGATAGTGCGGCCTGGAAAGAGATGGAATTCAGAACTACGCCTAGATATTCTACTCTATATGTGGGCACTAAACAGCTGTTTATCTGATTCATCCTGAAGTCTACAAGGGCAGCTCTGTCTCTCACTGCCTGCTTCTGTTAATGGGAGCAGAGCAGGTAGTGGTCTATGTACGCAGAGATCCTGTGTCCTCTCCATCTCAGGGGAGTTAGGGCCACCTCTACAACTTGCTGAACATCCGAGGGGATAGTGATATCCTGAAGGGAACTGTGAGATTCTCGAAACCCTGATAGGAAAACTTGAGAAATCTCCTATGTGCTGGCAGAATGCTTATGTGAGAATCCTGCAAATTGACTTTAGTGAACCAATCACCTCGACAAACAAAGCAAGACAGCACTTTGTGTGTAAGCATAAGGAATGTGAACTTTTTCAGATAGCTGTTGAGGATCTGTAGGTCCAAGATGGGGCGCTGGAGAATGGATGAAAATAAATGTTCCATCTTGCCAGGGAGAGACGTATAGGTAAGGGAGGCACAGCGTTCAGGGTGAAGGTGGTTTGCGAGAGATTGTTCCACTGCTCCTCCATACCTTGCATGTCCATGGCAGTGAAGTCCCTCGGTGGGACCTTACCGGAAAGGGGTTTGTCCCAGGTGTGTTTAGCCTCCACCAAGCATGCTGGGATCATGGGGACACGCTGTCTCCCAGGGACGGTATGGGATGAGTCTCTTCCCATTGAACCAGTCTCTTTCGCCGTTTTTGCACAAATGGATTAGCCTGTACTCCAGGCTGGGAGAGGAGGGCCCTCCACTCAGGGTGCTGGAAGGCCTTGAGGCCTGAGCCTTGGGGTCTTCATCCCCTTCCTCATCCTCATTGCAGAAGAGTCGCACAATACTGATGTCCTCCTCATCGTAAACCCCTATACCTCCTTTCCCTGCTGCTAGCTCGTCGAACCGAGAGTGGATATCTGGGGGGAGACCGCCCATAACCTTGGCCCAGCTCGTGGTTGTTGGGTTGCCTCCTCGCCCGAATGCTGGGAGGAAGAGGAGCCTCGAGGGGGGCTGCGGCAACTCGAGGGGGACTCCGGCAACTCCTTGCAATGCTCGCAGGACTCTGGGTTAGCAAGAGCCGCCTGAACATGCTCCAGTCCCAAGCAGGCAACACAGATAGGATATGTGTTCTTCACTGACATCATGGACCCACACAGGCATGGGTGAGCCAGTTGGGGAACAGGAGGCCAGCTGGGTACACACTGTGAAGGGGTAGTAGTATCCATAGCTCCGGATAGTGGAGGGTTCAAGGCTACGCGTGTACTGGCCGATGCCTAGCTGTGTAGCTAGTCCTGACATTAGCTAACTAGCGTTCACCCCGTGGGCTATTAGCCTAACTTTTGCTAACATATTGCTATCTGAAGACAAAGTGGATAGCATTCATTTTTGATGAGCTAGTTGGTTAGCTTTACCTTGCAGCGTGGGCTAACCGAGTAGAAAGGGCTAGTTGAATGAGCTATCTCGACATTTAGCTGTGAAGCTAGTCCTGGTGTTAGCTAGCTTGCACTCACCTTGTGGCCTAATAGCCTAGCTATTGCTAGCACACTGCTAGCTGAAGAAAAAGCGTGTGGTGTAAGTCTTTGGTGAGCTAGCTAGCAGTTTTAAAACTACAGTAAAAGTGCAGTAACTGCAGTCGACTGTGGTATTTCAGACACAGTAATTGCAGAATAACTGCAGTGTACTGCAGTTGAACTGCAGTTATACTGCACTGTAACTGCATTTACACTGCAAATTGACTGTAGTAAAAAAAACAGTGTTATTTTGGACGCATTATTTGCAACATACTGCAGTTATACTGCACTCTAACTGTAGTTATACTGCAGTGTATTGAATTTATACTGTACTCTGACTGCAATCTTTTTTTGTACGGGAACGAATCTCAAAATGATCTTTTCTCCCTTCCACTGTGGTGGGAATTAGCAGCACAAAGCAGGTACTGCTAAGTGGGCGAGTGGGGCAAAAGTTAGCCATGTGGCGCTAGTTTTGACTGGAGACTGAGAAGAACCCAACTTTTCCTTTTGGTAAAAGTACTTAACACTCTATACGAGAAGCAGTATCCTATCCTCAGTGGCGAGTTCACAATTGAGTAGGAAAACAATGAGACAAGTCGTGCTGAGGAGAGTGTAGAGAGAGCTTGTGATCTCCGTAAGGAAGAAAAAGATAATGAGCTAGAGGGCGTGGCGTGGCGCCTTATAATAGGTTGTGTGATTGGAGTGTCCTTGTGATCCCGTCCCGAAGGGCTTACCCCATACGTGAGATACAGAAACAAGTATTTGAAAGAGAACTTAGTTGATCTACAATTACATAAAAAAGCTCAAGTTTTTCCATTGCAATGGGCCACATAATGTTTTCAGGAACTCCTCTTGCCATGACAACATGTGTTGAGGAAAAATTGTGTTACCGCAGAGCTTCAATGATTACCACATTGGCAAGTGAAAAGTGAGGTGTGATTTGAAGTAGCACAACCCCTTACGGCTTCTCTACCACACCCTGTACCTGCCTCCGTGTTCAGACTCGCTGTGCTATGTGATGAGGATTTGTCTCTCTCTATGATGAAACAGTTTTCTCTCTCCAAAAGGCTATTGTTTCACCATGAGCACAAATCACTTCAAACTCAATAGATTCAAAATGGCCTCTCATGTGTCTTCTCTATATCAAGAGAAACAGGTATCAAAATGCTTTTTACTTAACATATTAGTGCTTTTAGATTGATGAAACATATCTAAGCTGTATTGATGCTTCATTGTTGTTCCATTTCCATTGTGACATTTTTCACGTAAGTCACGTAATGAGCAGCCTCTATTTAGCAACATGCTTTTCAGCACTTCTCAGCAGGAACTCTAATCTAGATGCCTAGAGAGAGAGAGAGAGCAGGCTATGGTAATGAGAGTGACTCACGTCTTTGATCTTCTATAATGTCTGGGGGGGGGGGGGGGGGGCACTGGCAGAGTCCAGACTCAAACACAAGCAAAGTTACAGAGCTTGCACAGGCTTGTCACTGGCAGATGGGGGGTTGATCTTGAGTATGTTTGAGAATCCTTGGCAGATGTGTGTATATGGATGAGGTTGACTCATTCAATATAAACACACACTCAATAAGGGGGGGGGGGGGGCACTGGCAGAGTCCAGACTCAAACACAAGCAAAGTTACAGAGCTTGCACAGGCTTGTCACTGGCAGATGGGGGGTTGATCTTGAGTATGTTTGAGAATCCTTGGCAGATGTGTGTATATGGATGAGGTTGACTCATTCAATATAAACACACACTCAATAAGGGGGGGGGGGGGTGTTTTGGATATAAGGACATCTCCTAGTGACCACCATATACAATAATTTGTCCTGTTGAGTCATTTTTAATCCTCCATATCTAACGTCAGAATTCTAAAACGTCCAAAATGATATACAAATCAAATCAAATCAAATGTATTTATATAGCCCTTCGTACATCAGCTGATATCTCAAAGTTCTGTACAGAAACCCAGCCTAAAACCCCAAACAGCAAGCAATGCAGGTGTAGAAGCACGGTGGCTAGGAAAAACTCCCTAGAAAGGCCAAACCTAGGAAGAAACCTAGAGAGGAACCAGGCTATGTGGGGTGGCCAGTCCTCTTCTGGCTGTGCCGGGTGGAGATTATAACAGAACATGGCCAAGATGTTCAAATGTTCATAAATGACCAGCATGGTCCAATAATAATAAGGCAGAACAGTTGAAACTGGAGCAGCAGCACAGCCAGGTGGACTGTGGACAGCAAGGAGTCATCATGTCAGGTAGTCCTGAGGCATGGTCCTAGGGCTCAGGTCCTCCGAGAGAGAGAAAGAAAGAGAGAAAGAGAGAATTAGAGAGAGCACACTTAAATTCACACAGGACACCGAATAGGACAGGAGAAGTACTCCAGATATAACAAACTGACCCTAGCCCCCCGACACATAAACTACTGCAGCATAAATACTGGAGGCTGAGACAGGAGGGGTCAGGAGACACTGTGGCCCCATCCAAGGACACCCCCGGACAGGGCCAAACAGGAAGGATATAACCCCACCCACTTTGCCAAAGCACAGCCCCCACACCACTAGAGGGATATCTTCAACCACCAACTTACCATCCTGAGACAAGGCTGAGTATAGACCACAAAGATCTCAGCCACGGCACAACCCAAGGAGGGGCGCCAACCCAGACAGGAAGATCACGTCAGTGACTCAACCCACTCAAGTGACGCACTCCTACTAGGGACTGTATGGAAGAGCCCCAGTAAGCCAGTGACTCAGCCCCTGTAATGGGGTTAGAGGCAGAGAATCCCAGTGGAAAGAGGGGAACCGGCCAGGCAGAGACAGCAAGGGCGGTTCATTGCTCCAGAGCCTTTCCGTTCACCTTCCCACTCCTGGGCCAGACTACACTCAATCATATGACCCACTGAAGAGATGAGTCTTCAGTAAAGACTTAAAGGTTGAGAACGAGTTTGCGTCTCTGACATGGGTTGGCAGACCGTTCCATAAAAATGGAGCTCTATAGGAGAAAGCCTTGCCTCCAGCTGTTTGCTTAGAAATTCTAGGGCCAATTAGGAGGCCTGCGTCTTGTGACCGTAGCGTACGTGTAGGTATGTACGGCAGGACCAAATCAGAGAGATAGGTAGGAGCAAGCCCATGTAATGCTTTGTAGGTTAGCAGTAAAAACCTTGAAATCAGCCCTTGCTTTGACAGGAAGCCAGTGTAGGGAGGCTAGCACTGGAGTAATATGATCAAATTTGTTGGTTCTAGTCAGGATTCTAGCAGCCGTATTTAGCACTAACTGAAGTTTATTTAGTGCTTTATCCGGGTAGCCGGAAAGGAGAGCATTGCAGTAGTCTAACCTAGAAGTGACAAAAGCATGGATTAATTTTTCTGCATAATTTTTGGACAGAAAGTTTCTGATTTTTGCAATGTTACGTAGATTGAAAAAAGCTGTCCTTGAAATGGTCTTGATATGTTCTTCAAAAGAGAGATCAAGGTCCAGAGTAACGCCAAGGTCCTTCACAGTTTTATTTGAGACGACTGTACAACCATTAAGATTAATTGTCAGATTCAACAGAAGATCTCTTTGTTTCTTGGGACCTAGAACAAGCATCTCTGTTTTGTCCGAGTTTAAAAGTAGAGTTTGCAGCCATCCACTTCCTTATGTCTGAAACACATGCTTCTAGCGAGGGCAATTATGGGGCTTCACCATGTTTCATTGAAATGTACAGCTGTGTGTCATCCGCATAGCAGTGAAAGTTAACATTATGTTTTCGAATGACACCCCCAAGAGGTCAAATATATAGTGAAAACAATAGTGGTCCTAAAACGGAACCTTGAGGAACAACGAAATGTACAGTTGATTTGTCAGAGGACAAACCATTCACAGAGACAAACTGATATCTTTCCGACAGATAAGATCTAAACCAGGCCAGAACTTGTCCGTGTAGACCAATTTGGGTTTCCAATCGCTCCAAAAGAATGTGGTGATCGATGGTATCAAAAGCAGCACTAAGGTCTAGGAGCACGAGGACAGATGCAGAGCCTCGGTCTGATGCCATTAAAAGGTCATTTACCACCTTTACCACCACATTTACCACCTTCACTGTGCAGACTCAGGACAACTGAGCTTTAAAGGAATACGCAGATTTAAAGAGGAGTCCGTAATTTGCTTTCTAATAATCATGATCTTTTCCTCAAAGAAGTTCATGAATTTATCACTGCTAAAATGAAAGCCATCCTCTCTTGGGGAATGCTGCTTTTTAGTTAGCTTTGCGACAGTATCAAAAAGGAATTTCGGATTGTTCTTATTTTCCTCAATTAAGTTAGAAAAATAGGATGATCGAGCAGCAGTAAGGGCTCTTCGGTATTGCACGGTGCTGTCTTTCCAAGCTAGTCGGAAGACTTCCAGTTTGGTGTGGCGCCATTTCCGTTCCAATTTTCTGGAAGCTTGCTTCAGAGCTCGGGTATTTTCTGTGTACCAGGGAGCTAGTTTCTTATGAGAAATGTTTTTAGTTTTTAGGGGTGCAACTGCATCTAGGGTATTGCGCAAGGTTAAATTGAGTTCCTCAGTTAGGTGGTTAACTTATTTTTGTCCTCTGGCGTCCTTGGGTAGACAGAGGGAATCTGGAAGGACATCAAGGAATCTTTGTGTTGTCTGTGAATTTATAGCACGACTTTTGATGTTCCTTGGTTGGGGTCTGAGCAGATTATTTGTTGCAATTGCAAACATAATAAAATGGTGGTCCGATAGTCCAGGATTATGAGGAAAAACATTAAGATCCACAATTCCATGGGACAAAACTAGGTCCAGAGTATGACTGTGACAGTGAGTGGGTCCAGAGACATGTTGGACAAAACCCACTGAGTCGATGATTGCGCCGAAAGCCTTTTGGAGTGGGTCTTTGGACTTCCATGTGAATATTAAAGTCACCAAAGATTAGAATATTATCTGCTATGACTACAAGGTCCGATAGGAATTCAGGGAACTCAATGAGGAACGCTGTATATGGCCCAGGAGGCCTGTAAACAGTAGCTATAAATATTGATTGAGTAGGCTGCATAGATTTCATGACTAGAAGCTCAAAATTGTAAATTGAAATTTGCTATCGTAAATGTTAGCAACACCTTCGCCTTTGCGGGATGCACGGGGGATATGGTCACTAGTGTAGCCAGGAGGTGAGGCCTCATTTAACACAGTAAATTCATCAGGCTTAAGCCATGTTTCAGTCAGGCCAATCACATCAAGATTATGATCAGTGATTAGTTCATTGACTATAATTGCCTTTGAAGTAAGGGATCTAACATTAAGTAGCCCTATTTTGAGATGTGAGGTATCATGATCTCTTTCAATAATGACAGGAATGGAGGAGGTCTTTATCCTAGTGAGATTGCTAAGGCGAACACCGCCATGTTTAGTTTTGCCCAACCTAGGTCGAGGCACAGACACGGTCTCAATGGTGATAGCTGAGCTGATTACACTGACTGTGCTAGTGGCAGACTCCACTATGCTGGCAGGCTGGCTAACATCCTGCTGCCTGGCCTGCACCCTATTTCAATGTGGCGCTAGAGGAGTTAGAGCCCTGTCTATGTTGGTAGATAAGATGAGAGCACCCCTCCAGCTAGGATGGAGTCCGTCACTCCTCAGCAGGTCAGGCTTGGGTATATATATATATATATATATATATATATATATACAAACATGGATACATACAGTATGTTTTTTCTGCTAGACACTAGACAGTTAACTATAGCCTGCTCTTCCCAACTCCATTACTCATTCTCAATCCAAACATTGCATGACATTGAGTGACAAGGAGTTGACATGATAGCACAAAAAGACTGGCACAGTTAGCAGCAGGGCCTTTGATATCAGCAAAAGAAAGAACTCCATATTATGCTGTATTATCTGACTTCATGGTGTGGAACTGCTTTTGACTCATAAAAGAGGAACTAGCCACTACACAGTGCATAAATATAGCCAACTAGTGTGCTGGCAGCTAGTGTGTGTTCCATATCATTAGTAACAGTCAACTCATTTCCTCAGAGGGAAAATATTCAACAATGGGTATTTTGCATGTGTCTGCTCGCCTTTGAAAAGTCAAGTGCCAACTAACTGAGTGAAGAAACAATTTGAAATGTGTAGAATTCCAAGAGAGGAATAAAAACAAAATACTCAAAGAGCGTTCCTCGCTCAGCTTCAGAGTAACCTGCTTTCAATGCCGCTGACCCCGTAGTTCAACTTCATTTCCAGGACGTGTTTTAATGCATGATTGTTTATCTCTCTGTGTGTGATGACAAATTATTTCAACAGGTGACATAGCCAGGAGGGCAGAGGCATGACAACATCCCATCTTCCCCCCTTTCTCTCCTCCCCACCCTCTTCTCTCCTCTCTCCCTCTCTCTCCCCTTCTCCCATCTCTCTTCTTCTCTTCTCTCCTCTCTTCTTCTCTCTCTTCCCTCCTTCTGTCTCTCTCAATTCAATTCCTCTCTCGCTCTCTCTCTCTCGCTCTCTCTCTCTCTCTCTCGCTCTCTCTCGCTCTCTCTCGCTCTCTCTCTCCCTCTCTCTCTCTCTCGCTCTCTCTCGCCCTCTCTCTCTCTCGCTCTCTCTCGCCCTCTCTCTCTCCCTCTCTCTCTCACTCTCTCTCTCCCTCTCTCTCTCACTCTCTCTCTCGCTCTCGCTCTCGCTCTCGCTCTCTCTCTCTCTCTCTCCCTCTCTCTCTCACTCTCTCTCTTTCTCCTGTCTCTCTCCTCCCCTCAGCCTGACACACAAGGCCAGACTACAGGCATGCCTGTGGTAGATGCTAATTGCTCCCAGCGGTTAGTCTTTCCTCGTCCTCCCTTTCATGATTCTTTCCCCCTCGTCTGTGGGATCGAGTGTTGTTCCTCACTACAGAGCACAGATTACATTTTTCCCAGTGTTCTCCGGGGAAGGCTCTAATGGTTGCCAAAATAAGCTAAGCTAGGCTGATGTTTGTCATTGTGACAGCTTATGAAGATCACTCAGCTACAGGAAAGTCGTCTTCTCGCTACCACCCTATCACTTTTCTTGCTTGAGTCCCTCCAGTCCAGCACAAGCAAAGTGCCTCAATGGTATCAGCAATATGTTGACATATACACACTTCTTTAAATTGTGGCTACATGGCACAGTGGTGGATATGTATACATAATAGGAATAACTGATATTAAGCAATGCAACGGGATTCTTAATCACAGTTGATTGCGTAATAAAGAACCCTTGGTACCTTCCTAGTTAGTCCTCAGTTCCCCCATAAGGGACTTTCATCAGATCCGTGTGGCAAATATAACTGCTCTATAGGACTTGTTGTTAGGTTTGTCAATTCTGAAAGAAGTACAAATGAGAACTGGATACTGCCTGTGATTAGTCAAAAAACGAATATATTCACACATATAAAATTACATACATCATTGTACACAAACAACAGAGGAAATCTACACCTCTTTATGCAGTAGACCAGCAAGCATAATACATGCATTTGTTTAAGTGATCTGGAAATTATATTACTATTTTACTGTATGCGTTTCCTCAAGAAATATTCATATCACGTAAATACAGTAGGTGCTCATGCCTTTTTACCTGTATTCCAGATTTATTGGCTCAGCTAAGATCTCTCTCCTAGACCTGGCTCATGGTCACACCAAGTCCCTCCCAGCAAAGAACCTGTCCCTGGTCAATGAGAAGAAACAGGACACTGGGGTGAGAGTTATTATTGAAAGTAAATGAAGTGTAAGCAATAATACACTTTATTGTAGAGACATTGTCAAGAGGTTCGGTGTTTTTGGCTTAACGGCTAATGTGTTGGGTTGACAATCGCTGGACCCGGATTCGAGTCCTGGTCAGAACAAACACACAAATTCCCTACGTTTGTGTAAGAAGTGGGATGGCGCCCATAAGGTCATCGGAAAAGGCGTGTACACATGAAGGACTTGGAATAAAGAAGCTTGGGGAGATGTTCTCCTGAAGGGAGGGGCTAGTGTAGCGAGCATTTCGCTACACAACAAGCATTTCGCTACACTCGCATGAACATCTGCCAACCATGTGTAAGTGACCAATAACATGTGATTTGATTGGAGTAGCGACCTCAACCCAACACCTAGGGGTCTCGTCAAGAGGTTCGGGTCTCTTGGCGGTGTTGGGTTGACAGTTGCTGGACCCAGGCCTGAGTCCCAGTCAGAACTACCCCATGCATATAATAACTAGGTTAAAACATCTTGATTGTTGGCCATATCATGTCAATGTAAAATAATGTAAGTTAAAGTTGTCAATACATTGAGACATTGTCTTGAAGCAGCATGTTGACATTTAATCCCATCTGTTTTTTAGGCGACCATTAACTTGATGATAGGGTACGAGCCGCCAGCTAGCACAACTCCGAACCCTAACAATCAAACTGATGAAGACCAGTCGCATGGGGACACAGGTCAGTTTAACATAACAAATATGTGGCACGCCATATTTTGTTTTGGTTAAGCACAATGGTGTCCTTCTCTCATGAGATCAGTTCCAATGCCTTTGTTATGCCGGTAATATAAATCAACTCTTATACATGTAGTTTGGGAAAAGTATGCAGCTATCACAGTGGTATGTTTGGGTTTGGTATTGCAGTGGTAGCCTGGTTCCCAGATTTGTTTGTGTGTTAGCCAACTCCTCTGTTTTTCAATGTCATGTAACAGGCAGTTGACTAAAGTACAAACAGATCTGGTAGCCAGGATTGTGTTCATTAGGGCACACAACAGGAAACGTTTGAAAACGGAAAACAAACGCTTGCATTTCAGGTAGTCCCTACTTGTTTCAGAGTTTTCTTTTCACCATTTGGTCTCTAATGAATGCAACCCAGGTAACCAGGCTAGTGAGGTGATGTTGTGATTTTAGGCTTTGGTTGGTAGGAAGTATTGGAGTGGTACTGGCTTGTCTGTGTTCGTTACACAAGTGAAAGGCTGCTTGCTGTTTATTGAAATGGAGGATGCAAATTGAAAAAACAATTTGCCTTTGCAGACTCTGCCACAAGGAAACAGAATCAATAGAACATGTTTTGTAGTACGTTCCCTCTGTGGCTCACTTTTGGAGTCAGGTCCAGGAATGGTTGTTATGTCATAATACCAGGTTACAGATTGATCTGCAAACTGTTTTGTTAGGTGATCTGAAAAACCACGATCAGTCAATGGGAAATATAATTTTACTCCTGGGTAAAGTATTTATTTTTGGGGAAATATTGGTAGAAATGTTACAAATAGGGAGGTTCAGGGCTCATAAGACATCATAGTCAAATGGATGGATGTATTGCAAAAGGAAAAATGGCATTCTACTGGGAAAGATGAGTTAATCTGTGGACATCGGAGGGTCGGAGTTCAGATTGAATGATGGATTGGCACTGTGGATAAAAATCCAGCACTTGAAGAAAGAGGAAATTAGGAATATGTCTGTGTGTCTAATTCTTTAACTACAGGTACTGTAGATATGAGTTCAAATAGCTGTAAGTAGCAGTAAAAGCTATGTTTACTCGAATCAGGGTAGGGATGGTAGGGTATATATATTTTTTAATATACACACGACACAAGTACTCTCAGCAGACAATATGCTGAACACAGGTCACCTGGACCAGAAGTCCCCACAAGAATAGTAAACTAAAGTGTTTTTACCAACTGGGGACATTTTGTTGGTCCCCACAAGGTCAGATTCTACTTCTATGGGGTTTAGGGTTTAGGTTAGAATTAGTGTTAAGGTTAGAATTAGGTTTAGGGTTAGGAGCTAGGGTTAGTTTTAGGGTTATGGTTAGGAGTTAGGGTTAGGGTACAGGTCAGAGTTAGGTTTAAGTTTAGGGTTAGGGAAAATAGGATTTTGAATGGGACTGAATTGTGTGTCCCTAGTTGTACAAGACTGTGTGTGTGTTCCCAGGTGAGGGTGAGGAAGGGGAGGATAGGGAGGAGGTATCCCTTGGGGGTCAGGCGGGGACCCCTGGAGTTCCACCCACACCTGGCCAGCCTGGTAACCCCAACCAGAGGCCTGTCCGGACTAGCCGCAAGAGACACCGGGCCCTGGCCAACAAGCCCCAGGACTTCCAGGTAGAGTACATAGCTAGCACATGAAGTGCATGTCAAAAGTTTAAAGTATACTCCCCTCCTCATCTCTCTTCAGATTTGCACTGATCTGAAACCACAGGAGAGATGAAAGCAGTATGGTGGATGGTGGCTTTCACCCTCCAGTTCTTTCAGATCAGTGGTAGAGAAGACGAGCAAAGGACTATTGAGATGCAGCCCTGGATGGTAGTATGGGGCCCTGTTTAAATACTTATGACATGCGTCCTTCATCCCATTTTACCTTACTTGAGGTAATCACTAATCTGTATAGGTATGTGAGATGACAGCAATATGATAATTATGCATTCCTCAATCCAATCACTAACAGATCAGTGATTGCCTCAAGGAAGGAAGGAAAAAAGGAAGGAGATGTGCATTTTGTGGTAGAACAGCGCCTCTTTGACCTCTCCTCTTATTGACAAATTATATCAATAAAGGCATAATTAAGGAATTTTGTGTTTGTTGAAATTACTGTGTTAGTTAAACTCTCTTACACTGTTGTCTTCAATGACCAGATTCGCGTTCGAGTTATCGAGGGCCGACAGTTGCCGGGAAACAACATCAAACCGGTTGTCAAAGTGAATGTGTGCGGACAGACCCACAGAACCAGGATCAGGCGAGGAAACAACCCCTTCTTTGATGAGGTAATCTCTTCATAACTCTATGGTTTTAAACTGCCCTTACACTCCAAAATCAAAACCACTAGGGCAAAGTTACACTTCTCTGATTGCGCTGACGGGAATCTTTGTTTCAGTATTCCATCTTTTGATTGACTGTCTTTTTCACCCCTTTAAATGCTTGTCTATTTGACTCCTGCTCCTCTTTTATCTTGTCCTGCTGATCCCTCTCTCAATGCGCTCCTCCTTCTCCTGCTTCAATGAGTTTCATTCGGATCTTCTCTCTCTGCAACAGTGATATGTTTGAGTAAATCTAAAGCGGAATCCTCCGTTAGATACATTATCTATCACCCTTGACCTCTCACATGCATTTTCTCAACCTTTCCTAGTCAATTACTATACAATTGCTACAGTATGTGTATGAATTTGCTTCAAAATCAGAGTATAGAAAGCTATGGAAAATTACCATGGTTATGCGTAACTCTCTACTATGTACATAAAAAAACAATGAAAATACTGTAAATATCAACATTTTTATAAACCCTCTCCACAGATGTTCTTCTTCAATGTCAACATGCTGCCTTCTGAGCTTTTAGATGACTATATCAGTATTCGGGTAAGTACAACACTCCTCTCAGACTGGGTATAGTCTATATACAGTGTGTTAACGAGTTCGGCTTCTCTCCATCTGACGAACATGGTGGACGGGGGGATTTTGACGTGGATGGTGGACGGGGAGGCTAGACCCCGGTCGGGGATCGGAGTTGGTAGCTGTCCTCCCAGCAGGATCAGCCCCCAGTCATGGACTGCTGGCAGTGCTAACCCACGTAAGACAAGGTTGTGTGAGCATGGATCTGATGAACATGCAGGAAGGGGTTGAGCTGGCCCACCATTATGCAGGAAGCCTGGAGGCAATGGGGATTGGTAGCTGGCCCCCCAGCAGGATCAGCCCCAAGCCATAAGCCAAGGTTGTGCTGGTCCCCCTTCCTTTATACAAGAGCGAGAAAGACTTTCTGACAACGAGGTCGCTACTGGTACAAGTCTGAGTCGCCACTGGTCAGAGTGGAAAAAGATGGGCACCCTATTACGTGGGCTGAGTCACTGGATTACTAATGCTCTTCCATGCTGTCCCTAGGACGAGTGCATCATGTTGTGCCAGGCCTTTTCTGCTATACTTGACTTGAGTGGGTTGAGTCACTGAAGGGGTCTTCCTCTTGCTGGTCTTGCGCCAGTGCGGTGGAGGAGATCTTCGTGGGCTATAATCAGCCTTGTCTCAGGGTAGTAAGTTGGTGGTGTGTTGATATCCCTCTAGTGGTGTGGGGGCTGTGCTTTGTGGGGGTTATATCATGCCTGGTTGGCCCTGTCTGGGGGTATTGTCGGACAGGCCCCCCGCCCGTCTCAGCCTCCAGTATCTATGCTGCAACAGGGTGTGCCGGGTGGCTAGGGTCAGTCTGTCCTGTCTGGTGAAATTCTCCTGTCTTATCTGGTGTCCTGTGTGAACTTAAGTATGCCACCCCCACTACCTGTTGTTTTCGACCCGCTTTCCCTCCCTCCCTCCCTCCCTCTTTCGCTCTCTCTACCGCTTTTGCTGTCTTGACCTTTGAATACTCGGCTATGAAATGCCAACTGACATCTACTCCTGAGGTGCTGACCTGTTGCACCCTCTACAGCCACTGTGATTATTATTTGACCCTGCTGGTCATCTATGAACGTTTGAACATCTTGAAGAACAATCTGACCTTAATGGCCATGTACTATTATAATCTCCACCCGGCACAGCCAGAAGAGGGCTGGCCACCACTCAGAGCCTGGTTCCTCTCTAGGTTTCTTCCTAGGTTCCTGCCTTTTCTAGGGAGTTTTTCCTAGCCACCCTGCTTCTACATCTGTATTGCTTGCTGTTTGGGCTTTAGGCTGGGTTTCTGTATAAGCACTTTGTGACATCTGCTGATGTAAATAGGACTTTATAAATCCATTTGATTTGATGTTGATGTCATGGAAAGAGCAGGTGTTCTTAATGTTTTGAACACTCAGTGTAAATAAATCATTTTAAAACTCCTTGATTGTGGTAAACTATGAAGCAGTTTAGAACTAAGGGCTGGGTTTGTTTCAACATCACTAATTCTCTCTGTCTCTCGCTCTCTTGCTCTCTCTCTCTCTCTCTGCAGGTCTATGATTCCTACTCCCTCAGAGCAGACAGTCTAATGGGGGAGTTCAAGGTGACATTTACATTTACAAAAAGTGCATTTTATTTAGTTATTTACAGAGCATTACATTCAGCCTATTATGTTTGCCTTTCATAACAATGACAGAAAACGTTGGATAAATCACAGAAATCCTTTGTTCAAACATGGATTGGCTACAATGCACACTACCACACTGTGTTTATACAGTATTGAATATATTACTGTAATCATCCTTCCAGGCAATAACCTCAATATCTGTATTTGGTTGATTATTTAATTGAGTTGTCAACAAATATGCATTTTTATTGAAATAAAAGTTAAATGGTTGAAATCTGGTTAAAATCAGTTGTGTAGTGTAACCAGACTTTATTTTCATTTTAACAGTTGGATGTTGGGTACATATATGACGAACCTGGTAAGTTCATCTTTACAGAAGAGTGACACAGGAGAGGAGTATTATCTTGATCTTCAATTATCTTCAAAGACATCCTTTGTCTGTGTCTGTGTCTGTGTCTGGAATGTGTATATTCTTATGGTCAACAGCCCACGCCATAATGAGGAAGTGGCTTCTCCTGAGTGACCCTGATGACTCTAGCTCGGGGGCCAAAGGTTACCTGAAGGTCAGCCTGGTCATCGTGGGGACAGGAGACGAGCCACCGGTACGACTGCTGTATCACTATGCTATGTCACCACACGCCTCACCTGTCTTTCTCTACATTCTCTACCATTGTACTTAATGTAATATTGATTACATAGTTTATAAACTCAGCAAAAAAAGAAACGTCCTCTTACTGTTAACTGTGTTTATTTTCAGCAAACTTAACATGTCTAAATATTTGTATGAACATAACAAGATTCAACAACTGAGATATAGACTGAACAAGTTCCACAGACATGTGACTAACAGTCAGTATCTGGTGTGGCCACCAGCTGCATTAAGTACTGCAGTGCATCTCCTCCTCATGGACTGAACCAGATTTGCCAGTTCTTGCTGTGAGATGTTACCCCACTCTTCAACCAAGGCACCTGCAAGTTCCCGGACATTTCTGGGGGAATGGCCCTAGCCCTCACCCTCCGATCCAACAGGTCCCAGACGTGCTCAATGGGATTGAGATCCGGGCTCATCGCTGGCCATGGCAGAACACTGACATTCCTGTCTTGTAGGAAATCACGCACAGAACGAGCAGTGTGGCTGGTGGCATTGTCATGCTGGAGGGTCATGTCAGGATGAGCCTGCAGGAAGGGTACCACATGAGGGAGGAGGATGTCTTCCCTGTAACGCACAGTATTGAGATTGCCTGCAATGACAACACGCTCAGTCCGATGATGCTGTGACACACCGCCCCAGACCATGACGGACCCTCCACCTTCAAATCGATCCCGCTCCAGAGTACAGGCCTCGGTGTAACGCTCATGCCTTGGATGATAAACCTGAATCCGACCATCACCCCTGGTGAGACAAAACCGTGACTCAACAGTGAAGAGCACTTTTTGCCAGTCCTGTCTGGTCCAGCTATGGTGGGTTTGTGCCCATAGGCAACGTTGTTGCTGGTGATGTCTGGTGAGGACCTGCTTTACAACAGGCCCTCAGTCCAGCCTCTATCAGCCTATTGCGGACAGTCTGAGCACTGATGGAGGGATTGTGTGTTCCTGGTGTAACTCAGGAAGTTGTTGTTGCCATCAGCTGGCCGCCCTGTCTCCCTGTAGCACTGTCTTAGACGTCTCACAGTACGGACATTGCAATTTATTGCCCTGGCCACATCTGCAGTCCTCATGCCTCCTTGCAGCATGCCTAAGGCACGTTCACGCAGATGAGCAGGGACCCTGGGCATCTTTCTTTTGGTGTTCTTCAGAGTCAGTAGAATGGCCTCTTTAGTGTCCTATGTTTTCATAACTGTGACCTTAATTTCCTACCGTCTGTAAACTGTTAGTGTCTTAACGACCGTTCCACAGGTGCATGTTCATGAATTGTTTATGGTTTATTGAACAAGAATGGGAAACAGTGTTTAAACCCTTTACAATGAAGATCTGTGAAGTTATTTGGATTTTTACGAATTATCTTTGAAAGACAGGGTCTTGAAAAAGGGAGGTTTATTTTTTTGCTAAGTTTGGTAGAATGTGTATACAATATCAATATGTTATACAACTACATGCAACATACTATATTTCATCAAGGCTCTCCCCTCCCCTCCCCTCCCCTCCCCTCCCCTCCCCTCCTGTGTGTTCAGACTGAGAAGAGAGAGCGGAACGAGGAGCAAGATGACATAGAGAGTAATCTGTTGGTGCCTGCTGGGGTAACACTCAGATTGGTCACTCTCAACCTGAAGGTGTACCGTGCTGAGGACATGCCTCAGAGTACGTGCATATTCCTTCTTTCTCCATCCTCCACCCTTCTTCCTCCATCAGCAGCAAAGTGTCATTTAGTTCAGTCCAAAAACAACCTTGTGCCCCTTTCCTTATCCCTAAACCTCTTGTTTCTTCCACCTCTCACTTCCCCCTTACCCCCTACCCCATTGGGTATGCATATTTCTAGGTAAAGGAAACGTGTAAGCAATGTGGCAGACGTTAGTATGAACAGCCAACACCATATTGATTGCACGTATCTGCAAACACCAAGTGATGAAGTGTTCTTTTTGAATCAGGAAATGTATTTTAAGTAATCCAACATTGTTATCAGTGGGCCTATTCTTTCAAAACGTTGACTGAACATCTGTTATTTTTTTATGTGAGTGTGTGTTAATATCCTTTCACTCCATCTTACAGTGGATGATGCGTTTGTACAGACTGTGAAACAAGTATTTGGAGGGGAAGGCGATAAGAAAAACTTAGTTGATCCATTTCTGGAGGTCAGCTTCGCTGGCAAGAAGGTAAAGCTAAGACTGCAAGAGAAGGACAAAACGCAAGTCATTTGGCAAATATTTTCAGATCTTTGGTTAGATGTTTGCATTAATGATGACATTGTTTTGGTTTCAGTTGTGCACCAAAATTATCGAGAAAAATGCCAATCCTGAGTGGAACCAGCTGATCAACCTTCAGGTCAAGGTGTGACCTAGCTCTCACGTATTACTTGTAGTACACCACAAAACAAATGGATGATATGAATGGAAGCCAGACAAACACAACATGCTCTCATTTCCCTCTTTAGTTCCCGTCCATGTGTGAAAGCATCAAGTTGACTGTATTTGACTGGTAAGACTTTGGTTATCCTCCCTGGAAGACAGATATAGTGCATGTTTGGATGTCGTTGTTATGACGGTTTACTGTGTATTACACTATCCACATTCATGTATACCTTCACTTTTAAATGCTGCTACTTTGAGTTTGAAGACATGGATCTCGTAGGAAAGTTTATTAACAACGTATTGAACTTTTCACACAGGGATCGTCTGACCAGGAATGATGTGATAGGAACCACATTTCTAAACCTGACCAAAATAGCCTCATCTGGTGGTGAGATTGAAGGTATGGTATCGCTCTCTCTCACTGTGTGTGTGTGTTTGTGTTTGTGGGTGTGTGTGTTCCCTGTCTCAACCACATTGCATCTGTCCCTTCAAACAGATACGCCTGCAGAAAATTGCACCAATCTGTCATCTGAAGGTAAAGAAACATCTTTTTGTATGAGGCCTCCCTATAGGGTGGAGTCTTGGGCCAGTAACCGAAAGGTCCCTTGTTGAAAACCCGAGCTGACAAGGTGAAACCATCTGTCTATGTGCCTTTGAGCAAGGCACGTAATCCTAACTTGCTCCAGGGGTGCCTTACTACTATGGCTGACCCTATAAAACAACACCTTTCACTGCACCGATCTGGTGTGTGAAAATACAACTTTTTTTATTTTATTGCTTTTGTCAAACAGGGACAGCATTTGTAAATACTAAAGTTTGACTAGAGATGTAGCATAGGCACCAGACCACGTTGTATTACCATGTCAAAAAAGAAATATTAAAACGGGGGGAAATAACAGAAAAACAGCTTCTATCTCCAGACCATCAGATTGTTAAATAGTCACCCCTAGCCGGCCTCTGCCCAGTAGCCTGCCCTGAACTTAGTCACTGTTTCTGGCCGGCTACCACCCTGTACTCTAGCCTGCACCTTAGAGCTTGCTGGCCTACTGTATGTACGTACATAGTCATTGAACACAGGTCACTTGAACACTGTTTTACCCACTTTATATGTATATACTGTATTCTAGTCAAGGCTCATCCTGTATAACTACTTCTGTACACACCTTTTTCTATTCATATACTGTCCATACTGTCAATACATACATACATACATACATACATACATAGATACAGTATATACAGTGTGTTTATATTCCAGACTCATTCTGATATTTCTAAATGTCTTTCTTTAAATTGTTTTGGATTTGTCTGTATTGTTTTGTATTGTTAGATATTACTGCACTGTTGGAGCTAGAAACATAAGCATTTCACTGCTTCTTCGATAACTTCTGCAACATATGTGCACTATCGCTCAGAGTCTGGTCGCCAGGCTAATTACACTGTACTTGGCAATGGACTGGAGTAAATACGACATTCATTCAAAATATCTGTAGCAAACCATTTCACAAAGAGAACCTGCCTTTTTATTTCAGTGAGCAGTGGGGAGGCGGAGGTGGGTTTCCTCCCAGCGTTTGGGCCTTGCTACCTAAACCTGTACGGCAGTCCCAGGGAGTTCACTGGCCTCCCAGACCCGTACGAGGAACTCAACTTTGGCAAGGTAAGACCATCCCTGGGGTTGAGGACAAGTGCTTCAGCTCTGGTAAGATGTTTTGCTATTCCTTTTTCTCATTGTAAATATTTGCATATCTAACATGTACTTCTCTCTCACAGAAACATGCAATTATTAAGATTCAGAATTAAAAATTGTTGTAGAAAATCAGCTCTTGTAGATGAGAAAACGATTAAGCATTCACCCAGGGTTTATTCAATGGTGACCTGAGCAAGGGAAACCTGTTCTGGACGCAGCCAGCATTGGACTCTCTTAGTCAAAAATAAATTTTAGCTTATATAGGCAAGGAACATCTGGTTTAGATCAGTATTCTCTTTTCTGCTGAGTTTCTTGGCAAGCGTATCTAATCTATAAAACATACAGGTATCTAATTTATATACAGTATACCCCCCCTTCAATGTATAACACGTGGGAATGCCACATTTCATACTTCGATTCCTCAAATCCAGATAGTTCAACTTGGGTAATAGCTTTAAAGCACACCGTACAGTTGTCTAACACAATTGTCATTAAGCTTAATTTTTCCTTCACAAAACTATACATTTTTTTCTCAAGTAATTTCCTGTGTTGATAGGAACATCTTGTGTAGCAACACGATTACAGTATCACTGTGTTGTTTCATCTCTCTCTGTCTGTCTGTCTGTCTGTCTGTCTGTCTGTCTGTCTGTCTGTCTGTCTGTCTGTCTCTGCCTGCCTGCGTGCCTGCGTGCCTGCCTGCCTGCCTGCCTGCCTGCCTGCCTGCCTGCCTGCCAGGGTGAAGGGGTGGCCTACAGGGGCAGAGTCCTCATCGAGCTCTCCACTCAGCTGGAGGGCAAAGCTGACAGGAAGCTGGACAACATCTCCAGTGATGACATCCTGGTGGCCCAGGTACACAGAGAGGGTGGGATCCTGTCATAGCTGGGATATTGTTGTATGTATTAATAAAGGTCTGAAACAGGGGTGGTGTCAATTTCAATTGAAGGCAGTCAATTTAAAAAGTAATTTGAAATTCCAGTTCAATCATTTAAAAAAGGGCATCTATTTTACGTGACTTCTCTATAAAATGTAAGGTAGAAGCTATTTACTTCAAAAGTAATTCAAATTACCGGAATTGACTTCCTTCACTTCGAATTGACCCCAACCCTGGTACGAAACTTGCAAAACGTAGAGAAGAACTGATGAGAAATGGATACAGAGAAAGCTAGAAGGGAAAAGGTTACCCTCCATCCAGATTTCTTGTGTGTAGACCAGTGTTTCCAAATCCAATTTTGATTTAGTCAGGCAATAACGCACCTTTAATGAATGTACACTGGAATGAAGCACCCCTGACCCCTTGTTTGTGCTTTCAGAAGTACCAGCGGAGAAGGAAGTTCTCGCTGTGTGCTGTGTTCCACAGCTCCTGCATGCTCCAGGAGCCCGGTGAGCCAATCCAGTTCGAGGTCAGCATCGGTAACTACGGCAACAAGCTGGACTCCACCTGCATGCCGCTGGCATCCACAACCCAATACAGCTGTGCTGTGTTTGACGGTGAGAGAACCTAGACTATACACCAGTGTTCTTCAGTCCTGATGGGTACCCTTCTGGTGTGCTAGCTATTGTTCCATCCCAGTGCCAACACATTAGACCTTGATTAGACCTGATATTTGAATGTTTACAAAATATAGATTTTTTTAGCACCCATGCTTTGAGAGCATGTGTTTGTTTATCTATCAATTCTAAAGGCACAAGGCAGACCAACTATACACAGTCATGAATATGAAAACAGGAAAACATACAGTGCCTTTGGAAGGTATTGAAACCCTTTGACTTTTTCCACATTAAGCAAATTCCTACACACAGTAGCCCATAATGACAAAGCGAAAACAAGGTTTTTAGAAATGTTTGCTAATTTATAAAAAATAAACAGAAATATCACATTTACATAAGTATTCAGACCCTTTACTCAGTACTTTGTTGAAGCACCTTTGTCAGCGATTACAGCCTTGCATCTTCTTGGGTAGGACACTACAAGGTTGGCTTGGCTGTATTTGGGGAGTTTCTCCCGTTCTTCTCTGCAGATCCTCTCAAGCTCTGTCAGGTTGGATGGGGAGTGTTGCTACACAGCTATTTTCAGATATCTTCAGAGATGTTCGATCGGGTTCCAGTCCGGGCTCTGACTGGGGCACTCAAGGACATTCAGAAACCTGTTTTTGCTTTGTCATTATGGGGTATTGTGTTTAGATTGATGAGGGAGGGAAAAAACAATTTAATCAATGTTAAAATAAGGCTGTAACATAACAAAATGTGGGAAAAGTAAAGGGGCCTGAATCTGAATACTTTTCTGAGGGCACCATTCATTCCTATCAAAAGTGCATTGCTGTTTCCAATGCAGTAGAGACATTCCCATACAGCAGGACTAAATTGTCAAGTTGTACAGGTATATACCACTCTGCAGCTTGAACTGAATATGACTTAGTTCTGTTTCTCCTGTAGGTAACCACTACTATTACCTGCCCTGGGCTGACACCAAACCTGTTGTCATCCTCACATCCTTCTGGGAAGACATTAGCCACCGATTGGATTCAGTCAACATCATCCTCTACATCGCAGACAGACTGGTGAGAAAAACTTCCAACAAATCGACCAATCAAATAATCAATCAACCAATCATGGGATAATTCTCAGTTGTTGCAACTTTGTTATTTTGTTGTCATTTCTTCCAGGAATCCAACCTCACTTCTTTGAGAACAGCCATCCTTGCCAAAGCCTCAGAGGTGCGCTTGGCTGAGATCTGGCTCAAACTCATCAACCACATGATTGAGGATCTGAGCAAGTAAGACATTCATCGATCGTATCTCAGCTTATAATTGTTTCTTGCTAGGTTCTATTAGCTTCCTTCTAACTTATCCTAGCTTCACGCTAGATTCAGATAAATTCATGATATGTTCTGAATGCTTGGTTGTGATAATTTCATGCTAGGATCTGGTAGCTTTGTGCTTGGTTATGATAGCTTCACCCTAGCTACACATTCGTTAGTTTCATGCTAGGTTCTGATAGCTTCATGATACATTTTGACAGATGAACACTAGCTTCTGATAGCTTTATGCTAGGTTTTGATAGCGTAATGCTAGGTTCTTAAAGCGTCATATAGGTTCTTAAAGCTTGAAAGCTTCTGATAGCTTCAGTATAGTTTCTGTAGCCTCATTATAGCTTCTGATAGCTTTCAGGTACCAGAGCTTGAGGGCAGGCCCAACCTGACGGCGCTGGACGTCCAGATTAAGAAGCTGCGTGATTCGGCTGTGGCCATCATCAGAGAGATGGCCAAACGCTTGAAGGAGGAGGCCACCGACGTTATAGCCACTCTGACAGACATCGAGGACTGGCTGGAGAGACTGAAACAGCTTGCAGAGGAGGTCAGGAGCAACAAGACATTGACATTCTCACAACATTCAGGGTTCAATAGCACATTGAATATTGGAATGTCCTTAAAGTAAGGGCGTGCCCTTATTTTGAGGGTGCCATGACTTGTTATAGGAGTGCCAAGCCCACTCAATTTGAACCAGCTTGTGAATTGAATGGTCTCTCTCTCTCTCTACTACTGTCAACGGAAAACTCTCTTTCTCCCCATCTCTTAATAATCTATCTTTCCTACCTGTCTTTCACTCTTCCCTCAGCCCCAGAACAGTATGCCTGACGTGGTGATCTGGATGCTGCGTGGAGAGAGGAGGGTGGCGTACGCCCGTCTCCCAGCCAATCAGATCCTCTACTCCACCTACAGTGAGCAGGCCTGTGGGAAATACTGTGGCAGGACCCAGACCATCTTCATGCAGGTACTAGGATGGAGAACAGACTGATACTAGTGATAGTAGTAGTAGTAGTAGTAAGTGTAGCAGTATGATAATGGTAGGGAAATTCTATGGCAGGACCCATACTATCTTAAAGCAGGTGTTATGATGGAGAACAGAGACTACTGATCATGCTACTACTATTGTCAATAGTATTAGTAATATTAGTGCTAATAGTAGTAGTAGTTGTTTAAGTAGTAGTAGTAGTAATAGTGGTATAATTAAGCAATAAGGCCCAAGCGGGTGTGGTATATGGCCAATATACTATGGCTTAGGGCTATATACAGGCACTCCGTGTTGTGTCATAGGAATTTTGTATTCTTATTATTATTTTTACAGTAAAAAAAATATTAATTTAGGTATTCTGTCCCCAAGTATTCACACAAATAAAAAAAAGTGATGTGATCATGTCTCAATGTAATCAAGGTATGAAAGTATTATTTTCAAATACAATCTCTTTTTGGAATTAGTTGTGGTCAATTTGCAGTGTACAAATTATTCTAATTATGTTCCGGCTCCCAACCATCCGATTCGACAAAAATCAGCCCGCTGCTGAATCTAATTGCCTACCCCTGGTATAGTGGTATGATAATCGTACAGGAATACTGCAGCAGGACCAAGACAGACTTCATGCTGTTACTAAGGTGTACAGAGTTAAAACTGATGCCACAGACATTGTTAGTGGATATTGAAGCGAAACTGGTTGAAATGACATCATTATAATCAGAAACGGATGTCTTTTCAAATAGTTTTTCTCAGTTTTGCCTGCTGGGAAGAGGCTCATAATCAATCAGTTTTGTGTCAATGTCCAATGACAATGTCAGAGTGCGAAGAGAGGAAGAGTCCAGGGGGCGGATCTGTTTAAACGCAGGTGCTTTGGTTTGAACCTCAGATATGGAATAAACATTCGGAGATAACATGCAGTTAGCTACTTGCCGTTTTCATAGGTGATGTACAGTAGGGTTGGATGATATACCGAATACCATCATATTTCGAAATAACCCAGGTAGGATTTTCAATACCGTCAATATAATTTAAACATTAGCCGGCTTGCTAAAGGTAGCTAACGCCAATTAGTGCTAGATATGAGAATCTGTATACTGCTAAACCCCGATGTAGAGTATTTAGTTTTGTTGTTTGTTTGTTTCGGCCAGTACCCCATGGACAAAAACAAAGGTGTGAAGATCCCTGTCCAGCTCCGTGTCAACATGTGGCTGGGGCTCTCTGCCCACGAGAAGAAGTTCAACAGCTTCTCAGAGGGAACCTTCAGTGTGTTCGCAGAAATGGTATTATTGTTATTCACATGGGTTTTGTGGCAATGCTTTGTTTTGGTTGGTATTTTACCTGGTCTTTACTGTGCTGACAAAATCTCTTTTCCATCGCCCCCTCTTTCTCGCTCTCCCTTTTCACCCTCAGTATGAGAACCAGGCCCAGGTGTTTGGGAAGTGGGGCACCACAGGGTTGGTGTGCCGTCATAAGTTCTCTGACGTGACGGGGAAGGTGAAGCTGAAACAGGAGCGCTTCATGCCCCCCAGGGCGTGGGAGTGGGAAGGCGAGTGGTTCGTCGACCCCGAGAGAGGGTGAGAGTGACCTGTTGGCATGCTTAAACACACCCACGAACACATACACACTCATACTCACTCACACACTCATACTTATACTCATATCCACACACACACACACAAACTAACTCAGACACACACACACACACACACACAGACGTTTGTGGACCCTGATAGATGGTGAGCGGTAGATCTCTAGCGCTATAAATAACTGAATTTAAGTAGAAACTTCCTGTTTTCATTGTTTGTTTTCAGTAGTTTACATTTCAGTTGGACTACCCCACCCAGACAAATCTAGCCTTGTCTGGCATTGCCTGTGCTTGTGGTTAGGGAATCATCCTCTTTCCGTCTCTATAGATGTGCAGAGAGTCATAGTACTTTGAGTACACAATAGTCCCACTTCCACCTCATCCACCCCACCTAATTCCTCATTGTTTGCCTCTGAGTCAGGAGTGCGCAACACCAGCCCCCTTCATAGTACTCCTATAGAAACACTTCCCCAGACAGTTATCTCATTGATTTGGTTGATTTGACCTTTCCCCAGACACAGTTACCTCATTGATTTGGTTGATTTGACCTTTCCCCAGACACAGTTACCTCATTGATTTGGCTGATTTGACCTTTCCCCAGACAGTTATCTCATTGATTTGGCTGATTTGACCTTTTTCCAGACATTTCTTCAGTGGTTCTGTAATCGCACCTTCTTTCCACTAGAGCTGAGCATTCCTGGACTAAACTCCAGCTGCCAGTACTCAATAGTTTAGTGGGATCAAGCCCGCTATTTGTGATGTGTATGTCTGTGTTTGGTTTTACTATCCTTGTGGGGACCAGAAGTTGTGGTGGTTCATTTCTTTACTATCAAATGAGGAGAGACAAACTTATCAGACAAGTCAGAGATATACCTAAACTAAATCTTCAATAGTGAGAGCTTTGCAATAGCGATGACTTGTCGACGAATCACCTTTTCTAATGATCCTCTGAGAGCGGCGAGACAAAAGTAAAAAGGTCTTTTAGAGCCAAGATACACCCCCTTTCAAACTACATGACGAACAACAGATATATAGAATGGGTCACAAGGTTAAGATTTGTATGAACGATACCTATAATACATAGCAGACAGTATCTGCTGTGTCAACAGTTTTCATTGTATAGAGACCAGTGTCTGGCCCTCCGACTCCGAACTGGAACCATCTCTCCCTGGTATGGTATAGAACAGAAACATTAACTCATACTCTGGAATGTTCTTTAGGTTTTATCACCCAAAGACATCGTAAATCTCCTGTCAGTGTTATCTCCCAGAGGCCCATCCTCAGTAGAACACACACACAATAGCTATAAGAATACTCTATTCTGTCGAATAAAACAACCATTTGATGCAATAAAAGTATAATAACATAGTCTTGCAATTTTTCTCTAGACAAAGTCCTCACAGGGATAGTAAAACCAGGAACATTTTGACAAGTGGGGACATTTCGCCGGTCCCCACAAGGAAAAAGGCTATTTTAGGTTTATAGGTTAGGTTTAAGGGTTAGGGTTACAATTAGGTTTAGGGTTAGGTTTAGGAGTTAGGGTTAGGGTTTGGGTTAGGGGTTACGGGTAGGGGTTAAGGAAAATAGGATTTTGAATGGGAATCAATTGTTTGGTCCCCACAAGGATAGTCAAACAAACGTGTGTGTGTCTGTGTGATTCAGCCTGCTAACGGAAGCAGACGCGGGGCACACAGAGTTCACAGACGAGGTCTTCCAGAACGAGACGCGTTTCATTGGCGGGGAGTGGAAGCCTGCTGCCGACCCCTTCACAGACGTGGTGAGACAGAGCAAGACACACACACTATTGCTAGAGACAACCCTGTCGCCTGCAACTCAGACCCCTCTATCTACAAGAGGGAAGAGATATGTAACACTGAGAAGTTAAGCTGACCCCTCAGTGTTACATTAATTCTCCTTCTGGGATGAAATTGCATGTTCTCTTTTTCTTACGAAAAGAGGCCAACGAAACTGAAGCCATTTCGTCTGTTTCCCTTGCAATTTGATCTCCTAGACTACGTAGCGACAGGTGCTCATCCCTGGATTCATTTTATGCACATATCACTCACTGTCATGTTTTAAGTCATGTTTCCCTTGTCAAGAGAGCTGCATATAGCCTGCGTACCATTCCACTTTTTGTCTCTCCTTGTCATACCAAGAATTGTATCTAAAAAAATCAAAAACAAGTTTCTTAATAACAGTATAATGGTAACCTGGCCGAATGTCCAGTTTGGCATATGACACTGAGTACAAGGAATGAAGACAGGTCTGGATTTCAGGCTAAGCTGCGTAGCCTTGATGTTTTCAAACTGTGACGCCCATTGTTTCGATGTCGGGGAGTTTACACAGCCAGCTACCTTTTTCCACGATGGTGCTTGTTTCAGTGAATCCCATAAATATAGAGGCTTAGTTAAATACTTGATAGGAGACTGGAAACCAACGTGAATCAATCCCTCCGCACACAGAATACCCAGAGGGGAAAATAGAGTGCTACGTCCCTACTTTTATAAACAGTGTGTCTCTGTATTGTTTTGATGTTGTAATGTGGTGTCATTGTCACATGTTGATATACAGCCACTGTGTAATGTCGGAAGTGACTGACTGTGACTGTTCTGTGTAGAATGGGCAGAAGAGCCAGAGTCCAGGGGAGATAGAGTGTCCTGCTGGCTGGAAGTGGGAGGATGACTGGAGCTTCGACAGCAACAGGGCTGTGGATGAGAAAGGTAAAGAAGCACTGGAATTATTCTCCTTCATATCCATAACCCAAATGCTAACACTGGGATTGATTGTATGGTGTACTGCTGTATACTTGTTTCAATCAATCAAATAATCAATATTGTTTAAGGATTCCATTATCATATGTGAAACAATATGGCACTGTATAGTATACAATTTAATTGATAAACCTCTTCTGTACTGTATTTTGACTTTACTTATTATAACCAATATGATACTACAGTATAAAGCTGAATGTCCTCTGACTCTGTATACCGTTTGTCACTGTGTGTGTTGTATACCAGGATGGGAGTATGGCGTCACCATTCCCCCCGATGACAAGCCCAAGTCCTGGGGAGCAGCAGAGAAGATGTACCACATCCACCGCAGGAAGAGACTCTTACGGCCACGCAGGAAAATAGCAGACACTAAAGCAGCACCCGAGGTGAGCGGAGGAGGAAGAAGAGAAGTGGAGGGAGGAGGGGGATGGAGGGAGAAGGAAGAGGAGGAGGAAGTGAAGGGGGAGAAGGAAGAGGAGGAGGATGTGAAGGAGGAGAAGGAAGATGAGGAGGTAAGGTAGGAAGAGCAGGAAGAGGAGGAGGGTAGGAGGAAGAGGAGGAGAAGGAAGCGGTTATAGAAGAAGAGAGGAGGAAAATGTTTAATGTGCAGGGTAGAGTGGAAGCATATGTCAATTTCGAGGGCTAAAGTTCTAGTTCTTACACACTGTCCACTGCCTCTCCGTTGACTCTACAGAGGCGGGATCCCGGCGAAGGCTGGGAATACTCGTCCTTGATTGGCTGGAAGTTCCACAGGAAGGAGCGTTCGTCTGACACATTCCGCCGTCGCCGCTGGAGACGCAAGATGGCTCCGTCAGATGGGATAGGAGCGTCAGCCATCTTCAGGCTGGAGGGGGCGCTGGTTAGTAACTTCTTCTGTGTTCAAAAACAATTGACTACACAGGAAGGCTACACAGGAAGGCTAGACTTAAACTAGACTCATACCACACATCAAAGTACATCAAAAGTGCTTCATTTGACAAATGTTGTTTTTTTCACCCGCAGAAGATTGACTATCAATCATCAATGTTGTTGCTATCCCAGCTGTGACTGGGTGGTGGAACTGGGTTGTGGAAATAAATACAATACTACTTTAGCTACAAAGTGTTAGGTTCTAGTTAAACAGAGTAAAAAACTCACACACGCTTATTAAAGTTCAAACTGAGTTTATTCACCCACTGGGTCATACAGCTGCATAAGACAAGGAACATATTCACACAAGCACGGGTATTTAACCATTTCTCCTATGCTGAGTCCCTTGTTACACATCCGAACAGCCAATACACCTCTGTTGCTATCAAGAAGATTAGTGATACATGTTCTTCCTCACTTCATCTAACTTGACCTCTGTCCCAAAGGACTCACTCCTCCCCAACTCACGGCTGTCATGTTGACTTGTAACCAGACTATGTCTCTTCTCCCATAGGATCCCTGATGGCTAACAATAACATATCCTGACAGAATGTAAACGTTATACATTCCCCTCTCTCCCTCAGTGACATGAATACGTGTATTTCATATCTAAAAGTCAGAACCCATCAAAAGGCTTTGGGAAACCCAGTCCATGAAAATACAATGGAATTTGGCCAAGTGCCTTTCAGTGTGTTATCTTGATTATAATATCCTCTCATTATTCTCCTCCATCTGCCCCTTCCTGCCCAGTGATCCTGGTTGGCAAAGCACTCAAAAGGCACGGATTAGACCAGCGTTGACTCATGCCCTATTTATTTCAAATCAAATCAAATTTGATTCACAGTGTTGTGCTATTTGTGCTGCCGTACCATCCAGAAACAAACCCAAACTCCTAGTCCCTGGACACTTATGGAGATTCAAGAGGATTGGATAGATTTAAGCAATATCGTTATAGCTCCAGCAGGCTCTAACAGTCTCTAATGAAGGCATTGCTAGTCCTGTTCTGAACTGGTCTCTCTGGCTGTGTTTACACAGGGAGCCCAATTCTAATCGCATTCCCATTTATTGGCAAAAGAGCTGATCTGATTGGTCAAAAGACCAATTAGTGGGAAGAGATCAGACTGGAGGTGTCTTTGTAAACTCAGCGTCTGTGTTTTGTCTACAGGGGGTAGATGTTGATGAGAAGGCCAGTAAGAAGGACGCAGCCAGACTGTTTGGTGCCAACACACCCACCGTTTCCTGTAACTTTGACCGTGAGTAACATTGACCCATGCCAGCTGATTGCAGACACTGATTAAGGGATTAAGGCTGTGGCCACACAGAGATAGATGAAAGAGTATGAAAAACACATATGCATTGGTCACAGTCCTGTTTGTCCATCAAAAAAGTAAACTAATTTACACATGTTGCATACGAGTTGCATACTTAACAAGATGGACAACATCAGCATTTTTGTTGACAGATAGACATTCATCATCTCCTTTGTTCGTGAAGGTATGACTCCGCTAGAAAAAACACTGGGCCAAATGTTGTTGTTTTTTACGGACAATCTCTGTCTGGCCACAGCCTAAATGTTGATTTCTCCTCAGATTCCTCCACTCCACTGCTCTTCCTCTCAGGAAGTCTGGGCCCACACTTTTCAGATTACATTAAATCACTATCACTCTCTCTTCAGGGTCGTATATGTACCATCTGAGGGTGTATGTCTATCAGGCCAGGAATCTCATCGCCATGGACAGGGACAGCTTCTCAGGTGAGGAACATCATAAAATGTAGATAAATAGAGAGCTCACTTTTTCTTTTTTTTTACTTACCAAGCGGGTTGTTACATCCATACCATTTGTTTGTTAGCTAGTTCTTGAGCACCGTCCACATTCTCCTGGCCAGTACTTTTGAAACATCTAAGCAATGCTAGTGGGAACAAACTGGGTTGTTTCCACTAACATTGCAAGGGGAAAGAGAGAGATGGAGGTGGAAGTGTAACCCGATCCTCACGGCAGTTGTAATTGAACCACTAGCTGATTAAATCCGTTTTATCAATACAATGACTGTGCTCTGGTCTTCTGCTTCAGATCCCTATGCCCATGTGTCCTTCCTCCATGTGAGTAAGACCACGGAGGTCATCAGGGCCACTCTAAACCCCACCTGGGACCAGACCCTCATCTTTAATGACATCGAGATCTATGGAGACCCCCAGACCATTGCACTCAACCCCCCCAACGTGGTGCTGGAGCTCTACGACAGTGACCAGGTGGTATGTACCCTATCCTACCCTCACTTACCCTACCAGTTGTAGTGTGTTAGCGACACTTACCAGCCGAGCACTGTACATCCATGTGATACACTTATGTACATGTATGTGGTCAATGTGTGCGACCACCACTAAGTACATGTCAATGAATCCTGTGAGTCTGAGTCAAGTCAATACATTACGCCCGTCAATTTCAATCCACTGCCTGTTCACCTGGACTTATTCACCTGTGCCCTGTTAATCTTCTTAAGGATCGGAATTCAGTCAACAGGACAGTTGTAAATCATGCAGCATGTTATGTCAAGATCGCAGGTTTTAGAGAAACAACAAATGTCGGTACATAAGTGTCTTATATTGGCTGAAAGCTTCAATTATTGTTCATGTAACTGCACTGTCCAATTTACGGTAGCTATTACTGTGACAAAATGCCATGCTATTGTTTGAGGAGAGCTCCTAACAGCAAAACACTTTTTTCACCGCGATAGGTTTGATAAATTCACCTCTGAAGGTGACAAGTGTACTTAAATCAGAGCAAGATTTCAGAATGTATCATCCAACGGGTCCCAGAGATACTGTAACATGAAGTGTCGTTAAGTTAGATAAAATCCTTTTTCCTATCCTAAAAAGGTCCATATAGCATGCACGATCGATTTTGTATTTCCACTCGTTCAATTTGCAAAGAAAGGAATCTGTGAAAATCTCATCCTAAACGTTGTTTCAACCAGCCAAATCACGTTTGTATGTATTCCTCAGAGATCCTAGAAGGTAACAAGACTTCACTATATCATTAGGGGTGTAGTGTATCCTATAGGACACCATATTTGGTCAGAGAGCGAAGCCTTCATGGCACGCCGATGACGCGGGCGGTCATCACTTGAACGACTGTATCTTTGTCAAATAAGCACCAATCGGGGTCAAACAAAGCTAGCTAGATAGCCAATGAACTGGGATTTACGGGAATATCCGGAAACCATGTATGTGTCGTAAAATGTAGCTTCTAACCTTGTACGACAGCATGCCTTTTCATTTTAGAAAAAAATGATAAGGATATTCAGAGTTATTTTGTTGTTTTGCAAATGTTGAACTTATAATATGGCTACTAATACTTAGAAAGCTAAAGTCCAAATATACAGATTTGACGATATTCTTGCAGTAAAATGTAATATAAATGCGAATGTTTCCTTCACGATTTGCCCAAATGTACCTGGGGACTTCACACTAAAAGTATTGTAGTTCACTGATACTTCAAGTTTTATATCTGAAACTTTGCACATACACTGATGCCATCCTGTGGACACTATCGGAATTACAACCAGAGTGATGGCTAGAGCTGTGATCTTTCTCTTTCATTTCAAAGATGGTAGTAAAAAAAAAAAAAGTTGTTTTTTTCTTTGTATTTTCTTCTACCAAAACTAGCGTGTTAAATTCTCCTACATTCAATTCACATTTCCTCAAATGTCAGTGTTTTCTTTCAAATGGTACCAAGAAAATGCATATCCTTGCTTCAGGGACTGAGCTTCAGGCAGTTAGATTTGGTATGTCATTTAGGCGAAAATTGAAAAAAAGGGGGCTATCCCTCTCCAGCCCTGTCTATTTCAACAGTGTCATATTGTAAGTTCAATAATATTTTGATACCATTGTTTTTGACTAGTGCAAGCAGTTGATACCGATCTAGTTATCTGTTATTATTTTTCTTTTTAGCATGTATGTTGGAAGCATCTGTCCTTGTAGACAAAAAAGAAAAACTGTTGTGTTTGTGTTTTTCTTTACTGTTACTCTTGTACTATTAGCTAGTTATTTTTTAAGGTTTTACTTGAAATTATCTGGATATGTAGATGTTTTGCCTACTTTAGTTGAATGCACTGATTGCAAGTTGCTCTGAAAAAGAGTGTCTGCTAAATGTACTAAAATGTAAATGTAGATGCTACATATCCCTGTGCTGTGTCCGACTCTCAGGGTAAAGACGAGGCCATGGGTCGCTGTACGTGCCCCCCTGTGGTGAAGCTGAACCTCGGCACGGTGGTCTCCCCCAAACTGCTGTGGTTCCCCGTCACCAAGAAAGGCCGCAGCGCAGGAGAGATGCTGGTGGCTGCTGAGCTATTGCTGAAAGACAAGGTAAAGTACTACCCAGCTAGCACACAATGTTCTGAGAACCATATGTGTCTTAGAGCTTCGTGGTCCTATGTTTATTTAGCATACAACCTTCGCGCAACTTTCTGGGAATGGTGCTGGATAGTTGCTTGGCCTTGGAACATTCTCAGCACATTTAAGGAAACTGACAAAACACTTTATTTTCTTGGAATTTCATTACTTTAACAGAACGTTTCCAAAAGTTCAAAGATGGTTACATTCAATTAAAATGCTGGTAATGTTCTAGGAACGTTCTCCAATTTGTTTGACATTGGAATGTTCTGCAATATTTCTGAGAACGTTAAGAATCAACAATTCTTCTGTGGGAATTTCAGTACTTCAGAATAACTTTTCTTACAGGTTTCCTCGTGGTTCTATTTAAAGTCATGTTGTCACATTGTTTGGGGAACATTAAGAAAACGTTTGTTTGTAACGCTCAGAGAAAGTTTTTAGAATGTATGTTAAAAACATACATTCCATTCTTCTCAGCATCAACAAAACTCTCTCTGTCCTCTGTCTTGTTAAGTGTGTTCAGGTGTGTTGGCCGTGCCCACTAATTGGCCACACCTGATCTTAATGTGTACTTGTTTCCTTTGAAGTGGGGTCTGTTTGTAGACTAAAATTAACACCTTTGTATGAGTTTAAAAAAAATATGGCATGCTAGCTCCAACCTGGTGGTACAGTGGGCTAATTCCATGGATAGAGAACAGAAGCTCATAGGTTTGCTGTGCCACAATAAATGCATGATTATGATTAATGCCTATGCAAATTCATTTTCATGTGTCCTATCTGTGCTTGGAGTTCAAAACATTTAACCCAAACTAAGCTAGCAGTTTTATTAAAAGTCTCAGAAGGTTTTTTAATTGTCTTCAAATAACCTAGAATTTCCATTCTCTGAAAGTTTTGAAAATTACCAGGGAAACTTTCAGAGAACCATAATAATACATTCTCAGAACCTCCCTGCAACTTAAAAATGTGCGTTCCCAGAACAGGTGAAATGTTCACTTACGTTCTAAGAACGTGGCTTCTCTACCAGAACAAAAGTGAAACCAAAAAAGTATGTTCCCACAACTTCCAATGAAGCAAATATGCTAGCTGGGTAGGGCCCAGTGTTGCAGTGTTGTTAAGGTGAAAGTTGCGCCTAACCACAGATCTAGGATCAGGTTTCTTGACCCCTAACCTCACGCGCCAGGCGGGTGGAAAATATCTGACTGTGTGTCAGTGGTTGATGCAACTTCCACCAACTCCAGTCCAGGTAGAGTTACTGTAGAGTACTTTTTTTTGTGAAAATCACGATTTAAAATACAATTAATTGATTGATTGATGTTTATTACTTTTAGGCCAATGAGAGTGACTTGCCCCTGGTGCCCCCCAGACGAGGAGCAACACTCTACATGGTTCCCCAAGGAATCAGGCCTGTCGTACAGCTTACCGCCATCGAGGTTAGGCCTCAGGCAGCCCGTAACACCATCACACACAACAAAGACATGAACACACACACACACACAAGTACACATTCACACACATAAAGACACACACACATTCTCCTGCGTGCGTGTGTGTGTACATGCACATTCTTGCTCATGTGTGTGCGGTGTGTGTGTGTTGTGTCCTAGATCTTAGCCTGGGGTCTGAGGAACATGAAGACCTACCAGTTGGCCACAGTCACCTCTCCCAGTCTCATGGTGGAGTGTGGGGGGGAGGTCGTCCAGACGGCCGTCATCAAGAACATCAAGAAGAACCCCAACTTCCCCGGATCTGTCCTCTTCTTTAAAGTGGTACTGCAACTTCCCTTCAAACTCAGTGTACTGTACAGTTCTGTACAGTTCTCTCTATGAGTTATACTATTAATATCAGGGACTGGAAGGAGAAGACAAATCCTCTCGATGTCAACAAAGTGACTGAATGAACGTGACATGAATGTACTATATTTTAGTGGTATTTAGTGGTATTTTAACTGTACACCATACGTACTATAGTTTTGTATCCAAGTTGATACTTAACTAGTTTGGTCTCAGATATGTTTGTGTTTGACATTGACAATGACCATAGGAGCTGGCAAGACAACACAAACAGGTCTAGGACTAGGCTAATCTTTAACTTCTTGGCGCTACCCATCCCGTTAGCGGGATCATTTTCGTCAGCAACCTCTGAATAGCATCGCACAACAGTCAAATAATATTACTGAAAAATATTCATATTCATGAAATCACAAGTGCAATATTGCAAAACACAGCTTAGCCTTTTGTTAATCCACCTGTCGTCTCAGATTTTGAAATTATGCTTTACAGCAAAAGCAATCCAAGCGTTTGTGTAAGTTTATCGATAGCCTAGCATAGCATTATGTACACTTAGCATCAGGAAGCTTGGTCACGAAAATCAAAAAAGCAATCAAATTAATCATTTACCTTTGATGATCTTCGGATGTTTTCACTCACGAGACTCCCAGTTACACAACAAATGTTCCTTTTGTTCCATAAAGATTATTTTTATACCCAAAATACCAACGTTTGTTTGTCGCGTTATGTTCAGAAATCCACAGGAAAGAGCGGTCACGACAACGCAGTATATTCCAAATAATATCCATAATGTCCACAGAAACATGTCAAACGTTTTTATAATCAATCCTCATGTTGTTTTAAAAATATATATTCGATAATATATCAACCGAGTGTGTAGGTTTTTCAATAACAGTGGGAGAAACAATGGCGGCTTTACTCAGTTGCGCAAAAACTCACTCTGAGAGCCCCCACCCCCGATCCTTCACGATCATTTTTCAAAATAAAAGCCTGAAACTGTCTAAAGACTGACACCTTAGGGAAGCCATAGAAAAAGGAATCTGGTTAATATCCCATTGAATGGAGGATAGGCTTGCATAGGAACAGAGAGCTTTCAAAATAAGAGGCACTTCCTGATTGGATTTTCCTCAGGCTTTCGCCTGCAATATCAGTTCTGTTATATTCACAGACAATATTTTTACAGTTTTGGAAACTTTAGTGTGTTTTCTATCCTAATCTGACAATTATATGCATATTCTAGTTTCTGGGGCTGAGAAATAGGAAGTTTCAAATGGGTACGTTTTTTTGCCTAAAACAAAAATACTGCCCCCTACACGCAAAAGGTTAAAGCTGAAATCCACGAAAGGCTTCACTGGTCGCCTCGCAGGTTGACGTTTATTGTCCTGGAGGCAGAACTGTGTAATTTCCCCTTAGATAGGAAAGGGAATTCAACTGAAATGTGTCTTCCGCATTTAATCCCACCCCTCTGAATCAGAGAGGTGCATAGGGCTGCCTTAATTGATATCCACGTCTTCGGTGCCTGGGGAACAGTGGATTAACTGCCTTGCTCAGGGGCAGAACGACAGATTTTTACCTTGTCAGCTTGGGGATTCGATCCAGCAACCTTTCGGCAAGCTGCAAAGTCAAAATTGGCTCTATTGTAAAAATAGGTTAGGGTTAGGCATTAGGGTTAGCAGTGTGGTTAATGTTAAGGTTAGGTTTAAAATTAGATTTTATGACTTTGTGACTTTGCCAGCTAGTGACCACGCTGCAGAGCTGCCTCCAGAAAATGATTCATGACAAAAAATGCTAACCTGCGTTCGCCCCAGGCACATTTGTTAATGTTTTTGTAACAGAGGAGATGAGCATCCATCATGGTAAAAATAAATTATCCTAGTGCGTACTCTGATGTTCTATCATTCCTGCAATGATGTCAGAACCAAGTAAACAGCATTCGTTGCTTGAAATAATGTCTTTGTTGTTGTAATATCTCAAACGGACGTGGAATTATCACCACTACAGATTCCAGCTTTAAGGACCCCGATTATTGATGCATTTTCCATCCCAATGAAAAATGACTTAGGTTGAAATGTTTGACAACCATTAAGATAAACCAGTTGAAATGTCTCTGCATTTAAGCTGATTGATATTATGCTTTCTGTTTAATTGATTGATTGTCTTCGATTCACTAACTGTAAGTCGCTAAGACCGTCTGCTCAATGTCTAATATGGATATGTAAAATGTAGTTTCTGTATCACTGGTAACACTGAGTTGTCTGAGCCAGGTTAACCCTACCCCCCCCCTCCCCCTACCCCCAGCTCCTACCCAAAGAGGAGATATACACCCCTCCCATCGTTCTGAAGGTGATCGACCACCGGCCCTTCGGTAGGAAGCCCATTGTGGGCCAGTGTACCCTCTCCCTGGAGGAGTTCCGCTGTGACCCTTACGTCACCAATGCTGAGGTGGCCATGTCTTCCAAAGGTACACACATACAAACAGAACCACGTATGCACGCACACAAATACGCATGAATGTACCCACGAATGTGCACACAGATACACACACACACATCCACACACAACATTGCTAAAGTACTGTACTGTATGTGTCAACTCTATTTACTACCCCCTTTCTTTTCTGTTGTGTATTATTGTAATAGTGGCCATGATGGCAGCAACACAAGGAGACATCATCATTAACATGGAGGATAGGCCCATCCTTAATACTGAGGTAGCTACTGTAAAACTCAAAAAGGACTTTACAGTATTAGCTTGTGTTGTGTTGTTTTATCAGAAATGTACCAGCACTGTAGCCTGGGTGCCATGCTGTTTCTGCTGTCTTGTAAAAATAGCTTGGCATGTCAATGAGTGACAAAGAGTTGACAAGATGGTACAAACAGATCTGGGATCAGGCTAACGTGTTGTGTGGTTACACATTCTGATGGTTTTTATTCTGTTTTTCTTCTTAGCTCCACAAAGAGAAGGTGAGATTTTTCCTTTTTATGAATACATATGTTAAAGGACGGAAAGAATCAGCACAAAATGTGCTGTTATTGAGGCTTATTTGAGTCTGCCTGTTTTGCAGGAGGAGGAGGCAGTTGACTGGTGGAGTAAGTTCTATGCCTCTGTGGGAGAGCACGAGAAGTGTGGGCCGTACCTCAAAAAAGGATACGACACCCTAAAGGTACAGTGAGAACGATCTACCACTTCTGTCTCCGAGACTGAAAGGTTTGAGTTTACCTGTTTTTTTTTTTGGAAGTCTCTTTTGTCTAACAATGGTCACAAGGATTGTTCATAGGACTTTTCCCATCAATATTTAACACCCACCTGGGTTTTACACGACAACCTGTATAATGGTGATGCTGTGAGAAATGTGTGTTTTCTTATATGATTGATGGTGTGAATTGTGTGTATCGTCTCAGGTGTATCAGGGTAGTACAATACAGCCAGGTCCCAAATGATTGACACTCTTGATTAGCTGTAAAGACTGTATACAATTAATAATACAAATACTGAGCTGTATTGTATGCTTAAAGATATTGGTCAATTATATTTCCAGATCCTTGATATCCTTCTCTTATGGATGGCCCTCTTCAATTCAAACCACCGGTTTTCAATGGGGTTCAAGTCTGGAGACTGAAATGGTCATTGTAAAATGTTGATTTTGTGGTCAATTAAACATTTCTTTGTGGATGTTGATGTGTGCTTGGGCTATTGTCTCGCTAGAAGATTTACTTGCAGCCAAATTTCAGCCTCCTGGCAGAGGAAACCAGGTTTTGGGCTAAAATTTCCTGGTACTTGGTAAAGTTCATGATGCCGTTGACCTTAACAAGGGCCCCAGGACCAGTGGAAACAAAATAGCCACATAACATCAAAGATCCACCACCATATTTTACGGTAGCTATAAGGTTATTTTCTGCATACGCATCCTTCTTTCGATTCCAAATCCACCACTGGTGTACATGGCCAAAGAGCTTTATATTCATGTCATCTGACCATCGCACCGCCTGGAGTTTGCTAAATGGTATTGGCACTTGGTCAGATGACATGAAAAAAGAGCTCTTTGGCCACGAAATCATCTTGCTATGGCCATCTCAGTCTCCGGTCTTGAACCCCATTGAAAACCTGTGGTTTGACTTGAAGAGGGCCGTCCATAAGAGAAGGATATCAAGGATCTGGAAAGATTCTGTATGGAGGAATAGTCTAAGATCCCTCCCAATGTGTTCTCCAATGTTATAAAACATTTTTGGAAAAGGCTTAGGGTCCTTATCATCGTAAGGGGAGGGTGCTGGAGTATTGAAAACGGGTCCTTATCCTCATAAGGGGAGGGTGCTGGAGTATTGAAAACGGGTCCTTATCATCGTAAGGGGAGGGTGCTGGAGTATTGAAAACGGGTGCCAATAATTTTGACACCTATCTTTTAAAAAAAAAAAATGTTATTACTTGTTTAACAAAGTCTCTTTCACGGAGCAATTGTATTAGAATAAATTACAATATATCTCAGTGTTTGTATTATTTATTTTATACTGTCTTTTTTTGTTATATTTATCGAGGGAGCCAATCATTTTGATTTGTGTGGGTCTGTGTCTGTCTGTGTCTGTGTATCTGTGCGTGTGTCTTAAGGTGTTTCAGGTTGTGTGATGTGTGTTTGTCCTCAACATAAGGTATGTGTCCTCGTGTATAACAGTGTGATGTGTGTGTTTTGCCAGGTGTATGAAGGGGAGCTGGAGGAGGTCCCAGATTTCCGAGGGCTGACAGATTTCTGTAAAACGTTCCGACTGCAGCGGGGGAAGACTGAGGATGAGGACGACGACCCCTCAGTGGTCGGAGAGTTCAAGGTGATCACAGACCTCTTTTTCCTTTAGGAATGTATGATCCTTCGTGTGTACATGTCATCCTGTTAAGATATATTTTCAAGGGAGTTCTGTCCAGAGCCTGTTTTCAATAACAAGGAGACATGGACTGGGGGCCTTTTAAAGCCCTGCACATACAGCTGGTGGGGGGGGGGGGGAAACAACATTACATAGAACCAATGATAAAACATCCTTATTTTCTCCACTTTATATGTGGACACCAGCCTAAGTATTGACACCTAGCCTGACTTTTGACCCCTGACCCTGCTGGTGTCTCCTGTGCTGTAGGGCTCGTTCCGGGTGTACCCCCTATCTGATGACCCAGGGGTGCCAGCCCCACCACGCCAGTTCAGAGAGCTGCCTGAGAGTGGGTTGCAGGAGTGCCTGGTCAGGATCTACGTGGTGCGATGCATGGACCTGCAGCCTAAAGACAACAACGGCATGGTGAGTGGACGCCAAACACAGTCTTAGAGACTACACACTGAGAACACTTCCAACGCGATCCTGGATCAGGCTTATGTCAAAAGCTGAATTAATTTCAATTTTCAGCTGAGCGTTTTTGCAGCGCATATACATACGTTTGCCCCTCCCCCTCACCAACCAACAGTTCTCATTAAAATAGATGACTTATATAGCCTTTTCCCACACAAACACCATACCATATTTCAACATTTGTGTTTGTTTTTGGTTTTTAGTGTGACCCTTACATCAAGATCTCTTTGGGGAAGAAAACAAAAGATGACAGGGATGACTACACACCAAACACCCTCAATCCAGAGTTTGGCAGGTAAACATTTTTATTTAACCATATTTAAGTAGGCAAGTCAGTTAAGAACAAATTCTTATTTTACAATGATGGCCTACGGTAGTAGTTTTAACGAAAAACTTCACTTCACTCACTTCACAGAAAACGGTCAAAATGCCACTGAAACTGTTGAATGAATGAAGGACTTAATGAATGGATGGATGAATGAGTTATTATGAAATGTATCAAGTTGTTTCAGCCAAGTGAAATCAATAATGCACACAGAAGTGTACCTGACCAAGTTAACCTCTTCTCTTCCTCTTGTGTCAGGATGTTTGAGCTGTCCTGTTTCCTCCCTCAAGACAAAGACCTGAAGATAGCCGTGTACGACTATGACTTGCTCAGCCGAGATGAGAAAGTCGGAGAGACGGTCATTGACCTGGAGAACAGACTCCTCTCCCGCTTCGGCGCCTACTGCGGCCTGCCGCAGTCCTACTGCATGTGAGTGTGTATGTGCATGTCTGTCCGTCTGTACGACTGTCAGTTATTAAGGTCTCTCATTCCAACTTTCCCACTCTGTCTCAGATCTGTTGAATTTATGTTTCATGACTTTTAATTGCATGTAGTTTCCCAACTTTTATTCTGGCCTAATCCAGCCCCCACTAGAGAATTCTATTGTATTACACTACCGTTCAAAAGTTTGGCGTCACTTCGAAATGTCCTTGTTTCTGAAAGAAAAGCACATTTTTTTGTCCATTAAAATAACATAAAATTGATCAGAAATACAGTGTAGACATTGTTAATGTTGTAAATGACTATTGTAGCTGGAAACGGCAGATTTTTTATGGAATATCTACATAGGCGTACAGAGGCCCATAATCACCAACCATCACTCCTCTGTTCCAATGACACGTTTTAAAAGGCTAATTGATCATTAGAAAACCCTTTTGCAATTATGTTAGCACAGCTGAAAACTGTATTTTTAATGTACTTGTCCTCTTGCTCAGTTGTGCACTGGGGCCTCCCACTCCTCTTTCTATTCTGGTTAGGGCCAGTTTGCGCTGTTCTGTGAAGGGAGTAGTACACAGCGTTGTATGAGATCTTCAGTTACTTGGCCTTTTCTCGCATGGAATAGCCTTCATTTCTCAGAACAAGAACAGACTGACGAGTTTCAGAAGAAAGTTCTTTGTTTCAGGCCATTTTGAGCCTGTATTCGAACCCACAAATGCTGATGCTACAGATACTCAACTAGTCTAAAGAAGACCAGTTTTATTGCTTCTTTAATCAGAACAACAGATTTCAGCTGTGCTAACATAATTTCAAAAGGGTTTTCTAATGATCAATTAACCTTTTAAAATTATAAACTTGGATTAGCAAACACAACGTGCCATCAGAACACACGAGTGATGGTTGCTGATAATGAGCCCCTGTACACCTATGTAGATATTCCATAAAAAATCAGCCATTTCCAGCTACAATAGTCATTTACAAAATTAACAATGTCTACACTGTATTTCTGATCAATGTTATGTTATTTTAATGGACAGAAAATGTGTTTTCTTTGAAAAACAAGGACATTTCTAAGTGACCCCAAATATAACATTACAAAACAGCTCAGGGACCAACCAGTGGAGGGATCAGCTGAAACCTTCCCAGATCCTGGAGAACCTGGCCAGACTGAGAGGGATCCCTTCACCCCGCACCTCTGCTGACGGCAGCACGCTCTCCTTCGGGGGGAAAGACTACAGCCTGCTGGACTTTGGTACAGAAAACCCCTAAGTAGCAAATCACACGTTAACTTGAGGGATCACTCTAGACCTCCAAGTAAACCATCCATTTCAATGTGAGATTTGCCCAATAAGTTAGTATTCAACCATCTGAGTTACATTCAGTTCTATTAGAGGAGTTCCACAGATAAAGCAGAAAGAATAAATATATATATATTTTTTTTAAATACATGTGGCATTTGTCATTTTACTTCAACCACAACATAGTGAATGTGTTAGTCATCTGAACGTCAACCCAAACTTCTGTCTCCTGACTGAGTTGTGTGTCCTGTCGCTAGAGGCCAACAGAGTCATCCACCAGCACCTGGGTCCAGCCAGGGAGAGGATGGCCCTGCATGTCCTCAGTAAACAGGGTCTGGTGCCAGAGCATGTGGAAACCAGGACTCTCTACAGTACTTACCAACCTACACTGTCCCAGGTTAGTACCTTATTTCCTTTTTTCCGATGACACTTTCTAAGAGCCGTCATTGTAAGCCGTTGTAAATGTTTATAAGTGCTTCATAAAGCTTATGAGCATGTCAAAAAAATGCATTTAGAAGTAATGAAATGCTTATAGTTTATTATAGTTATTATAAAGTGTTTCCTTATTGCCCTCATGAAACGTCCAAACATTGTACTGCATTATCAGGCCACGTTATCGAAGAAAAAAGATATGTCTACTTGAGGTGTTTGTTTGTTGTGTGACAGCATGACATTGTCTAGAGCAGTGCTTCTCAAACCTCTCTTCGGGGACCCCCAGACGTTTCACCATTTTGTTGTAGCTCTGAACAAGCACATCTGATTCAAGTAGTAAGGGCTTGATGTTGAGTTGACAAGTTGAATCAGCTTTGCTAGCTCTGGGGGGTCCCCAAGGAGAGATTTGAGAAAGGCTGGTCTAGAGAATACTTACCAATTGTATTGTCTTTCCCATCGTTAGGGAAAGATTCAGATGTGGGTGGACATCTTCCCCAAGAGCCTGGGTTTACTGGGACCTCCCTGCCACATTACTCCACGCCAAGCCAAGAAGTGAGGGCCTTTATTACATTCATTCAAAAATAAAGACCCTGCACAGTCAAAATCATATTTATCATCATATTTGGATGAAACCAGATCAAATTAGGATGACCAAAGTATGAGAAATGACTGGTGCTGGTACATTGATGAAGTTTGATCATACACTTACTGGCTTCCTCCTCTGTGTTAAAAACTTGAACTCAGGAGGCAGGGTTAATTGAGGCTTTATGTGACATCACATACATTTTTATTCACCTCCTTTTAAACACACCAATGGTAACGTCTTATTCTCTTACCTAATTTAAATAAGTACCACCTTGCAACCATCATCGCGGAGGGGAGCAGTTTACATAGCTAGCTAGCTAGCTAGATAGTCTATTGGTGCCAAAATTTGACTGCAGGGTGTCAGCAAATATAATTACTGTTTTCCCCTATTCATCTATAGCAAAGCTATTTATAGGTTTCCTCTTTCATTTGTGTCTGGTGTTAGCTAGTTAATGGCTAGCTAGGTCATCAGCCAGCATAGGAAAAAAGGGGGGAAGGGTCGTTCAAAACTCCTACGCAGTTGGCATGTCAACACATCTGTCAGTGCTGCTGCGAACTGCAATAGAAGAGGCATGCCAAATAGGAGATAGGACCAATAGGACCAAGTCATTGAGTGCTAAGTCTCAAGTCTTAGCACTCAAGTCAAGTCCCAAGTCAAGACGGGCAAGTCTGAGTCAAGTCTCAAGTCAAGACCGAAAAGTCCTAAACTTTGAGTTGAGTCCAAGTCATAATGTGCTCTTCACCAAATGTAATACCATTTCATATTTTTAACAAGTGTAATAGTTAGTATATTACATTTACGCAAATCATGAATGCTTTTAAAAATATATACATTTTATTGCTTTCCAAATGAACTTTATATTTCCATGGCGATCGACTATTGAGGATTGCTATGGGGCGCAATCGGGCAATACAGGCTTGTACACAATCGCCCAACCTTAACACATACACACACACACCACACACACACCCTCTCTGTGTATGGTTACAGTAGACTTACATATGTCAATGGTTTTAGGAACAGCAGTTACATCAGGCAGGATTTAGACTACCAACTGCCTAGCCAGTTGTAGCTCAATCTTGCAATGATCCCGTTCCCGCACTGACTGACTGTGTGGAGGCTCATTGATTTAACGTTACGTTAGCCTACATGCTACACTAGCAAAGTTATAAATTGTATAGCTGTTGGCTATATTAGCCACGCTTTACCGTTCTTTGTGCAGCTTCAAATGTCGAACAAAGTTGTAAGTTGTTGCGCCTCTGTCTGCAATTTAATTCCCGCATGTTTTGGAAGTTGCAATCCGTTTTTTTTTGATAAAGCGTAGTCTTTATATCTGAAAATAATCATTTTGGGTATCATCTTTCCAAGGGCTTCATCTGAATTTACCCACCGGTGTTCCTCTGCACTGCCATGCACAACTTTTTCTCAGCTGGCACAATTTGATTGGCTGCTGTCCGATTCAAACTGTAATCCGTTAAATGAAGAGTTGATGCTTTATTTTATGCATATTTTTTTATATTTGGGCTTGGGGAAGGTATCATCAAGTAAGTTTGAGTCAAAAGGCTCAAGTCCAAGTTAAGTCACGAGTCATTGGTGTTAAAGTCAAAGTTGCAAGTCATCATATTTGTGTCTCGAGTCCACACCTCTGGGAGATAATAATTGATAGTCATGGTTTATGAACATGGTCTAGCAGTCAAGGTGCCTTCGGAAAGTATTCAGACCCCTTTACTTTTTCCACATTTTGTTACGTTACAGCCTTGTTCTAAAATGTATTTAATAAAACAATTTCATTAGCAATCTACACACAATACCCCATAATGACAGAGCGAAAACAGGTATACAATTTTTGGGCAAATGTATTAAAAATAAAAAAACAAAAATACCTTATTTCCATAATTATTCTGACCATTTGCTATGAGACTTGATATTGAACTCAGGTGCATCCTGTTACCATTGATCATCCGTGAGATGTTTCTACAACTTGATTGGAGTCCACCTGTGGTAAATTCAATTGATTGGACATGATTTGGAAAGGCACACACCCATCTCTATATACAGGTCCTACACTTGACAGTGCATGTCAGAGCAAAAACCAAGCCATGATGTCCAAGGAATTGTCCATAGAGCTCTGAGACAGGACTGTGTCGAGGCACAGATCTGGGGAAGGGTGCCAAAACATTTCTGCAACATTGAAGGTCCCTAAGAACACAGTGGTCTCCATCATTCTTAAATGAAAGAAGTTTGGAACCACAAAGACTCTTCCTAGAGCTGGCCTCGGTCAGGGAGGTGGCCACTCTGACAGAGCTCTAGAGTTCCTCTGTGGAGATTGGAGAACCTTCCAGAAGGACAACCATCTCTGCAGCACTCCACCAATCAGGCTTTTATGGTAAAGTGACCAGACAGAAGCCACTCCTCAGTAAAAGGCACATGACAGCCCGTTTGGGAGTTTGCCAAAAGGCACCTAAAGACTCTCAGACCATGAGAAACAACATTCTCTGTTCTGATTAAACCAAGTTTGAACTCTTTGGCCTGAATGCCAAGCGTCACGTCTGGAGGAAACCTGGCACCATCCCTACGGTGAAGCATGGTGGTTGCAGCATCAACCCAGACAGGATGACCACATCAGTGACTCAACCCACTCAGATGACACACCCCCTCCAGGGACGGCATGAGAGAGCCCCAGTAAGCCAGTGACTCAGCCCCTGTAATAGGGTTAGAGGCAGAGAATCCCAGTGGAAAGAGGGGAACCGGCCAGGCAGAGACAGCAAGGGCGGTTCGTTGCTCCAGAGCCTTTCCGTTCACCCTCCCACTCCTGGGCCAGACTACAATCAATCATATGACCCACTGAAGAGATGAGTCTTCAGTAGAGACTTAAAGGTTGAGACCGAGTTTGCGTCTCTGACATGGGTAGGCAGACCGTTCCATAAAAATTGAGCTCTATAGGAGAAAGCCCTGCCTCCAGCTGTTTGCTTAGAAATTCTAGGGACAATTAGGAGGCCTGCGTCTTGTGACCGTAGCGTACGTGTAGGTATGTACGGCAGGACCAAATCAGAGAGATAGGTAGGAGCAAGCCCATGTAATGCTTTGTAGGTTAGCAGTAAAACCTTGAAATCAGCCCTTGCTTTGACAGGAAGCCAGTGTAGAGAGGCTAGCACTGGAGTAATATGATCAAATTTGTTGGTTCTAGTCAGGATTCTAGCAGCCGTATTTAGCACTAACTGAAGTTTATTTAGTGCTTTATCCGGGTAGCCGGAAAGTAGAGCATTGCAGTAGTCTAACCTAGAAGTGACAAAAGCATGGATTAATTTTTCTGCATCATTTTTGGACAGAAAGTTTCTGATTTTTGCAATGTTACGTAGATGGAAAAAAAAATGTCCTTGAAATGGTCTTGATATGTTCTTCAAAAGAGAGATCAGGGTCCAGAGTAACGCCAAGGTCCTTCACAGTTTTATTTGAGACGACTGTACAACCATTAAGATTAATTGTCAGATTCAACAGAAGATCTCTTTGTTTCTTGGGACCTAGAACAAGCATCTCTGTTTTGTCCGAGTTTAAAAGTAGAAAGTTTGCAGCCATCCACTTCCTTATGTCTGAAACACATTCTTCTAGCAAGGGCAATTTTGGGGCTTCACCGTGTTTCATTGAAATGTACAGCTGTGTGTCATCCGCATAGCAGTGAAAGTTAACATTATGTTTTCGAATAACATCCCCAAGAGGTAAAATATATAGTGAAAACAATAGTGGTCCTAAAACGGAACCTTGAGGAACACCGAAATTTACAGTTGATTTGTCAGAGGACAAACCATTCACAGAGACAAACTGATATCTTTCCGACAGATAAGATCTAAACCAGGCCAGAACTTGTCCGTGTAGACCAATTTGGGTTTCCAATCTCTCCAAAATAATGTGGTGATCGATGGTATCAAAAGCAGCACTAAGGTCTAGGAGCACGAGGACAGATGCAGAGCCTCGGTCCGATGCCATTAAAATGTAATTTACCACCTTCACAAGTGCCGTCTCAGTGCTATGATGGGGTCTAAAACCAGACTGAAGCATTTCGTATACATTGTTTGTCTTCAGGAAGGCAGTGAGTTGTTGCGCAACAGCCTTTTCTAAAAAATGTTGAGAGGAATGGAAGATTCGATATAGGCCGATAGTTTTTTATATTTTCTGGGTCAAGGTTTGGCTTTTTCAAGAGAGGCTTTATTACTGCCACTTTTAGTGAGTTTGGTACACATCCGGTGGATAGAGAGCCGTTTATTATGTTCAACATAGGAGGGCCAAGCACAGGAAGCAGCTCTTTCAGTAGTTTAGTTGGAATAGGGTCCAGTATGCAGCTTGAAGGTTTAGAGGACATGATTATTTTCATCATTGTGTCAAGAGATATAGTACTAAAACACTTGAGCGTCTCTCTTGATCCTAGGTCCTGGCAGAGTTGTGCAGACTCAGGACAACTGAGCTTTGAAGGAATACGCAGATTTAAGGAGGAGTCCGTAATTTGCTTTCTAATAATCATAATCTTTTCCTCAAAGAAGTTCATGAATTTATCACTGCTAAAGTGAAAGTCATCCTCTCTTGGGGAATGCTGCTTTTTAGTTAGCTTTGCGACAGTATCAAAAAGGAATTTCGGATTGTTCTTATTTTCCCCAATTAAGTTAGAAAAATAGGATGATCGAGCAGCAGTAAGGGCTCTTCGGTACTGCACAGTACTGTCTTTCCAAGCTAGTCGGAAGACTTCCAGTTTGGTGTGGCGCCATTTCCGTTCCAATTTTCTGGAAGCTTGCTTCAGAGCTCGGGTATTTTCTGTGTACCAGGGAGCTAGTTTCTTATGAGAAATGTTTGTAGTTTTTAGGGGTGCAACTGCATCTAGGGTATTGCGCAAGGTTAAATTGAGTTCCTCAGTTAGGTGGTTAACTGATTTTTGTCCTCTGGCGTCCTTGGGTAGACAGAGGGAATCTGGAAGGACATCAAGGAATCTTTGTGTTGTCTGTGAATTTATAGCACGACTTTTGATGATCCTTGGTTGGGGTCTGAGCAGATTATTTGTTGCAATTGCAAACGTAATAAAATGGTGGTCCGATAGTCCAGGATTATGAGGAAAAACATTAAGATCCACAACATTTATTCCATGGGACAAAACTAGGTCCAGCGTATGACTGTGACAGTGAGTGGGTCCAGAGACATGTTGGACAAAACCCACTGAGTCGATGATGGCTCCGAAAGCCTTTTGGAGTGGGTCTGTGGACTTTTCCATGTGAATATTAAAGTCACCAAAGATTAGAATATTATCCGCTATGACTACAAGGTCCGATAGGAATTCAGGGAACTCAGTGAGGAACGCTGTATATGGCCCAGGAGGCCTGTAAACAGTAGCTATAAAAAGTGATTGAGTAGGCTGCATAGATTTCATGACTAGAAGCTCAAAAGACAAAAACGTCATTTTTTTTTGCTATCGTAAATGTTAGCAACACCTCCGCCTTTGCGGGATGCACGGGGGATATGGTCACTAGTGTAGCCAGGAGGTGAGGCCTCATTTAACACAGTAAATTCATCAGGCTTAAGCCATGTTTCAGTCAGGCCAATCACATCAAGATTATGATCAGTTATTAGTTCATTGACTATAATTGCCTTTGAAGTAAGGGATCTAACATTAAGTAGCCCTATTTTGAGATGTGAGGTATTCATGATCTCTTTCAATAATGACAGGAATGGAGGTGGTCTTTATCCTAGTGAGATTGCTAAGGCGAACACCGCCATGTTTAGTTTTGCCCAACCTAGGTCGAGGCACAGACACGGTCTCAATGGTGATAGCTGAGCTGACTACACTGACTGTGCTAGTGGCAGACTCCACTATGCTGGCAGGCTGGCTAACAGCCTGCTGCCTGGCCTGCACCCTATTTCATTGTGGAGCTAGAGGAGTTAGAGCCCTGTCTATGTTGGTAGATAAAATGAGAGCACCCCTCCAGCTATGATGGAGTCCGTCACTCCTCAGCAGGTCAGGCTTGGTCCTGTTTGTGGGTGAGTCCCAGAAAGAGGGCCAATTATCTACAAATTCTATCTTTTGGGAGGGGCAGAAAACAGTTTTCAACCAGCGATTGAGTTGTGAGACTCTGCTGTAGAGCTCATCACTCCCCCTAACTGGGAGAGGGCCAGAGACAATTACTCGATGCCGACACATCTTTCTAGCTGATTTACACGCAGAAGCTATGTTGCGCTTGGTGATCTCTGACTGTTTCATCCTAACATCGTTGGTGCCGACGTGGATAACAATATCTCTATACTCTCTACACTCGCCAGTTTTAGCTTTAGCCAGCACCATCTTCAGATTAGCCTTAACGTCGGTAGCCCTGCCCCCCGGTAAACAGTGTATGATCGCTGGATGATTCGTTTTAAGTCTAATACTGCGGGTAATGGAGTCGCGAATGACTAGAGTTTTCAATTTGTCAGAGCTAATGGTGGGAAGCTTCGGCGTCTCAGACCCCGTAACGGGAGGAGTAGAGACCAGAGAAGACTCGGCCTCTGACTCCGACCCGCTGCTTAATGGGGAAAACCGGTTGAAAGTTTCTGTCGGCTGAATGAGCGACACCGGTTGAGCGTTCCTACAGCATTTCCTTCCAGAAACCATGAGAAAGTTGTCCGGCTGCGGGGACTGTGCCAGGGGATTTATACTACTATCTGTACTTACTGGTGGCACAGACGCTGTTTCATCCTTTCCTACACTGAAATTACCCTTGCCTAGCGATTGCGTCTGAAGCTTGGCTTGTAGCACAGCTATCCTCGCCGTAAGGCGAGTACAGCGACTGCAATTAGAGGGCATCATGTTAATGTTACTACTTAGCTTCGGCTGTTGGAGGTCCTGACGAACCGTGTCCAGATAAAGCGTCCGGAGTGAAAAAGTTGAGGAGGAAAAAAACAAAAATATAAACATAATTAAAAAGTAAAAACCGTAAATTTGTCAGGTAGCAAAACAGGTTGGCAACAAAACGCACAGCAAATCGAAAACAAGTCTGCAAGTCGTGACCAGTCTTTGAATGTCTTTGAGGGGCCCAGCCAGAGCCCAGAGTTGAACCAGAGTTGAACCCGATATAACATCTCTGGAGAGACCTGAAAATAGCTGTGCACCAACGCTCCCCATCCAACCTGACAGAGCTTGAGAGGATCTGCAGAGAAGAATGTGAGAAACTCCCCAAATACAGATGTGCCAAGCTTGTAGTTTCATACCCAAGAAGACCCGAGGCTGTAATCGCTGCCAAAGGTGCTTCAACAAAGTACTGAGTAAAGCGTCTGAATACTTATGTAAATGTGATATTTCTTTTTTTTATTTGTAATAAATTAGCAAAAACTTCAACAACAACGAAAAAATGATTGGGGTATTGGAGGGATTATCAATTTTAGAACAAGGCTGTAACATAACAAAAAGTGAAGGGGTCTGAATACTTTCCAAAGGTACTATATATATATATATATATATAGGGGTGAGGTCTGGGTACACCTCATAGAATATATATATATATATATCTATGGGTACACCTCATAGAATATATATATATATATATATATATATATATTCTATGAGGTGTACCCAGACCTCACCCCGTCCAGTTTCAAATGAAATATGAACTAGATAGCTAGCTTGATAAATCAGTGCTGACAATTCCATCTTGGCTAGCTAACTCAATTATACAGGCATCATTATGTATATATATTTATGCTGTTACAATAACCAAACAGTTGGAAAAACAAATAATTTGTGAAAACATCATGTGATGTATGACAAGATTGGGATGTTGCATACAACTTAAATGCTGTTTGAGTTGCTTGGATGATCTCACTGGAACACTGCTCACTGTGTCATAGTTTCATAACATAGGTGTTTCAAAGAACTGTCAGTCAAGGTGAGCTCCCTCCCACTCCGGCTATTAGCTCTCCACCCACTCCGCCTGTCTTTCCACTATTACTGATAGTTCCACACGAGAGAACATATATTTTGGTCACTCATAAGGCTATTTTAAATGGGAATCAGGATGACTGTGCGTGAATGGTGTCAATCTCATAGACTGTCAGTTCTTCCATTCTCAGCTCTGCTCATGAATTTGCGCAGTTACATCCCCACCTCACACCTTTACATTTACCAAACAAAGTGGCAGTGTTAGGCTGTTTATTGAAATGGCAGATTGAGCCTTTATGTGTATGATATTTTTCAACAGGTACTTCATGCGGGCTATCGTCTGGAACACCACTGATGTCATACTAGATGAGACCAGCATCACCGGAGAGAATATGAGTGACATTTACGTCAAAGGGTACGGCAGAGCACGATTGGCTACTCAATGGTACAGTATTGAGTGATTGGCTACTCATACGGATCATACTGTATTGCTGTTCAAGCAAGGGTTGTAAAACCCTATATTTTAAGTGTGCAAAAAAATAAGTGAAAACCATGTGAACAGCTGTCCATCTACTTTAGATCTAGGTGCTGGTTCTATCAGGAAAACCTAGGTGTCCAAAACAAATGTAAAGAAATACACACAAGTAAAGACACAACCAACTTTGACTTCATAATTATGTTGAAATGTTTTCATTGCAGAGTGCATGAGAGTGTACCCCACTGCCGACTCGATTGGTGGCATACAGTAAACAGGGAATTGATAGAGAAATAATGATGTGTGGTTGATCGAGTTAATAGGCGCTAGAGCAGTGGTGTCAAACTCATTTTGCCCTGGAGGCCACATATGAGGTCTGAAGGGACGCACTGAATATTTGTTGTAATTCCTTGCCTTCAAAATTAGCAAAAAATAGTGCTCTATCCATTGTTTGGGAATTGTTGATGCTCCCTGACTGTCTAGCTTTCATTTGGGTGATTATTAGCAGGCTGGAAACAGTCAAGAGACTGTATGAATGTAGGCCCATTATCATTACTACACTGTTTCAATTTGGTTTTAGTCATTTTAAAGTATATTTATTTTATTTACAGATGGATGCCTGGTATGGAACAGGACAAGCAGAAGACAGACGTCCATTACAGATCCCTGGATGGTGACGGCAACTTCAATTGGCGATTCGTCTTTGGCTTTGACTACCTGCCTGCAGAGCAACTGTGTCTCGTTTCCAGGAAAGTGCGTTTGAAGAAGATTTATTGTATCATTTATTGCCTTTATTTGACTATAATAATGATATACCCCATTTAGCAGACGCTTTTATCCAAAGCGATTTAGTCATGTGTGTTGTGCATGCATTTTTTGTATGGGTGGTACCAGGAATCAAACCCACTATTCTGGTGTTGCAAGCGCCATGCCCTACCAACTGAGCTAACACATTCTCTTTTATAGTTACGACCTAAAGTGAAGCATTTTGACAAATTAAGGAGAAGTCTGACCGTAAATAATAGTTTCAGAAACGTATGTTGGGCAGGTGGTGAGCTCCAGACTTACATCCAAATGTGTTTGTTTGTAAGGAGCATTTCTGGAATCTGGACCAAACCGAGTTTCGGACCCCCCCAAAGTTGATCGTCCAGATTTGGGACAATGACAAATTCTCACTGGATGACTACCTGGGTAAGATACATTTATTTCCTCTGATCTAAACTAACTGATACAAAGTGTTTCTCTTTTTCTCATCACTGGATGTCTCCAAAAATCTGACTGACTGGTTAACTCATTGAATTCATGTATGTTTATTGTCCATCAAAACAATAACAAGAAACATCCATCAGCAGCTGAAAACCAATCTTATTTCAACCCAGGTCTGCAGTACATAACATATAATGGTGAATAGGAAATGTGGGAAGGAAACAGTGAAATAAATTGAATGCTAATGCAGTTTGTGTTGTGTTTGGGACACAGGCACAGTTGAGCTGGATCTGCTTCATCTGATCCCCCCTGCCAAGACCCCTGAGAAATGCAGTCTGAAAATGTTACCAGGGGTTACAGGCTCCACACCTTCCAAACAACCACCGCCCAACTCTCTGTTCTCCCAGAAGTCTGTGCGGGGCTGGTGGCCCTGTATGATCGAGCAGGACGGGAAACACATCCTGGGTGTAAGTCCTGTTGTAGCGAAACAGATAGAAAAAATGGCAAATTCTAAGTTAATTTTCCCATTTTGCCATGAATACAGAAAATATTTCAATTCTACACATTCTGCCATGGGGCAGAGAGAATATTTAGCAGTTTTCAAGCTAATTTATTGCAATTGTACAGATTTTCCATTACTTATGCCATGTTCATACGATACCTGGATGAGAGCGACTAACAAAATTGTTAGACGTTTTTTAACCAGAGCGACTTACAGGAGCTCAGCACAAGGGCATGTCAGATTTTTCGCCTAGTCAGCTCTGGTATTTGAAACAGCGACCTTTCGGATACTGGCCCCTCTCTTAACCGCTAGATTACCTTTGTGCCCCCAAAATCAATGGAGGAACACTACCAAATAAAAAAATTGCACCTTCTGTTTTCTACTATTTTAATTCTCAACGTAAGTTGAGAACCTGACAACGACCTAGCGTCCGCTTATGTTGATTATCGGTAGGGCCGGCCCTGTGGGCAACACACACACATGGACAGAACGCACACACACACACACCAACCTTTCCCTTTGGGAATTTACTGTAACTGTGGTATGTGGTTGTCATATCTAGCTACCTTAAGATGAATGAAAGCCTCTCTGGATAAATCAAATCAATTTATATAGCCCTTCTTACATCAGCTTATATCTCAAAGTGCTGTACAGAAACCCAGCCTAAAACCCCAAACAGCAAGCAATGCAGGTGTAGAAGCACGGTGACTAGGAAAAACTCCCTAGAAAGGCCAAAACCTAGGAAGAAACCTAGAGAGGAACCAGGCTATGAGGGGTGGCCAGTCCTCTTCTGGCTGTGCCGGGTGGAGATTATAACAGAACATGGCCAAGATGTTCAAATGTTCATAAATGACCAGCATGGTCAAATAATAATAAACACGACTAAGATGTGAAATAAAATAAGTTAATACAGATTTCCTCTAAATAAATTCTTATAGTGGATCATGTGTCATTGTGGATGAATTTATAACCAGAAATGCCTGCTCATAGGTGACAGTATTTAGTCACTTTGATCCTTTGCACAGTATTGATAAACATAATTACGTGAAATGGATATCTGAAGTCACAAGCTTTAGGGCTAAATATGTTTATAGATCACAGAGAATATGGATGAGAAAGTCTGTGGAGTGTTTATGACTGTCTCTGTGTTCCCATAGGGGAAAGTGGAGATGACCCTGGAAATAGTGGAAGAGAGGGAGGTAGAAGAGAGGCCTGCTGGGAAGGGCCGGGACGAACCCAACATGAACCCCAAACTGGACTTTCCCAAGTAAGACATCATCCACAAGTCACTTTTCAACCACCTATGACAATAACATTGTAGCTTCTACATTGTAAGTAGAATGTTTTAACATACAAACTACATAGCGCTATAACATTCAGTAACAACACGGCACTCAATAAGAGTCTACATTTCAAACTGGGCTTGCCTAGGCCTACCCCCTAAAAAAAAAATGTGTTTTGTTGTTTCTCTCTCCATACAGTCGCCCCGACACTTCCTTCTTCTGGTTCACCAGTCCATGCAAGACCATGAGGTTCATCATATGGCGCAGATTCAAATGGATCTTCATTGGTTTGATAGTCCTCCTGCTTGTGCTCTTGTTCCTTGGGATCCTGTTGTACTCCCTACCAGTAAGATATATGTCCTTGTAATCGACAATATGAATATGTCTATGCCACTTAGAAGACACTTTCATCCATAGCAACTATAGTGAGTAGATAGTGCATACATTTGTTGTGTTTGTATGTGATTCACTCATATAGTGTAAACAGGCAACATGCATCATTCCTTTGATATGCTGAATTGCAACATAATATGGTCAAATGAAGCATAACTGCATTTATTTGATCTGATAATAGAGTGCAATATTGCAATAATTCCACTCCACAAATGCATCCTGCATATGAATATAACAGAGGATTTAACCTTACTTGAAATAAAAGTCAAAGATGTGTTTTATTAATTAAATCTTTTCTCTTGCCTCTCCAGAACTACATCTCAATGAAAATTGTGAAGCCTTTCTCTTAGGAGTTACTCTACGGGGCAGCTGAGTACTATGCCCGTCTTCGTCCAAGGGATAAGGCGACAGAAGTCTTGACACGCAGGCCCTCACAAACTCTATGCAATGTATTCCTATCATCGTTGTCTTCAGAGTTGCATGCATTATTTACATTTTTTACACTTTATCAATCAAGGCTACACTTCACTTGCATTAAATACTGTAGCTACACAGCCCTTTTAATTGTACTGTACTTGTACTGTTCTTACCTGTCTGTATATTCCTGAAATACCGAAAGCAAAAGGAAAGGGAAAGGGGGTACCTAGTTAGTCGCAAAACTGAATGCATTCAACCGATTATGTGTCTTCTGCATTTAATCAAATGCTATTTTGTATGCATGCTTTACTTAACCTAATATAGAGATGTTGTCATCACTGACAGAACAAACTACTAACAACAAACACTGTTGTTGTGGCTTCAAACAATGTCCCAACATTCTAATAAGCCACGTCCTTAGACACCGTACAAAGAAGGTCCCAAGAAGGTGTCCAAGAAAGGGCATGAGATAATGTCTTGGTTGCAACAAAAATCCCATTTAATTTACTCACAGATTGTCTAGGTATGTCATACAGTCCGGGTAAGTTCAGGTATGTCACACATAATAAATGAAGCATGGTTTACATGTAAGCATAGACAGTCTTACTATAAATATGAATTGGGATCTAACTCAAAAAGGTACACAAAATTAACAAGGTAAAATAGATGATTGTTTTGAAATCAAAGGGTAAATCCAAAGGTATTAATGAAACAGATGAAACAGTATTAACCACTCTAGTTTTTGGAAGGCATTTTTCTAGCGGGCTTCTATCCCGTTCTAAATTCGGTTCCACCATAGAGGTATAAAGAAGGCTCATCATTGTATCTGTGCTATAATGGCTTCTGAGACAGGATGGGCAGTGCAATTGAGGGGTATCTCCATTTTAAAGTAACTGTCCAGTGATAATCTCACTTTTAAAATTGTAATGTTCTGATAACTCATACCCAAATAATGTTGTTGGCTCATCCTATACTCTTTTTGTGGCCAAAGCAGAAATGGGAGAAAAAACACTTAAAAATCCCAACCTCAAACAGAAAAAAATGCTTGCTATTTTCTCATAGAGGATGATGACATCCTCCTGAGGAGGATGAGCTGGCCAATCAGCGGTCTACTCGCATTAATATTGGACAGTTACTTTTAAAGTAGTCCATTTCTTCTTATTCTACTTTTATGAGTCAGTAAACAAACTAAAAAGGTGCATACTGCCACCTGGAGTGTGTTGTCTGAACAGGTATAAAGCCACGGTTGGTGATTTACTGCCACCTGCAGTTCTGGAATGTTTCCTCAGGAGTAAGAATTCCTTGGCTGATCCCTCCTGATTACCTGGATGGAATTATGTGATCCTTCCTTAATTTAACCCATAGGAAGTCCCAAACAGTTGACTACTTTAAAATGGCGAAAGCCCTCAATGGTAATGTTCATGCTGAAACAGGTTCTATCCATCCAGAGTCCTCTTTCTACCTCTATGGGTTACACTGACACATCTTCGTTTTAACCATTATATGTCCATATAAACGGTTTCCATACTATGAATAATAACTTTAACATATTTTCTTTTCACATACAAAATGGCTCTAACAACTGTTGTGTTCATATTTCATTCATATCAATAGGCTTTTCTATGTTTTAATAAAGAACAATGATTATGTACAACAGTGGCGGTTGCAGATTTACTGTAAATGTTTCTCTCCACACTGATCCTGAAGGCAGCGTTTTAGATCGCTTACTGACACATGGCTGGTGTAGCGGTAGTTCCACAGCCCTGCGGCACACATGGCTAAAAGTGTCCATATAGGTTTGAATCTGGCCTACTGCCCTTTGTCACTACCATAGATTGTGTTTTGTATACTGTGTCAGTACTCAATCAATCAGTAGACAATTCCACCAATTTATCGATTGGCTGAATGATCTATTGGCTGACTTTCAGCAAACGCAAGTCAGGCAAAGCACATTAAGTTGTATAATTTGTATTGGTGATTCTACAGAAGAGGTTTAAATTGCTGTCCCCTATCAAAGTACTATTTAAAAAAAACAAGTCTTCAAACATGTATTTATTTACTTTGAAATGTATTTATATCAAATATTCTAATTAATTCCAAGGCAATTACAAACATTGTTAAATTAATACAAAGTAATTGTTTAAATACCCATTCCTATTGAGAGGTGGCTGCCCCACACCCTGACTCCTAAAATTCATGTTTGAAAATAAAGCAATTAAAGATTTTTGTAACACTTTTATCAAATCTTGAGTTAGTTAGTATTATTACATTGAAAGATACTGATCTAATTAGTACACTCTTAGAAAAAAAGGGTTCCAAAGGGGTTATTTGCAGAGGGACAGGGTTGTACCAAGAACCATTTACATCTGAAGAACCCTTTTTGGAAGAACATTTTTCATCCTAAGAACCGCTTTTCGAAAGAAAGGGTTCTTTAATGATTTTTTTGGTAGGAAAGAAGGATTCTTTGGAAGGCAAGAGGGTTCTACTGTACATAGAACCCTTCTGAACTGAATAAGCTTTTAAATAGTGCCTAAGCATTAGTGTTTACTTAAACTTTAACATCAGGAGTTTGAGTTATCTGATAGAGGTGGGAATGTTTTAAACTGTACCTACAGTATACTCCCAGTCGGTATTAGATAGAATGTCGCGGCCCCACCCGCTATGGGGGAAAATGACCCGTGGTTACCCCATTGTCTCACCTCAAAAACACAACCTTTTTTTGCTACAGACCAGAACATTCTTGGACACCGAGTTCTCACATTTTCCCACTCTCCCACACTGAATAACCTGAAGCCACAGCGCTCTTCTCGCAGGATCTATTTCCCTACATGGGAGCATTGCGAACTGTTTGTCGTGATTTTTGACAAAGTTACATGTACAACAACACAGCATCTTTTCGGCATGTTTTGTTATTTCTGTATAACAGAAAATTGATGATGAAGTTGGCTCTTTTACAATGGGGGTCAATGGGAAATAATTTTTGTTTCCCCCAATTTGTGGGTGTGGTCGAGGGGAATTACTTCTTATGGCGTGAATATCGACCATCGAGTATATGGGAATATTTGTACATGTATCTGGTATTCCTGATGTGTCTGTTATTCCTTTCTGTTAGGTAGTTTTTAAACCAATTACATGCAGGCCTATGATCTGATCTGGTCTAAAGCCAGGTTGATGAACATGTACACTACATTTCTTAGATAAGAAAGTTCTTAGTTGAGAGTTAGGCAGGTAACTCCAAGAGTTACCGGTCTAACAGAACACAGAGGGTGTTCTTTAATAGTAGCCTCTCCAACAAAATCCAGGTAGAATCAGGCATTCCCCAGGGCAGCTGTGTAGGCCCCTTAATCTTTACTAATGACCTGCCACTGGCTGAGTAAAGCCTGTGTCTTTATGTATGCGGATGACTCAACACTATGCATGTCAGCAAGTTAAATCACTGCAACACTTAAAGAGCTGCAGTTAGTTTCAGAGTGGGTGGCAAGTAATAAGCTGGTCCTAAATATTTCAAAAACTAAAAGCATTGTATTTGGGACAAATCATTCACTATACCCTAAACCTCAACTAAGTCTTGCAATGAATAATGTGGAAATTGAGCAAGTTGAGGAGACTAAACTGCTTGGAGTAACCCTTGATTGTAAACTTATGGTCAAAACATATTGATGCAACAGTAGCTAAGATGGGGAGAGGTCTGTCCATAATAAAGCGCTGCTCTGCCTTCTTAACAACAATACCAACAAGGCAGGTCCTACAGGCCCTAGTTTTGTCACACCTGGACTACTGCCCAGTCGTGTGATCAGGTGCCACAAAGAGGGACTTGGGATAATTACGAATGGCCCAGAACAGGGCAGAATGGCTGGTCCTTAAATGTACACGTAGAGCTAACATTAATAATATGCATGTCAATCTGTCATGGCTCAAAGTAGAGGAGAGATTGGCTTCATCACTACTTGTTTTAAAAAACAGTGAGGACTGAAGAGTCACACACAGGTACAAACACACATAACATATACACACGTACACCTGGATTGTGTGTTGTAGTAGAGTAGTAGCCAGAAGGCACACACTTAATGTATTGTGAAATATTTTGTAAAATGTATTTAAAATGATTAGAAATTGTATTATAATGTATATTACTGCCATAATAAATACAAATAATTCTAATACTTTTGCTAGGTAAGAAAGTATAGAAATAGGGCAATCATTATTTAGGGCACAAGGGTCACCACCTTTGTGGAAAGGGAGCACATGAGCCGCCTTCTAAACCCTTGTGATAGTACCAGATATGATCGTCAAATAAAAAATCTGGGTTAATGATTCAGAAATCAATGGGGCGGAGAGCCGCAATAAAACCAGGTCAAGCATATCAACCCCCCCATGGATGTTTTAACTTCAGTCTTAAGCAAGGCCTTCAGCACATCACAGGTACAGTAGTAACTTGTTGAAATTAAAACACAGATTCACTAGTAGTTGACAGGTTACCATTCAGGTCAGCTAGAGGATGGGAGCAGGAAGAGCAGAGAACTGACTGACAATGGTTATTTAGACCACCATTTCTCTCAAATAAAAATGTGCTAATGTAATGCTCATAATGTCCAGGAGGGGCGATTCCGTTAACTGTGCAACCCAAAATGCATTCCATACACAGTGTATTGCATTTGGGGGGCATTAAAAGCCAGCAGCAGGGCGTGCGACACAGTCCCCCTCAAAAAGTAACCATATTTGGTTAGTAGAGACCCTACTAAGTCATTTTCACCCCACTTTATTTGAGTAAAGTTGTTTCTCTACAACCAAATACTGTATGAATACCATATAGTATTGCATTTGGAGATATGTTGCCAGAATAAAAAGCCAGCAGTAAACATTTGGTTAGTAGAGACCCTACTGAGTATTTTCCACCCCAGTATTCCATATACGATGTATTGCATTTGGGGCTATGGAGGGGAGAGGGAAAGGCCAGCAGCAACTCAGTCGCCCTCAAAAACTAAGGGAATGCAGGCGACAAGTTTAGATCTGCAAATTATGCCAATTCAAACGCATTGGGCTTATTCAGGACAGATTTTGGCGACAGTGAGCCCTCTCGCCTTGCCTCTTCCTCTCTGCTGAAACTAGTGAACGGAACAGCGCTGCTCTGTCTTACTATATGTAGCCCATGTATCTGATGCTGTCTGCCCAGAAACAGTATGTCATGCCATTCTCCTTCTGTCCAGACAGCATCAGATACATGGTCTACACATACGGAGATAGAGGGGGGCTGTTTCGCTCACTCGGATGCTTTATCTGAGATCATAAATCCGGCCCTAGCTATTCGGTGGCACAAGTGGGGACACTTCAGGCTGAGGAGTAAGTTTCACACATCCCCATGTGCAACGTTCATCCCTGAAATTTTCCCAACAGGGACGCCCAGGCAATAGCAGATCGAAGTCACTAAGCACCACTGTAAAGGACATCACGCTGCTTGCTTAGCAAGTACCACTTCCTCTTGATTCCAGTTATGGGTAGCGGTAGCCCAATATGGCGACCGGAGTATTGGCGAGGGGGTGTGTCAGAAGGAGTGGGTTTGTGCAGATTTGTTGCCACTCAAGAACGTTTTGCTTCGAGTCGATAAGCTGGCGAGCGACCAGTGCACCGGTGTTGATACACGCTTGTGTCGCCGGCAGTAGCTAATGTGCCCATTTTTTTTTCTCACATGATTTTACTTCAAGTAGGATAGCAGCCTACACAAGAAATAATTAATATTGATAACCATCTAGTTGTCACCTTGATACCTAACCTACATGCAGTCTACTACTCAATGGGGAGGGTATAAACGGCAACACCAGGACACACTGCTCTTCACTCTCTCTTGACAAGCACTACTGTCTGACAACGGCGTGGGCAACGGCGTGGGATATCATGGTGACAGTCACAGAAGCACAAGCATGCAGTAACAATACAGTCATCATACCAGTCATACACCCTCCTCAGAGCATTATGTATTATTCTGTACGTAAATCCTAGACACTCCATTTAGTATGTTATGTTACGTTTGCAATGGTTACATTAGACAGATGGCTACTTAAGGCAAAAACAAAAGTAGGGTGGGTGGTCGGATTTACATACAGAATAAAACAAAATGCTCTGAGACCAGGTTGAGGAGAGCTACCCTCATGTAGGTTTTCACTGCAACCCAGGGATCTAGTGTTGCAGCAGTGCTGCCATAGCGTGATGCTGCTCCCTCACTTTTTTATTTGAGAATACGCAGAGCTGCATGGTAAAATAATTTCTGGAAAATATATTCTGATAAATTCGAAATAAATTATATTTAGGCCTAACTACCACGAAAATTCCATGAAAACGATAGAATGACAAACCAAATAAATATGTAGGCAATAACAGCCTATGAGTATGTAGCCTAAATGGTGGTTTCTTCCCTGAATGCTTTCTCTATGGTGGTGACACGAATGATGAACTGTAGGCGTGTGTGCAGAGACCAGTCGGTCAGAGGCTTGACCACTTTCAGTGGCCCAAATCCGACATAACAAGAACAGCCACAGACAGAAAACTGCTAAAACAGACTTGTACAACACACGTTGTACAACTCGCCCTACTGTCCAAGTGCTTAGTTTACAGAAACGTACCACCTCTATTGCATATGCTGACAAACAGCCTGGTCTCAGTGCATTTCGATTATTCTGTGTGGAAATCCGTGACACTCCATTTAGTATGACATATTACGTTTGGTATGGTTACATAAGACAGATGATTTTATTTATTTATTTTTTTATTTATTTTTCACCTTTATTTAACCAGGTAGGCTAGTTGAGAACAAGTTCTCATTTGCAACTGCGACCTGGCCAAGATAAAGCATAGCAGTGTGAACAGACAACACAAAGTTACACATGGAGTAAGTAAACAATTAACAAGTCAATAACACAGTAGAAAAAAAAGGGGAGTCTATATACATTGTGTGCAAAAGGCATGAGGAGGTAGGCGAATAATTACAATTTTGCAGGTTAATAACACTGGAGTGATAAATGATCAGATGGTCATGTACAGGTAGAGATATTGGTGTGCAAAAGAGCAGAAAAGTAAATAAATAAAAACAGTATGGGGATGAGGTAGGTAAAAATGGGTGGGCTATTTACCGATAGACTATGTACAGCTGCAGCGATCGGTTAACTGCTCAGATAGCAGATGTTTGAAGTTGGTGAGGGAGATAAAAGTCTCCAACTTCAGCGATTTTTGCAATTCGTTCCAGTCACAGGCAGCAGAGAACTGGAACGAAAGGCGGCCGGCCGAATGAGGTGTTGGCTTTAGGGATGATCAGTGAGAAACACCTGCTGGAGCGCGTGCTACGGATGGGTGTTGCCATCGTGACCAGTGAACTGAGATAAGGCGGAGCTTTACCTAGCATGCTCGAGCTGTACAAGCAAACAAGAAAAGGCTCATCCAGAGGCAGCGCTCCTAGTGGCCGGGGACTTCAATGCAGGGAAACTTAAATCAGGTTTTACATCATTTCTACCAGCATGTTACATGTGCAACCAGAGTAAAGAATCTCTAGACCACCTTTAGAGACTAGTACAAAGCTCTCCCTCGCCCTCAATTTGGTAAATCTGACCATAAATCTATCCTCTTGATTCATGCTTACAAGCACAAACTAAAGGAGGAAGTACCAGTTACTCGCTCAATAAGGAAGTGGTCAGATGAAGCAGACGCTAAGCTACAGGACTGTTTTGCTAGGACAGACTGGAATATGTTCCGGGATTCTTCCGATGGCATTGAGGAATACAGCACATCAGTCGCTGGCTACATCAATAAGTTTATTGATGAAGTCATCCCAACAGTGACCGTACGTACATACCCCAACCAGAAGCCATGGATTACAGGCAACATCTGCACTGAGCTAAAGGGTAGAGCGGGACTCTAACCCAGACGCTTAATAGAAATCCCGCTATACCCTTTGACGAACCATCAAACAGGCAAAGCATCAATACAGAACTAAGACTGAACTCTACTACACCGGCTCCGACGCTCGTCGGATGTTTCAGGGCTTGCAAACTATTACGGACTACAAAGGGAAGCACAGCCGTGAGCTGCCCTGTGACATGAGCCTACCAGATGAGCTACATAACTTCTATGCTTGCTTCGAGGCAAGCAACACTGAAGCACGCATGAGAGCATCAGATGTTCTGGACGACTGCGTGATCACGCTCTCCGTAGGCGATATGAGTAAGACCTTTAAACAGGTCAACAGACCTTTGTACTCCGAGCATGCGCTGACCAACTGACAAGTGTCTTCACTGACATTTTCATCCTGACCGAGTCTGTAACACCAACATGTTTCAAGCAGACCACCATAGTCCCTGTGCCCATAGTCCCTGTGCCCTAGGCTGGTAAGGGCTCACATCAACACCATTGTCCCAGAAAACCTAGACCCACTCCAATTTGCATACTGCCCAAAAAGATCCACAGATGATGCAATTTCTATTGCACTCCACATTGCCCTTTTCCACCTGGACAATAGGAACAGCTATGTGAGAATGCTATTCATTAACTACAGCTCAGCGTTCAACACCGTAGTACCCTCAAACCTCGTCACTAATCTAAGGGTCCTGGGACTAAAAACCTCCCTCTGCAACTGGATCCTGGACTACAGGCTGCCCCCAGGTGGTAAGGGTAGGTAACAACACATCTGCCACGCTGATCCTCAACACGGGGGCCCATCAGGGGTGCATGCTCAGTCCCCTCCTGTACTCCCTGTTCACCTATTACTGCAGGGCCAAGCAAGACTCCAACACCATCATTAAGTTTGCAGACGACACAACAGTGGTAGGCCTGATCACCGACAACGATGAGACAGCCTATAGGGAGGAGGTCAGAGACCTGGCAGTGTGGTGCCAGGATAACAACCTCTCCCTCAACGTGATCAAGACAAAGGAGATGATTGTGGACTACAGGAAAAGGAGGACAGAGCATGTCCCCATTCTCATCAATGGGACTGTAGTGGAGCAGGTTGAGAGCTTTAAGTTCCTTGGTGTCCAAATCACCAACAAACTATCATGGTCTAAACACAGTAAGACAGTCGTGAAGAGGGAAAGACAACATCTATTCCCCCTCAGGACACTGAAAAGAGCATCCTGACTGGCTGCATCACTGCCTGGTATGGCAACTGCTCAGCATCCGACCGCAAGGCACCACAGAGGGTAATGCATACGGCCCAGTACATCACTGGGGCCAAGCTTCCTGCCATCCAGGACCTCTATACCAGACGGTGTCAGTGGAAGGCCCTAAAAATTGGTAACGACTCCAGCCACCCTGTCATAGACTGTTCTCTCTGCTACCGCACGTCAAGCAGTACCGGAGCGCCATGTCTAGATCCAAAATGCTTCTTAACAGCTTCTATGCCCAAGCCATAAGACTCCTGAACAGCTAATCAAATGGCTACCCAGACTATTTGCATTGCCCCCCCTCTTTTACGCTGCTGCTACTCCCTGTTTATTATCTATGCATAGTCACTTTAACTCTACCTACATGTACATATAACATCAAATACCTTGACTAACCGCTGCCTACGCACATTGACTCTGTACCGGTACCCCCTGTATATCGCCTCGCTATTGTTATTTTACTGCTGCTTTTGAATTATTTGTTACTTTTTTTTCTTCAATTTTTTACCTATCTATTTTTTACTTAACACTTGTTTTTCTTAAAAGTACATTGTTGGTTAAAGGATTGGACGTAAGCATTTCACTGTAATGTCTACACCTGTTGTAATTCAGCGCATTTGACAAATACAATTTGATTTGATTACTCGGCTCTCAGCTGCGCAACATGCAGTAAGTCATTGTTTTGCAGGTAGGAGTGTCCGTATAGCCTCTTCCTGCTAACTATTTGTTTTATTTAAACAACATTGCTCCATAATGTTACAGTATTAGCTAAACCAGTTCAGTTTACTAGTAGTATGCAAATGTTTCTTGGCACCGAAAGAAAGGAAAATGTTGTGAGTCTGGTAAAATAATCTGTAGTATTGTGTAGGCTGTAGCAATGTGTTTTAAGTTAGCTATGATTTTAAGTAAGTTTATCTAGCTGTCTTATTTTGTATTTGTTCAATGCCTCAATTGATTTCAGAAGTTATATTGGATATACCGTATGGCTGTACAGATTCCTGGTTCAAATCAACCCAAGATCATGAACCCTAAAGATGGGACAGAGTGCATGACAAGGTGGCCCAGAGGAATCTAGCTGTTCTGAATGAAGACCTCTCATGAGGTAAGTACACACACACATACACACACGCGATACCAGCTTGATATGTCCCTTGTCACCTATGTTTTTACCCAGAGAGTAACAGCTCTGGTGCTCTCTGTCTTATTCTATTATTTCTTGCTCTATGCTTGACCTAGGGTTTGAGAAGAGCTGACAAATCAGAACTGAGTAGGATTGTTAGTGAGCCCCATGAGGAGCACCTGATACTGCGCTGACTTCTCTGTTCTGGATGCTCTCCTGCCCAAACTGTCCCATTGTGTTTCCCCACCTCTGAACCCCCTTACCCCAAATAGAGTTGCCCCTGGTCCTAGATCTATGATCAATCTCAATTTTAACTCCCTCTCTTTGTCGCTCTCTCCCCATTACATTTGTGTTGCAATGAGGTTCTTATTTGGTTAACTGTTGTTACTTATATTGTCAATTTTGTTGTTTAATTAGTTTTTAATGTTGTTACCACTTTGAATAAATGTATTTTATCTACAAATGTATTGTTTTTCTTACATTTAGATTTCAGAGAGAATTTCAGTGTACATTTACAACAGTATCCTGGCACCAGAATTGCAAGCTTAATACTGTAATTATGCTTTGCAGCAGAGATGATGCAAAATATTTCACAGTACTATTTTCCTTACTGTAAAACATTACAGCATCCCTCTAAATTTACAGCAGGGATGCTGTAATATGTTTCACAATAAGGAAAATAGTACTGTAAAATATATTACAGCATCTCTGCTGTAAACAAAATTACAGTATTAAGCTTGCAACTCTGGTGGCAGTATAATGCTGTCGATTTACAGGGGAAAGTTTTATGGTGTAACTCTCAAATAAACCATGACCTGTAAATATGTTTTAAAAATATTTCACAAATATTGACCAATATACCATGGCTAAGGGCTGTTCTTATGCAAGATACATTGCGGATATTGACCATATACCACAAACCCCTGAGGTGCCTTATTGCTATTAAAAACTGGTTACCAACGTAAAGAGCAATAAAAATAAATGTTTTGTCATACCCGTGGTATACAGTCTGATATACCACGTCTGTCAACCAATCAGCATTCAGGGCTCAAATCACCCAGTTATAAAAATAAATATATGATCTGTAAATATATTCAACATAGCTCACACATAAAACTACAATTTGAACAAATATAGAAGGATTTGTGAGCAAATGTTCAGAAATCCCTGACATTTAAAACTGGAATGTGCATGTGCACATTCAAAAAGTGCCTGTGGATCTGTATTCTGTGTTTACAGAATTCTTTGATTTTTACCCCCATCTGTCCATGTATTGTAATCCACAAATGTAGTTTCAGATGAGAGTCGGCTATCTCCATTCATTGGGATAATCTTTATGTCACGTGACGAAATTACATCACGGCTGTGTACTTCTTGTCCTTAGCTAGAAGAAAGAACAGCTTGATAAAATGTGAGTACAACGTTTATTTATTCAACAAATGATGTTAAAATGTTCAACAAATGACTTTCGTATGAATATTACATTTGACCATTGGTGCATGCAATACCGAGTGTGTGTACCGGTAGCTAGCAGGCGATCTCGTCACCTGTTTAGACAAACCACCTAAATTAAACTTACTAGCAGTGGTTGAAAAAGTCCCCAATTGTCATACTTAATTTAAAGTAAAGATACCTTAATAGAAATGAGTCAAGTAAAAGTCATCCAGTAAAATACTACTTGAGTAAAAGTATTCGGTTTTAAATAAAAAAATACAAAATAATTTGACCTTTATTTAACTAGGCAAGTCAGTTAAGAACAAATTCTTATTTTCAATGACGTCCTAGGAACAGTGCGTTAACTGCCTGCTCAGGGGCAGAACGACAGATTTGTACCTTGTCAGCTCGGGGATTTGAACTTGCAACCTTCCGGTTACTAGTCCATATACTTAAGTATCAAAAGTAAATGTAATTGCTAAAATATACTTATGTATCAAAAGTAAAAGTATAAATCATTTCAAATTCCTTCTATCAATAAACGGCACCATTTTATTGTATACGCCAGAGGTATACTCCAACACTAATTTACAAATTAAGCATTTGTGTTTTTAGTGAGCCCATCAGATCAGAGGCAGTAGATATGACCAGGGATGTTCTCTTGATAAGTGTGTGAATTGGACCATTGTTCTGTGCTGCTAAGCATTCAAAATATATCGAGCACTTTTGGGTGTCAGGTAAAAATGTATGGAGTAAAAAGTACATTATTTTCTTTAGGAATGTAGTGAAGTAAAACTTATCGAGTACAGATACCCCAAAACACTACTTAAGTAGTACTTCAAATTATTTGTACTTAATTAGTTTACAACACAGCTTAATAGTTAATTGTTAATTCGGGAATGGGTCATTTTTGAAGAACAATTCAATAAAAAAAAATCTGAGTTGTGATCTGGCTAACAAGCTAAATTGAAATGTTGCAAATCCTATTTTCCAATCTGTTGTCTTTCAGGGATTTATTTTGCTCAGCATTGATGCTTTGGCAGGACAAATCACTCTTTCCCGACTGGTGTGGAGGTATTAAGAAATTGTAACATTATCTGATTAGAAATGTTAGCAATTCAGCTACTGTTTTCGGCTCAGTGTAGGCTTGCTAGCTAGCCAAGTCATTTGTTGTGCATGCTTAGATAAATGTATTAATGTATTGTTTCCTAGTCAATACATGCATTCTGTGTCTGAGTACTGTCAGTTCAATACATCTCTGTGTTGTGTTGCATCATTGAGTTAAGGGGCTGGGCAATGTTGCCTGTTCAATAAAAGGCAAAGTTGTCAAAATGATTAACCTGACAATAACGCTTGAGCCGGCTGCTTTTGGACCCTACTGCAACTCCCCACTAGTCAATCTCCCATTTATTTCAGGCCCTTTCTTAGTTGCTTGATCTGACAGCTGACTCACCCAAGGACCCACTGCAGAGTTTCCCAAAAAACGGTCCTGGGGACCCAAAGGGGTGGACTTTTGTTTTTCTTTGTCCTAGCACGAATACACAGCTTATTCAGGGCAATTGATCAAATTGATTATTTTAATCAGCTGTCAAGACCAACCTGTACAAACACTCCTTTACCCCTAATGCCATTGCCGTTTGAATACAGGGAGAGGGAGGCAGGCAAGTCTGTCTCTGTCTAAACAGGAACTCATTGTCACTATCATTGTCCTTGGTCATCATAACCATGGTGATGCTGACGTTGCTGATGATTTTGCTCAGCATATTTTTGATGTGATTCGAGGATGTGTACAGTGCGCTTTGCTTGTTATGTAACTTTGTACTATTGCTCTTATTACAGATCCACTTTTTGAATGCGCAAATACACTTTCCAAAGTTGTAAATGTTAGGGATTTCTGAATATTTGTATGCAAATATTTCTACATTTGTTCAAATTGTAGTTTTATTTGTAAACTGTATTGAATATATTTACAAATCATATTTATTTTTGATTTATGGTGAATATCTGTGAAATATTTATACTTATTCACGGATTATGGTTTAATTTGTGAAATATATGATTTACATATTTCCGGACTATAGTTTTATTTTAATATATGCACAGATCAAAGTTTTATTTGTGAGTTATGTTGAATATACGCACGGATCGTGGTAGACACATTTACAGAATAAAGAAAAATCTCTCTTCGTACGCAAATGGAACGAAACGGGACAGTTCGCGCAGGCGCGTTTCATTGTTTTGACTGAAAATGCCGTCGGTTTCGAAAACGGCGGCGAACGCTTCTCCTCAAACCGAGAAACCAACCCACTATACGTAAGTAAAGCAAACGTTAAATGGACAAAGACGTATTCGTTAAAATACCGTGCTGCTTTTATGTACAGAATATTGTTTTATAGTTGGACTGCTTGATATTCCTTCACTCGTAGTGCAGTAAAACATGGTGCTTTTCCTTTTGTAAATTCTTCCCAATGCACGCAGTTAGCGCCAGGCTAACTTGCTAGCTACATATTCAAATTGATACAGTAACTGAATTTTAACAAATACATGTGTATAATTGTATTGTGTGACCATGAAAATGTTCCACATAAAAAATAGGCGTAACATTAAAAAGCGGAATTCGCAGGAACTTGGTTGGTGGTTAACGTTAGCTAGCCAGTCAGCGTGCTAGCGTGGACTGGGTAACGTTAGCGAAGTTGAATGGTTTGCCAGCCAGCAGTGGTATCCTTTTCCTCTTTCCACCTCGGCCTTATTTGCTGCCTGTCTACGCATGTGTTTTGACGTACGTTCTGGTTGTTTGATAGAGTACAACGCCGAACATCTTGCGTGGATTGTATGTGAATGGTCAAAGTAGATAGCTACTAGCTATCACTACCTAGTAGTTCTAGCAGTTCGATTGATTGTAAAATTCAGCTACATAGCTAGCTAGTGTCAATCAAATATTAGTTGTAGATGGTGTAAACGTGTATCTCCTTACCTTTAGCATAGATAGTGTTTACTTTAAATTTCAAATAGCGAAGCTGTAACATTTCTATCAAAGTTAATGCGATATTTCCCCTGAGCTTTGGACTCAATACTTTTTTTACACGATGTCTGGTGGTGTCTGTCATTAACACTGCCTTTGTCTTTCCATTTTGCAGATATTTGAAGGAGTTTAGGACCGAACAGTGCCCTCTCTTCCTGCAGCACAAGTGCACACAACATAGACCCTTTACATGTTTTCATTGGCATTTCCTCAACCAGAGGCGAAGACGACCGATTAGAAGAAGAGATGGAACTTTTAACTACAGCCCTGACGTTTATTGCACAAAATATGACGAGACTACGGGCATTTGCCCAGATGGAGAAGAGTAAGTGTGAAGCTTAATTTTTCCCGTGAATTATTATGTTCTGGTTAGAGTGTTGATACTGTATCATGCTTATCAATATTGTTTTGTGGCTGTTGTTCATTCCGGTTGAGAATTCACTCAATGTGTGCAGGTTGACAATTTAGTGGGCACACTTATAACGGTGTTGCTAATATTTTATGGATGCTGCATTGTTTCAGTAGGAAGTCAGATTCATGCGAATTCCTGAAGTGAACTATCCTTATTGCACAGAATTCAGCTCGCACCACGAGCTTGGTGATGACCTAGCTTGCACATGGTGTTGTTGACTTGTCTATTGTTCGAGCTAATGTCGATCCGCATGGCCTCGTATGGCCCCGGAGTGGGACGACAGCCGTTCTCAATAATGCGGAACCAACTGGATGATTTAACCACATTCATTGTCATTTCATGGATGTTTTTTTGAAATTCTCGCTGGGCACGTCTGTTTTGAGCTGCAGAGTGGGGTTGAGCTTCTTTCAGCTTACAAGGAAACGATGAACACACCCCCTGTTTTCTTGCTCGTGATTGAACCGCCTTTGCACATAGCCTTCTCCCATTGGTCGAGCAACCAATGTTTATTGTTCCTGGGTCCGTTGAAAATGAGGTCGCTTTGAACGAGTTCCTGCTTTGTATTTGTATCCTTAATGTTGTCACAAGTAGTTATACATGGACGTGTCTGCTTTTTACCACTTGTTCTGTATCATCATCATCATGTTCATTGAAACCTAAGTAGAAGAGGGATTTCCTAATTCAATTATCTGCTCAGCTTGCGCATAACTACTCTTTTGTGATAATTATTAGAGATGTACTGAGGGGTAGAAATGGAGTATGTAAGTTTTATATATTCTTGCTCTATTGTTTAATGGCTACTGCAGCATTTTTAGGCCCAACCCTCAAAGCATCAGCTATTTTCACTTTTGTAACAAAATCAGAGGAACATATTTTGAATGTTTGGGGTATGCCACTTCAGCTCATTCTTAGAACTGTAGTTTTCACTACTGGTGTGACATCAATCTACTGAAAATGAAAATAACAAAGAATAGGCCTAAATGAGCCTACACATTTGTAAAGACACAACCATGATTATGGAAATAGATGTAGCCTAAAATATAATATAGCAAGTCACGTTGTGCGGATACAGTTGTCACTTGAGGTTACATATGAGAAGGCTTGTGGTGGTGCGGATAGACACCAAAGGAAGGATGAATAAATTCATACATTAGCAGTTCATCTGCATCTACCTAAAATAAAAGCTACACTATTCAGTTCCCAGGTGTAACAAAGTCACAGGGTTATTGTAAAAAAACAGAATGCTACCCTGTAGTGAAGGGGGAACTTATTTAACGATATATCGTATTCACAATATCATAATATTATTTCTGCTCTAGTTGAGGATACCTGGGATACCTGATAGAAAACAAGCTATTGTGTCTTTCAATAGGGAGCCAATCGCAATACATATCGTATTGGCACCTAAGTATTGTGAAGTCCCAGGCATTTCCCAGGACTACTAACCGGTCCTGAGTAATATTACAAAATGCCCATACTTGGCCTACTGGAACAGACGTACTTGTTAGTATACTTACTGGCAGCGCTATCAGTTAAAGTAAAAATATGGGAATGTTAATATTGTATGTGTTGGTTGGGGATTTTTACAAGTCTCCCTACAAAATTAACAGAATTAAAGGTTCACTGAAAGGAAGCAGGCTATACAGTTAATAACCTAGCCTATTTAATAAGACAGGATAGATGTTCTAGATTATATCTTGAGAAAGATGCTGTTCAACACTAAGAAGAACAGCTCTGAAACATGATATTCAAACCACTCCTATAATTTGGGCTTATTTGTGTCAGAGCACCATAAAGAAATTGAGTAACTTGAAACGTCTCACTCACTAGTTCAATGACAATCCTCAATGGCACATGTCTGGTTAAAGTGCTTTGGTCAGATCCACAGTTTAGTGATATGTAGAGGTAGTGACTAGATGCGATAATAGTATTTGTGGCAAATATGTAGCATACTGAATACTTTTTTATAGAGGGGTTGGTTAATCATTGAGGTTGAGTTCCAGTTTACTATATCAGTGTGTTTGGAATTTCACTATAGTAAGTAAACAATGTTCCTCAATTCAACCAGCTGTCATATTGAAAGTTCTATACAATTTTTGAACTCTGCCTGAGAGCGAGCACTTGCACTCTCTATTCCTCATTCTACCAGTGGCTGCTCTCTTCTCGTGACATCACATCCGTTGCCATGGTTACTGTTGCTGAGTCAGAAGCTTTTGCTGTATTTGAGAAATTGATTGGTTATCTAGCATTTTCAATGTGAATTTGAGCACATTAATAGCGATGTTGCTATTATTTCTGTTAAATTCCTCACCATACATCAAAGCCTGTGAGAGCTCTGTATCTATAAAAGGCGTTGCATTCCTCTGACTCCCACTGTGGGCATTGGCTACATTTTTGTTGGTCTGATGTGCATATTAAGCATCAAGATGAACGGTTGCCACTAATACAGGGAGGAAGACAGATGTAACTCATTCCTTTAGCCTCGGTCTGTTTCCTTTCAATTAAAATCTGTGGACTGACTTAGGATAAGCACAGCATAGAATTCTAGAAACATAGGATAGACCGATTTTATGCAGATTGTATCTCTGTCACATCAAATCCTGATCATTTTAATGAGGAAGTCTGCATTTGTCTAATCATCGTTTTCTTTCCTGTCTAGCTGTCCTTACTTGCACCGGACCACTGGTGACACAGAGCGGAAGTACCATCTTCGCTATTACAAGACTGGTACCTGTATCCATGAAACTGATGCCCGCGGGCACTGCGTGAAGAACGGCCTACACTGCGCTTTTGCCCATGGCCCACATGATCTCCGCCCCCCGGTCTACGATATCAGGTGATCTATCATGCCTTTAGTAATCACTCTGTTCTTTAGGTGTCATACCTTCACTAACATGTGAATAGGCTTGTTAAGCCAGTTAGCTGAGTACACAACGATAAATATTGCAAGGCCTGACCATGCACTAACAAAATGTACCAACTGATTCCATTCGTAAATCATAGTTTTAATGAAATTCTAAAATTTACCCGTAGACCATATTTTTGAAGCTGGCTGTCAACCCCTTCTCTACCATTGTTAGTGTTACTTTGATTCGACATGTTAGGCCTAGCTGTCTCTGCAGAAGTGAGTCTGTATCCACTCCAGTACATGCCCATACATGGAAGTGTTAATCTATTTTCTTAGCTCAATTAGTCTCCCTGATGCCTCTCGAACTGGCTGGGGCTAAGAGCAGATGAAAGCACAATTTTTCTCTTCATAGACATCAGTCATAGTGTACTTATTGCCAGGGTTGATGTTGGTTTTGTTGAGTACCAATACTGTGCAAACAATGAAAGTGTTAAATTATGGTGATTTCTTTAATGGGATGAAAGATTCAGTGGTATATTTGAAGTAATAACCCCACATAGCTCAGAGATGGATACAAAAACTAGGCCCATATCTGTAATGAAAGCAATGGACTTAAGTTTAACAATAACATACATTTGCCCCTTTACTATGAACCATGTGTTCACATTTTAAATTCCTGTCACTAGAAAATAGCAATACCTTGTCGAACGTTCCATGAATGACGTCACATTAAGGAATGGGAGCTTGAAATAATTAAACAAAAACAACAATTAAATGTGGTATCAGCGTTGCCTAGCAACTGAGCAGAACAAGTCTGTAAGAGCAAGGCATTGCCTGAATATTCTACATTTTGTCTCTTCCTCTTTTTCTTTGTTTTGTGTAGTAGCTCTCTCACTGATCTTCTTCATGTGCACAGAGAGATCCAGGCACAGGAAGCCCTCCAGAATGGCCAGTTGGGATCTGGAGAAGGTATCCCTGATCTACAGCCTGGTGTACTGGCCAGCCAAGCCATGATAGAGAAGACTCTTACAGAGGACCCCCGGTGGCAGGGTGAGCAGCAGACACATTGATTCTGGTGTCGGTGTTACCCAGTGCCACATCATTTTTCTATTGATTGGATTTCCTTGATCTGTTGTGTTATATTTTGGCATTAGGTCAATACCAGAATGTCTTACAATGAGTGTGTTTATATGCACATTAATAAATCAATATAAAACTGATTATGGCAGAAGGCAGAGTATGGCATTAGTCATATTAACACCTTACTCTGCTTATCTTAATTGGTGTAAGATCATAATGGTTGTAAGCATACGCTGATTAAAACATCTGGTTTTCAGGACAATCTTTCTCATTATTAGGGCATCAGAGTTCAGAGGTGTGCATGAGCTTCCTCTTGTGCGAGTGAAGTGAGTTTGGAAAAACTGAAGTATGCATATTAGAAATAGTTTTCACATACGAACTTTGTCTAAGATTCCAAATGTTTTTGCAAAAATAACATGGTCGCTGTGGTTTATTTTCATTAGCGTATTATTCTAATATATTTTTTTATGCATTCATCAAAGTCCCGTCAGGTAGCCTGATTTCAGATGGCCATGTAAACAGGATTATTAGGGGACTTGTTCTTGAAAAGCATGTAAAAGTTTGAAGTAAAACGATTATATTAATCTGACTATCCACAATAATCATTTTGTGTGCACTCAACAAACTCATTGTGTGCTTTCCTTCCAGACACCAATTTTGTTTTAGCGAACTACAAAACAGAGCAGTGCACCAAGCCTCCACGACTATGCAGACAGGGCTATGCCTGCCCTCACTACCACAATAGTAGAGACAGAAGACGAAATCCACGCAAGTTCAAATACAGGTAGGCGATTAGGACTGTCAAACGACAGAGTATGCCTTTTGGCAGCTGTGTAATATTTCTGTAATATATAGTTAACCCTTTTTAAATGATGTGTCAGGTCAACTCCGTGTCCCAATGTGAAACATGGGGATGAGTGGGGAGAGCCATCGAAGTGTGACAGCGGAGACAGCTGTCAATACTGTCACTCACGCACTGAACAGCAGTTTCACCCAGAAGTAAGTAGGACATTGGAGACTTTATAAACGCTTAGCACATTGTCTCTTGCAATGGGGAATCTGTCAAACCTTAATTTGGGAAAATGCCACACAGTTATGAGCAGAGAACCTGTCTTTCTCACTTCAGATCTACAAATCCACCAAATGCAATGACATGAGGCAAACTGGTTATTGTCCTAGAGGGCCGTTCTGTGCGTTTGCGCATGTAGAAAGTAAGTGAAGCGCCTCAAAATAAGTCACCGCTGTCTTGCTTGTTGGCAACCTTTCAAAGATAAAACCTCCTGTCTGTGATTGTGTACTTTTTCAGGAATTCCCTCCACGGAAGAGACCATGAACTCGTTGCTAACAGCGATGCAGTCGGGCTCCCAGGCCAAGCTGGGCTCTCAGCAGTATTCAGAGTGTCCGGTCAGCGAGTGGGGCAGCAGTGCACACTCCATCAGCAGCATCAACAACGGCCAAGTGGGGAATGTATGTGATCTGATTACTACTCCCTCTATGCTTCTCTCCACTGTCTTTTACAAAGGCATCTCAGTTTGTATGAAAAACATGCTGTCTATAGATTAGACCCTGAATAGATATTTCAACTGTTAACTTTCCTTATGTCACACCTTTGTGTTGTATATTCTTGTAATTTTCTGTTCTTGCCTTCTATTTAACTAGTTTGTAACATCATTTTGTTTCTGGTAGTACTAGTGCACCAAAAAACACACAGTGTAATTCAAATTAATATAAGATTCAAAAGAAACCAAACCTTAACAATTCAGTGTCATTTTCTCTCTCTCTGAAGCCAATATTCCATCTAAACATCTTCAGTTATCATCTGGCCTCGTTAGGAAAGCTGGGCTTGTTTGGCTGGCTCTAAAACCCTATTAAGTCCATGTGTACTTCTCTCCCTCAGGTTTCATATTCTAATAGTCCGACTGTAACGCCAAGCTCAGGAAGCAACAGTTCATTGTCCCCAATCGGACCCATCGGCAGGTCCAAATGCTTAACTAATGGTAGCTTATGTTCAGAGTCCACCACGTCAAGTGTGTCATCTCTGACGTCTAACTATCCCAAAGCGCCGGGCTTTGAACGCGAGGATCAGGTACTACAATAAGACTGCTCTCTCTCTTTCCCCGTCCTTACGGGAAGACCCCTGTACTCAGCTTAGTGTAGGGCCTGACCCACTGCTATAAACACGTCGGTCATAGTTTCCATTCTTTTGATTCAGAATTTTGATTTATTTCCATATTAAATTATTTGCCAGTCACTTTTTTTATGTTATGTCATTTTCTTTAAATTTGTGATGACTTGGTGAATACTGAAATTAACAACCAAGGCAAAATAAATAATAGTTTACCCGTTCCAGGTCAAATTCAGTGTTGTGCTTAACATTTTTATGAACGTAGATTAGACATTTTGTTTGGATATGGAACTTGTGTTCATGTTATCTATTAGTTATAAAATAAATGTCTGCTTATTTAGTCTTAGACTGTCTTAATGGATTGTGGTGATAACATTAGGCAATTTCTCTCTTTTGATAGGGCTGCAGATGACTGATTTATTAACTGAATTTTCTTCACTTTTAAGAAACATGTTGGCTTTCGAAGACCCAGCCAATTGCTGGGTTTAAGTGTTGGGTCATGTGAATGTGCTGTCTGTTTTCAGATAAAGAACTATAAGGGACATGGTGATCAAAAGATGATGGACCAAGACAAGCAGGTGAATAACTAAAGCGTTTGCCACTGCCTTTGTATTCCTATAAGCTAGTTCCCCCTAATATTAATTTACCACCGGTCCAAAAAACATGATTTTATAGAGAATAATTTTAAGTGCAAACTGAAATGACTAAAACCAGATATAAAGTATGTAGAAAAGATAATGGAGCTATATATATATATTTTTTTTTAAACAAGTTCATCTTTGAGAACTACCAATCACCAAAATAAAAACTATACAGTCAGGGAGAATCTAAAATTCCAAAAATGGCATGGGACCCCCATTGATATGTTAATGTTTGAGTCCCTGATAGCATAAGCCATGGCAAAATGTGTAGAATTGCAGAAACTTAGATTTAAAACTGCAATTTTGCCGCCTCTGCTGAAAAATATCATAGGGGAAACACTGCTAGTGATATGTAGAACAATTTATATTTAAAGGTATTCATGTAGAGGCAAAAGGGTTTTGCTGTTATAATTTCAGTCATTGGGACCCGTCCAATCGACTTGATTTAAAAACAGCCTATTCATGGTCTCCCATCTAAAGCATATGACCAGGCACGGTATCTGTGGCTTGTCTACTTCTTAACCAAGCACCAATGTAGTAAAGCTAAGTATAGCTCAAATTGACACTATTAATGAAACAATGCCTTACTATGTACGCCTCTTTTACAGACACACAATAGTGTATTCTCTGGGATGAACCCTCTGGCATCCAGCATAACCTCCAGTATAGAATCTAGCCTGGCCTCCAGTATTGGATCAGATAGTTCCTCACCCACCACCTTATCAACAATGAATGCAAAAGCAACCCCATTCTATCCTGGGAGCAATACTGTGGAGTCAGTTATAGGTAAGTGTACTTATTGTACAAACTTGTTTGAGGGGTGAATGTGCCTCTTCATACAAGGAATACTTATTGTTCTAGAAAAATAAAAAAAAGACTTGCCTTTTTTTTCAGGTTCTGCTCTTGACCTGAATTTTTGTGACATCAATGTTGCTTCTCTTGATAAAGAGTTTGAGGAGCAAGAAAACAACAGTCTTGGTTTAAGTAAGCAAACCTGGTTTGAAACATTGAACACAATTAACTTAACAGTCTGTTCTGCATTTTTAAATTGCGAAATTGATTTTCACTCTCTGTTGCCCTCTAGGTCAAAGGATGCTGGGAGGATCCGCTCCGGTCAACATTCCTGGCTCCCTTGCACGGTCTTCTTCATTGAATTCCAACTCCTCGCTCTCTGCATCCCCTCTGAGCTCCCTCTCCCAGTGCCTGTTGTCAGGAATGGCTCCACAGCAGACTCAGCCTCAGGGCCTGCTAACCAAACCTGAGCATGGCCTTCTGGGAACACCTACCTCCTCTCAGAACTCTCTGGGTAAGTTAACAATAGAATATGTATCATCAACCATTCATAAATACATCACTATCGTTTTTTTTGTTGTTGTGCTTTGACATGAAACAATTGTCCTGATCCCACCTTGTAGGTTTGAATGGGGGAGCTAGCAGCATATGGGACTTTGTGAGTGGCAACTTCTCTCCCAGCCCATCACCAGTGTTCAGCAGCCTGGGCTCCACCACTGTGAGCAGCAGCGCTGACCTGAACCGGCTCTTCAGGGAGCTGGATGAGGCAAATAGGAAGATCAAGCAATGGGAAGACGCCTGGCACCAGGTCAAGCAGGTCAGACACTAGTCCCATGCAAGAACTATGACATGAACTAAAGGCACTGCCTCAGTAAGCAATACATCCTGACCCTTGTTAAACCAATTATATATTTGACATGTCTGTCTGTTCCAGGCATGCGAGGCCTGGCAGAAAGATTCCCATGATGCAAAAGAACAAGCAAAGTCGGCCGAGGCGGAGCGGCAGCTGGCAGAGCAGACGCGAGAGGACACGGAGCGCAAGCTGAAGGAGCTCCAGGGGGACTTTGACGTGCTGTGTCGCTCCCCTGGCACACCCCTGCTTAGAAGCTATGGAGACCTGGACCAGCTCCCTCTACCAAAGCTCCACTCCATCCAGAGCCAGCTGCGCACTGACCTAGACCTTATAGACGGGGTAAGAAAGGCCAGATACTAAACACATTCTTATTTATAGTGATCAGGATATACATTATGGTGAAGCATATTTCTTTTAAGATCTTGCTTGGAATCATTGTACTGTTATTTTGTTGCGAGTAGTTTCTGATACAACCTCTTCTCTTCCCAACACAGGTAATATATCAGCTTCAGTCAAAGAAATGTATAGTTTGCCAAACGCATGATCGTTGCATAGTCCTGCAGCCTTGCCAACATTATGTACTTTGTAAGAACTGTGCACCTAGTAAATCAGAATGTCCATACTGTAAGACAAAAATATTGAAGTGGTGATGTACAATTATTCAAGGTACTACTTAAGGAATTTGCCCTTTGAAGAACTACTAATACATATAGTATGCTTACATTTTCTAAATAGCATTTTGTGTTTCAGTATTCATATAGTAATTCAATGAATAGTTTAATTTGAACTACATAAATGGTGTATGTTATTTTGTATTGTAATGGATCACTTACATTTTCCAAAAAGTTTGGGCATCCATAGTTCAAGTAGGCCTAATTTGACTTTATCACTGAAACACATCAGTCAAACATTATTATTAGTATTGCAACCATCTTTGTGAAGATTGATTTCTCTTAAAGCACTTTGTTGACCTGGGAATTTGTTAAAGGGTATTTTAGAAATTAGCTTTGAGCTGTTTTTGTTTCTTAGATTTACATATTATTTTTCTTAATATGCTAATGTATCGAGCTTTTGTGTGTACTGTGAAACATACTAGAATATTTCATGTTTCCTATTGTTAAATCATGGTATAGTTCTATATATCTTGTTAGTTTTCATAGAAAAGTGCTAAACTATAGTTTCTACTTTTCATTCTTTAATTTACACATTTCCATCAAATAAGTACACACATTTGAATGCATTTTAGGCATAACCAGCAGCTGTAATGTCAGTAAGGCACATTTATGCTAAAGCAGTTAGGAAATCAATTGTCTTTTAATGATTTACTAAATTGTTCATTATGTAGTTGTTAGAGGAGCATGTCTTGATGTACATAAGTTTGACACAGTGAATTTGATCGGATTCCTACTAGCTCTCAAACATGTCTAGAACATATCTGATACTTGGCCTCTATTCTAGTCTCAAGTGCCTTGCCTTAAATGATAACCATGAGCATCGATGCTTAGAGGATTGTTGTAAAAGCAGACACAGGTAGTCAAAGCTTCTGCACACATTTCTGCATCATATGTATATGCCATAGTGTATTGTCCAATCCTATGTCAAATTATTTCCTCAGATTATAGTTGTATGAAGATATAAATCTTGTCAGTGCCTGTGTCCTGACTTCACGCTTACAAACAATATATTTTCCTTGTCTAAACAGGCAATGGTGCTTTTTTTGGTGCGGCTTTGATTTAAATATTTGATTTAGTGGTTGGGAGTATGCAAGCAAGGAAACAACTCTGGTCTTGTTTGTAAACAAGATAAAAACAGGCTCTGCTATACATTTTAGACTGGTGTTTGTAAGATGCATCAATGGTGTTGAACCTGTAAGTTGTGTTTTCAAATACGACAGTGTAATGTGCTTAGCTAGGTTAATCTAATTGACATGACCTTCTACTGTGTTCAAAATATGTATTTTTCCTCGCTCTATATCTTGGTCCTTTTAATATTTACAGCAATTAGTGTGTTCAGTAGAAAACCATATATATTCCCAGGTACACGATTTGTAACTTAGTTATAAAAATTGAGAAATAAAATTGTTTACATTTACATGGATGGTAATTCAGAAACTCAGAAAAACAAAACTTGTGTTTATCCTAAAATAAAAGGTATTGTGTTCCATCATGTTAAAATGGCAGGCGAAACAATTTTATTGCATGTCTTATACGCGTCATATGTTAACCAGCTCCAAATCTAGATCACTGCCAGATATATTTGTATTGTGAGTCTAGCATACTGTAGAGTCGATCACTCCACTTTTGCAAGCTTTGCCGCTGCTGAGAGAAAGGTGTATACATGTAGTTGAAATGCATTTACATTCTTGAATGTTATTGTGCATACACAGTTCAGATTTCAGACATCAGAAGCCTAAATTGTCACACGTTAAGCAGTAACACGTTTTACTTAATTTATATAAAAAATGATATCATAACAATTGTTACCTAACATTCAGAGACCTATGTCATGGAGTCTAACATTTGGTATACCAAGTTTAACTTCTATAATGTTATAGTTCAAGTAAAGTACCACTTAAACAAAGACTCGTTTGATTAAATTGTGTGAATTATTTTTTTAGTCAGTCACACGTTCGGGTACTTTTGTGAATCTTCGAAAACATTGTTACAGGCCAATCAATGTACTGCTGTAGAATGTCTCAATTCTTAAATTGGTTGTTGGAGAATCCTAATAAAGCTACAGTAAATGCTCACCCCAATTTGTAATATACCACAGGTTATTTTTCCTGTGATGCCAACTAAGTTAATGTGGACTGGACTCAAATGAACCAAAGTGGTGTTGTAGTTTGTTCTTGTAGTTACATTTAAAATATGTATTAAAATGTACAATTAGAATAACATTCTCTTCAATGGTTCAATGACAGAAAGAACTATGCCAACTGCTTTTGCTGACAATAGCAATGGACTTGAAGCCCATTTGTAGTTTTACCAAAGATCTTTATTGCTATTGTTTCCTTTTTTATTTTTATAACTTAATTTCAGTAATCTAAGCAAATCGTTAAACCTGATTTGAAACAAACCAAACCTAACACCTTATGTAGATTGGTGTGTATTTACAGAAACTAATGGCATCCTCTTTTTGTAAAACAAATGACTGTGGTTAGCAGCATACACATTTCTAGTTGTCTACAAGTTAGTGACGTGTTAATATTCTTAAGTGGCCATATAGACGAGTACCAGTGGAGGCTGCTGAGGGGAGGACGGCTCATAATAATGTCTAGAAAGGTGCAAATGGTATTTGATACCATTCCGCTCCAGCCAATACCACGAGCCCGTCCTCCCCAATTAAGGTGCCACCAACTTCCTGTGATGAGTACTATTTTGAAGTATTTTGTTCACTTTACAGCTAAAATCTCTTAATCAGTTTTAAATATTGATGGTTGTGAACTACTTGTATGCTGTCAGGAGTATAGAGTACACTTTGACTGTAATGTGCTTTCTTTCATTTTCACTTGACTGGTGTTTTCTTCACATTTTAATTCACAATTTACTGCAGTCATTGGAAAGATGGCGATAGTGTATCATTTGTTTATTGGTTAGATATGAGTGTCATTGACGGGTGAAATGACAACTTGATTTATTTAAACCAGCATCAATGGCAGATACAGACGTGAGTAAGTTTAAGGAGCAACACTTATCACTCATTTGTTCTTGGTCCTTAACCCCTCTTCAATGTGGCATACTAAGTATACATCTCCCTTTTACACTGAATAAAACTTAAGCTCATATTTTATAAATATGGCTCTAAATCATTCAATGTTATGGCCATATTAAACTAATGTTCTTTTTACTATGGACCAATTTAGTTTTTTTTATTTTTATAAATCGGTGCCTTATGTTAAAATGTCACATTTTAACTGGCATTTAAAGAGTATTGCTCTTAATGAGGGGTGACTTCATTGAGGGTAAATTGTTATATTACAGTAAAACGGAAAAATAATCCAAATTCTAGTGCCTTTAGATAATTGTATGTACCATGATCTCCCCAATTAAAATCTGTGGTGGATACCACTCAGATTTAGCTTTTTCGATATTATCACTTAATGATTTGAGTGGTAAAATTTGCTTTGTCGCTCAGAAAAGTTATTAATTCTATGTGAAGAGCTAGCATTCGTAAGTGATCAGAGAAGGGCCGTTTTGAACCAGACTGCATGTTTCGTAAGGGAGGCTTAGGGCAACCTTAGAATGATGAATACTGCTTCTTCATCTCAGTCTGTATTTGCCATATCACTCTTCATAACATGCCACAATACCTACCACCAATAAATACTGGACTCAACTTTATTGGCACAAGAAAAAACAGACAATTACTGTTAAAGAAAAGCACCAAGTACGACTCTGTTTTGTAAATTAAATGTAATTGAGATGTAACAATGCTCTGCAGTGGATTAGCATAATCTATTTTGCATTCTTGTAAAGTGTTTGTTTCTTTGTTTTATTAAATATTGTGATCATGGAACCTGAAGATTTTATGCAATCTTGCACATACATAAATGTATGAAGCTGTTCCAATTTAGTATGGAGAGAAAAAATGCATATTGCAGCATAGAATTTTTGTAAAAACATTTAATTGTTCCCAATAGTTAATTTCAAAATGTTAATTTAACATAGAAACCCTGAAATATTGAATGTACCGTTCTAAATTAGATATTTAATAGGTCACTGGAATAATATGGAGAGCAGTTCATCCGTTAGCTATGATGTAGCATCTAGTTTTGTGAATTGCTATACAATGAAATAAATGTAAGACTTAAACACATGCCGTTTTCCGGTCTCTGTATTTATCAGTGTAATGATTAAGGGGAGGGGGGGAATACATTTTATTTTCTCAGGGTTTTGGTGGACTGTAGGATAAAAGGTTCTTAAATTGTGAACTGTAGTTCGTAGATGTATTTGCGCTGATGTCGATGGAAGTAGACATTTGTATTACGAATGAGAAACATGTCCCTTATTTTGTTACAATAAAGTATGGACAAATAGGACATTGTATATTGAATTAGTATTCAACTACCCCATAGAAATTATCAATGGGAGTTCCCCTGTGTTAAAGTTGATCCTCTTTATGGCATCAAAGAAAGGCTGGATTTGGCATTTTACTCAAGTAGGAGGTATTGAATCTTTTGCTTGTAGAGTATCATTAACTTGTTCAATTGTACTGCAACATTATGCAATGGTTTACAGAATTCACAATTTGTATCTTGGGAATTAAAACCATTTTTGATCTTAAACGTGTTGAGTATTTGTTTCATGGATTTAAAACAAGGTAGTAATGAAGGTATGTACTTCTAGATCACTAAACTCCCAACGATTAATTCCCCTTGACAAATAGTCTTGCAATAACTGAAACATGAACCAGCATTTATTTTCTTAACATGAAAATACCATCGTTTTTACTTTTTAGGAGGGGGTTACATAAGGTTTCTTACCACAACCAATGAAATACATATTTTCTTTATACAGTATTGGTACAGAATTCCAGAAAATAGGTAGGCCCTCTTGGTAATGCTCTATAGCATTAAGGTTCACTCAGATTGCTGTGGTACAATGGCATGATGACTATCGGGAGACAGGACATCAAATAGATAGCACAGAAGCTGCAATGCCTAGAGCCAAAACAGACAAGAGATGTTCTCAGACATGCTTGTTATCAATGGTGATTTCTTCATAGACATTCACTCACAATCTGTTTTATCGAGGTCAGTTGATCCTGTTAACTAAACATAAGGGTCCATTTTGCCATTATTTGGTACTACAACACAATGTTTCCGCAGTTAGAACAAGCTTACTTTTTTTTCAGTGCTGGGATATATCAGCATTTTCCCCACTTTGGCAAGGTTAGACCTCTCTCTGTAAATACTATAGTAAAAAAGAAATAAACCATAGCATATTAATCTATGCATTCCATTATGATGCAAAGAAGAAAATGCAAAACACTAACCGGTACATGTTTTTGAGTAGCCCATTTCCTTACCTTTCAAGCATGGAGTCAAAGCAGGTCACAGCGTTATCCTTCTGTAGAACAACGATAAGACAAGGGCCCTCGGGTAGAGAACAAATCTAGAGAGGAGAGTCAATGCCACAGGCAGAGTGTTACAGTGAGTGACCACTGCATGCTACTATTGCGCAACTCCTACATGGCAGATACCCACTCCTCACCTTCCCATCCCTCTCAGAGGGTAGCATCAGTGTCTCAGCTATGTGACATCTCTGGGTCTCGTCCAGGACAGTCATCCTCCCGGCCACCAGGTGGCAGCCTGTCCTCAGCAGCTGCTCAAGCAGGTCCAGGTGGATAGGGGCTGGGCCCAGTACACTGGTGGGCAGCAGCAGGCAGGTCGTTTGGCAGAGAGCACTGCGGACCAAGAGCCCTGCTGCCACCCACACACAAACAGCCACGTTTACAAAAGTTCAACTGCTGTTGATACCGCATCAACTAAACACAACAATTGCCCCAGACCAATCATAGGCAACGTCCCAATAAAAAGTCAATGATTAAGGGACCTGTTTTGTATCCACATACAAGTAGTAAATAAGCGATTCAACAACAAAGACACAGCTAGGCTAAAACATTCAAAACTAGACCTCACCTCCATTCAGTCCAGACGCCATAAGGTGTGATAAAGATGGCTTGTTCGCAGCAGCAAGAGTGTGGCTCTGTTCACGAGCCAGACAAGCCAAATGGTCTGAGTGTACACTGGGTATCTGTGATACAGAACAGTGAGTGACAGACACAAAATGTGTTCCTTATTTAAACACAGGGCATATGAGACGGCTATACGTCTTGGAATAGTAAATCATGTCTATTGTAGCACTGTGTGATGTACCTGCTCCTGTCTCATGGTGTTGGTCTCTGTGCAGCATAGGCCCTGAGGGAACAGCCTCTTCACATCCTGAACAGCTCTCTGATAGCTCCTCGATCCTACAACATAGTATTATATCATTCATCATGAGCTACTAACATTACATCTGAAACATTAAAGCCTTGTTCCAAAGCCAGTCTCAGCCACTCTGTAACTGATTGATCTATGTTGTCTGGCAGGGCCTGGAAGGTGGCCCAGTATGGTGCGGGGGCGAAGGCCACTGACTGACCATAGATGCCGCTGTGTAGCTGGTCCGAACTGTAATCGGCCCTCCAGAGGAATTGGTCCTGAGCGCGGGCCTGGGCAGGGTCCTCAGGTCCCAGCACGTCCAGTAGCCTCTTCACAGCATTCTCCCTCTGTAGGCACAGAGCTAGGGAAGGCCCAGAGCTCAAGTACTGGACATGGGCTTCTACAGCAGAGGGGTCCTAAGGGGAAAACACAAGAGGAAAACTGAGCTGAGCCAATACATTTAAAACCATGTAACAATCTGTCCACTGGCCTGGTTTAGGTAGGTAGGAATATGTGAGTTGCCTGATGCTCTGCAGCAGACGCCAGTGACACAGCTGTGCTATTGTCCAGAACCAGCACATGCAGGCCCACCACAGTGAAGCCACTCCGCTGGACTTTGCTGAGGATTTTCCCCAGAGCATGGCTCCACACTCCAGGCTTGAACAGACACAGTGTGACCAGCGGCTGGGGACCTGATGGAAACAGACAAGAGTGGCAAACAGGGTGTTTACACATTTTCAACTTTTGTACATATTTGTAACCATTGTTGAAGTAATCGACTTTGCAAGTAACCAATGTTTAATAAAACATCCTACATTACATCATGCTATTTAAAAGGTCAAAGTTCATCCAAATAAACCCGTTTCCAAACTCACCCTGCACCATGCAGTTAAACAATGACTCACACTGGGAACCTGTAAGAAACATTAAACAAGTCAGAAGGGAGGCGGATGAGAGAGTCGATTGAATGTGCTGATGACCCGGTGACACATACCAGCTACATTAATGCGAGTTGGGGGTAGGAACTTCAGTAATGGGCGCACACTGTGATCTGAAGATGAGAGAAAATCCACATAGCTATCCTTGACATGATTGCCCCAGATATAGGGTACAGTGAAATAGTACCTAGCTTGCACGGACTAGTTTTTACCAGGGATCATGTCTCCCAGGGAGAAGAAGAGGGACGCTTGTCTGAAGGCCAGTTCAGGAGTGGGAGACAACAGTATGCTCAGGTTCCCGGGGTAGTCCCGTGGCAGGAGCCGCCGTAGGGTGGCGAAGGCGTCCACCCTCCTCAAAGCACACACCAGGGCAGGGGAGGAGGCCAGGCCCACCAGGCTGCTCTGCCACAGCCGGTCTCCTACCTCATAGGGGCTCACCTCCCGCGCCTGCTGCCGGGACAATGTTGGCAGCCACTTCAGGGCCAGCAGCTCGAATCCATCCTCCACGACATCGCCTGACGGAGAAACAGGGTAGATAGGAGAGAAACAAAGGGCAAGGTTAGGTAGGTGAGGAGTTCAGTGCTACAGCTGAATTGCAAGTACAATATTGGTATTATGAATAACATTATGCATTTTAAATATATTTCATTACATGGGCTGTGTTGTGGGAATGGTTAATGTGGGGTAAAGTACCTGTTGTGTCCCCTGTCCAGAGCCTGTGTAGCAGGCTCAGGCCCTGACTGATGTCCCTTCCAGACAGCGTAAGCACCACAACCTGCTCCAGCTCTGGGTTGGATGGACACCTGTGATTGGACAGCACCACATTGCAGGGGTTGGGTACGGCCCACATTCGCCCACCTGAGAACCAAGCATGAACATAAACTAAATTAAACCAGGAAGCCAGGGAGGGGGTCATCATTGACAGACTGTGTTAACTCTTCCCTTACCAAAGCTATGGAGCAGGCTCTCTCTGTAGGGCAACATGTGAAAGCAGCTGCTCGGGTCCAGCTTTCCTTCATCTGACAGTCTGATGTGGATACATCCCAACAACCTCTGCTTCTCCAACTCTTTCATAAGGGCTGAGAAAAAGAGGAATCAGTGTCAATAAACTGAACATTGATGTCACGAGCTCAAATGCCTCTACAGTACCTATCAGCATCAAATGGGATACATGTTCTTTATACACTGACTGTACAAAACATTACGAACACCTGCTCTTTCCATGACATAGACTGTGACCAGGTGAATCCAGGTGAAAGCTATGATCTCTTATTGATGTCACCTGTTGAATCTACTTCAATCAGTGTAGATGAAGGTGTCTTTTTTTTTCACCTTTATTTAACCAGGTAGGCTAGTTGAGAACAAGTTCTCATTTACAACTGCGACCTGGCCAAGGTAAAGCATAGCAGTGTGAACAGACAACACAATGTTACACATTAACAAGTCAATAACACAGTAGGAAAAAAAAGAGAGTCTATATACATTGTGTGCAAAAGGCATGAGGAGGTAGGCGAACAATTACAATTTTGCAGATTAACACTGGAGTGATAAATGATCAGATGGTCATGTACAGGTAGAGATACTGGTGTGCAAAAGAGCAGAAAAGTAAATAAATATAAACAGTATGGGGATGAGGTAGGTAAATTTGGTGGGCTATTTACCGATAGACTATGTACAGCTGCAGCGATCGGTTAGCTGCTCAGATAGCAGATGTTTGAAGTTGGTGAGGGAGATAAAAGTCTCCAACTTCAGCGATTTTTGCAATTCGTTCCAGTCACAGGCAGCAGAGAACTGGAACGAAAGGCGGCCAAATGAGGTGTTGGCTTTAGGGATGAGCAGTGAGATACACCTGCTGGAGCGCGTGCTACGGGTGGGTTTTGCCATCGTGACCAGTGAACTGAGAAAAGGCGGAGCTTTACCTAGCATGGACTTGTAGATGACCTGGAGCCAGTGGGTCTGGCTACGAATATGTAGCGAGGGCCAGCCGACTAGAGCATACAGGTCACAGTGGTGGGTGGTATAAGGTGCTGTAGTAACAAAACGGATGGCACTGTGATAAACTGCATCCAGTTTCCTGAGTAGAGTATTGGAAGCTATTTTGTAGATGACATCGCCAAAGTCAAGGATCGGTAGGATAGTCAGTTTTACTAGGGTAAGTTTGGCGGCGTGAGTGAAGGAGGCTTTGTTGCGGAATAGAAAGCCGACTCTAGATTTGATTTTAGATTGGAGATGTTTGATATGAGTCTGGAAGGAGAGTTTACAGTCTAGCCAGACACCTAGGTACTTATAGATGTCCACATATTCTAGGTCGGAACCATCCAGGGTGGTGATGCTAGTCGGGCGTGCGGGTGCAGGCAGCGAACGGTTGAAAAGCATGCATTTGGTTTTACTAGCGTTTAAGAGCAGTTGGAGGCCACGGAAGGAGTGTTGTATGGCGTTGAAGCTCGTTTGGAGGTTAGATAGCACAGTGTCCAAGGAAGGGCCGGAAGTATACAGAATGGTGTCGTCTGCGTAGAGGTGGATCAGGGAATCGCCCGCAGCAAGAGCAACATCATTGATATATACAGAGAAAAGAGTCGGTCCGAGAATTGAACCCTGTGGCACCCCCATAGAGACTGCCAGAGGACCGGACAACATGCCCTCCGATTTGACACACTGAACTCTGTCTGCAAAGTAGTTGGTGAACCAGGCAAGGCAGTCATTAGAAAAACCGAGGCTACTGAGTCTGCCGATAAGAATATGGTGATTGACAGAGTCGAAAGCCTTGACCAGGTCGAAGGTGTATGTGTACCATTCAGAGGGTGAATGGGCAAGACAAAAGATTTAAGTTCCTTTGAACGGGGGATGGTAGTAGGTGCTAGGCTTGAGTGTGTCAAGAACTGCAATGCTGCTGCGTTTTTCAAGCTCAACAGTTTCCCGTGTGTATCAATGGTCCACCACCCAAAGGACGTCCAGCCAACTTGACACAACTGTGGGAAGCATTGGGGTAAACATCGGCCAGCATCCCTGTGGAACACTTTCAATACCTTGTAGTCCATGCGCCAACGAATTAAGGCTGTTCTGAGGGCAAAAGGGCGTGCAACTCAATACTAGGAAGGTGTTCCTAATGTTTTGTACACTCAGTGTACTTTTGAGGTGATAGAAGGAGAGATATTAGGTATTACAGGGTTAAGTGCTATACCTGCAGGCAGGCTGGCACAGTGACGCAGGCCACTCTCTCTCCTCAGAAGTAAGACCAGGCAGTGGGAAGACAGCTCAACCTTCTTCTCATCCACAGTAACAGTGGGCGGACTGCAGAACACTGCCACCTTGTCAAAGAGAAAGACACGTTTTTAAGGGCATAGTCAACATTGATCTCACCAGCTTCTCTCAGGCACTTTGCTGTCATTTCAGTGTGGTGTGACTGATCTGGAGACAGTGTGGTGGAGGTGGGGTCGTTACCTGCTGTCTGGTGAGTCCCAGTGCCTGGGTTCGTTTGGTGGGGAGCTGCAGCCTCTGGACCCCCCTCAGACTGAACCCTCTGCCCTCACACACAGACAGAACCCGGCTGTAGCAGCACGGCGCCACCGCTGGAGACACTATCAAGAACACGTCCACTATGAGGTGGGAAGGGAAGAGTCAGATCCACAGTAAGACATTTTGAAACTTCCAACTACTGTACTTGGGATCGAGACTAGAGTAAAGCATTAAGCCATAACTCTAACATTGTTGACCTCAAGTGTGTACTTGTTTCTGAGTTACCTTTAACAGTAGCACACAGGGTGGTAGAGGACCTGGTTAAATACAAGGGGCTGCTTCCCTCTCCATCACCAGGGGCAGAGCTGAGAGTGTTAGAAGAAAATCACGTTTTTTGTGAAATACTTTGACTACTGTTTGTGTTGTGTATGTTATATATTACCCAAGAAGATGAAAACAAATGTATCAATCAATGTTTACTGAGTAAACCTTCAGCCTCTTGACCTTCCATCTACTCATGATGATTAATGATGTTGTTGTTTTTTAAATTGCTTGTTTTTTTGTTGTTTTTGCTTCGCAACGCTTTGAGATTCTTTATGTGAGGTTATAGCGCTATAAAAGTAAAATAAATTATCATTATTAGTAGTAATATGTTTGTTTTTCTATTTGTAATGTTTGAGTGATGGTTGTGAGACATCAGGATGGCTCTGGACTACAAACACACCTGTCAGTTGGAGCCTGGTCAGGGTTCTGGGAATTATTCCCTGGAACTCTCCCTGCGAACCACGTGACCAGTTCCCTGTGCACACTGCTGGCCAGACGAGGGGAGTAGAGGAGGGGCAAGTTCTTGCTGCTGTAGTGCAGGGCGTTGATGGATGCCGGGTCTGTCTTCCTAGCCAACAGGGGGTCTGAAGGGCCTGTTACATCCTGCCACACGGTGCGGGCGTGAGGCCCTCGGACAGCCAGGGCAAGGACGGGCTCATTGGCCCCATCATCTCCCTGCCCGTAGGATACCCTGCCTGAATCGGAGACATACTTACTATAACTTACTGAATCATTCCAGTCTAGGCCACTGAAGATCTGCAGACTAGATAAGAATATAACAGAATTGAATATTAGTTGATAGACGTTTTACCGGCGCTGTTGGTCAGAAGGCCAGGAGGAGGGTAAAGGAGGCGGAGGCCACACACATCCAGGCCTGAGCTGTGGAGAAGCTGGAGGGTGTGGTGAACCACCAGGGGATGCAGGAACAAAGACGTGTATCCCAGAGCAACAGCTATCTGTGAGGAGAAGAAGAAAAAAACTGTATGGTTGATTTCCTCATCCCATGACCATGGGGTATTAACCCTGAGGTTAGACGATACCAAGGAGTTTTGGAACAGCTGAGACGAGATGTTCTTACCTCTGTGTGTAGCTGCTGAGTGCACATGGTCTCAGGCCTCTGACAGCTGAGCTCCTGAGTCTCCACAGTCTGCCAGTAGAAGCCTGGGTTCAGACCGAAGGTCCTCTTCACAGCCTGAGACACAGGGCAAATTATACAGCACAATACAGGGAACACATCCACATCATCAAGTCAATCTCAGATTCTAAGCATTCACCTGTACCTACTACCTACCATTTTGTCTGAGTTGACAGAGATAAAACTGTCCAGGCAGGAGGCAGGTATGTGGACGGTTGGGGGATAGGCCTCTTGGTCTAATAGGCTCCTGAGCTGCGGCAGCCAATGGGTGATGGCTCTGAGGGAGGTCTGAGAGAGGAACCTGCAGACACACTGCTGGAACACACTATGACCCTTATCCACACCCCGTTTCTATAAAGAAGAAAAAGGAAAATCACTTAACTGCAGAAAAGGTGGTGTAGGAACAGAGGAAATGTTTGGGTGCATTTACATAGAATTGGGAATTAGAATACTACTACTAATAATAATAATAAGTCATTTAAAAGGATCTCTATGTTCATTCCTCTCACCCGGGGTTTTCGGACAAGTTGTAGGCTCTCTCCGTGGGACACAGCACAGATGTGTAGAGCCAGTCCATCCTCTGTCCACAGCTGCTGTAGGCCAGCCACCCAGAAAGGTACAGCAGCCCTGTCATCACCCCCTTGAGGGTCTGGTGCTCCAACCTACAACACACAAGTTAGAGGCCTCAGTAAGACATGGACTCCATCTCAAACAGAGTAAAAATAATCAGATGATCTCAGTTGAATGACGTTGTCAAGGACTAGTCAAATAAATATTCACCAAAGACAGAAACCAAGCAACCAGAGCATTGTATATAGTGGATTTGGTTGTGGCTGACTCCACTGTTGGTGCTTTCCAATGAGGACTGCTGCTGGCTACCAGGCCGGGACTGGAGAGGCATACAGTCAGCAGCAAGCACTCCTTATCCTCCATATCAGCAGGCAGAGTATTAACTGATTGTAGGTGAGAGGCCTCCTGGGAAAAAAAGAACGAAAAAGATGATATATGTAGGGGTAACGCTCAATTTATCAAATGGCACTGAGGGAATGACAATGACAAAGAAGACTGAGTGGAGAGCTATTGAATTGTGAGCACTGAGTCTCTGTTCCAGATGAACTTACAGTGTCATAAAGAACATCAGTCTTCTCAGCGGCAGGCTCCCTGTCTCCAGCAGACCTTGTTGGTCTAAAGCTTTCCAGCTGTTTCTGGAGCTGTTGCTGGCGCTGTGCTCTCTGTTTCTGTTGCTCTCTCTGCTCTCGGTCACTGACAGGTCACAAAACAGGTGTTCAGCCACCAGTGGAGGCTGCTGAGGGGAGGGCGGCTCATAATAATGGCTGGAACGGAGCGAATGGAATGGCATCAAACCATGTGTTTGATGTACCTTATTTGATACTATTCCACTCCAGCCTTTAGCATGAGCCTGTCCTCCCAAATGAAGGTGCCACCAACCTCCTGTGTAAGCCACTGTGACTAAGATTCAAGATACAGTATATGAGACAAAGTCTCCTAAAATGAATATCGTATCTACCTTTGTTTCTTTGGCTGCCCGGTAGTAGCACTCTGCTGAAAAGCATCTGTTCTCTCAACTGGCGGCCTGTTTTGGTCACGCTTCATTGTGGTTTGGTTGTCCACCTCTGGAAGCAGAGATGTTATCTCATTGTTAGCCTCAGGCAGCTTGTCCTTCAAGGACACTCTTCTGGGGGTTCTGCATGTAGAATCTGCTGGAACTGGATCTTTCCTGTCCGGCTCTCTCCTGTTTCTGTTCGCCTCGCGTAACATTCTGAGTAACAGGCTCTTTCCAGTTACTTCCCTGGGAGAAGAAAAAAAAAACATTGACTCAGGAAGGAGTAAAACTGAATTCATAATTCACAGATACAGAGCCATTATAGTACTGTATATTTACAAACCTATGTAATAATGTTTAGAGCTTTACAATGGGTCAGTTATTCAAGGCAATATTTACTCTTTTCCATTCAGTAAACCAGACCGTATATTTTTGTCTGTTTTCTTATCAGATTGGTTTTCGTCATGTAGGTTGGGGTTGGTCAGCTTCATGGATTGTGATGAAGTGCTGTTACATGGTCTGGTTGTGTTCGTGGGAGGCTCAGGGTTACGTAAATCAATATAAACGGTGGGCGCTTCCTGGCGGCTTGGCTGCAACTCAAATGCCATCCTTTTGAAAGACTTTCTCCATCCACCATTTTGTCTGCAGTAAACAAAATGTTCATGTTAATTAATTACATTATTCATAATCATGTGAAACCCACACAACATGATCATATATTTTACCTGAAATTGGTAGGATGTTGGACAGGTGCTTTCTGAGGCACACCAGAGGTTTTATCTGGCGCAGTTTCTCTTTTCTCTTCAGCATCTCCACATGACTGTGTCCTACAGAAAGCAGACAGCCTCTCCAATATAGTATCCTGTGACCTTACATTGTCTCCATCTGTGACCAAATTGAGAATGAATTGATTACATCATTATGATAATAGCATTGAATGTGAATGACATGCTAGGTGCACACTGGTTACTCTACATCTACTAGTTGTTCAGCAGTAGCTATACAGTTGAAGTCGGACGTTTACATACACCTTAGCCAAATACATTTAAATTCAGTTTTTCCCAATTCCTGACATTTAATCCTAGTAAAAGTTCCCTGTCTTAGATCAGTTAGGATCACTTTATTTAAAAATGTGAAATGTCTGAATAATAGTAGAGAGTGATTTATTTCAGCTTTTATTTCTTTCATCACATACCCAGTGGGTCAGAAGTTAACATACACTCAATTAGTACTTGGTAGCATTCACTTTAAATTGTTTAACTTGGATCAAACGTTTTGGGTAGCCTTCCATAAGCTTCCCACAATAAGTTGGGTGAATTTTGGCCCCTTCCTCCTGACAGAGCTGGTGTAACTGAGTCAGGTTTGTAGGCCTCCTTGCTCACACACACTTTTTCAGTTCTGCCCACAAATGTTCTATAGGAGTGAGGTTAGGGCTTTGTGATGGCCACTCCAATACCTTGACTTTGTTGTCCTTAAGCCATTTTGCCACAACTTTGTAAGTATGCTTGGCGTCATTGTCCATTTGGAAGACCCATTTGCGAGCAAGCTTTAACTTCCTGACTGATGTCTTGAGATGTTGCTTCAATATATCCACATAATTTTCCATCCTCATGATGCCATCTATTTTGTGAAGTGCAACAGGCCCTCCTGTAGCAAAGCACCCCCACAACATGGTGCTTCACGGTTGGGATGGTGTTCTTTGGCTTGCAAGCCTCCCACTTTTTCCTCCAAACATAACGATGGTCATTATGGCCAAACAGTTCTATTTTTGTTTCATCAGACCAGCGGACATTCCTCAAAAAGTACGATCTTTGTCCCCATGTTCAGTTGCAAACCTTTTTTTATGGCGATTTGGGAGCAGTGTCTTCTTCTTTGCTGAGCGGCCGTTCAGGTTATGTCGATATAGGACTCGTTTTACTGTGGATATAGATACTTTTGTACCTGTTTCCTCCAGCATCTTCACAATGTCCTTTGCTGTTGTCCTGGGATTGATTTTCACTTTTCGCACCAAAGTATGTTCATCTCTAGGAGACAGAACGCGTCTCCTTCCTGAGCGGTATGACGGCTGCGTGGTCCCATGGTGTTTATACTTGTGTACTATTGTTGGTACAGATGAACGTGGTACCTTTGCGTTTGGAAATTGCTCCAAAGGATGAACCAGACTTGTGGAGGTCTGCAATTTTTTTTCTGAGGTTATGGCTGATTTCTTTTGATTTTCCCATGATCTCAAGCAAAGAGGTACTGAGTTTCAAGGTTGGCCTTGAAATACATCCACAGGTACACCTCCAATTGACTCAAATGATGTCAATTAGCCAATCAGAAGCTTCTAAAGCCATGACATCATTTTCTGGAATTTTCCAAGCTGTTTAAATGCACAGTCAACTTAGTGTATTTTAACTTCTGACCCACTGGAATTGTGATACAATGAATTATAAGTGAAATAATCTGTCTGTAAACAATTTTTAAGAAATTTGTGGAGTGGTTGACAAATGAGTTTTAATGACTCCTACCTATGTGTATGTAAACTTCCAACTTCAACTGTGTCAGTGATACCTTAGAGTTACCCTATTGTCTACCTGGTTGTATTTCCATAGGTTCGTCAGACACACTGCCTCCTAAAAAGAGTCTGTCTGTTTGAAGAGTCAGAAGAATCTGGTCCAGATCCCAGTGCTCCAGTGGCTGGTAAAAACACAAAGGTACTGATTTGTAGGACATAACACTTCATCAGTATCTATCTAATGGTCAACAAATACATTAGTTATTATGTAGTACCTTCTCAATTTATAACAGGAAACTTAAACTCACCTCAAAAGACAAAACAGTTTGACTATTTTGTAGTGGCTTTTTCATAGAGCCATTTGGTTCAGTTCTCGGTGTCTTTCTCAAAGCATTGAGTGACTCCAATGTGTTTTCTTCACAAGCTGTGTTGTGTGAAGTGTGTGGCGATGTGGACTCAGTTGTTTTTTGTCTGTTTAGTGTGCCATGGCTGTGGTGCGCTGAGGTGTCCCCTTTCATCTCCACAGGAACGTTTCTGCGTGGATGGCCTCCTGCCCAAGCTGCATTTCTAATAGAGTCATGGCTGCATATCTCATTTACCTTATTACCTATGGGACTGAGCTCCTGGTGTGTGCCCTGCTGGGCTAAATCAGTAGCTTGATAAACTCCATGGGGTTCCGTTGTAGGCTCTCTATGAGGGCAAATGGTCTCCTCTGTCAAACACAGTTGTGGCTGTGCCATAGATATTAGAAGCTCCTGTTTGGGATACACACAGTAACCTTGTCAAGGACTCGTCACCAATTGGCGTAAACTTGCTCGGCTAGCTAGCTATTTCACGTTACCTCTATTTCAGAGTCCTCCAATGACAGACACTCTAGGCACTCTGTGTGTTTAGGAACAAGGGCTACTGGTCGCCGAAAGATGGAAATGTCTTCTTCATTTTCAGACTGGAGAGTAAGATTAGACAAATTTCAGCTAACGTTTGATACATTTATCTAGATTTACTGTGGCAAACACAATTCAAACTCTTGTGGAACAGCAAGTAAGTAGCAAAACTCATACAAATTAAGGGTTTTTCATAGGGCTAGCTAGCTAACGTTAGCTAAGTGCAGTAATCAAACTCACCGATGAAGAATCCGAATCAATGGACGGAATATGGGGTTTGAAGCTGTCAAAAAGAGCATTCCAACGCGTTGAAGGATCTGTGTCCATATTGACATAAACTAATGTATATATAATCATCAAGATAGACCACTCTTATGTGAAAGCAGTAGCAGTCAGCTCCACTAAGTTAGCTCAAGTTAAATAGCTGCTAACAACAACTAGCAAACTGTTGGTTACCATAACAACTGAACTACGAGAGTGAGGAGCGCATATAAATTATGGAGGAGCACGTGTTGCAGTGCAGAAGAGATGTGGCCTGGGGAAAGATGGTCAACATGAACATGTCAACATCTGTGATGCGACTGCGAGTTAAGTAATGTATGAACCGTTCAAGTTCTATGAATCCTGCTGTCAAAGCTGTATTGGAAATGTGCTGCTGTAAAATTGCACCTGCCCACTTCTTCAAAATGAAAACGTTATAGTGTCGTTATATGTAGGCCCTGAAGGTTTACTTCTCCCTCTGCTTAGAGTTCTGGACCATTATGGTACAGAAGGAAGTGTTTGCCTTGTGTACACACATGGTCCATCTGGCCCCTCAATAGCTGGGCCTCTGCACCTTTAATTGGTAAAGGCTGCTATTGTTTACCTAGGGCCTATATCTATATTTGGTTGTGTGACCAATTCCTTGTTGAGCAAATCTGTCTCTTAAATATTTATTCAGAGGACAAAAACAAACATGACTTGTGTTTATTCAAAGGAGGAGTTTAATAGTCACCCATTCAAAAGTGGACTGCTTTGAAACATGTCCTAAAAGCTAAAAGTACTGTACACTGTGTATTCTATTAGGCTTACTTGCAATGTTAATGAACATTTCATGAAATATGAAACTAACTAAAAGTGTATGATGCAAAAGCTACATACTTGCAACATGTAGGGCCTAATTACCACAGTAGCAAAAATATTTTGTTACATTACATATTTTGAGAAATAATTAATATAGGCTAAATCATTGAATGTACAGGGAAAATTGTAGGCTAATAACAATTATTTTGAAATTATTGTCTTCCAAATGTCTGGCGTCTTTGACCCCTTCAGCAGTTGTTGAAATGTTCGTTGCTGATATCCCTCAGGTCATGGCCAACCAAGCCTGGAGGGCTGTTGCATGTTATATTGTTGTAGATGGTGACAACAGTGTGGGGTTCCTCTCCCTCAGCCAGGGTTTCCACTTGCCGGGGCACCGTCTGTGGTCTCCTCAAGCTGTAGTCTCTAAGGGGAAGGACACTGCAGTCACACTTCCAACGGTTCCCTGTCAGCCACAGTTGGTGTAGGGTGTCTGGGATATCTGGTGGAATGCTGCTAAGAGCGTTATCTTTCAGGTTTAGATAGCGTAGCCTGGGCAGCAGCTGCATGGTACCATTGTGCAGGATCTCCAGCCTGTTAGCTGAGAGGTCCAGCCACGAGAGATGCTTCAAGGGCATGAGGGCCTCAGAGGGAAGTTGACGGAACAGGTTGCTGGACAGCAGCAGATAGTCCAGGTTCTTCAGGCCGTAGAAGGTGTGGGAGGTTAGGACCTCAAGCTTGTTGAATCTCAGGTCTAGTTGTTGTAGGCCCAAGAGTTCCACGAAGCTCTGGCGCTCCACCACAGAGATGTTGTTGTTTTGAAGAAAGAGTCGTCGCAGACCCGATAGTCCAATGAAAGCTTGGGTCGTGACCCTGGTCAGACAGCCCTTATCCAGGTGAAGACTGTGGAGCTTAGCGAGACCTTTGAACACTTGGTCTGGAAGACTGCGGAAACAGCTGCCAGACAGGTTAATGACAGCCAGGTGAGAGAGGCCCATAAAGCTGCCCATCCGGGCCTCCTGCACCTGGTTGTGCTCCAGCTCTAGAACCTCCAGGTGCCCAAGCCCCTCAAAGATCCTGTCCCCCAAGGCATGGATCCGGTTGTAGCTCAGACGCAGTTCTTCAAGGTACTGCAAGTCACGGAAAGTCCTGGGCCTTAGTCCACTGATGGAGTTGTTGGAGAGCCGCAGCACATGGAGGCTGTGAAGACCAAGGAAAGTCTCATCGTGGAGCGCTGACAGTTTATTGTTTGTGAGATCCAGCCATCTGAGGGACTTCATACCCACAAAGGCTCTGGGTACCACCGTCACTATCTGATTCTGAGCCAGGTAAAGCTTTTGCAGTTTGGGGAGCTTCATGAACACATTAGCCTTAATGACCTTCAGATAATTTCCGGTGAGGTCCAACTCCTTTAGCTCGGTAAGACCTTGGAAGAGTTGTGGCTGTAAGTAAGCCAGCCTGTTCCCAGCAAGAACCAGCTCCCTCAGGCCATGCAGGTCATGGAACCCAGTCTCAGGCAACACTGCTAATGAGTTCCACCCCAAGTTGAGAAGCCACATATGTGGGAGGCCAGCAAACAACTTCTCCTCAATGCGGGACAGTTGGTTGTTATGGAGACTAAGCGAGGCGAGGTTAGGTGTGTTCTGGAAGATAGTGCCCGGCAATGAACGGATTCGGTTGCGCTCCAGGTGGATGTGAGCTAGCGACTTAAGCCCTCTGAACACCTGGGAGTCAAGGGACACCAGCTGACCGCTCTGTAGATTCAGAAAATCCAAGTTGCTGAGATCCTTGAAGGCGGTGGCAGGCAGAGTGGTGAACAGGTTTCCATCCAGCCAGAGGGAGCGAGTGGAGACAGGCACGTCAGAGGGGGCCTGGGTGTAGTTGCGTGCGCTGCAGTAGACATTGAGCTCTAGACTGTAGTCGTCATGCAGACAGGTGCAGCCCTTGGAACAAGGAATGGGCTCAGTAGGTTTCTCTCCCCCTGTGTCAGGGTCTGGCAACACCAGTGATGTCCCCAGTACCCACAACACCAGTAGCACAATGGTGTGCATAACAGCTGGGGGTAGAGAACAAAGGAAGTAAGCTCAACGTTGGTGCTCCTTATCTAAAACGACTTAATATGCTTATTCTATTTGTAATTAACATGTATTTTCTCACATTTGAAGTCCTCCCTGAAAGCCAATAAATTAACATATGTACTCAGATTACTCAGATTTTACGTGAACCAATTTAAGATCAATAGTATAGGCAATGCCTAGGCCTATTTCCAAAAATGTTTTACTTTTTTTTTTTACTGCAAACATTCATTACTAAAATATGCAAAGCTACTATAAGTGTACATTCATTTCTATTATGTGTCATTTTAAAAGATGAAAGTTCAATGAATCAGAATAGTTTACCTTACCTTATATTTCAGCGATTTTGACTGAGGTAGACCGATAGACAGCCACCCACTAAACGAAGGACGTGTGTATTTGTGTTTGGAATGGAAAACCTGCCTAGTCTTTCTAGAAAAAGTCAGACCCACTGAACTCTCAGAATTAACCTGTTCATACCCTATGACCAGCATCAGCATCAGTCTTTCAATGAGACTATGGTCTTATCTCTTTCAAATATATTTTTTATACATATACAAACATATCAGTATCTTTATAAGTACATTTTTCAGTGAACATTCTTAACTATTTGATGTTCAAGAATGTAATATACAAAATGTTTTCCCCATGACCTCAGTTACCGCTTATCTCTCTATTGGTTCTTAGTTTTAAACTCAGATTTGTCATACTACATAACATCATTAATACTGCAAAAATTCATCTTATATGAATGTCTACTGTACATATGGTCTGGTGGTCTGACTTCCAAGTAGCCTTTTGCTGTTTACTAAAGCCAGGATCCTGTCTCTGAGTACATTTACTGTAGATTCTGACTGATACAGACAACATGGCTGAGAGATAAGACAAACCTGGTGCAATAAACCTGTGCTGGCATTTTGAAATGTACAGTTGAAGTCGGAAGTTTACATACACCTTAGCCAAATACATTTAAACTCAGTTTTTCACAATTCCTGACATTTAATCATAGTAAAAGTTCCCTGTCTTAGGTCTGTTAGGATCACCACTTTATTTTAAGAATGTGAAATGTCAGAATAATATTAGAGAGAATGATTTATTTCAGCTTTTATTTCTTTCATCACATTCCCAGTGGGTCAGAAGTTTACATACACTCAATTAGTATTTGGTAGCATTGCCTTTAAATTGTTTAACTTGGGTCAAACATTTTTTCACATGCTTTTTCAGTTCTGCCCACACATTTTCTATAGGATTGAGGTCAGGGCTTTGTGATGGCCACTCCAATACCTTGACTTTGTTGTCCTTAAACCATTTTGTCACAACTTTGTAAGTATGCTTGGGGTCATTGTTCATTTGGAAGAGCAATTTGCGACCAAGCTTTAACTGATGTCTTGAGATGTTGCTTCAGTATATCCATCCAATTTTCCATCCTCATGATGCCATCCATTTTGTGAAGTGCACCAGGCCCCCCTGCAACAAAGCACAACATGATACTGCCACCCCCGTGCTTCACGGTTGGGATGGAGTTCTTTGGCTTGCAAGCCTTCCTCTTTTTCTTCCAAACATAATGATGGTCATTATGGCCAAACAGTTTTATTTTTGTTTCATCAGACCAGAGGACATTTCTACAAAAAGTACGATCTTTGTCCCTATGTGCAGTTTCAAACCGTAGTCTGTTTTTTTTATGGCAGTTTTGGAGCAGTGGCTTCTTCCTTGCTGAGCTGCATTTCAGGTTATGTCAATATAGAACTAGTTTTACTGTGAATATAGATACTTCTGTACCTGTTTCCTCCAGCATCTTCACAAGGTCATTTGCTGTTGTTCTGGGATGATTTTCACTTTTCGCACCAAAGTACACTCATCTCTAGGAGACAGAATATGTCTCCTTCCTGAACAGTATGATGGCTGCGTTGTCCCATGATGTTTATACTTGCATACTATTGTTGGTACAGATGAGCGTGGTACTTTCAGGCGTTTGGAAATTGCTCCAAAGGATGAACCAGACTTGTGGAAGTCTGCAATTCTTTTTCTGAGTTTTTGGCTAACTTCTCTTGATTTTCCCATGATGTCAAGCAAAGAGTTTGAAGGTAGGCCTTGAAATACATCCACAGGTACACCTCCAATTGACTCAAATGATGTCAATTAGCCTATCAGAAGCTTCTAAAGCCATGACATCATTTTCTGGAATTTTCCAAGCTGTTTAAAGGCACAGTCAACTTAGTGTATTTTAACTTCTGACCCACTGGAATTGCGATACAGTGAACTATAAGTGAAATAATCTGTCTGGAAACAATTGTTGGAAAAATTACTTGTGTCATGCACAAAGTAGATGTCCTAACCGACTTGCCAAAACTACAGTTTGTTAACAAGAAATTTGTGGAGTGGTTGACAAACGAGTTTTAATGACTCCAACCTAAGTGTATGTAAACTTCTGACTTCAACTGTATTACAAAAAGAGATTCAGGTTTGTACTTGCAATGTGCGTAAAAGCTCAGTATTAAGAGTTGTTAGATGTTTTTTTTGTCCGAATTTCGTCTTGATATCAGTGCACTGTAGCTAATCATTATCCCAGGTAAAGGGAAATGTAGCTGTTTCTTATCTCACAGCACACACATTGACCGGCAAACAGACTCTGATGTTAAACGTGGGTTGACTTTCACTTTATTCTCTTTCTCTGTAGCTTGGTTTCGTGAACTTACTGGACTACCCAGAACCGGACGTGTGCCTAAGGACGTCCAAATTCAATCAAATCTAACAGAAAACGTGACCATTGGCTGGACAGTCCTGGACTTTGACAGACTGGCAGTTAAGAAAATACATGGGTATGTTGTGTAATGCCTACTCTAATACTGGCAGGCGTTAAATTACATTGTTTTGTCACACTGAACATTTTTGTCGCTAAATTATATCCTAAACCTTAAGTAGGTATATCAGGGTTTTAAGACGCAAAGTCATCATTTTGACACAGAACTGTCACCTTAGGCTTAGTTCTCTGTTTAGCTCAACAAGTTTCTCCTTTCACAATGTGATTGTTCCATGATAGTGAACAACATGAGACTTGCCTGAAGGTTGTTAGAAAGAAAAAGCATCCCTAATATTTAAGCAGTGTGTTTCATGTTTATAATTGGTGGTGCTATTCACTTCTTTCACCACTAGAGAACACTGCTGCTCTGTTACCTAGGCATATGAGACACTTCGAAGGAATCCGAAAGCTCACTTTCTCTGAAAGAAAAGACCATTCAGCATACAATCCAGTTATCCCAATCTGTTTGCAGGTGTTTACATGTTTTGAGATATTGTTTTACTTTGAATCAGTCCAACAAGATAGCCACCTTACCACGTACACTCTGTCATGGCAATGTTTCATTCAAGTTTGATTCAGAACTTCCATTTCTGCTCTAGCAGAGGAGGCCCTTGTTTGCTACAGCATGGTGTCAAATGAAAATAATATGGAAGAACATTGTTGAGTTTTATGCTGTTAGAATGATTAATGAGCCGTCGCAAAAAGATATACCAGCTTATTTACTTTTTCTATTTTTAAGAAATGAAGGAATGGGTCTCATGAAGGTGTGTAAATCCCTGTACCGGAGGGAAATCTCCCATAGTGCGTCTTTAACAATTCCTGCTCCCCAGACAAACACCTCTAATTGGCTCACTCCCCTGCACTCAACCAGCAGAAAGGTTCCCTTCCCAGGTCTGTCAGCACCGGGAGAACAGGAGGCTTCATGGTGAGTGACAGAGCCCCAGCTGCAGTGGCAGTGAATGTAGAGCAATGTCTCGCGCTCTGCTGGGAGTCAGTGTTTATATACAGGAGGAATAGATAAACTCCTCAGTCACATAACTAGCAGTGGAAAAGTTGAGAACTTCCTCAGCAGTGGTGAACAGACCTGAAGGGCACCATGTCAGTGTGTGTTGGAGGATCCGTGCTGATAGCTACAATACCGCATCTTCCTTATATTTTTGTTATTCCTTCTGCTGCTCATGACTGTCTGTCAGAGAATGAATGCCTAGAGGGGCAAGTGCACTCTACTGCCTTCCAAATTCTATCCCAACAGTAGAGAATACTGCCTACCTCCGTTAGGCTAACTGTTGTGTAATCGTGCAGGCTGACACTGTTTTGAATGCTGGTTATGGAGCAAAGCTATGTTATATTTTAAGATAATAGAGAAAATAATATTTTTGCCAGTTGCACAGGTGTATTTTTTACAGCTGGCTTATTATACAGATTGTAGGCTAACTAAATGCATTATATGTGAGGTTTGTGTATAGCGCAGGGCTGTCGAGGGGAACCTAATGGCACAAGTCCCTTAAGATCACATGCGACAGACATATTGAATGAAATCTAGCATGTCGACTTCCCTGGGATAACATATGCTGCTGGCATATTGGATTCTCCAGATGTAGGGAGCAGATAATAGGTATAATTTCATAAAAGAACATTACCATTCCGCCAGGTACTTTTGCATGATTATTGCAAGAGATGACATCAAACCCAATCCACTGACAAGTGAGAGGGGGCATAGAAGTTTAAAGTAATTTCCTTTCTCTTTATACAGGCTATGTATGTAGAGGGGCTAGAGTCAAAGAATGTGTCGTAAAAAGTTGGTTTGCAGTAGATTGTAGCCTACAACTACACAGGTGAAGTGGAACAATCTTATTTCTATTTCACAGTGATAGAACAGTACTGAATAGAAATTAAACTAGCGGCTTTGTGTGGAGCCGTGGGAGACATAGGCTAAGATGAGTTTACCTCAAGGTAATATGAAATAACCATGGAACTTTTTCATTATTTCAGGGATTAATTGTATTATCGTGTTACAAAAAAAGCATTTTAATCGACTCAGAACATGAAATAATCCCCTCGAGAGATTATTTATTACTCTCCAAGGACAAGATTCTTCTGCCCTCAAGATAAATCTAATCTTCCCTGAAGATGTAGGATTATTCACTTGAAAAGGATGTTCCTGTAAAATTGAAAATGATGCCCCAACCCATCTCAAAAGGGAGAGAAACTGTCAGAAAGGGCCATGATCCCCATCTGAATCAAAGGTAAAGCATAATGAAGCTGTAGCACAGAAAATACTTTGTAGGAATGAACTAACCTGTATGATTTTAAACGCTTGAATCAGTAAACATTACTTTGACCCACTGGTCTGCTGTTGAGATGAGTCCATATCACACGCCGTCTGTTGGGTACATCCCACTAGGCCTATAGGCATTAGATGAAGCCTGCAGGCCTCAATCTCAAACAAATGGACTTATTGGCACCAATGTTCCCTCTAATGTTTTAGGGCACTGAGTCTTGTGAGCCGGAAACTTGAACCTTGTGAGAATTTTATGCAAATTCCGGCACTGATGTTCAGTGAACACTGAGGCTGTACCCTTACAGTTTTAGACAGTAGCCAATAGGCTATTGTGGCTATTTGAGCGTAATGTAGGCCTACCAACAAAACCAATGGAGCAAATCACATAACATTTTTACATGAAAATAGCTTTTAATTTCTATGATATAGCCTACATTAGCCTATATTTGGTGTTCAATGCAGGCCTACATTTTATGACACTTTTAATAACGTGTTTACATTATGAAGGGCTTGACATTGATTTTTTACTAGGGTCTGTTCTGTAACACTGTGGGACAAATAGGTGACTGTAAATTGCATTGTATGATGCAAGAAACCACTTTACAAAATAACAGTGATTATTATTACCATACAGAGAATTAGACAATGTAGGCTACCTTTGCCTATTGGCTTATTTGCAAATTCAAGCCTGCGTCAAAATACATCACTGCCCCTTTAATTAAGACGTAAGCCTTTTGCCTGACTGACTTTTCAAAGACTACTTGAAATGTAGCCAACATGTTTTGTGCTCTTGTAGGAACCAGTAACTCCCCAAGGCTTACCTATACTTATCTATAACTAGGCTAATAACTCGCTAACTAGCAAAGAATATCAACACATGTGCACATGCGCGGCTCTTCGCTCTGATCTGAAAAGGGCATTCAATTGCGGGTGATTGAAAGGCCGCTCGTGGGCTACCCCCGCCAATAGCATTCTACTCCTTTGCGCTCTGGCTCTGCCTACAACAAAATCAAAGACTAAATATTGCAAAGTTAGATTTGTTTTGTTTTGCTGATATAATGTTGATTCGATCACAGAAAAAAACGTTGATCTATATAGTCTAATCTAATGGGGCGAACTCAGTGAAGTTCAATCTCTTGCGTCTCTGGGTGCGGCCTGGCATTTCTTCTGCACAACAGTCTTGGAGGAGGTGCGCGTTCTCGCACACGCGCAGTTTAAAGGGAACATTGAGTTGCACTAATTCATTCCATCTAACTGGATGGAGGCAATTTTTCACAATTAATAAGAACAGAGGCCTTCCTTCGCGATACACATTCAAATTGACTCCCGGTTTGCGGTATGAAAACGTCTGACAGACTTATCAATTCAAGAGCTCTGAAATGTCCAGCTGTGTGAGCCAAAGCCATTTGAAACATTCGTGACTGCAATCATGCCATTCAGCCTTATGCTCGGCTTGGGAGGTTGATCATAGCGCGATGAGAAGGATTGTGACTATGTATGCTCTCGTTCATGATTTATTTTTGTTGTTACCACGCCAAGCTGATTGCTGGTCAGATTAAAAAGGGGATCCACACAACCCTATTCAATTAGGAACCCAATTCATTTGGGAATTTAATTGGTCAAATGTAGCCCACTTTGAATCCATGTAAGCCTTAGCTAATACATTTCTCACATATCCTTTCATATCCCTGGATGATTTTTAGCCCTTGTCACATGCTGTAACCTATGCCTCTGACCATTAGGCAATCAGTCAAGCGTTGATAGAGGCATGATTCAGAGCAACAAAGAACCCAAATCTGAGGTGTGATCTTTTTACATTGATGCTGATTGGTGTGTGGTCTGTCTGATTTTTAGAGAAAAAAAGAAATCTGCCTTTCATATAACGTTTCAAACCCTCTATCGGTTTCCTAGGCATTCATTCACCCTAAACCTGTCCACACAATGCATACTCAACCAATGCATGATGGGAGATAGACGTATCTGTACAAAGCATTGAGGGTTGGTATTAAAATGTGTTTTTATAAGTAGGCTATACTGATTGAAATGTTCATTAGCACATTAGCAGCTGAGTTGATCTTTAAGCCTCATATCGGAAACCCCCAGACCCACTAGTCAGGATATGCCCATGATTACTCACACTGTACCTCCACTCTTTAATACCCAGAATGTCTGTTGAGTACAGGAGGCTTCGTTGCTCTCTGCTTGTTGGGTGCATAAAACACAAAATGTTATGCTTAGATACGCAGACCAATTAGATGTATTTATTTACCAATTTATGTAATTTTATTCAATAGTGTCCTATGCTCATAGGCCATAACGTAATTGTGGACAAGCTGTGTTCTATGTTAAATGGACATATGTTATTGCGCTGCTGGGTATGGTACATGGGTTGGTAAGCAAGGTATTTGTCTCAGGGGTAGTTGGGATATGCAAAAAAAAACACATTTCACACTCGTACAGGTAACCCCTATTTGGCCTTTGATAATAGTCCATTAGAGAGTGATTCGTTTTGTGAGAATCTAGCCTCTAATAACAGTGTTCTTATCTTACCTCTGTCATGGTGCTGCAGAGTTAATGGAAAAACCTTTTACATTAAAGCACATTTTTGTTGCATTGTCCACAAGAGCCATCTCCCATTTAATATAATAATACCATATAGTATACTAATATACAGTATATCACAAAAGTGAGTACACCCCTCACATTTTTGTAAATATTTGAGTATATCTTTTCATGTGACAACACTGAAGAAATGACACTTTGCTACAATGTAAAGTAGTGAGTGTACAGCTTGTATAACAGTGTAAATTTGCTGTCCCCTCAAAATAACTCAACACACAGCCATTAATGTCTAAACCACTGGCAACAAAAGTGAGTACACCCCTAAGTGAAAATGTCCAAATTGGGCCCAATTAGCCATTTTTCCTCCCCGGTTTCATGTGACTCGTTAGTGTTACAAGGTCTCAGGTGTGAATGGGGAGCAGGTGTGTTAAATTTGGTGTCATCGCTCTCACACGCCCTCATACTGACTGGTCACTGGAAGTTCAACATGGCACCTCATGGCAAAGAACTCTCTGAGGATCTGAAAAAATAATTGTTGCTCTACATAAAGATGGCCTGGGCTATAAGAAGATTGCCAAGACCCTGAAACTGAGCTGCAGCACGGTGGCCAAGACCATACAGCGGTTTAACTGGACAGGTTCCACTCAGAACAGGCCTCACCATGGTCGACCAAAGAAGTTGAGTGCACGTGCTCAGCATCATATCCAGAGGTTGTCTTTGCGAAATAGACGTATGAGTGCTGCCAGCATTGCTGCAGAGGTTGAAAGGGTGGGGGGTCAGCCTGTCAGTGCTCAGACCATACACTGTACACTGCATCAAATTGGTCTGCATGGCTGTCGTCCCAGAAGGAAGCCTCTTCTAAAGATAATGCACAAGAAAGCCAACAGTGTGCTGAAGACAAGCAGACTAAGGACATGGATCACTGGAACCATGTCCTGTGGTCTGATGAGACCAAGATAAACTTATTTGGTTCAGATGGTGTCAAGCGTGTGTGGGGGCAACCAGGTGAGGAGTACAAAGACAAGTGTGTCTTGCCTACAGTCAAGCATGGTGGTGGGAGTATCATGGTCTGGGGCTGCATGAGTGCTGCCGGCACTGGGGAGCTACAGTTCATTGAGGGAACCATGAATGTCAACATGTACTGTGACATACTGAAGCAGAGCATGATCCCCTCCCTTCGGAGACTGGGCCGCAGGGCAGTATTCCAACATAACGAGCCCAAACACACCTCCAAGACGACCACTGCCTTGCTAAAGAAGCTGAGGGTAAAGGTGATGGACTGGCCAAGCATGTCTCCAGACCTAAACCCTATTGAACATCTGTGGGGCAACCTCAAACGGAAGGTAGAGGAGTTCAAGGTCTCTAACATCCACCAGCTCCGTGATGTCGTCATGGAGGAGTGGAAGAGGACTCCAGTGGCAACCTGTGAAGCTCTGGTGAACTCCATGCACAAGAGGGTGAAGGCAGTGCTGGAAAATGATGGTGGCCATACAAAATATTGACACTTTGGGCCCAATTTGGACATTTTCACTTAGGGGTGTACTCACTTTTGTTGCCAGCAGTTTAGACATTAATGGCTGTGTGTTGAGTTATTTTGAGGGGACAGCAAATTTACACTGTTATACAAGCTGTACACTCACTACTTTACATTGTAGCAAAGTGTCATTTCTTCAGTGTTGTCACATGAAAAGAAATACTCAAATATTTACAAAAATGTGAGGGGTGTACTCACTTTTGTGATATACTGTATAATATACATAATATATGTCATTTAGCAGGCACTTTTATCCAAAGTGACTTACAGTCCTGTGTGCATACATTTGACATATGGGTGGTCCCGGGAATCGAACCCAAAATTCTGACGTTGCAATTTTTATTATTTTGATTTAATCTTTTATTTAACCAGGTAGGCCAATTGAGAACAAGTTCTCATTTACAACTGCGACCTGGCCAAGATAAGGCAAAACAGTGCGACAAAAACAATAACACAGAGTTACACATAAACAAACATAGTCAATAACACAAAAGAAAAGAAAAATAGAAAAATCTATGTACAGTGTGTGCAGATGTAGAGGTAAGGCCCTAGAGGCGAATATAATTACAATTTAGCATTAATACTTGAGTGATAGATGTGCAGATGATAATGTGCAAGTAGAGATACTGGGGTGCAAAAGAGCAAGAGGGTAAGTAATAATATGGGGCATTAGGTAGTTGGGTGTACTATTTACAGGTACAGTGATCGGTAAGCTGCTCAGACAGCTGATGCTTAAAGTTAGAGAGGGAGATATAAGACTCCAGCTTCAGAGATTTTTGCAATTCGTTCCAGTCATTGGCAGCAGGGAACTGGAAGGAAAGGTGGCCAAAGGAAGTGTTGGCCTTGGGGATGACCAGTGCAATATACCTGCTGGAGAGTGTGCTACGGGTGGGTGTTGCTATGGTGACCAGTGAGCTAAGGCGGGGCTTTACCTAGCAAAAACTTATAGATGACCTGGAGCCACTGGGTTTGGTGACAAATATGTAGTGAGGGCCAGCCAACGAGAGCATACAGGTCGCAGTGGTGGGTAGTATACGGGGCTTTCGTGATAAAACGGATGGCATTGTGATAGACTACATCCAGTTTGCTGAGTACAGTGTTGGAGGCTATTTTGTAAATGACATCGCCGAAGTCAAGGATCGGTAGAATAGTCAGTTTTACGAGGGTATGTTAGGCGGAATAAGTGAAGGAGGCTTTGTTGCGAATAGGAAGCTGATTCTAGATTTAATTTGGGATTGGAGATGCTTAATGTGAATCTGGAAGGAGAGTTTACAGTCTTACCAGACACCTAGGTATTTGTAGTTGTCCACATATTCTAGGTCAGAACCATCCAGAGTAGTGATGCTAGTTGGGCGGGAGGGTGCGGGCAGCAATCGGTTGAAGAGCATGCACTTAGTTTTACTTGCATTTAAAAGCAGTTAGAGGTCACGGAAGGAGTGTTGTATGGCGTTGAAGCTTGTTTGGAAGTTTGTTACCACAGTGTCCAAAGAAGGGCCAGATGTATGCAGAATGGTGTCGTCTGCGTAGAGGTGGATCAGAGAATCACCAGCAGCAAGAGCGACATCATTGATGTATACAGAGAAAAGAGTCGGCACGAGAATTGAACCATGTGGCATTCCCATAGAGACTGCCAGATGTCCGGACAACAGGCCCTCCGATTTGACACACTGAACTCTATCTGAGAACTAGTTGGTGAACCAGGGGAGGCAGTCATTTGAGAAGCCAAGGCCATTGAGTCTGCCGATAAGAATGTGGTGATTGACAGAGTCGAAAGCCTTGGCCAGGTTGATGAAGACTGCTGCACAGTACTGTCTCTTGTCGATGCCGGTTATGATATCGTTTAGGTCCTTGAACGTGGCTGAGGTGCACCCATGACCAGCTCGGAAACCAGATTACATAGCGGAGAAGGTACGGTGGGATTCGAAATGGTCGGTGAGGTGTTTATTAATTTTGTTTTCGAAGATTTTAGAAGGGCAGGATGGATATATGTCTGTAACAGTTTGGATCTAGAGTGTCTCCCCCTTTGAAGAGGGGGATAACCGCGGCAGCTTTCCAATCTTTGGGGATCTCAGACGGTACAAAGGGTGGTTGAATCGGCTAGTAATTGGGGTTGCATCAATTCTGGCGGATAATTTTAGAAAGAAATGGTCCAGATTGTCTAGCCCAGCTGGTTTGTAGGGATCCAGATTTTGCAGTTCTTTCAGAACATCAGCTGTCTGGATTTGGGTGAAGGAGAAGCGGGGGTTTGGGCAAGTTGCTGCAGGGGGTGCTGAGATGTTGGCCAGGGTAGGGGTAGCCAGGTGGAAAGCACGGCCAGCTGTGGGAAAATTTATTTTGAAATGATCAATTATTGTAGAGTTATCAGTGGTGACAGTGTTTCCTATCCTCAGTGCAGTGGGCAGCTGGGAGGAGGTGCTCTTATTCTCCATGGACTTGACAGCGTCCCAAAACCTTTTGGAATTAGTACAAATTTCTCTTTGTAAAAGCTAGCCTTAGCTTTCCTAACTGACTGACTATATTGGTTCTTGACTTCCCTATGCTTCGCCATGCTCTACCAACTGAGCTACAGTGGACCTGATACAGCCCACTTATTTACCTGATTAGTGTGCTGTACGGGACAATGGGAGATAATTATTAGGAAAATGTAATATGCTGAAGAGTGAATTTGCCAAACTTCATATAGACAGACATTTTCCCATTTTAGACTCATTCACATACGTTCACACTTTATTAAGTAGACATGCTTGAGGTGCACCCTCATTGATACAACCAGCCACCATTTGGTTGATTGGCATCCACCCTCTGCTTACAACATATGACTTCAGTGTTCTAAACACAAGCCCCTGGTGTTACAGATTGAACTGCAACATGGAGTGTTACATTTCCCTTTCAGTCTCTGTTTTCAGATCCTTTTTTATTACAGTATTTTGCTTCTTGATGAGATTAATTTGTCACAGCAATATTGAGTCCCCAGTAGGTTTTTTATGAGGCCATATGAGTACACATAAGTATGAATTTGCATACTGCCTATATTGAAAATGAGGGGGCATTCACATTTCCAAACTACCAGCGGCCCCTTAAAGCTCAGAGTTTCTAAGAGACCGATGGAGCAGACAGAGCCCCATGGACACTGTTGCTGTTGGCAGGTCTAATAAAACCCTGGATTGTGTGTATTACCATTCGTAATGAGCTACGATTCTTCTGTGGGAGCCATGACAGCCACTTCCCTTATTGTCAGCCATTAAATCACCATGTGATAAGCAGCCAGTGCTTGGGGGATCCATAAGAGCATGTTGTCTACAGCTTTTACTCAGTTTGATAACCCTAGTCAACCCTTCCCCATTACCAGATTCCAGAGCTGTACCACTGTCCCTTGTGAACACTAAGCATCCACATAAAACCTAACAGCTGCATGTGTTTAACAGAACCTTGGAATTAAGTGTTTTATAGGCTGATAACAGCCTGACAGAGCAATAACACTACAGACTATATAGCTTCCCATCTCCTCTATTTGGTGCAGTGGCCCTTTGGGGCATAAATGCTGTCAGACCATCCTGTTGGACTCATTTGTTGCATGATGTGCTATGAGCATGGGGGACACAGCACAGCAGTTGTGCCCAGCCCTGGGGACAGTCACAGCTAGGAGAGAGCCCTAGGGATACGTTCTCTCTGTTCCACATCAGCGACTTAAAGGATGCCCACCAGATAGAAATCAAATCAAATCATGGTTTATTTGTCACGTGCGGCGAATACAACACCTTACAGTGAAATGCTTACTTAAAGGCTCTAAACAACAGTACAAAAAAGGTATTAGGTGAACGATAGGTAAGTAAAGAAATAAAACAACAGTAAAAAGACAGTGAAAAATAACAGTAGCGAGGCTACATACAGGCACCGGTTAGTCGGGCTGATTGAGGTGGTATGTACATGTAGATATGGTTAAAGTGACTATGCATATATGATAAACAGAGAGTAGTAGTAGCGTAAAATAGTATGGTGGGGGGCGGGACACAATGCAAATAGCCCAGTTAGCCAATGTGCGGGGGCACTGGTTGGTCTGGCCAATTGAGGTAGTATGTACATGAATGTATAGTTGAAGTGACTATGCATGTATAATAAACAGAGAGTAGCAGCAGCGTAAAGGAGGTGTTGGGGGGGCACACAATGTAAATAGTCCGGGTAGCCATTTGATTTCCTGTTCAGGAATCTTATGGCTTGGGGGTAAAAACTGTTGAGAAGCCTTTTTGTCCTAGACTTGGCACTCTGGTACCACGTGCCATGTGATAGTAGAGAGAACAGTCTATGGCTGGGGTCTTTAGGGCCTTCCTCTGACACCTCCTAGTGTAGAGGTCCTGGATGGCAGGCAGCTTAGCTCCAGTGATGTACTGGGCCGTACGCACTACCCTCTGTAGTGCCTTACGGTCGGAGGCCGAGCAATTGCCGTACCAGGCAGTGATGCAACCATGCTCTCGATGTTGCAGCTGTAGAACCTTTTCAGGATCTGAGGACCCATGCCAAATGTTTTTAGTTTCCTGAGGGGGAATAGGCTTTGTCGTGCCTTCTTCACGACTGTCTTGGTGTGTTTGGACCATTCTAGTTTGTTGGTGATGTGGACTTGAACTTGAAGCTCTCAACCTGCTCCACTACAGCCCCGTCGATGAGAATGGGGGCGTGCTCGGCCCTCCTTTTCCTGTAGTCCACAATCATCTCCTTAGTCTTGGTTACGTTGAGGGATAGGTTGTTATTCTGGCACCACCCGGCCAGGTCTCTGACCTCCTCCCTGTATGCTGTCTCGTCATTGTCGGTGATCAGGCCTACCACTGTTGTGTCGTCTGCAAACTTAATGATGGTGTTGGAGTCGTGTCTGACCATGCAGTCGTGAGTGAATAGGGAGTACAGGAGGGAACTGAGCACGCACCCCTAGGGGGCTCCAGTGTTGAGGATCAGCGTGGCAGAGGTGTTTAGTCCCAGGATCCTTAGCTTAGTGACGAGCTTTGAGGGTCCTATGGTGTTAAATGCTGAGCTGTAGTTAATGAATATCATTCTCACATAGCTGTTCCTTTTGTCCAGGTGGGAAAGGGCAATGTGGAGTGCAATAGAGATGGCATCATCTGTGGATTTGTTTGTGCATTATGCAAATTGGAGTGGGCCAGGGTTTCTGAGATAATGGTGTTGATGTGAGCCCTTACCAGCCTTTCAAAACACTTCATGGCTACGAACATGAGTGCTACGGGTCTGTAGTTATTTAGGCAGGTTGCCTTCGTGTTCTTGGGCACAGGGACTATGGTCGTCTGCTTGAAACATGTTAGTATTACAAACTCAATCAGGGACATGTTGAAAATGTCAGTGAAGACACCTGCCAGTTGGTCAGCACATGCCCGGAGCACACGCCCTGTTTAAAGGTCTTACTCAACGTTGGCTATGGAGAGTGTGATCACACAGTTGCCCTGAACAGCTGATTCTCTCATGCATGCCTCAGTGTTGCTTGCCTCGAAGCGAGCATAGAAGTGATTTAGCTCGTCTGGTAGGCTCGTGTTACTGGGCAGCTCGCGGCTGTGCTTCCCTTTATAGTCTGTAATAGTTTGCAAGCCCTTCCACATAGGACGAGCGTCGGAGCTGGTATAGTACGATTCAATCTTAGCCCTGTATTGACGCTTTGCCTGTTTGATGGTTCGTCGGAGGGCATAGCAGGATTTCTTATAAGCTTCCGGATTAGAGTCCCGCACCTTGAAAGTGGAAAGCTCTACCCTTTAGCTCAGTGCAAATGTTGCCTGTAATCCATGGCTTCTGTTTGGGGTATGTATGTACAGTCACTGTGGGGACCACGTCCTCGATGCACTTTTTGATAAAGCTAGTGACTGATGTGGTGTACTCCTCAATGCCATCGGAAGAATCCCGTAACATATTCCAGTCTGTGATAGCAAAACAGTTCTGTAGTTTAGCATCTGCTTCATCTGACCACTTTTTTATAGACTGAGTCACTGGTGCTTCCTGCTTTAATTTTTGCCACTAGGAGCGCAGCCCCTGGGTGAGCGGTTTCCTGTTTGCTTATTTCCTTATACAGCTGACTGAGTGCCGTCTTTAGTGGTAAATAAACAGCCACGAAAAGTATAGCTGAAAACTCTCTAGGCAAGTAGTGTGGTCTGCAATTTATCACACTATACTCTACTTCACGCGAGCAAAATCTAGAGACTTCCTTAGATTTCGTGCACCAGCTGTTGTTTACAAATATGCACAGACAGCCCCCCCTCGTCTTAACGGAGTGTGCTGTTTTATCTTGCTGGTGCAGCGTATATCCCGCTAGCTGAATCTCCATGTCATCATTCAGCCACGATTCCGTGAAACATAAGATATTACAGTTTTTGATGTCCCGTTGGTAGGATATTCGTGATCGTATTTCGTCAAATTTATTGTCCAATGATTGCACGTTGACGAGTAATATTGATGCTAACTGCAACTTTCCCATTCGCCTTCTGCGGATCCTAACGAGGCACCCCGCTCTGTTCTGTGTCCTCTGTACCTGCGTCTCTTCCTCTTGCAAATAACTGGGATGTTGGCCTTGTCGGGTGTTCGGAGAATGTCCTGCTTGTTGAAGAAAAAGTCTTTGTCTAATCTGAGGTGAGTGGTCGCTGTCCTGATATCCAGAAGCTCTTTGTCTTATCTGAGGTGAGTGATCACTGTCCTGATATCCAGAAGCTCTTTGTCTAATCCGAGGTGAATGGTCGCTGTCCTGATATCCAGAAGCTCTTTGTCTTATCTGAGGTGAGTGATCACTGTCCTGATATCCAGAAGCTCTTTGTCTAATCCGAGGTGAATGGTCGCTGTCCTGATATCCAGAAGCTCTTTTTTGCCGTAAGATACGGTTAACAAAATAAGTTACAAATAACGCAAAAACCCCCACATAATAGCGCCCGTAAAACTGCTGCCATTTCTTCCAGCGCCATTTTATTCCCTCCCCCAAAGATACAAAGCTTACCTGTTTTTTTTCCTTGCCACTGTTATTGCCGTGGTTGGATTTAGTTTAATTGTTTTCTTCTGTCGTTGCTCTGTCATAAAAGTGTGAAGAAAACATTGCAGTTTCACCAGTAGAATGAAGCCTTTGTGGAAGACACAGAAGAATCGGAAGAGTCATGTCATGGCATTCAACAAGGAAGAGGCCTATATATGATAAATGTTTTATTTGTTATTTCTTTTGCACTCTTGAGTTTAGTGCTTGTCTGTTGCGGCTGCTTTGTTGAGCAGCCACCATTGTGTCTAAGAAACCATACACAAAATGAATAATTTAACCAAATATTTGGGATGAGGTCATCATTTCATAGAGTCTGTGAAGGAAGAAACCATATGCAAAAAGTGGTAAGCTAGATTTCCCCCGAGCCAAATTAATTTATTGTGTTAGAGGTTTCATGATGCTTGTATCAAACCAAAGTAGATCATTTTAAGATGTTGAGCCAATGGGAAGTTGAGTAAATTGAAACGTTTTCTTCCCAGACATAATGCAAGGTGGGGTAAGTTTTGCCAAGAGACCACTATTTGGACAAGCTATGTTTTTAAACTGTAATGTTTACATGAATTCTGATCATTTCCTGGGATACACAATATCCTGAAACATGTGTAGATACAGTGGGGCAAAAAAGTATTTAGTCAGCCACCAATTCTGCAAGTTCTCCCACTTAAAAATATGAGAGGCCTGTAATTTTCATCGTAGGTACACTTCAACTATGACAGACAAAATGAGAAAAAAAAATCCAGAAAATCACATTGTAGGATTTTTAATGAATTTATTTGCAAATTATGGTGGAAAATAAGTATTTGGTCAATAACAAAAGTTTATCTCAATACTTTGTTATATACCCTTTGTTGGCAATGACAGAGGTCGAACGTTTTCTGTAAGTCTTCACAAGGTTTTCACACACTGTTGCTGGTATTTTGGCCCATTCCTCCATGCAGATCTCCTCTAGAGCAGTGATGTTTTGGGGCTGTTGCTGGGCAACACGGACTTTCAACTCCCTCCAAAGATTTTCTATGGGGTTGAGATCTGGAGACTGGCTAGGCCACTCCAGGACCTTGAAATGCTTCTTACGAAGCCACTCCTTCGTTGCCCGGGCGGTGTGTTTGGGATCATTGTCATGCTGAAAGACCCAGCCGCGTTTCATCTTCAATGCCCTTGCTGATGGAAGGAGGTTTTCACTCAAAAGCTCACGATACATGGCCCCATTCATTCTTTCCTTTACACGGATCAGTCGTCCTGGTCCCTTTGCAGAAAAACAGTAGGTATGGTGTTCTTTGGATGCAACTCATCATTCTTCATCCTCCAAACACGACTAGTTGAGTTTTTACCAAAAAGTTCAATTTTGGTTTCATCTGACCATATGACATTCTCCCAATCTTCTTCTGGATAATCCAAATGCTCTCTAGCAAACTTCAGACGGGCCTGGACATGTACTGGCTTAAGCAGGGGGACACGTCTGGCACTGCAGGATTTGAGTCCCTGGCGGCGTAGTGTGTTACTGGTAGGCTTTGTTACTTTGGTCCCAGCTCTCTGCAGGTCATTCACTAGGTCCCCCCGTGTGGTTCTGGGATTTTTGCTCACCGTTCTTGTGATCATTTTGACCCCACGGGGTGAGATCTTGCGTGGAGCCCCAGATCGAGGGAGATTACCAGTGGTCTTGTATGTCTTCCATTTCCTAATAATTGCTCCCACAGTTGATTTCTTCAAACCAAGCTGCTTACCTATTGCAGATTCAGTCTTCCCAACCTGGTGCAGGTCTACAATTTTGTTTCTGGTGTCCTTTGACAGCTCTTTGGTCTTGACCATAGTGGAATTTGGAGTATGACTGTTTGAGGTTGTGGACAGGTGTCTTTTATACTGATAACAAGTTCAAACAGGTGCCATTAATACAGGTAATGAGTGGAGGACAGAGGAGCCTCTTAAAGAAGAAGTTACAGGTCTGTGAGAGCCAGAAATCTTGCTTGTTTGTAGGTGACCAAATACTTATTTTCCACAATAATTGACAAATAAATTCATTAAAAATCCTACAATGTGATTTTCTGGATTTTTTTTCTCATTTTGTCTGTCATAGTTGAAGTGTACCTATGATGAAAATTACAGGCCTCATCTTTTTAAGTGGGAGAACTTGCACAATTGGTGGTTGACTAAATACTTTTTTTGTCCCACTGTATCTTTGTTAAAAATAATACTATATTTCCCTTGACTGAAAATGCTAAATGTAAAAAAAAAATGGCTAAATTTACCCCAATCTCCCCTATGTTAATTTTGCTGTAATTAACTTCAAAGAAGGAGTAATATAAAATGGAAAACAGTTACAGCCTACACAGTACTCTGAGACACAAGGAGTCTTATACCGACAGCAAAACCAATGTAAAACCATGGGGGGAAACTTCTCCTGCTCTGAGAGCCCTCTCCGTTCTGTCAGTGTTGACTTTGAATGCTCCCATAACCCATTTACCCATTTCTTTCTCTTTTGTTATGCAACACCACCACCAGGTTAACAGTGCCATCCACTGTTGGGAGGTATTTTAGATTAGAATACCAACTAAGTGACTCTCACTCCAATATCGTGTTAAGGAGAGCTGGTCTAAACCCTGGCATACAGTACCACCTCAGTCCTGTTGACAGTTAAAGACCACCCTCGCTTCCCTCCCTTCACCCTCGCAGCACTGTTACCCAGCTATAAATACCCCTTCTCAGCCCCCTTCCAGCCCTGGTGAGGAGAGCTCCAGGAAGTGAGAGATGTGCGTTGGCTTTGTCTTGACATCTGGAAGGCACCGGAACTCAGCCGTTCGGATCGTTGTAACCACAGCAAATCAACGCAGCTGATGACCCAATTAGGGCCCTTGAATCGGCCAATTAGCTGTGTGGGAGAGGATGCATCCCTGACATCTCTTCCTGCTCTCAGACCCCAGGAGATGGGCAGTACATGGATTTAATTTGCCGCATTGGAAAGTAGAAACGCCTGATTAAATCATTCTTACTTCTGTGTTATGTTTCAATATATATATATATATATATATATATATATATATATATATATATATATATATATATATATATATATATATATATATATATATATATATATATATGCAATTGACCAGGAGAAAAAGTAAAATATGTGTTAATATCAATAATAAGCAGTTTGGGCACCACCTATCTTATTTGCAGCCCCCTTACTGATCTGGAAGTACCTTGGAATTATGTCAATACCTGTACATCCTTAAAGAAATCTGTCAAAGAAGGCACAGACTCTGATCAGACTATTTCAGCGCTTGCTTACGCAGCAGGAAGATAAAAAGTTATGCCTGCCCAGAGGCTCCAAGCCTCATCATGGTCCTTTCAGTGGTGGAACTTTTGTTACGCTCTCCACATCTGACTTGACAGACACTGGTTCACTGTTTCCTGTGGTGCTACTTTCTGGTGTAACACTCTTGAGATGAGACTAATACATAGAGAGAGTAGCTCTCTTCCCCCTGTTCCACCCTCAGGCTGGTCTGGGTAGGGCTGTGATGTACTGTGCTGTGCTCTATCCCCAGTGGAGTATCTGCTTTGCAGGATGGGGCTTCGGTACCTAACAGGGCCAGTAGTTTCATTCAACTTTACAGCAAAGGACTATTTCAGTGCAGTGGGCAGCTGTTAGCAGATAATAATCCATTATGCAGATGTTGTTATGGCCACAAGTGATATAAGGTTTACGTCAGTAATGATTAGCCTATACCCTACATTTGTAAGTCAACTCGATACTGATTTATGATTACAGCTGACTAAGGCTTTGCATAGATTTTTGATGCTTTACCATTTGCTATCTGTTTATGAACACTCAAGCATGGACCTTTATGGCGATGTTTAGCTGAGATTACTGGGGTGTTATGTGTGGAAACATTTCCACAAAATGTGTGATATAGGCCTTTATTACTCATGAGCAGAGAATAATACTGGTCAGCAGAGAAGACAAAATACTCCTTATTTTACTTCTATTTTAATTTTTTTTGCTGTAGCAAACTGGATCAAATTAAGATCCGATGTCTATATAGTGTTTATTTTAGTGTCTGAAATTTGTTCTCCTGTCATCAAATATATGGAACATGTTTTAGCCCCCAAAATTGAAAGGCTATTCTGATAATAGTTACGGTACTAGGCTATAGTTTGAAAGTTCAATGTGTGTCTATGTTCTTTGTGCACTTTAGATGCTTGTCTCAGTTTGTAAATCTCTTAACACATTTTTGTTATAGAAGTGAGTCACTGAAAATGTGATTTATTTTTTTTCACTTCAAAGAGGGAAATTAATTACCGGTAAAGATAAGAAGGTTTGGAAATTACTTTAGACTTTGAAATTACACTGGGTTCAGGGAACAATTTCCCTTCAAATATATTTTAAATGTCGGGTGGGCAGGGCAATTTAGAAAAAGTGTTTCATGAAATTGAATTTGGTCACAGGCAGTTTTCAGATACCTATGGTTGAAGTTGCCCTCTCATATTTACCAGTCTTGCTCAATAATTCCAGGTTTCAGCTCTCTCCGAGTCTGTTATCACTACGAGTGACCTGCACGTCTTGGATTTCCAATCAACCCACACAGGCAAGACTATTCTTATTCAAATCAGACCTGAGAGAGGACCTGATTCATAAAACATGGCAGTACCCTATTTTTAGATTGAAATAGAACAGAATAAAATAGGACAGGAATCAATTCCAGTTCAGTCATACATTTATTCAGATGAGTTGTCTCCCAAGAGTTCTGGAAGGACATTTGCATTATGGGTAGGCCTATTTGAAGCATCCCAAGGTGTGTAGGGCAATTTCAGAAATCGCTCATCCTTCTTTATCTACCAAGTGAAGCGTGTCTGATGGGTGTACCCAGACGTATGGCCATTATTAAGCCAGCTGTTTATTAAATTAATGAGTAAATGAGTGTGCGTGCTTAAATGGTTGACATTTGGAATATTCTCTGTGGGGGAAGATTGCTTACCATTCAGGATGCATTCAAAAAGATAGGGTGAATGTGAATTTCCCTCTATCTGGTGTGACACTCGTCGCACAGTAATTTCATACCAGTCCTTGCATTTGCTTGTCTCCTGTCCTTCAGCTTAAGCCAGTGTCATGCCTTACGTCAGAATCGATCTTGTTCTTACATGCCGATAATAGGTTTTGACAGTTGGAGATATATTCCTGGAGTGAGTATCCCTTTGGCTTGCAACCCTGGCTGACTTGAGTTGTAAAATGACGAGGTTGTCTGTGAGACAGGGTTATCTGATTCATGTCACAAACACTTAGTTTACATGTGGCGTCCTGTCCTCTAGGATTGGCACCCAGCCAAGAGAGGCAGCCAACCAAGTAAACGTGTCATGTTCCTGTGGCCAGTAAGGGTCGGACTGCTCTAAACCATTTCCAGTTCATGAGGAAATACAACAAACAAATAACACTAACAATTATTCACTCACGATGAAAGATTAGCTGATTTACACAGAGAAATGGAAACTCGTTCAGCTCACCTGTAAGACCATTTTATCCCCTTTTAGCCCCGCGTACTGAAGTTCATCTGATATGCATATGCACCGAGCTGTCAAATCACTTAACACGCTTGTCCTGTCAGTGAGAAGGGAACCTCTGAGGAGTCACAGAGAGACACACTCACTAATGTGTTAGTGATCTAGGGACACTAGGGAGTCATGTCTGTATAGGTCAAATCACAGACAAGGAATAAATCAGATATTGGCCTAATGCAAATGCCTATTCTGTGGAACCAGGCAGCACAGAATCCGTGCTGTACAGCAGTTGAATGAGGATGTTAGGGGAAAGCCAGGGTCATCCCTTGTCCCGGACCCTCATTATGATGACAGACCTGCTAGAGAGAAAGAAAATATACAATTGGCGTATGACATTTTGAGTCTCAATTCTTCAGTAATGAAACGTTGCTTCGACCGACGTTACTTATGTCTACTAGACTATACACAATCGGCCCTGCCCTCCAAAGGGGTGTGCTGTTTCCAGCCAAGTTTTTGGGCTGTATCAGTTAAATCTTGCTACTGATTTTTCTGCATTCCTCGCTCCCTCACTAGTTAGCCTAATATTTGTTTTCATCATGTTCAGTGCTGACGTCAGTTCTCTTTAGAGCCGGTCTTTTGTCTCGCTAACAGTCTGTTTTGAAAATGCAAAATCATTTCCAAAGAGACAGATGGATGACCATGGGAAAGGGAAAGTTGCCATTGATGTTGCTGATAACAAAGTTCAAGTGAAATGCAACCAGCTGAACCACCTTTCTATCTTTTAAGACCCATCAATATGCACACACACACACTTACACGCACACACACACACACACACACACAGGCTTTTATTTTACACCTTTCATGTCCAAGTCAGCAGAGCATTGATTTGTTTAACAGCGCATTGATCTGACAAAGACTTATCCAAGGCCCACATCCCAGAAAATTGGTTCTGTCTCGCTTAAGTGCAGTAACTCAGTGGTTTTGATCCAGATTAAACTTTGAACAAATTTCATCTTACAATGTATTATTAAAGTTTATTTCCAGTTGAATTCTGGCACTTTCCAGGCGTCTGTGTTCACTTTCTCCTCTATTTATATAAATGTTGTTTTGTTGTCAGAAAAAGTCTAATCCCCTCACCAGAGGGTGCAAGTGCTTGATGAAAGCTTTGGTGGATAAGACTATCTGGGAATGTGTAGACCTCTTCCTGTCATTAGGCAAGTACTGCAGCTCTTCAGAACACAAGTGTAAAAAAAACTGAAGTGGTTCTAACTTCACAAATGGACTCAATGAGATTATAAAGGTACGGTACACAAGGCACATTACAGGGTATTAAACAGAGTACTTTATGGGTCAATATTCATCCCTCAAATGAGAGCTGAAACCACCTCAAATGCGCTATTATTCATTTGGAAATGGGTTGTGTTCCCAGCTCTGGTTACCCTGTTAGCGCAGGGAATTAGGGATTGGTTGTTGATGGGTGCCCCTGGCATGGCTGTCTCTATCCTGGCTGGTAGCCTGTGTGTGTGTGTGCTGGGCTGGGGGGACCAGGTGGAGGGAGAGGGGGAGAGCAGCAGGTGGGAGCCCAGAACAGAGCAGCTATATGGGCCACAGAGTTCTGCGGGAGCCGCTCTCACTGAGCATCCTCTCTTTGATCTCTTGGCTTATTAGCATCCCAGCAAGCGACTTCGAAACCTCCAACCATGATAATGAATATCCCTGCATCCCTTGTGGCTACGGCAGGGCCGTGTGGTACCGTGGCTCGGCTTGTCTGAACATATGCTCTCCCTACATACTCACTGTATTGCTCCTCTTGTCCTGGCAGCCCTATTGGGTTGCTTCAGGCAGACAGGCATATTAATGTGTAGTGGAAGAAGGTACAGTGATCATGGAAACCTTCATCATTATATCTATCTGATGCTACACAGGCTACACATGGAGATGTGCAATGGAATAAGGAAGGATATTGTTTGTAATGTCATATTGGCAGACCCTCAGATGAAACATAGTCAAGTTGGGGTGTAAGTTAAGAGATGGCAGTAGTGGGAGTCGTAAAGGCCTGTGGGCCCCCAGAAAGTGGCAGGGACCAGTGCCTGCCCTGGCTGGACTATATCCTAATATCCTACCATCAGACCTGATGTGGTGTGTTGTTTTTGGCAGCCCAACACAACGATCAGGCAGGCTGTTCTATGAACAGTATGAATATTCAGGGCCACCGCTGTGTATGGAGAGGGATGCACTTGAATGAGTTGGAAGGGTGATAATTAATGCCATAGCGAGCTGGAAAATGATTTACTTTCTTAGCCTGTTTATCTCCCCCCCCCCCCCCCTTCAGCTCGTTGCCCAGGGTGATGAATAACATTACATTATGTTTTTACTGAGCCGACCCCCTCCTGGATGACATAAAACACAGACCGTTGTTATGATTCCGTAAACCATTTATATTGAGTCCAAAGCTTTTAAACATAGAAAGACGCAATCTTCTACCTGCCCCATTTCCTGGTTGCAAAAATTCTAATAGTTTGACTAATTTCAGTTTATGTGACAAAACAAGAAAGTATAGTGTAGAAAATTATTGTACCATCTAAACCGTTGTGAAATATGTTTTCCATAACCAAACATTTTGTATTTTCAGCTGTTTGAAGCTGGTGTACAAAACCGAAAGTAAAAGACACAAAAATGGAACTTAAGCATGGAAGCATAGAAATAGCACACATAGAACAGATCTACAGTTTCTTAGACTTGTTTTCAATGAGAATGACAGCTCTATATCTCACATTTCTATGTGATTTTGGTCGGGTTGCCCAAAAAGTTGCATATTGCAGCTTTAACCTATAAAGAAGACCTAATCATGCTAGAAGTCACAGGGCTTGTGTAATGGATAATATTTATTTAGAAGTAAATAGTGTGTCACTTTGTCACTCATTCACACTATCCACTCAGATATGTTTATCCAAAAATCAACCATATCCTCCTTGTCCCTTTCCTCCTACCTCACCATTATACAGTAGCTCCTTTAGTCGTCATTATGTTAATGTGATTACAGTGTCAGTCATTTGGCTGGCGTGCCCAAAACTAAAGCATGAGGTAATAATGAGCTTATCACGGTGATGATGGTCACATGTCAGCCCCATCACACGGCCAATTAATAGAGAAACAACCCTCCCTCTGTGGTACTATTGTTGTTTTCTCCCTTCAAGGCACTCACAACAATAGTGTGACACTCTAGAATGCAGCTTTCCCGTTTAAAACCATCCTACAGGATCACCCACCCCGTCCGTCCTCACTAATTTCACTACAGCCCTCTCCCCGTGCTCCTAATGATGTCGATCATAACGCCAGTCACCCTGCATGCAGCCGTTTCTGCATAGAAGACTGTTTTCATTCCCAGGAAGCCCACCTCAGCAGAAGTCAGGAAGGAAAGAGAGTTTCAATGAGATGGATCAAAGAGGGAGTCTGACAGTACAAGTAGCAGGGGACAAGAAACTAAAACTCCAGCAAATGAGCTGTTGATGCAATCCAACTTTTGTTAGTCAATGTGTTGGATATGGGTATATGGTGTCAATTATGCAAAATGGTTACCCTATATTCTATGTTCATTTGCCTCCAGAACAACCTGAATTATTTGGGGCATGGAAACATTGCTCAATTGGTATTAAGGGACCTTACGTGTGCCAGGAAAACATTCCCCAAACCATTACACCACCGCCACCAGCCTGGACCGTTGACACCAGGCAGGATGGGGCCATGGACTCATGCTGCTTACGCCAAATCCTGACTCTGCCATCAGCATGTCACAATGGGAACCAGGATTCGAAGGACCATGCAAGGCTTTTCTACTCCTCAATTGTCCAGTGTTTGTGACTGCATGCCCACTAGAGCTGCTTCTTCTTGTTTTTAGCTGATCGGAGTGGAACCTGGTGTGGTCGTCTGCTGCCAATAGCCCATCTGTGACAAGGACTGACAAGTTGTGCCTTCCCGAGATGCCTGTTGTACTGCAACGTTATTTGCCTGTTTGTGGCCAGCCTGTCTGTTAGTTTGCACAGTTCTTGATATTCTCCTTCGACCTCTCTCATCAACGAGCTGTTTTCGCCCACAGGACTGCTGCTAACTGGATGTTTTTTGTGTGTTGCACCAGTCTCGGTAAACCCTAGACACAGTCGTGCGTGAAAAGTCCAGGAGGCCGGCTTTTTCTGAAATACTGGAACCGGCGCGCCTGGCACTGATGACCATACCACGCTCAAAGTCGCTTAGGTCACTAGTTTTGTCTGCCTGCTTTATATAGCAAGCCACATTGTTCCTAATAAACTGGCCACTAAGTGTATCCATGTATGTGTACAGATTCCTGACAATAACGAAAGTAACACCGAGAGCAAAATGGCTCCTCTTTCTAGTCTAGTTGAGTAGTTAACTTGGATTCGTTTTAAACTGAAAAAGTACATCGTCCAGGATGAGACTTTTTCTCAAAGGGTAAATCGGATCTACAGTACGTGCCATTAAGTTGCATTTGTAGGCAGTTTTGGTGTTGTGCATTGTGGTATATAATTATGAAATATTCAAGTGAATTTATCTGTTAATGTAGGCCAGGGTGTGAAGTGTAAGGTATAATGCAAGAAACATAGCCAGTGGAAAGCTACTGTTATTTTAAAAAATATATTTTCTTTTACGAGTGTTCCCTACTGCTGTGTGGGTCGGGAGGTTTAGCTAAGGGGGAGCTACATTAGAGACTGACAATAATTACAGCTTTCTTTATTTCCAAATTTAGCTCAGCTGTGTCTGCACAAGAGGAACATTACCACCCCCTGTTACTAAATGTAAGTGCCTTTTCTCTGCGTGAGGAACAGTAACTACTGACGATATAGACGGTTAAGTAACCTATATTTCTCTTTCAACCCTTTTAACATTACTGACTGTCAGTAGTTAGACAGTATACTTTTTGAAATTACTGTACAGTTTGGGTTGTGTGTAAAAGAAGGTCACAAAAGTAACATTTATGACAGAATAGTTCATTTTTAATTAATAGTATTGTAAGCATGATTCCTTACTCCCGTGCTACACAATACCTAACATCACATCCTTTCATAAGGAAACAATAGACTGCATTTCAAGGGAAATCACCAATGTTGTTGTGCTTTGTGGTTGTACACGTTGCAGCAAGGCTAATTTGTTTAAAATAAATCGAGTAGATAAGGCACTATGACGGAATAGAATGGAGAGCGAATGAACACTGCCTTTTCCATTCAGAGACAGAGAGTAGCAGTGTCTTGTGACCTAAACATTTCCTGTAGATACAAAGCGTGCCAATAAATCAGATGGGAGCAGGAGTAACAAATTGATTAGCTCTCTCGTCCCCCATTTAATTAGCTCCCTTCATGCGTATAATTAATTCTCCATTTTTCTATAGTCTAGTTTCAAAGTCACATCATAAATAGACTCAATGGGTGACTGTGTTGAAAACTGTATTTTCATGTACTCTCAATGTGTCAGATACTGTATGAGATGTGCTGGGGATGGTCCACGTAGTAGACTCTGGTACAAGAGCCATACTATAGTACAGTCCAGTCTGAATATTGAATGGTGGCGTGCACCTGTCTTGTGTATTCTTCAGTGCTGCGCTGCTGTTGCATGGTATCTGACCTCGGTGGTTGCAGCTTGTCAGAGGTGAATCACATATTCATGAATTCTTGAGTGAGGAGACGAGGCTGATAGAAAAAGTGTATTTTGGGGGTTTTAAGAGTTTGTTGAAGACGAATTGCTGGGAAATATGTTTGGGGGAAATGTGCCAAGTTGGAATTGCACATATTTGTAGATGTTTAAATTGGTGCGCTTTCAGAACTTCACTAAAGAGTAAAAGATTCACATCAAAGCTTAACTCTCACTTCCATGTCTGCTGCATCTTTTTCCACTGGTTCTGCATCAAGTCACTCTTAGACAATTCTCGCCTTTTGTACTTTTGTCTGTGTTTTACGTCTATAGACAATATGAAGTCTGATTGATCTTACTTTCTTTGCAATTATTTCCTGTCTCTTAGTACAAAGGAGCTCCGCTGAATACTTCATCCTTTATTGTGTCTATTCTATAAATATTCATGGTCGGCATACATCAATGGCCAATCAGATCACAATCGGAACTAGCAGGTAGTGGCTTCAGAATATTCATCAGGGACTCTTAAGTTAGAACAGAGCACCAGTGTATGTATGATGGGTATATTTCCAATGTAGACAATGATGTGCTTTTCTCCCCTTCCTCGGTCTGTACAAATCACAAATCAAGTGATTTTCTCAATTTTCTTGGTTATTACAATGTGCATGTGTTTGATGAAAGGGTAAATACAGAGAGTTTGTTCTCATTTCCTGTTTCCTCCCACATGTGTTTAGGGAAAGAGCCAAACACCTCAAAACCTTCATACAGATTGGAAATCCCTGTATCTTGTACCATATTGATAATTCCCCCAAGCCGATCTATTCCAGATGATTTGTGAAGGAAGCTGAGCCAAGTGCCTCCCGCCCAGGTAAATCCCTGTAAACACTTCTTCCCACCTTTTCATTTCCAGGGCTAATGATGTTTCTTTCTAATGTTTGTTTCCTCCCCTTCTCCTTTCTCTCTCAGGGTTTTCTTCATCGTCTAGTCCCGTGAAGAATCATCAAGGTGATTGTTGCGTACACTTATCTTCAGACGGCATCCTTCGCCTGTCAAGTCAGAAAGCGTGCATGTGTGTAGAGGTCACCGTCTGAATATGTAATAGAAGCAGACGTTCCTGGAGATACAGTTAGCAGGACTCAGCGGGGGTTGAGAGTGTTGCAGTAATCAGGGTTGAGATGGTGCTCGTTATATTTGGCAACTTGCTGGTGGTGGCACAAATGGAGTGAGTGTGCCTGCAATTTAATGTCTGCTGAATTAGAGTGGTGGTGAGGTGAGATTGCAGTGGGCCGTAAGTAATTCCTTGCAGGTTGATTTTAGTTACATTTGTATCCTGTTAGAATTTCAAATGAACCATTTATATATTCACCTTGCCCTCCACCAACATCTTATCTAGCCATCCCTGGTGACATGTTGCCTGAGGTGTTGACACCTGTGATTTGACCTCTAAGAGATCCCTTTCCCCCAAGATGTTATTCACCCTGCAGGGCGTTAATGTTATGTTCCATATTACAACTGTAATGGCCTAGTATAATGGGATAACAGTACATGTACAGTACCAGTCAAAAGTTTGGAAACCTACTCATTCAAGGGTTTTTCTTGATTTTTTACTATTTTCTATATTGTAGAATAATAGTGAAGACATCAAAACTATGAAATAACACATATGGAATCATGTAGTAACCAAAAAAGTGTTAAACAGATCAAAATATATTTTAGATTCTTCAAAGGCTGCTTTTCCTTCACTCTGCGGTCCAACTCATCCCAAACCATTTCAATTGGATTGAGGTCAGGTGATTGTGGAGGCCAGGTCAAATAAAGGTAAAGGTCAAATACATTTTAAAAATCTGATGCAGCACTCCATCACTCTCCTTCTTAATCAAATATTCCTTACACAGCCTGTAGGTGTGATGGGTCATTGTCCTGTTGAAAAACAAATGTTAGTCCCACTAAGCACAAACCAGATGAGATGGCGTATTGCTGCAGAATGCTGTGGTAGCCATGCTGGTTAAGTGTGCCTTGAATTCTAAATAAATCACAGACAGTTTCACCAGCAAAGCAGCCCCACACCATCACACCTCCTTAATGCTTCACGGTGGGAACCACACATGCGGATATCATCCGTTCACCTACTCTGCGTCTCACAAAGACATGGCGGTTGGAACCAAAAATCTCACATCTGGACTCATCAGACCAAAGGACAGATTTCCACCAGTCTAATTGCTCGTGTTTCTTGGCCCAAGCAAGTCTCTTCTTCTTATTGGTGTCTTTAGTAGGGATTTCTTTGCAGTAATTCTACCATTTAAGGCCTGATTCACACAGTCTCCTCTGAACAGTTGATGTGTCTGTTACTTTAACTCTGTCAAGCATTGATTTGGGCTGCAATTTCTGAGGTCTAATGAACTTATCCTCTGCAGCAGAGGTAACTCTAGGTCTTCCTTTCATGTGGAGGTCCTCATGAGAGCCAGTTTTATCATAGCGCTTGATGGTTTTTGCAACCGCACTTGAAGAAACTTTTGAAGTTCTTGAAATGTTCCACATTGACTGACTTTCATGTCTTAAAGTAATGATGGACAGTCATTTGAGCTGTTCTTGCCATAATATGGACTTGATCTTTTAGAAAATAGGGCTGTCTTTTGTAAGATCTCAAATGCATTAAGAAGGAAATAAATTCCACAAATGAACTACCTAATGAAGCTAGTTGAGAGAATGCCAAAAGTGTGCAAAGCTGTTATCAAGGCAAAGGGTGGCTACTTTGAAGAATCTGTTAACACTTTTTTTGGTTACTACATGATTCCATATGTGTTATTTCATAGTTTTGATGTCTTCACTATTATTCTACAATGTAGGAAACAGTAAAAATAAAGAAAAAAAGGTTTGTCCAAACTTTTGACTGGTACTGTACATGTATGGTTTTAGTTATTATTTTGTGAATGTTAAATCTACTAACAGGTTATTACAGTATTACTCGACTGCATTGGCACTTAACCTAGAGTTTAACTCTTGATTTTCAGATGTTGTAACCTGATCTATTTCTATCCAGACAGTCAGTAGGTACTTTGGAGCATCTCAGGGAATCTGGTTATTGTCTGGAACATTAGAGGAGAGAACAATATGAGCCCTAAACATGAAAGCAGTCTTTGACTTTAACACGATCAAATAAATTATTCTAATTATTCATTAGAGGAAACAGCTGCCTGCATTTTATTTTGTAAGTTTGTCTAAAATGCTCATTTAAACCGTAGATATATTTGACAATGCTGTTTCCACTGCTGATGTTGTAAATCAGGAAAGCACACAGAAAAATATAAAAACATATCTAGGCTCAAATGTTCTCGTTTCATCCATCCAACTCTTCTCATCCCTAACCACCAGCGTCACTGTATCAGAGTAGTGACTCCATACAGTCCAGCTGCAGCTATGGATCTGATCCTGACTCCTGACCCCCCCCCCCTCCCCAGATGCAGCCATTGGACTCTCTAATAGCAGATTTCCACCATTCCTTAATGCTTTTCATTTGAATCATTAGTACAACTCTCCAAATGGATTCCATCTCTTTGCCTAAGTTAGCAAATCTGGTGCCCTGACAATTGGGTCCAGCGCTGTGGTTATAAACAACCCATTTTGTTGAACTAGTAGGCTAGCTAGAAGTTGGATCTCTCCTCCCCAACATGGTCCCTCTTATGGGGATATAGTGCCTGTGGTTTACCTGGGGGCAGGATGGCAGTGTTGTCTCAATGTTGTCTCAGTGTATGCGTCAGTGTGTGAGTGTGAGGTAAGCAGATGTTGTCGTAGTGCCATTAAGGAGGGCGTGTGCAGGAGGAGCATGAGACGTGATATGTCACCCACTGAGCAGCCGGCAACAGCAGATGTCCACTCACTGTGAGTTTGCTACTGATAATCAGAAAGCCCCATCAGTCGAGCTAGATGATAACACATGTTGGTTACCATGATGGCATTGTCAGGAAGCTGTGTTCTCCTACTTTGGGGGAGATTATAGGTCATGAATACATCCCTTGACTCAAAAGGTTGCTCGTGACATTTGTCTTATTGTAGTCAACCACAGCGCCAGTGTATGAAAACACTTGTGAATTGAAGTACGTAATCACTGTGACTCACGATTGAACTTAATCCAACAATCATCAAAGAAGTGATTTAGAGGAACAGGTGGGGAAATGATTCAACAGCGATACTGTATAATTGTAGAGTGAAGAAATATTTTCTCTCTGTGTTGTGTATCTCTCTCTGCTGAGACACACACACAAAAACACATACACAATTTGCAGTCAGTGTCAAATGCAGGTTGGGGGCCTTGTTTAGACTACTTGCCAGGCTGAAGGCAAGGATTGTTCATCAGGCTCATTCTGTGGCACTAGGAGGCAAGAAATAGAGAGAAATTGAGAATGGCAGGCGATAGCTGCTACTCTGTCACTGTCTAGCTGTGAGTCTCATTATTTGTTCCATTTAATGAGCAGAGAGAGAGTTTACCTGAGGATCGGCAGCCAGGCGGCAGCACTTTAGCCACTTGCACCCACTGAGCCCCCAGTGGCTACAAGTGCTTATCAGGGGATATTAGCCAATCACACACCTAAGGAGACCACTTGTCAGGGTCGCCATCTTTCCATTACCTACTGGTGGATATCCCTGATGGGTAGATATTGTGATGTTACACAAGAGTCAGTGGTAATGACTGGCTCGGCTCATATGCTGTTGGAACAGATTCAGTCAGACAGTTTCATACAGTCCCCAACTCTCACTACCTTGATCAACATTGCAGGCTCGGGGCTTTCAAATGATGTAGAGAGCATTTCTAGGAACATATTTGCCGGCTGGCTTTGAACTTTATACAGATGTAGGATTTCAATTTGATCAGCCTGTTGCAGGAGAACTTTCCTGCAATGCAGTAGTGTATTTGAAGTTTAAAAAAGCGTCTGAAGTTGTAATTTCCCCTTTGACATTTCAGACTTAGTTTCCCTTACAAAAGTGTATCAAACCCTAAACAAATGTCCACATTTCCTGATGCTGCAGGATTATTTTCCTGCTGTAGCAAACTGGCTCAAATTATGATCCTACAACTGTAAGATCAAAGGGTTATATATGACATGGACAACAACTGTGAGAGAGACCTGAGAAGAGTGGTCTTTGATGATATCTAGTATTTTAGACAACATTAAATATGTCAGTTTGGATCCCAGAATCTCACAATTATCTTAAGGCTTGCACACATCGCACCGAATGTGGATCTAGTGTTCTTCTGCCGATCGTTCAGCCCCCCATGCTTTAACCTCTCTTGGGTAGGGGGCAGTATTTTGACGTCTGGATGAAAAGCATGCCCAAAGTAAACTGCCTGTTACTCAGGCCCAGAAGCTAGGATATGCATATAATTGGTCGATTTGGATAGAAAACACTCTAAAGTTTCTAAAACAGTTACAGTTATGTCTGTGAGTATAACAGAACTGATATGGCAGGCAAAACCCCGAGGACAAACCATCCCCCCCCCAAATAAATTCAGCCTACCACTATTTTCAATGGCTATCACTTTTATTATAAGGCCAAGTCCTGCCAGATTGCAGTTCCTAGGGCTTCCACTAGATGTCAACAGTCTTTAGAGTTTCAGGCTGGTTTTTGGAAAAATGAGCCAGAAATTGTCGTTTTTCTAGGTGGCTCCCATTTTGGCTGTAGTGTTTCCAAGCGCATGGAAGAGAGCGCGTTCTGAGCACGTTCTTTGGTATTTTTCTCCGGTAAAGACAATAACGATTCTCCGTTTTAATTTGATTGTTTATTTACATATTAGGGTACCTAAGGTTTGATTATAAACGTTGTTTGACTTGTTTGGAAAAGTTTATTAGTAACGTTTGGGATTCATTTTGTATGTATTTTGATAGAGGGGAAACTGGGTGGATTATTGATTGAAGCGCATCAGCTAAACTGAGTTTTTATGGATATAAAGAAGGACATTATCGAACAAAAGGACCATTTGATGTAACTGGGACCTTTTTGGAGTGCCAACAGAAGAAGATCATCAAAGGTAAGGCATTTTTATATCGCTATTTCTGACTTTCGTGTTGCACCTGCCTGGTTGAAATATGTTTTTCATGTGTTTGTATGCGGGGCGCTGTCCTCAGATAATCGCATGGTGTGCTTTCGCCATAAAGCCTTTTTGAAATCTGACACAGCGGCTGGATTAACAAGAAGTTAAGCTTTATTTTGATGTATTATGAAAGTTAAATATTTATAATAATGTAGTTTGAATTTTGCGCTCTGCAATTTCACCGGATGTTGGCTACCTGCCCATAATAAGTTTTAAGGACCACCCACTGTAGATGTCTGACTGCCGACATTTCTGATGCGATTCTACATATAAAATCCGTGCACACTTGGTTCGCAAATTACGTTCAGATGTGTTAACTACTCTCGGCCAGCAAACAATAGTGGTGTGTGAGACCTTGATCCTGGGTTGTGTCTTTTGAGGTCGGAGTTCCAGAAAGTTCTGGGACAAGAGGGAGGTGTGGTCACATAGATACTATTCATGGGTTGCATGCTTCGTCACTATTTTGTTTTGAACGTTCATTTTGGACTGATGCCCAACTGAGCATTCTGCTCAATGCATCGTCAATGAGCGCTGATGAAGATTTCATCAAAAGTGCATTACAGTGGCTTGGAAATACAATGCCATTCAAAAGGAGGCAAATAATTAGAAGGAAAACCTTTTGTCATCATTCTTATGTCGCCAGATTGACTTAGATGCAGTATAATGTTAGCTAATTAGCTAAGTTTCAGGGGAGGACACTGGATTTTAGCTAGCTACCGTTAGCTTTGCTAGCTAATGACAACATTACCATCTGTCTAAAGTAAATTTGACGACATGATAATGTTGACAAAGTTGTTTCCAACTAAACATTTATAGGGTTAGGGTTAGCTACTTTATCAATGTCATCATATTTCCAAGAACTATAGTGTAATTTAGACTAAACAGTATTTAGCTTCCGTCCAGAATGACTGGTCTTATCATGACTTTAGGGCATCTTGAGAACGTTAATAACAATGGCATGACGCCTCCGAGTGATGGCGGTGCAACCTATGAATAGGCCTAGTTCTGTATGTTATTATGGGCGTGGAGCCAGGAGAGTCCTTCTCCCAGCTCTGGTGGGAGACGCCCATGGTACAACGTATGGTGTCATCTGTGTGTATCAGGCAGGCGCCTCGCCGGGCGACAGGTGTGATGAGTCAGTGTGGGCGCAAATCTCCTCCTCAGCCTAGCGCCCATCTGCTGAGGGATAAACTGCGAGGAACGGGGTTAAAATAAACACAGAACGCAACGTGGGCCATGAGATCCATGATAGAGCTAGAAGCTTGCCATGTAGAGTCTGCACAGTACATTCAGATGGCATGGATTGATTGTATGATTTCAATTAGGAAAACAAAGATGGTTAGTGTACATTGCCAGTGGATGACCTGGAAGACCGTGTGTGCTCTGCTTCTGTGTTTGTTGTTACCAAAAAGAGACGATTGTTTCTACTTTAATCATACAGTTCTATATTAGTGTTTTCTTTGATTTTGTCCCTAGATGTAAACAAATACCAATCTCAGAACTTTCCCTGCCCAGTTGAGTGTGGGAAAATGCATGTAAGGATTTTTGCTCAAGGTAGGTAGGTGTGTGAAAGTGGTCGAGGTAAGAACTTCAGAGCTGTGAACGCATTGAGCTGTGAACGCATTGACTAAGTGAATGTAGCTCTTAAGAGGGTCGAATTTGTTATAAACAGCATGAGTTTAGACTCTGCCCAACTTGACAAGCAAAATGGAAAATAAGAAAGACTGTCAACAGAGCGTCCTAAGAGGCACCTGGCTGTCTCGCTCTGTTATAGGATGTACAAAATATTAAGCCTAAATTAGGCTGCCTAATGCCAATTGACTCAACACACCTACCTACCTGTCCTTTGAGATTTTACAGCTCTCCGTTCATCTTTGTTGGAGAGACTAAAGAAATGTTACTTTTTCCTAGCAGGGTAGGTCTACGTTTTAAGAGATCATTAAACTCAAAATGGTAAGAGTGCCTAAAAACCTAAATGATGACGAATGCACTGGCATTGTAACTAAATAAGTTGTACTGCAGTGATTCTGAGCGGAAACAGAACAGATGCTGTGGGATTCAGTCTTGGAATCAGCCGTCTGTCCCCCAGAAATAACCTAATCTTCTTATGGACACGTGGTAAACTTCTCTCTGTTTAGGCACAAAGCCTTTACCCCATCATCCAAGACATGCAACTGGCAAAACTACTTTTTACAGGGTACTTTTAATTGTGCGTGTGTCTGCTTGTGTGGGTGGGTGGGTTCAACTGTGTGCTGTAACCTTTAGTTGTGCATCTCAACAGAATAGGTGCATTATCTGCGAGAGCGAGAAAGATCACAGGTCAGGCTGGTATCACGTTTCCACAGAGGGATTCTCTGGGTTCTGTCTGCTCATTATCAATGAATAGGACTTTAATGTGCTTTCAGATGGTTACAGAACTCTGGGGAACCCGCGTTCACCCCCTCTACCCTTTTCATCTGGCTCTTTGATCAAGACCCAGCCAGGCTAACTAGTCCAAGGCTTCACTGCTGCTGTTCTGCTGACGGAAACCTATTTGTTTCTCACTTTGAAAACTGGAATAATTACGAGACATTGTGATACAGTATTTTGTTCACCTTAGGCTGTTCAAAACACGCATGCAGTTTGAGTCCCCCCCCCCCTTCACTTAAAAGTGCATTCTTAAATGTACCAGTAGGCATTTCAGCCATAGGGCTTTTTGCAAAGGAGTTAGTGAGTACTTTCTATGTTTTTGAGCGTGCCTAGAGCAACGTGTAAGAGCATTAAATTAAGATTTCCTGGACTTTCAGAAGCACTAATGTGACTCCTCAAAGAGTGGCTTTTGGTTGTTTTGGACTTGTGTTTGGGCTCAGGGACAGGAAATAAGAAAGATGATTGCGTTGTCTGATGTGGAGTAGTTGCCTGACGACTCAAACTGAATTCTTCCGCAGCTCTATGTTCGCTACATACTTCAGTCTGACACTACCATTGCTGAAGTCGTTTGTGTTGATGTCTGACCTAACCCTTTGGTTTCTGGGACCAATCAGAATGGTTAGAATGTGTTTGCGTTCTAGAAATCGTCAGGGAGGGACTCGGATCCAGACTCAGACCCATTGCGGAGCAGAAACTAAAGTCCTTGGGAATGGCATAGTATTTGGCCGGAGCAAGGAGTTTGAGTTGCCAGGCAAGAGGAGGAGCGCTCTGAAGGTGTAACCTGGAGATCAAATGGAAACTGATTCACTAACACATCAAATCAAATCAAATTTATTTATATATCCCTTCGTACATCAGCTGATATCTCAAAGTGCTGTATAGAAACCCAGCCTAAAACCCCAAACAGCAAGCAATGCAGGTGTAGAAGCACTGAGTGCTAGTTCAGGGGTTTCTTACAGTCTGTCTCTCCACACTGCCTCACAACATGTAGGATGTGTGAAAGACACCTTACATTACAGGCTATTGTCATGTTGTGTCTTGTCTCTGTCCTTTCCCTTCACCCTGTCTCCCTCTGCTGGTCGTTGTTAGGTTACCTTTTCTCCCCCGCTTTCTCCCAGCTGTTCCTTGTCTCCTCTAACTACCCATTCACCCCGTTTCCCACCTGTTCCCTTTTTCCCTCTGATTAGGTCCCTATATCTCTCTCTGTTTCTGTTCCTGTCCTTGTCGGATTCTTGTTTGTGTTTCATGCCTGAGCCAGACTATCGTCATGTTTGCTGTAACCTTGTCCTGTCCTGTCGGAATCTGCCGGTCTATCTGAGCCTACCTATGTTTGGTCATTAAAGAAGCTCTGTTTAAGTTAGTTCGCTTTTGGGTCCTCATTCACTCACCATAACAGAAGAATCCGACCAAGAATGGACCCAGCGACTTCGGATCCTCTCCACTCAGCCGTCGGGATCCAGGGAGCGATGCTAGGCAGACACGAGCAGGAAGTGTCTGCTGCTCGACATGCCGTTGAGACCCTGGCCACCCAAGTCTCCAACCTCACAGAACAGGTTCACCATCTCCGCCTCGATCCACCGGCCACTTCCAGGGCTTTCGAATCTCCGGAGCCCAGAATCAATAACCCGCCGTGTTACTCTGGGGAGCCCACTGAATGCCGCTCGTTCCTCACCCAGTGTGATATTGTGTTTTCTCTCCAGCCCAACACTTACTCCAGGAGCACTGCTCGTGTCGCCTACGTCATATCTCTCCTTATTGGACGGGCTCGTGAGTGGGGCACGGCAATCTGGGAGGCAAGGGCTGAGTGTACTAACCAGTATCAGGACTTTAAGGAGGAGATGATACGGGTTTTTGATCGATCTGTTTTTGGGGAGGAGGCTTCCAGGGCCCTGTCTTCCCTATGTCAAGGTAATCGATCCATAACAGACTACTCTATTGAGTTTCGCACTCTTGCTGCCTCCAGTGGCTGGAACGAGCCGGCTTTGCTCGCTCGTTTTCTGGAGGGTCTCCGCGCAGAGGTAAAGGATGAGATTCTCTCCCGGGAGGTCCCTTCCAGCGTGGATTCACTGATTGAACTCGCTATTCGCATTGAGCGACGGGTTGATCTGCGTCACCGAGCTCGTGGAAAGGAGCTCGCGTTCTCCGTTGCCCCCCTCTCCGCATCACTACCATCTTCCTCTGCCGGCTCGGGAGCTGAGCCTATGCAGCTGGGAGGTATCCGCATCTCGACTAAGGAGAGGGAACGGAGAATCACCAACCGCCTCTGTCTCTATTGCAGTTCTGCTGGTCATTTTGTCACTTCATGTCCAGTAAAAGCCAGAGCTCATCAGTAAGCGGAGGGCTACTGGTGAGCGCTACTACTCCTGTCTCTCCTTCAAGATCCTGCACTACCTTGTCGGTCCATCTACGCTGGACCGGTTCGTCAGCTTCCTGCAGTGCCTTAATAGACTCTGGGGCGGAGGGCTGTTTTATGGACGAGACCTGGGCTCGGGAACATGACATTCCTCTCAGACAGTTAAGGGAGTCCACGGCCTTGTTCGCCCTGGATGGTAGTCCTCTCCCCAGGATTCAGCGTGAGACGCTACCTTTAACCCTCACTGTTTCTGGTAATCATAGCGAAACCATTTCTTTTTTGATTTTTCGTTCACCTTTTACACCTGTTGTTTTGGGCCATCCCTGGCTAGTTTGTCATAATCCTTCCATTAATTGGTCTAGTAATTCTATCCTCTCCTGGAACGTCTCTTGTCATGTGAAATGTTTAATGTCTGCTATCCCTCCTGTTTCCTCTGTCTCTTCTTCACAGGAGGAGCCTGGTGATTTGACAGGGGTGCCGGAGGAATATCACGATCTGCGCACGGTGTTCAGTCGGTCCAGGGCCACCTCTCTTCCTCCACACCGGTCGTATGATTGTAGTATTGATCTCCTTCCGGGAACCACTCCCCCCCGGGGTAGACTATACTCTCTGTCGGCTCCCGAACGTAAGGCTCTCGAGGATTATTTGTCTGTAGCTCTTGACGCCGGTACCATAGTCCCCTCCTCCTCTCCCGCCGGAGCGGGGTTTTTTTTTGTCAAGAAGAAGGACGGGTCTCTGCGCCCCTGCATAGATTATCGAGGGCTGAATGACATAACAGTTAAGAATCGTTATCCGCTTCCTCTTATGTCTTCAGCCTTCGAGATCCTGCAGGGAGCCAGGTTTTTCACTAAGTTGGACCTTCGTAACGCTTACCATCTCGTGCGCATCAGGGAGGGGGACGAGTGGAAGACGGCGTTTAACACTCCGTTAGGGCACTTTGAATACCGGGTTCTTCCTTTCGGCCTCGCTAACGCTCCAGCTGTCTTTCAGGCATTAGTCAATGATGTCCTGAGAGACATGCTGAACATCTTTGTTTTCGTTTACCTTGACGATATCCTGATTTTTTCACCGTCACTCCAGATTCATGTTCAGCACGTTCGACGTGTCCTCCAGCGCCTTTTAGAGAATTGTCTTTTTGTGAAGGCTGAGAAGTGCACTTTTCATGCCTCCTCCGTCACATTTCTCGGTTCTGTTATTTCCGCTGAAGGCATTAAGATGGATCCCGCTAAAGTCCAAGCTGTCATTGATTGGCCCGTCCCTAAGTCACGCGTCGAGCTGCAGCGCTTTCTCGGCTTCGCGAACTTCTATCGTCGTTTCATCCGTAATTTCGGTCAGGTGGCCGCTCCTCTCACAGCCCTTACTTCTGTCAAGACGTGCTTTAAGTGGTCCGTTTCCGCCCAGGGAGCTTTTGATCTCCTCAAGAATCGTTTTACATCCGCTCCTATCCTTGTTACACCTGACGTCTCTAGACAGTTCGTTGTCGAGGTTGACGCGTCAGAGGTGGGCGTGGGAGCCATTCTTTCTCAGCGCTCCCTCTCTGACGACAAGGTCCACCCATGCGCGTATTTTTCTCATCGCCTGTCGCCGTCGGAACGTAACTATGATGTGGGTAACCGCGAACTGCTCGCCATCCGGTTAGCCCTAGGCGAATGGCGACAGTGGTTGGAGGGGGCGACCGTTCCTTTTGTCGTTTGGACTGACCATAGGAACCTTGAGTACATCCGTTCTGCCAAACGACTTAATGCGCGTCAGGCGCGTTGGGCGCTGTTTTTCGCTCGTTTCGAGTTCGTGATTTCTTATCGTCCGGGCTCTAAGAACACCAAGCCTGATGCTTTGTCTCGTCTCTTCAGTTCTTCAGTAGCCTCCACTGACCCCGAGGGGATTCTCCCTGAGGGGCGTGTTGTCGGGTTGACTGTCTGGGGAATTGAGAGGCAGGTAAAACAAGCGCTCACTCACACTCCGTCGCCGCGCGCTTGTCCTAGGAACCTTCTTTTCGTTCCCGTTCCTACTCGTCTGGCCGTTCTTCAGTGGGCTCACTCTGCCAAGTTAGCCGGCCACCCTGGCGTTCGGGGTACGCTTGCTTCCATTCGCCAGCGTTTTTGGTGGCCCACCCGGGAGCATGACACGCGTCGTTTCGTGGCTGCTTGTTCGGTCTGCGCGCAGACTAAGTCCGGTAACTCTCCTCCTGCCGGCCGTCTCAGGCCGCTTCCTATTCCCTCTCGACCGTGGTCTCACATCGCCTTAGATTTTGTCACCGGACTGCCTTCGTCAGCGGGGAAGACTGTTATTCTTACGGTTGTCGATAGGTTCTCTAAGGCGGCTCATTTCATTCCCCTTGCTAAGCTTCCTTCTGCTAAAGAGACGGCACAAATCATCATCGAGAATGTTTTCAGAATTCATGGCCTTCCGTCAGACGTAGTTTCGGACAGAGGTCCGCAATTCACGTCTCAATTTTGGAGGGAGTTTTGCCGTTTGATTGGGGCTTCCGTCAGTCTCTCTTCCGGCTTTCACCCCCAGTCTAACGGTCAAGCAGAACGGGCCAATCAGACTATTGGTCGCATCTTACGCAGTCTTTCTTTTCGCAACCCTGCGTCTTGGTCAGAACAGCTCCCCTGGGCAGAATACGCCCACAACTCGCTTCCTTCGTCTGCGACCGGGCTATCTCCTTTTCAGAGTAGCCTCGGGTACCAGCCTCCGCTGTTCTCATCTCAGTTCGCCGAGTCCAGCGTCCCCTCCGCTCAGGCTTTTGTCCAACGTTGCGAGCGCACCTGGAAGAGGGTCAGGTCTGCACTTTGCCGTTATAGGGCGCAGACTGTGAGGGCTGCTAATAAGCGTAGAACTAAGAGTCCTAGATATTGTCGCGGTCAGAGAGTTTGGCTCTCCACTCAGAACCTTCCCCTTAAGACGGCTTCTCGCAAGTTGACCCCGCGGTTCATTGGTCCGTTCCGTATTTCTCGGGTCATCAATCCTGTCGCAGTTCGACTTCTTCTTCCGCGATACCTTCGTCGCGTCCACCCGGTCTTCCATGTCTCCTGTATTAAGCCCGTTCTTCGCGCCCCCGCTCGTCTTCCCCCCCCCCCCCCCATCCTTGTCGAGGGCGCACCCATCTACAGGGTCCGCAGGATTTTGGACATGCGTCCTCGGGGCCGTGGTCACCAGTACCTTGTCGATTGGGAGGGGTACGGTCCTGAGGAGAGGAGTTGGGTTCCCTCTCGGGACGTGCTGGACCGTGCGCTGATCGAGGATTTCCTCCGTTGCCGCCAGGTTTCCTCCTCGAGTGCGCCAGGAGGCGCTCGGTGAGTGGGGGGGTACTGTCATGTTGTGTCTTGTCTCTGTCCTTTCCCTTCACCCTGTCTCCCTCTGCTGGTCGTTGTTAGGTTACCTTTTCTCCCCCGCTTTCTCCCAGCTGTTCCTTGTCTCCTCTAACTACCCATTCACCCCGTTTCCCACCTGTTCCCTTTTTCCCTCTGATTAGGTCCCTATATCTCTCTCTGTTTCTGTTCCTGTCCTTGTCGGATTCTTGTTTGTGTTTCATGCCTGAGCCAGACTATCGTCATGTTTGCTGTAACCTTGTCCTGTCCTGTCGGAATCTGCCGGTCTATCTGAGCCTACCTATGTTTGGTCATTAAAGAAGCTCTGTTTAAGTTAGTTCGCTTTTGGGTCCTCATTCACTCACCATAACAGCTATAGCATTTGCCGAAGCAACCTGAGACACGAGACTGAGACTGACACTGTCACCAGTGTCATACTGGGTGTACATTTTTGTTGTTTTTGAGAGAATAGAACATTGCACATGATCATATAATCTAATCTCTCTTGCATACCCTCTTTATTGCAACGATTCTTAATAAATGCATTTTCTGGATTATGCATTTGTAGCAGCTACATTCTTTTATTCTGATCATGTCTGTTAGTCCATACACCTTAGAGATCCCTGAGCAACAAATGTGTCTCAGCAATGGGATTACAAGGGCACTGTACTTCTGTGCTCCTTCCATGATTGAATTGCTACCTGCTCCCAGCTCTTCGTATTATAATTTGTTCAATGTTTCCCAGGGTTTTATTTAAGTCCAAGCCTGTATGATGTGTGAATGTCTATGCTGCCATTGGCGGAGGGTATTAAAGCAGTGTATAGCTGTGCAGCAAAGAAGCTTGGCTCCACGCTTTTGGGTTTTTGATCTGACCTCCCTTCAGGTGCACAGCAGGAGCTCAAATAAAAAGATAAAGGGGCCCAGCTCTGCATGACTGCCGATGGGCTGCACAACGGCCGGCCCAGCCAGCCGGAGCCCCTCAAAGGCTCCATGCCCTCTGATTCCTGCCCAAAAGCACCCCGGGAGGCCTGGTGTCAGGCCTAGTGTCAGGCCTGGTGTCACAGAGACTCACACAGTGCTATTTGACACACAGTGGGAGATGGGACAGCACAGGGATCTAAGAGTGTAGCAGGGGGCCTTCTCTTGCACATTTGCTTCACATGACATCTGAAAAACAACTGTGGTGTGTGTTTTATCTGCTGCTTGAGCTTCACAAGTCAACTATTGGCAGGTCCTTATAATTCCTGGATAATATTGCATTTTTGTATTTTTACATCAACGTATCTGATTAAGTTGTTCAGTTTTGTCATGTTTACATGACACTCCTTTGGTATTTTTTTTGCAAATCATCAAAACACATTAAATTCATCAGAGTAACTCTTATGTTTATGATGACTACTCATGTGCACATCTTTGGTTGCAAAGATGGATTTTCATGGATGTCAAAATTAGCATTAGGCCTATGAGCTTTGAGAGCTCAAAGTAAGGTGTTGAAATAGCATAAGCATACAGTACATGACCCAACCAATATTCCAATAGCAGTAGGATGTTTCTTATTGATACAGTACATGGCCCGACCAGTATTCCAATAGCAGTATGACGCAATATGATGTTTTCTTATTGATACAGTTCATGGCCCGACCAGTATTCCAACAGCAGTATGATGTTTCTTATTGTGTAGATAGCTATACATTCACACAGTTCACAACAATTAAGGATGACACTGGGGTCTAGAAAAATACCTGTTATAGCTGGGCACATATGGCTCCTCTGTTTTTATGTTACAATGGCTGTCAGCAGCATTTCTGCACCACGTTTATGTTGCTCCAGAAATAGCTGTGCTATGAACTATGTCATTTTCTTTTGTGCCTTTGACACACTTGCGTCTCGTTTTATTAACAAGCAACAGTTCTTCACTGTGGCTTTTTCCCAGTGCGCCTGTCTTTTTTTTTACTTGTCAGGAGAAGACGGGCAGTAAAAAACTGAGTTTAAAATAAAATGACTCCCCGAAGGAAGTGGCTGTATTTTTGGAGCAGCGTTTCAGGTAGCTGGGAGGAGGCTTCTTTTCGCACCTGAGCACCTGCGTCCTTTTTGTCTGAGCTAGAGAGTAGTGAAAAAAACAGTTTTTTTAAAAAAAGCTTCAACTTCACAATGTGGACCTGAACAATATGAATGCCCTGGTGTCTCCTTTTGAATAGCTAGATTGATTCTCTCCTTTCATGCTCTTCTCCGTGCTCAGTTCAACTGGTTTCACATCAGGGGTCTCATGTGGTTAAGAAACAACAGGGTCATATTTTCACGGTCGTACCAATAACAAGAAAAGACTGGGTACAGAGAGGTGTGCAGCAGGTTCTGATCTTCTCCTGCCTATTGGCCTGGCCTGAATATTTAATGACTTCCCCACACTTCATCCTTTCTCCTTTCAAGACTAATGTAATTTGCCCCGGGCTCTTTCGACTATCAGTGATATTGAAATGCAGGAGGAGAAAGCTGTATAACGCCTCAACCTTCAAAGTCTGTGTGTACGAGTTACCATGTTTATGCATGTCCTAAATAGCCCATGAGTGGTAGCTACCACCTGACTTCAGTCCTGACTGCCACAATTCTGAGTTCGAATTCTCAAAAACAGGACAGTAGTTCCAATGTGTTCTCTCTTTGTATGCTGACCAGTTGTTATGGTATCCCATGATTCCAAGCTGCTGTCAGTTGGGCCTGTCAAGAGCTATTCAGCCGCTGGCAGGCATCCTTTTGATTGACCTTTGATTTGATGTTGTAACCCGTCCACTTTTTCATTCTCTTTCATGTGAAAATTACCCCCTGCACTCTTTGATGTGGAAGTTACCCGCTGCACAGCTTCGACAGAGGGTTATCCTGAGCAGGTTGATTATGGAATGTCAGCCTATTCTAAAAGGCCTGCTCTGTTCCTCTGACGGTAAACCTGAATGACGCTTCACCTTGACCCTACAAAATAGGGTACACTTATTAACCTAGTTGCTATTTCCATAGAAACCCGGAGAGCCAAAATTAAGCAAACCTATTTACCATAAAATGTCCATGCATACTATAGGACTGCATTAGGCTAAACTGTTGTATAGATGGGTTTTTTTTTCAGGTTCCATGTATTGTAAGACAAATTAGCTGGTAAATTTGATTCAGTAGGAAATCCCTCTATGTTAACAGAAAAACTAAGATGTCACATGGCGGGCTGAGCTCAGGAGAAACCATGGAGCATGTAGGATTGCGGTGGGCGTTGTGTGCGAGCTGTGTCCTATATAAAGCACTGGGCTTCACAGATTCGGGCAGGGTGTTATGTTGCAAACTAGCTCATGACTCAGCTCTCTGATTCCCACATGATGTAGCTGTGCAACACAGTCCAACACTTTCGTCTTTCATTCCAAATGTGTCTTTGTTTGTGAACAGTAGATCCCCACTACTTATAAAAACATTATATTGAATGACTAGAGGGCCTTCCTGTTGAACAAGCTGTGGATTACATAGCATAAGTGTACTTTCATTGTTTTGGCATAAAGGTAGGCCTTTACCAGTCTCTTCCATTCCTTCAAAGAAACAAGGTTACATTTGTAAAAGGACTTGTTTTACCCATCAATTGGGATTAGTTTGATTTGGGGTTATTTTAGAACCACCTAGATGAGCCTGGAGCCTAGTCATAAAGTACAGGGCGCAGAAGTTGCAGAAGGTAATGACTTTGACAATGCAAAATGGCTTCAAACACAAAAGCCCTGAGGGCGATGGAGACACGAGCACTGAGCAGAGAGGAAAGTGTCTGTGAGCTTAAACGAGGAGGACTCGCTCTGTCTGTGTGAGTCTGGCTGTCAACAACGGGGCTTTTGTTGCTAATCGCTCAGTCCTTTGAGACTAACTGTCATGTCGCCTTTAATTCTGGTCGTATCCATTTTTTGATTTTTTTTCTGAGGGTTGTGATTGCCATGTTATGGAGATGTATCTGACTTTCTCTCTGTCTCTCTCAGGTGAAGTGTAATGCTGTTTCCTGTGTTTGTTCTGTCTTCTCTACTCCTCTCCAGGGTTACATAATACTAGAGTCTCTTCATATACAGCGCCTTCAGAAAGTATTCATAACCCTTGACTAATTCCACATTTTGTTGTGTTACCGCCTGAATTCAACATGGGTTAAATAGGTGTTTTTTCTCATCTATCTACACACAATACCCCATAATGACAAAGAGGAAACATGTTTTGATTTCTTTGAAAATGTATTGAAAGTATTGACAGGTGTGAATACTATGTAGAAGCACCTTTGGCGGCGATTACAGATTTGAGTCGCCTTCGGTATGTCTGTATCAGCTTTGCTCATCTGGATTTTCGCCATTCTTATTTGCAGATTCTCTCAAGCTCTTAAGTTAGATCGGAAGCGGCGGTCAACAGCAATCTTCAAGTCTTTCCACAGATTTTCAATGGGATTCAAGTCTGGGCTTTAGCTGGGGCCACTCAAGGACTTTCACATTCTTTTTCTGAAGCAATTCCAGCGTTGCTTTGGCTGTATGCTTGGGGTCATTGTCCTGTTGGAACGTAAATCTTCGCCCCAGTCTAAGGTTGAAACAGATTCTCATCAAGGATTTGCCTGCATTTGGTTTCATTCATGGTTTTCTCAAGACATACTGTAGCACTTTGCATTCAGACCAACGAGTACATTTGTTGTCTTTCATGTGTCTTCTGGCAGGTTCTTCCATATCAGCCAAGGAACTCTGTAGTTCTGTCAGAGTAGTCATTGGGTTTTTGGTCACCTCTCTGAACAAGGTCCTTCTTGCCAGGTTGCTCAGTTTGGTCAGATGGTCAGCTCTAGGCAGAGAGCCTAGGGAGTTCCATATTTTTTCAATTTCCCAATGATGAGAACACTGTGCTTTTAGAAACTTTCAATACTCTACGGACAGTTCCTTGTACTTCATGGTATAGTTTCTGCTCTGACGTGTACTTCAACTGTGGACCCTTATATAGACAGGTGTGTTTTTTTCTAAATCATGTCCAAATTTTATTGGCCACAGACAGACTCCAATCAAGTTGTAGTGACATCTCAAGGATGATCAAAGAAAATTGAATGCACCTGAGCTCAATTTGGAGTGTCATAGCAAAGGGATGTAAATACTTACACTACCGTTTAAAAGTTTGGGGTCACTTAGAAATGTCGTGGTTTTTGAAAGAAAAGTATTTTTTGACCATTTAAAATAACATCAAATTTATCAGAAATACAGTGTAGACATTGTTAATGTTGTAAATGACTGTTGTAGTTGGAAACGGCTGATTAAAAAAAAAAATGGAATATCTACATAGGCGTACAGGCCTATTATCAGCAACCATCACTCCTGTGTTCCAATGGCACGTTGTGTTAGCTAATCCAAGTTTATCATTTTAAAAAGGCTAATTGATCATTAGAAAACCCTTTTGCAATTATGTTAGCACAGCTGAAAACTGTTGTTCTAATTAAAGGATTAATAAAACTGGCCTTCTTTAGACTAGTTGCATCAGCATTTGTGGGTTCGATTACAGGTTCAAAATGGCCAGAAACTTTCTTCTGAAACTCGTCAGTCTATTCTTGTTCTGAGAAATGAAGGCTATTCCATGCGAGAAATTGCCAAGAAACTGAAGATCTCGTACAACGCTATGTACTACTCCCTTCACAGAGCAGCACAAACTGGACCTAACCAGAATAGAAAGAGGAGTGGGAGGCCCCGGTGCACTACTGAGCAAGAGGACAAGTACATTAGTGTCTAGTTTGAGAAACAGACGCCTCACAAATCCTCAATTGGCAGCTTCATTAAATAGTACCCGCAAAAAAATTGTCTCAACGTCAACAGTGAAGAGTCGATTCCAGGATACTGACCTTCTAGGCAGAGTTGCAAAGAAAAAGCCATATCTCAGACTGGCCAATAAAAATAAAAGATTAAGATGGGTAAAAGAACACAGACACTTAATAGAGGAACTCTGCCTAGAAGGCCAGCATTCTGGAGTTGCCTCTTCACAGATGCCATATAGAAATGGAATAAATTGGCACGATTAATAAGTCATTAGGAAAAAAAATGTTTTAGAACTGATAATGCCCTCAAGGCCATGCTATATTATAAAAATTGTCATGGCTAATCCATGGGTTTCTGTAAAAATACTAAACTCCCTCAAGCCGAATATCCATAATATGCCACTGCCTTGAGTGTGTTACCATTTTTGTTGTTATTGTAAATAAATGTTATTGTTGTAAATACCAAACTTGATGGCCAGTAGTTGGTATTTTAGTAAGATACGAATAGGGGAATAACCTATGTGTAAATGGAATCTGTTGCTGTATATTTTTGTGTTATCTGTGATCATTTTGTTTGTCTTGTGTAGTTTTTTTTAATCATTGTACCTAAACTGTATGTGTAAACATGTATACGTAGGGCCCAGCTGTAAAAGAGACCTTTGTCTCAGTCTGTGTTCCTTGTTGAAATATTGGTTTACATTTTTTTTTGGATTAGATAAAGTACAACAGATTGGCAACCTTAAAACATTAATTAGGCTAGATGTTTATCTTGTTACATCCTTCATTTTAGATCCATTATTTGTCTCTGTCCTGTGCGTAGCCCGGTGATCTCACTGTCATTGGGTTTTTATTTTGTGGTTAAAACCTTTTCATGCCATTTGCTTTTCAACAAGGGGGTGTGGTTTATCATATCACAACTCATATCAATCACATAGTGTCCCAGCGGTTCCATGGCTAGCTGAGATGTCTGTCTGTCTGTCTGTCTGCTTGTCTGTCTCTGTTTGTCTGTGTCCTAGGCAGGAACACATTGATTCCTGCCCTCCTTCACCTCATTGATATTCCACAGCTGCCGCAATTGCACACCAAGGACCCGATTCATGATTGTTTAAAAAGTTGGGCTTGACAGATCCTGATTGTGAATCAAATATTTATCGTAGCACTGAGCTTTACATCTCTCTACTGTAGTACAGGTCTTTGCAGGCAGGAGGTTGAATATGTGGCACTTTGGGCTTTTAACTTTTCTCCACCACAGGTCTGAGGGCCTCTGTGCACAAAATGTGCTGAAATGTCATCCTCCAGACAGCAGATTAGTTATGGAGCCCTATAAAGTTCTCTCTACACTTCCCTCCCTGGTCAGTCCACCTGTGATGTGAGTTCTGGGCCAGTTTCTCTGGTTTGGACAGAAGCAGGCGTTGGGAACATGACATGAAAGAAAAAAAAACAAGTCTACTGAGAGGATCCAAACTGTCCTCATCACTCACACCTTATGTTAGACCTTGTCTTTTAAAAAATGCATGGGATACTCTATTTACGGCTTGAAACAGGTGTTCAGGGACCTCTCTAAACAGATTTGCAAAATGAGATAAAACCAAACGTACCAAGACCAACAAACTCCACTGCTGGATAAGTAGATTGCATAGTCATGTTTGGCCGTTTTAAATATTATTTGTGTGAAATTACAGTAATGGGGGTTAAACCATTGTGAACACAGATCCTTGATTAAATGCCAGGGTTTCTGTAAAAATAATCTAGGATAAGACTGTCTGTATTGAGGATAATTGGGGGGGGGGGGGGGTTCTGGTGTGTGAAACTGCAGTACAGTGGTGTAAAGTACTAGTTAAGTAGTTATTTGGGGTATCTGTACTTTACTATTAATATGTTTGACAAGTTTTACTTTTTACTTCACTACATTCCTAAAGAAAATGATGTACTTTTTACTCCATACATTTTCCCTGACACCCAAAAGTGCTCGTCACATTTTGAATGATTAGCAGGACAGGAAAATTGCCTAATTCACACACTTATCAAGAGATCATCCCTAGTCATTCCTACTGGCAGACTCACTAAACATATGGAGCATGCCCCTGGCTATCCTTAAGTTAAAAAAATGTAAAACAAGAAAATGAAGCCGTCTGGTTTGCTTTATACACGGAATTTGAAATGATTTATACTTTTACTTTTGATACTTAAGTATATTTAAAACCATTATACTTTCAGACTTTTACTCAAGTAGTATTTTACTGGGTGTCTTTAACTTGAGTAATATTCTATTAAGGTATCTTTACTATGGCAGCAGTTGATCACTCTGCCCTGCCCTGATACCAGTCATTGTGGGCCTGGGAGAGCACCAACAGGATGACATTACTGGTCGGTGACAGCATGGTGTCTGTCTTCACAGTATGATGACAGGAATTTGTCTTTTAAAATCTGACGAAAGAACTGTGTTAATGCAGTGACAGTCAAATCATAACAATTAGGTTATTATTTGGTTAATCTCGGCAACCTGAACCAAATGTTTTCGTCAGTCACTAGAGACTAGTATTGAGTTAGAGGGCTTGGTTCAAAATGTTATTTTGAACCAAGTAATTTAAAGTACCAGTCAGTAATTGAAAGTAGCACTCATGTATGGAAATTAGTCCTCCTTCTCCCACCAAAGTGAATAATACTGTTGCTTATAGAATTCATTATGTGATTGATACTGATCACTACATTACTGTAGTACTTTTCACATTGCAGTCTAATTAGCACAGTCACCCACGGCTGGATTCTCCTGGAATCCAGGACAAATTTGAAGTCTGTCAGTTTCCTGCTCAACTTTATCCAGGTCAGTCCTATCCCCTATCCATTTCATCCAGAGGGCACAGTGAGCTCTCTATATGTCTGATGAAAAAAGACAGTCCTATCCCCTATCCATTTCATCCAGAGGCCCCCGTGAGCTCTCTATATGTCTGATGAAAAAAGACAGTCCTATCCCCTGTCCATTTCATCCAGAGGCCCCCGTGAGCTCTCTATCTGTCTGATGAAAAATGACAGGCCTATCTAGTTCAGTAGCTGCAGGGGGGTTTAGTTTTGCAATGCAGCATTGATCCAGCATTTCATTTACAGTAGATATTATTTTCGGTCCTCAGCAGAGCTATCATCTTCAGCGGGCTGAGATTATTTGTTTCTCTTATTCCTCCTTGTAGATATCTCAACTGTTGTCATTATAATGCATGTATTCATAATTCAGTCTACAAGGATTTCCAGCAGAGTGAAGAACAACCAACGTACACAATAGTTACATTTTTCCTCTTCAATTTTGAGGGCTAAATTCTCCAACAGAAATGGAATTTCAGATAGAGCAAAGTATATTACCGAGCCTACGAGTGAATTGAAAATGATTCACATTTCCTTTGTTCCACACAAATAATTTGTAAGAACTTTGCATGATTCATATTGCTGACCTACAAAAGTTGAAAAGCGAGAAATGCTTCTCTTTCTCTCACCCCTCCCTCCCCCAACCATACATTCATGAGAAAATAACTAATTTGATTTTAAGTGCATTTTAGCAGTGAAAAAAAGGGATAATTTACTCCAGGGGTTTAGGATGTAATGTACTCCAGGGATAATGTACGCCAGGGATAATTTACTCCAGGGGTTTAGGATGTAATCTACTCCAGGGGTAATGTACTCCAGGGGTTTAGGCTGTAATGTACTCCAGGGGTAATGTACTCCAGGGGTTTAGGCTGTAATGTACTCCAGGGGTAATGTACTCCAGAGGTAATGTACTCCAGGGGTTTAGGCTGTAATGTACTCCAGGGGTTTAGGCTGTAATGTACTCCAGGGGTAATGTACTCCATGGGTTTAGGCTGTAATGTACTCCAGGGGTAATGTACTCCAGGGGTTTAGGCTGTAATGTACTCCAGGGGTAATGTACTCCAGGGGTTTAGGCTGTAATGTACTCCAGGGGTAATGTACTCCAGAGGTAATGTACTCCAGGGGTTTAGGCTGTAATGTACTCCAAGGGTTTAGGCTGTAATGTACTCCAGGGGTAATGTACTCCATGGGTTTAGGCTGTAATGTACTCCAGGGGTAATGTACTCCAGGGGTTTAGGCTGTAATGTACTCCAGGGGTTTAGGCTGTAATGTACTCCAGGGGTAATGTACTCCATGGGTTTAGGCTGTAATGTACTCCAGGGGTAATGTACTCCAGGGGTTTAGGCTGTAATGTACTCCAGGGGTAATGTACTCCATGGGTTTAGGCTGTAATGTACTCCAGGGGTAATGTACTCCAGGGGTTTAGGCTGTAATGTACTCCAGGGGAGTATGAGACATAGAATAAATGTGAGTAGAAGCCTAAAAAAATTATGTTCTGCCTCAGGGATGAACAGACAACTTTGTTCATAGTTTTATTTTCCTGTACAAAGTTATTGGCACATGCACAAACTGGGCTTTGACAAAGTTAGAGGATCAATCAGAAAAGGGCTTTACATGGAACCAAAAAGGGTTCTTCAAATGGAACTCCTATGGACACAGCCGAAGACAGTTTTTAGTTTCTGGATAGAAAAAAAGGTGCTAACAGTGTACCCTTACCCAGTGCTCTTGTTTGGTGTCCCAGGCTTATTTCTCTCCTCTCAGGGCTATCTGTATGGACAGATAGGACTCTACTCTTAAGTTTTACCTCTATTCATCCTATAACTTCACTATGCATTAATCGCAACTCTTTTACATGCTAATCCAAAGTTATCCTGTTAAAGGCGTTTAATCGATTTACCCTCTCATCTTGTACTTGGAACTGGGAGCTGAAAACGGACCGCTCTGCCGGGCTCCCGCCTGGGCCTGTGCCATTCCAAAACATGCTTTCTTTTTCAGAGTACAAAGCAGTGGCCCTGTGAAAAAGATAAATCCTGACATTTACCAGTCATCTTCTAATGTTTGCCTCCAACAGAAGAGCAGAAACGAGAGGTTTAAGGCTGTAATGTACAAGCAGATATATTCCACTGTGAGTGAGCAGTCTTCTGTGCTTTAGCCACAGACATTAAACATGGCGGGTTCCCCTGGGTCTTTCATCCCAGCTCTGCCGTCCCAATCCACACCTTTGGAACATTATGCACACAAAGAATAATGCAGCTTTTCCTGCATGTTGTGCCGCACAGTACATTGCATACACAATGTGTTCTATATCCAACATATTGGCACCAAACAGAATACATAACTGTTGATAAGTAAATGCTTTTCCCAATCCTCTTGTGTTGTGAGCCACAAAGAGACACATGGGCCATCACATAATGCTATTGGCTTGTAATATTTTATTCTACTTAACAGTACAGTATACGGTATCACTTGTTGTGTGTGTGTGTGTGTGTGTGTGTGTGGTCTCTGGCTATATGCTCCTGCATGTGTGCAGTCTGGTTATAGTGGGGATTAGATTGCTCCGCTATACCAGAGAGGTTAATAAGCTTGGCAGTAGCAGAGCCTGGGCTGCAGCCTGTGAAATAGACTTGTTACTAGCAATGAGGAAGGTAAAGGAAGGTAATTCAATCTCACACAGAGTTTAAAGGCAACCCTATTACACCAGACCTAGCTGCTGGCACTGTGGAAATGACTACTACCTATGCTAGCTCCATACCAGATGAGATATCGCTGGAGGGAGACCACATTCTAGCACTGCTTCAACTCATCTTTTTGGGGGTATTTTTGACTGTGTGCCATGAAGCATATGCAGAGGAACAAATGCATGGACTTACTACATTACCAAAGACAGGACTTAAAGTAATAATCTTGTAATACAATAATGGCTCTATATCAGAACACCAGGCTCTATGCAAAGTTGAAAGAAGAGGAGAGAATTTTTATGGGACGTCTCGCAGTCACATCAGACTCATTTTGATTCATACAAGAGTATATTTTTGGGGGGTTTCTATGTCTTTGACCTAGTTCTACCTCTGGTGTATATTTAACCGCGGTACCCTCTGAATTATACATGGTTTTCTAGGTGTTCCATTTCTAGAATGCCAGGCACAGTTGGATATTTGTTTCTGACTACTATTGAGCCATGCTCATAATTGTAGGTTTCAGAGGAAATGCCTGGATAGCCTGCCACTCACTCTAGTTTCTCTCTCTCTCTCTCACTTATTTTTTTTTGTCCTTTTGGTTTTTACCAATGTGCTTTATTTTAATCAAATGTTTTTCTCTACATGTAAGAACACTCTAAATGGATTAAATAACGAGAACACACACCATTATAATACTATAATAAGATATCCAGTATTGGACAACTTCATTTTTCTTGTTATTTCACTTAGCAGTAGGGTGGAGTGCAGTGTTCAGTGGGCAGGCATAGGGGACACAGCTGGTGATTGAGACAGCTTGGCGGGTCTGGCTGTAGGCCTGGAGATTATGGAGGTGTCATGGGGAGAGGGCTGTGAATACTTGTGCCTCTCTGGTGGATTGGAGATCAAAGCCCTCAGAGTCACGTCTGATCGACTCGAGTGGAGTAACTGAGTGTCACCCTCTGTCACTCTCCATGTCAGCTGCATCGGCCACCTTGGTGAAGAATGTAGTCAGGTGCCATTTCCAATGGACAATGGCTATTGTCATTTCTACACAATATGTATAACTGTATGTTTGAGGAATAGCATTGGAATTAGATTAGGTCTATCATTAGTTCTCAAAATGTATCTCAATAACCAGTGTAATATACTGCGTAGAAACGTCTCAAGTGGCTTGTCAGACCAGTTTTACATGGGAGATCTGCATGTGCCATGACAAATCTAATGGCTGTGGCAACTGTGTAAATCTGCTTTGAGGTCATGACAAAAGGATTTCTTAACAGTCAATATACTGTATATGGAGAGCTGGAGTTATAATGAGGGATGAATGCACAACTACAACACTGCTTCTAAACAGTGTCTATGGTACGTGAAGTGATACTGCATGTATACCTTGTGTTCCATCCGGAGTTCTGATCCAATTATTTCAGTTTCCTCTGCTACGATATTTCTCCAGCAGTAGTGGAGCGGTGATGATAGGAGCGAGAGAGAGAGGGAAGAGGGAGAGAGATGAAGAAGGAGGAGACACTTATCTCTTCAAATGAAACAATCATTTTGTTCCGCTCTCTTCTCTGCCTAGCCTATGGATTAAAAAAGTAAGGGCAAATATTGGTGAGAAAGACCAAAGCACAATTGGGAGGAGGATCTCTCTCTCTCTCTCTGAGATGAATATATTAAGCCATGTGTAATGATTCTTTCTTTGAGGACAATCGGATGTTAGAACAGTAGGCTACATGCTGGTGCAGTATGTGTGCTCTAACAGACAGATAATAGGGATTAGAATAGAAAACATGAAGATTATCCTTAATCCAGAGACTGCATTCCTTTTCATTTTGTGCTGAGCCCAAAAAAATGCATGTCTTTCACAAATATATTGTGGTAATCCTTAGCAAATCCCTGGATACTTTTGCTCTTCCCTTTACAATACCCCTTTTTTCTCTCAACTCTTCAGAAAACTTTCTTACCTTTTCTGTATTTCTAATCTGTTCATCACATGGTAAGACTGGGAGGGAGAATAAGTGCAATGCTTGGAACAGATCAACAATTCGGAGGTACTCCCAAGAACACCCACTCTAGCTCTTGGAGGAAAGAGAGAATTTTGACCAGCATATACAGGTACAGTGCATTGCGAAAGTATTCGGCCCCCTTGAACTTTGCAACCTTTTGCCACATTTCAGGCTTCAAACATAAAGATATAAAACTGTATTTTTTTTGTGAAGAATCAACAACAAGTGGGACACAATCATGAAGTGGAATGACATTTATTGGATATTTCAAACTTTTTTAACAAATCAAAAACTGAAAAATTGGGCGTGCAAAATTATTCAGCCCCCTTAAGTTAATACTTTGTAGCGCCACCTTTTGCTGCGATTACAGCTGTAAGTCGCTTGGGGTATGTCTCTATCAGTTTTGCACATCGAGAGACTGACATTTTTTCCCATTCCTCCTTGCAAAACAGCTCGAGCTCAGTGAGGTTGGATGGAGAGCATTTGTGAACAGCAGTTTTCAGTTCTTTCCACAGATTCTCGATTGGATTCAGGTCTGGACTTTGACTTGGCCATTCTAACACCTGGAAATGTTTATTTTTGAACCATTCCATTGTAGATTTTGCTTTATGTTTTGGATCATTGTCTTGTTGGAAGACAAATCTCCGTCCCAGTCTCAGGTCTTTTGCAGACTCCATCAGGTTTTCTTCCAGAATGGTCCTGTATTTGGCTTCATCCATCTTCCCATCAATTTGAACTGGAGAGAGTTTGCTGCACTGAAATTAAAGGGGCTGAATAATTTTGCACGCCCAATTTTTCAGTTTTTGATTTGTTAAAAAAGTTTGAAATATCCAATAAATGTCATTCCACTTCATGATTGTGTCCCACTTGTAGGACACAAATACAGTTTTATATCTTTATGTTTGAAGCCTGAAATGTGGCAAAAGGTCGCAAAGTTCAAGGGGGCCGAATACTTTCGCAATGCACTGTAAAGACAGATTGGAGAAACTGCGCATGGTAACTGTCAACCTTTCTTTTTTTTCTTTCCAGTTTGAGTCATGGAATAGCATGAAATACAATGTTTTAAGCAATCTTCTTTGTTTATTAGTAATTCAACATATAGTTTGCCAATACCACCACCAACGTGTAGGTTAACTGTGACACTGATTGGGATATCTAGGTCCAAGAACCTTCACAACAGCTTCTACCCCCAAGCCATAAGACTTCTGAGCATCTAATCAAAGGGATACCCAGATTATTTGCATTGCCCCCCCGCCCCCTCTATTACACTGCTGCTACTCTCTGTTTTAATCTATGCATAAGTCACATTAATAACTCTACCCACATGTACATATTACCTCAATTACCTCACCTAACCGGTGCCCCCGCACATTGACTCTGTACCGGTACCCCCTGTATATAGTCTCGCTATCGTTATTTTACTGCTGCTGTTTCATTATTTGTTACTTTTTCTTATTTTGGGGGGATATTTTTCTTAAACTGCATTGTTGGTTATGGGCTTGTAAGTAAGCATTTCACTGTAAGGTGTAGAATGGAGACCCTGGCTGTGACCCCACTCCCTGCAGGTGTCTCAGGGGGAGTTGGGATATGCAAGAAACCCATTTCCATTACATAAGTGTGTAACAGGGAAAATAGATTCAGGCCCATATGGAGGTAAGTGAGCTCAGGCAGGTGCCTCTTCCTTCATCTGAAGTACCAGGATGCAGCAGGAAGGAGGAAGTGAAGCCTCACAAAGTGGACCCTTGCTGGGATGAAATGGAACATTGGATCCAGCCTGTCCTTACAAACTCTAATTTTAGATCTGTGACACTTCAAGGGGATATGATTAAATGTGTTCTCCAGCTCTCCAACCAAAGGAGACGTTTGAGGAGGTCCCTTAGTGAACAGTTGCACGCATCAGTTCCTTCAACCCACATGGCAAACACACGCTGTTTCTGTTCCCTCTGGCTGGGCCCGTTCGTTGCAGCACACGACAGAGGAAAGGCTTTGTTAAAGCCAAAACAAACAATGTTTGCATTGTGAGATGGACAAATGCAGTGCACAGTAGTCATTTATAGAGAACCTCGCCTCATTACTAGATCCCAGATTTAGAGAAAATCCAGGAGAAATCATTACTAGTGTAGATGCAGGCAGTAGAAGTTTGGAGGACTTGCTTAGTAATTTTTTTCGCTGGCTCACTCACACACCACTCACACACACTCAGTAGAAATGGAGGTATGAATTATGAAATGGGCCCACAGTACTTCTGCTGCCACAATACTCATTGTCCTCCTCATCATCACGTTAGATCAGGCTGCATGGGCCCTACAGTAGTTGTCTCTCTCTGTCTCCCTCCCGCTCTCTCTCTCTGCATTTCAAACAGTGGGCAACAGCTCTGCGTGTCCCCTGGAGAGTTGCAGGCCCCTTTCATTACATCTGATTTCTCTGGGCAGAATTCGCCCGCAGCTTTGGGTCGACCCTGTGCTCTGTCTCTCATTGGAACTCTAATTATTGTGGTTTACTGTAGCTCACTGTGGTGAGACTTGGGTTGCTGCTGACAGGGACTCATTGTGCAGCAGGCCTGCCTGGTAACCTCCTCTCACAGCCCATTTACGGAACCACTGATAAACAGCAGCTGGAAACTACTGGCTTTCTCTTTGGCTTCTCTGAGATTTTACATGATACATTTGAAGATGTATTTTGATGCTCTTAGAATGTCTATGATCATTAGGTACATTAACCTATTCACATTATACAGTTGGAAACAACTAGTGTCATGAGAGAGATCACTTTACTGGCACTGAAGGATTGGATGGTAAGAGCACTCGTTATGCCCTCCCTCCTTCTCTCTCTCTCTCCCTCCAGCCTCTGGCCATGTTAAATATAATGACACCTCTTGAGTCTTCACCACACATAATGTATGGGCAACTTCACAGTGCAAACACACTGTACTGACAGTAATTAGGCTTACAAATCATCCAATTAGTCCTACTTCCTACTCACAGTCCTCGAGTCATTTCACTTTCTATAGGAGGGAATACATTGGTTGTGATGGCAGTGGGAAAGCACCATGTCTCAGTGGAGTTCCCCTTTAATGAATCACACGGTTACCCAGCTGATATTATGTTTCTGTAGATGTCAGACTAATGTCTTCCCATGTTGATGTCCTTCTGAATGCTATAGTTTGGTAGTGTTTTACTGGGCCAGAGGTGAGCCTGTAGAGCTCTGTTCTAAAAAAAACTATATTTACTTGTCTAATATAGGTCAGCGTCTAGTGATGAGACTTTGGTGTGGAGTGTGTGTGTGTGTGTGCGTGTGTGTGTGTGTGTGTCCCTGATCCAGGAAGAGGGCTGATTGTTGAGAAGCCCCATTCACATGCTGGTCCTCTCTAAGAGTCTGGCAAAGGTGAGGGGCCACTGGTGGAGAGGGAGTGAAATAAACTGTGAAAGAAGGATTTCCACACCATGTGTGAAGGCTTGGGCACAGAGAGAAAGACCGGTCTGTCTCCCTCTTGAATCATTATGTCCAGTCATTCTGCAGGCACCCCCCTAGACATGAACATGGAAATGACCGTAATAAAGCAGGATAAATAGATGTTGTACAGCTCTTAAGCCAGCGATATATTTGCTGAGAAGTCTCATTATATTTATATTGGTTTAATTTGGAAGGAGAGATGTTTTGCCCTCTGGGACGGGCTGTGATTTACACAACCAGGATTAGAAATTCATATTTCCCAAATTTTTAAGACAAGATAAATAAATCTGTTGGCAATGCTGATCATGCTTTTCTAACGGACTCAATAGAACAGAAACAAAAGCCAATTACTGTATACAAAAAAATGAATTGAGAGGCGTTGGAACATAGACAGGGTGATGATGTCTGATGGCGGTTCTAATCTACAGACGGCTGTAGTGCTTAGAAGTAGGAATCAGTCATAATTAAAAAGATGTATCATGTTATTCCACGCCTCACAATCTAATATTCACTGGTTATTTACATGTAGCTGTTGACTTGGGGGAGGGGGGATTACTTTTGCACTGATTACTTTGGCACTGGACAAAGGAGGCCTGTTCTTGTCAATGTCAGATGCAATCGCTTTACCATCTTATAGAAATCCTGCAATTCTATTAGGCATATTGTAAATCCACTTTATTTGTCCTCTTCATCCCTTTGAAATGGCCTAAAACACGATGAAAAAGTCTCACAATTTACTCGTATTTATCATGTCAACTGCCTTTGAAAGGGCATTAACACAGCATTGCTTCCTTATCTGTAAAATAGGCCTAGCTCCTGTTTTCCATTGTTGATATTAGCATTCTGGATCTCTTTGTCGCATTCTGAGAAAATCTTCATGTCAGTGAAGGGTCTCAGCTGCTCTCTAAGCCACATTCATTAGAATGATGATGTTTTATGTCAGCCTGGTTGTCATTCCAGCAGGTTCCTGTTGTTGCCATGGAAGGTGACTTTCCAGTCTACTTTGATTTAAGTTAGAGACTCATTAACCCCCAGTTGATGTCGTATTTCACCAGCTGGCCACCTCCCCTTGTACTGTCACGTTCCTTGATTAGCGTGTGGACACCATATGCCTAACACAGTTCACAGAGTCTGCTTCAAACACCTGTTCCACATTTCTCAATCTTACCCTGATCATAGCACAAAGTATTCCGTGCCATCATGAAAGAGGCTTGGTGGAGAAAATAGCTTTTTCTATCTCACAGCCATCTTTGATTGAAATTACCTCTGTAACTTTGACAATTACAGTATTTCAATATCCGCACATTACTGTAATAGCTTGAGCCTTTGTACTGTATTGTGTATTATTAATAGTCACTTTTGTGAATATATTCTAGTCTATGTTATGTAATAGGGCTGGGAATTGCCAGTGATCTCACGATACGATTTCGTCACGATACTTAGCCTAGGTGCCGATACGATGTGTATTGTGATTCTCTATATTCTATATGTATTGTGATTCGATACTGCGATTTTATTGATGTGTATTGGGATTCAATGCTGCGATTTCTATTGCGATTCGATGTTCCATACATATTGCCATGTCTGCTGCAGAGGGACAAGATTATTATTCATATTTTCATATAAAAATGTAATAAAAAATCTGTATTATTTTCCCACCATCACCATTATGTAATGAAACCAGAAATATTCTATCATATCTCCATCAGCATATGCACACTTGAATGTACACAAACACACATATCACAGTTTAGCACAGCCTAACTGCAGCTGGTCAGAATGGATGTCTTACCAGTTGAACAGCCCTAGAGAGCGACTCCTCTGTGGAAATGGTCCAATCAGGTAACTTAACAGTCATACTGATCCCTCCTCTTTGTCAAGATTCCTCACTGTTCAGGTTCCCAGCATGGCGTCTGTATGTCCCCAGCCTGCAGCCTCTGATGGACTGAGGGACCTGTTCCATTGTAGATGTGCTGAAGTCAGACAGTCAGGCATACAACCTAATTGGAAACTTAATCACGTCTGCTGATGGCTGCTGGTGGTGGGAACTAAAGTCCCATAGGAGGAGAAAGTCAGGAAATATCATTGGTACAGTAGGCTAGGCTGCTGGCCTAGATACGTACATACCAGATGCATTCAAACTAGTGCTTTGTGACGTTTACCATAAGGCTTCATTCGATGCCAGATTTTTGATTCACAATTATAGGTCACTCATCAGATACCACATAAATAATATTCAAACTAACAACAGGAAAATTAAATAATCAGCCTTCGTATCCCAACGACAGTACATTTTATTTAAATTAAGTCACAGAAGGAAAGAAAGCTCATAAATCAAGAGAGGTATTTCAAATGAGTCTCATTCTTTCAAAGGCATATGAAGATTGGCGGGACTGGTCCAGGTTGGCTTTCTTTGCCACTGTTCTGTGAGTGCTACGTGCACTACAAACCAGGCTGCCTGTGCCAGCAGCCGCTGAGAGGGAGCCATCCGCCGTCACGCTGTGAGGAGATATGACCTAAAGAGTAAGACCACCTCATACAGCATGCTGAACAGCAGGAAACTTTTAGACAGTGACATTGAATCCATTACACCCCCCCCCCCCTCCTCCTCACTCTATCTCTCCCTCCCTCCTTCTCTCTTTCTCAATCTCTCCCTCCCTGTCATTCTTTTTTTCACTTATACACTCGGATTGAGAAAGAGGCATACAAAAAAATATTCCTTGATGTAACTTTTCTGGCAACCAGAGAACCTTCAAGCTAGGGGAGGGGAGTCCCTGTGGAACTCTTAACATTTATTTCCCTCTCTTCCAGAAATGTCATTTGGTTTCTCCATACTCAGAAAACGTGGGCTAGAATGAAACATGAAGTCAAAACATATTACAAATGGAGAAATCTGGACAGAATAAAAATCTGCATGGGGAGATGGGAACATAATGTGTGGCTGGTAGATTGGTCGGGAAATGAAATGTCTTGACGTATTTTGAAGCCACGGTTCCCATAATGGGAGAGCTACAGAGGGGGAGAAATGAACTGTACTGGACAGTGAAGGGCATTTTCAAGAAGCCACATGGGTGAAGAGAAAATGGCACAGACAGAGCTACCGTCTTCAGTCACTCTGCAGAACAATGACCTTTCTGTGTTCCATGACTGTGAAGGTCTTTCATGACACAAAGAAACAAATCCCGCTGAAATAGTCCAAGTATCATTGATACCAGACCAAATAGATATGGTGGAGCTCACAGAGGAGCTAACAAGCTTACACAGCAGCTGTCTGTGCACCCCACACTATATAGTTTAATGGTATTGATACCAAAACCAAGGCATGTTTGTAAATATAATAATCAGGGTTTATCAGTACTGTTTATTCCATAACAAGGACACTCTCACAGAGCAGAAGCAGAACTAGTCTGGTGATTGTCTGACTACACCTGTGGGGATTTGACCCCTTTGAGAAAGCGACTTTACATTGATTATACCGCTGTGAAGATCATCGCAGTCGCACAGATCGTAAACCACTCAAACCATCTACATATCCAAAAGCCAGAGCGAGACCCTCTTTTCTCTGCCTCAAGCCTCTTTGATTTCCCCAGCCTTTGTCTGTGTGAGACGATAGGAGGGTTCTCTCTCTCTCTCTCTCTCTAAAGAGCTCTGCATCAGCAGTAATCCCTATGTGCCTGTATGTGTTCAGACCTCCACAGATTTTGGTCCAGGCTGCTGTGTCTTGCTATGGCTTGCTGTTGTGCTGGGCTGGACACACTGTGCTGGGCTGTGTCTTTTGTCCACTGGCATGGGTATTTGGTGCATTCAGAGCCTGCTTTGCAGCCACCGATTTGGCCCTGTCTGTGTCTTGCTAACCGCATGTCAATTGCTCCCTCTTCCATTGCATACGTTTGACAGCCATCCACTTGACTGGCTACAGCGTAACTGTGTGATTTTTTTCCTGCAGGCTCGGCTTCCCGACTGAAACGCCAAGCCCTTTGTTTATGTAGGGGTGACAGCCAACCACATTTAACATGTTTGTGAAGAATACTGAGGAGTCAAGGACTTGTCTTGCATTTGCTATTTTGAATGCATGAATTTTGTATTAGTTTGTTGTATAAGCATAGACATTGTTGGGGATATACAATGGGTAGGCTATGGTATATTGTGATAACCTAGAATGAATATTCTACCAAAAACGACATATTTGCCCCAAGTACTTAAATCAATCGTTTTTTTATGATCAAATAAACATAGTGAATTAAATCTAACCTCTTGTGCGCTTCCTCTTTTAATATGCACTTCTTTAAAAATCTATCTTTAAGAACATCTTAACTGCATTCAGTGCTGATGCTGGTGTTACCACGGCAACCCTAAATCCATAAACTCCCCTGCACCGTTTTCTCCTGGCAGAGTGGTGCCATTTTCCCTTCTCCCCTCCTCTCCAAGGCATTCACGATGCAACATTTCTGCTGTTTCTTTAATAGGCAGCAGCACGTGACGGGGTGTTTGCCTCTTTCGTAACCACTGCTTTCACAAATGCATATTCTTCCTGTCAGAAGGACTTAAATCTAATCAAAGACAACCTGTCGTTGGAAAGTTTCTACTGTGAAAAATACGTTTTATTTATTTCTCTGAATCTTACCAACAATGCTTTTATTAAGTTATATGAATACAGCATGTGAATGTAGAATAGAAATAACAAACAGTTGATCAGTTTGAATAAATTGTTATATCAGACTGAGATGCAAGAGAAAATTGACCATGCATTCCTCTTACATTAATGTTTAATGCAGTACGGACATAAAACTGAAAATTCCTAAGCCTCAAAATTACCACTACTGAACAAACACCCCATGGAAATCCCCTGGTCAACCGCTCTGCACGATTTCAGGACCCTGGACAGCAGCCACCTTGAAACTATACCTGGCATCGCACTTCACTGCTAGTCTTGCAGGGCCCTACAGAGTGTGAAGCTGTCTGTAGTTCGATTCTTAAGATGTTCAGACTTAAAAAGTGTGGAAAAACTTGACAGTTTCATCCCCCTCCCGGATCTGTATTGGGGAATACTACAAACAAATAACCTGTGCACTTCACTGTGCTACGTGATCTGACTGCATTGGCCAGAGTGATTGATGATTAGACACACAGTGCAGAACTCAATCAAGAACGTGGGACTCAGCTCAACACCATACCACCACTTTAAAGTGTTCTGATACGTATAGATAGGAAGAAACACTTAATCTGTAGACTGTAGACCAGAGGCAGAGGTACCAGGGACTTGGCAGGCTGTGGAGATTGATATCAGTGTAATCTAACCTCTCTAGTTCCATTAAAGGAACATTCTGGGAGCCTTAACAGACTAATCCTTCCAAGGAGCTGGGTTTTGGCGATGGGATGGGACCTGTATCTAGAATCAGTCTGCCATGTCCACCTCCTCTGTGGGATTATAACCCCCTCTAACTCTTCAGTCTCCATCTGATTTCTACTTTATTTTGGCCTCCCCCACAGATAATGGGCCAGCCAAACATAAGAGTAGCTACACTAGTCTGTACCTGTGAAATCCTCTAAGAGAAGACATTGTGGATGGATGATGGGTTGTGGACTGGGAGTGGGGATAAAGAAAGGGTTTCACCTGACAGAAGGTCACGACTCACTCAATATTTCAAGCTGGACATAAAGTGGTCCTCGTCTACGCTCGCGTGGTAGAGATGGGATGTGAGATGTGGACCTCAGAAGTGTAAAAGGAGCGCAAATGTCCTTTGATAATTTATAAGCGGGTTCAGTTGGTATTTTTGTGACAAATGCAACACATTGGACAGTTTTCTTATGTAGATTTCCTGGCAGAGACGTGTGCAATGTATACAGATTCATTTCTGATCTAGGAGGAATCATAACCCAGATGCTGTATCACTCCCTATACGCCATCTTGTCAAAGTGTGCCTCTATAACAGTTCTCAGACCTAGGTCATGTATGCAGTAAGAGTTTTGCATTACAGTGCAAGTGATTTCCTCATGAGCCCCCTCTTGGGAAATTAACGTCATTAAAAGGTTCTCCCTTCTTCACAGCTGTAATTAGTGCGACAAGTTCTGGAGAGTGATATGCGCATCCGGTGACAGAGAACCAGACCACTTCCTGACACAGTATCATTGACTGACGCTCCTAATCATTTCAAACACAAAAAGCTTTTAGCACTTTTTAAAATTTGAATAAGCAGTTCTCTCATTTAGCAGGTGTTGTTTTGCCTATTAATTAGCACTTTATCTATTCATCAACTGATTGACACGTTGAAGATCTCGGCCTATAAGCAAGTAAATTCCAAATGTATGTGTGCAGTTCAATTAATACATATTAATGTGTATGTACACCGTGGCCCATCTACTGTTGCTAGCCCCAATTCTGATTTGTGCTCTGATATGTGCTTCAATGATTTCTGCTCTCGTAAAAGCCTGGGTTTTCTGCAAGTTAACACTAAAAACATATTACCTACAATTGATCAATTTAAAGTGTGGGTTCACTGCTCCAATCCAGATGTTGGTCATTAATTGTTAAGAGACGTTGTTAAGAAAGAGTGTTTTGAACACTGATGTTAACCTTTCTGGTTATAACCTTTTTCAGTAAGACGTATAGTATCTTCCAAAGGGGGTGGAGTGGAAATCTTTACCAAGGAACACCTTCAGTGCTCGGTTGTCTCCACCAAGTCTGACCCCAAACAATTTGTTTTGCTGGTTTTACGCATTACATTTCAAATAACTCTTTGTTGACTGTTGCTGGGTGTTATCGCCCACCATCAACACCAGCCTGTACCCTACCTGCCGTAAGCTCTCTCCTGGCCCCTGACACTAAGTCTGAATTTGTCCTGCTAGGTGACCTAAACTGGGACATGCTTAAACCACCTGACCAAGTCCTAAAGCAATGGGACTCCGTAAATCTTTCTCAGATTATTACCAATCGCACAAGGCATGACTCCAAACACCCAGAAAAGGCTACTCTCCTTGATGTTATCCTCACAAATAATCCTGATATGTATCAGTCTGGTATTTTCTGTAATGACCTTATTTTCAGTGGTATTGTTAACGCCCCATAAAGAAAATGAGAATTAAAAACAGGTTCAGCCCCTGGTTCGACCGTGATCTGGCAGAGTTACTCCACCTCAAGAATTCCATTTGGCAATTCGCTCTGCACACGCATACTCAGTCTGACTGGCTCTCGTTCAGGCAAATTAGAAATAAGTGCACTCATGCTATCCATAAGGCCAAAGTTAGTTACTTTAAGGAGCAGTTCTCTCTCTGTGAGTCTATCCCCAAGAAGTTCTGGAAAATGGTTAAAGACCTGGAGAATAAACCCTCCTCTTCACAGCTGCCCATTTCCTAAACGATATCATAACCGCCATTGATAAAAGACAGTACTGTGCAGCCGTATTCATCGACCTGGCCAAGGCTTTCGACTCTGTCAATCACCACATTCTTTTCGGCAGACTCAATAGCCTTGGTTTCTCAAATGACTGCCTCGCCTGGTTCACCAACTACTTCTCAGACAGAGTTCAGTGTGTCAAATCGGAGGGCCTGTTGTCCGGACCTCTGGCAGTCTCTATGGTGGTGCCACAGGGTTCAATTCTCGTGCCGACTATTTTCTCTGTATACATCAATGATGTCGCTCTTGCTGCTGGTGATTTTCTGATCCACCTCTACGCAGACGACAGCATTCTGTATACTTCTGACCTTTCTTTGGACACTGTGTTAACTAACCTCCAGACGAGCTTCAATGCCATACAACTCTCCTTCCATGGCCTCCAACTGCTCTTAAATGCAAGTAAAACTAAATGCATGCTCTTCAACCGATCGCTGCCCGCATGTCCAGCATCACGGTTCTGACTTAGAATATGTGGACATCAACAAATACCTAGGTGTCTGATAAGACTGTAAACTCTCCTTCCAGATTCACACGAAGCATCTCCAATCCAAAATTAAATCTAGAATTGGCTTCCTATTTCGCAACAAAGCCTCCTTCACTCATGCTGCCAAACATACCCTCGTAAAACTGACTATCCTACCGATCTACGACTTTGGCGATGTCATTTACAAAATAGTCTCCAACACTCTACCCAGCAAATTGGATGCAGTCTATCACAGTGCCATCTGTTCTGTCACCAAAGCCCCATATACTACCCACCACGGCGACCTGTATGCTCTCATTGGCTGGCCCTCACTACATATTCATCGCCAAACCCACTGGCTCCAGGTCATCTATAAGTCTTTGCTAGGTAAAGCTCCGCCTTATCTCAGCTCACTGGTCACCATAGCAGCACCCACCCGTAGTATGCGCTCCAGCAGGTATATCTCACTGGTCACCCCCAAAGCCAATTCCTCCTTTGGCTGCCATTCCTTCCAGTTTTCTGGTGCCGATGACTGGAACAAATTGCAAAAATCACTGAAGCTAGAGACTCATATCTCCCTCACTAACTTTAAGCATCTGCTGTCAGAGCAGCTCACAGATCATTGCACCTGTACATAACCCATCTGTAAATAGCCCATCCAACTACCTCATCCCCATATTGTTATATATTGTTTTTGCTCCTTTGCACCCAGTATCTCTACTTGCACATTCATCTTCTGCACATCTTTCACTCCAGTGTTAATTGCTAAATTGTAATTACTTCGCCACTACAGACTATTTATTGCCTTCACCTCCCTAATCGTATCTCATTTGCACACACTATATGTAGATTTTTTCTATTGTGTTATAGACTGTACATTTGTATATTCCATGTGAAACTCTGTGTTGTTGTTTGTCGCACTGCTTTGCTTTATCTTGGCCAGGTCGCAGTTGTAAATGAGAACTTGTTCTCAACTGGCCTACTTGGTTAAATAAAGAGGAAATTAAATGAAAAATAAAAAAAAACAACTGCCCATGTCCTTTAATGTTGATGATGTGGTTGTTACTGACAAGGAGCACATGGCTGAGCTCTTCAATCACCACTTCATTAAGTCAGGATTCCTATTTGACTCTGCCATGCCTCTTTGCTGTCCAACATTTCCTTATATCCCACCCCTTCTAATGTGACTATCCCTGATGCTCCTCCCTTTTTTCCCCCTTCCACACTACAAAGTTGAGTCCGAGGTGCTAATGGAGCTCCTTGAACTTGACCACCAGATGGTTTAAACCCTTTCTTCTTAAAGGTTTCTGCCCCTATCATCGCCAAGCCTATATCTGACCTTTTTAACCTGTCTCTCCTCTCTGGGGAGGTTCCCATTGCTTGGAAGGCAGCCACGGTGCGTCCTTTATTTAAAGGGGAGATCAAGCTGATCCTAACTGTTGTAGGCCAATTTCTATTTTGCCCTGTTCATCAAAAGTGTTGGAAAAACTTGTCAATAATCAACTGACTGGATTTCTTGATGTCTATAGTATTCTCTCGGGTATGCAATCTGGTTTCCTCAGGTTATGGATGTGTCACTGCAACCTTAAAGATTCTAAATTATGTTACCATTACCCTTGATTCTAAGCAATGTTGTGCTGCTATTGTTATTGACTTGGTCAAAGCTTTTGATACGGTAGACCATTACATTATTGTGGGCCAGCAAAGGAGTATTGGTGTCTCTGAGGGGTCTTTGGCCTGTTTTGCTAACTACCTCTCTCAAAGAGTGCAGTGTATAAAGACACAGGGAAAAGCTGTCCCTGGAAGGCATTAATTCTAGGTTTGGGCGATATACCGTATACCGGGGTATTCCGACATAGCGGTGGTATGATTTTCAATACCATTTAAAAAAACGGGGTTGGGGCACCCCTTCCTCACGGGGGTTGCATGCTACGCCAAAGCTTAAGTTAAGTATAATTATAATAAATGTATAATGTGTTTAATACATTATATCCAGCTATGGGCTCCAGCTATTGATTTGGTTTACTAACTTGCTAGCTAAGTGGCTAGATGTCAAGATCAAGCAGATACTGCAGAGACATTCAAACCTCTCTAGGGGATTTTTGTGCGTCCCCTAAAAATAACGTGTGCACTTCGGGTAATACCATATACCCGGGTATGGTACAAATCAAATCAAACTTTATTTGTCACATGCGCCAAATACAGCAAGTGTACTGTAGACATTACTGTGAAATGCTTACTTTACAAGCCCTTCACCAACAGTGCAGTTCAAGAAGAGTTAAGGAAATATTTACCAAACAAACTAAGGTAAAATTTTTTGAATAAAAAGTAACACAATAAAATAACAATAATGAGGCTATATACAGGGGGGTACCGAGTCAGTGTGCGGAGGTACAGGCTAGTTGAGGTAATTTGTACATGTAGGTAGAGGGGGAAGTGACTATGCATAGATAATAAACAGCGAGTAGCAGCAGTGTACAAAATAAAGGGGGGGGGGTCAATGTAAATAGTCCGGTACCCATTTCATTAATTGTTCAGCAGTCTTATGGTTTGAGGTAGAAGCTGTTAAGGAGCCTTTTGGTCCTAGACTTACCGCTCTGGTACCGCTTGCCGTGGAGTAGCAGAGAAAACAGTCTATGACTAGGGTGACTGTTCGGCCCTCCTTTTAGTCCACGATCAGCTCCTTTGTCTTGCTCACAGAAATGGTATGAAAATCTGCATACCCCCCAACTCTAATTAATTTTAAAAGAACAAGTCTTATTTTTTACAACTGAAAGGCAATGCATTGATTTATGATAATATTACCTGGCCGTTAAAACTCAATGCCGTGATTCACATTTTTATATATATATATATATATATGTGTGTATGTATGTATGTATGTATGTATGTATGTATGTATGTATGTATGTAATTACATTTAAATTAAAATCTTCACATTTTCAAACAGTACATTTATATTTTCAAACGGGGCTATACATTTGGGTGAGGTTTTTTTCTCACCTGAGTAGCCTCGTTTCACTGCCAAAAATGAAATTAAACCATCTAGTGTTCAGCGAAATAACAACACAATGTTAAATACAGGTAGCCTAGTCAAATAACTAACATCCAATCACATTAACCGTTACTCTCTCGTGGGAAACCTTCACTCTTGCACAGACATTTAAAAACGAAACATGACCACTTGAAAAATAAGTCACAGGAGTTTTATGAGCGAGAATAAAGACGACTTTCGAGTAGTAAGAAGTGTATAAAAGCAACAGATACCATTAATAAGAAGGGGCTAGAAGCGTCTTATATGGTGAGCTACCGAGTGGCTAGGACAGGCAAGCCCCATACTATTGTGGAGGACTTAATTCTTCCTGCTGACGCGGATATGGCTGGGACAATGCTGGGGGAAAAGGCCAAAAAAACTATACATACAATGTCATCATCAAACAACACTGTTTCACAACGCATCAGTGACATGGCAGGAGATGTTTTGAATCAATTACTGCCTCGCATACAAGCCAGTGAATTATATGCGTTACAGCTGGATGAGTCAACAGACGTGGCGGGCCTGGCACAGCTCCTGGTATATGTCCGTTACGTTTATAGGGGAGTCAATTAAGGAAGACATCCTCTTCAGCAAACCTTCTGGAAACCAGGACAACATGAGAGGATATTTTTAAAGTATTGGACAGCTTTGTGACATCAAATGGACTTTGGTGGTCAAGATGTGTTGGTATCTGTCCTGATGGCTCAAAAGCCATGACAGGGTGACATAGTGGAGCGGTTACGCGCGTGCAAGCAGTTGCTCCCGACACCACTTGGGTACACTGCAGCATCCACCGAGAGGATCTCGCTGCCAAGGGAACGCCTGACAGCTTGAAAGACATTTTGGACACTACATTGAACATGGTTAACTTTGTTAAAACAAGGCCCCTGAACTCTTGTGTATATTCTGCATTATGCAATGATATGGGCAGCGACCATGTAACGCTTTTGCAGCATACAGAAGTGCGCTGGTTATCAAGGGGCAAAGTTTTGACACTTTTTTCAAATTGAGAGATGTTTTCTTTACTGACCATCATTTTCACTTGTCTGACCGCTTGCCTGATGATGAGTTTCTCTCACGACTGGCCTGTCTGGGTGATGTTTTTTCTCGCCTGAATGATCTGAATCTAAAATTACAGGGACTCTCAAATCAAATGTATTTATATAGCCCTTCTTACATCAGCTGATATCTCAAAGTGCTGTACAGAAACACAGCCTAAAACCCCAAACAGCAAGCAATGCAGGTGTAGAAGCACGGTGGCTAGGAAAAACTCCCTAGAAAGGCCAAAACCTAGGAAGAAACCTAGAGAGGAACCAAGCTATGAGGGGTGGCCAGTCCTCTTCTGGCTGTGCCGGGTGGAGATTATAACAGAACATGGCCAAGATGTTCAAATGTACATAAATGACCAGCATGGTCAAATAATAATAATCACAGTGGTTGTCGAGGGTGCAGCAAGTCAGCACCTCAGGAGTAAATGTCAGTTGGTTTTTCATAGCCGATCATTAAGAGTATCTCTACCGCTCCTGCTGTCTCTAGAGAGTTGAAAACAGCAGGTCTGGGACAGGTGGCACGTCCGGTGAACAGGTCAGGGTTCCATAGCCGCAGGCAGAACAGTTGAAACTGGAGCAGCAACTGGACAGCAAGGAGTCATCATGCCAGGTAGTCCTGAGGCATGGTCTTAGGGCTCAGGTCCTCCGAGAGAGAGAAAGAAAGAGAGAATTAGAGAGGGCATACTTAAATTCACACAGGACACCGGATAAGACAGGAGAAGTACTCCAGATATAACAGACTGACCCTAGCTCCCCGACACATAAACTACTGCAGCATAAATACTGGAGGCTGAGACAGGAGGGGTCAGGAGACACTGTGGCACCATCCGATGATACCCTCGGACAGGGCCAAACAGGCAGGATATAACTCCACCCACTTTGCCAAAGCACAGCCCCCACACCACTACAGGGATATCTTCAACCACCAACTTACCATCCTGAGACGAGGCCGAGTATAGCCCACAAAGATCTCCGCCACGGCACAACCCAAGGGGGGGCGCCAACCCAGACAGGAAGATCACATCAGTGACTCAACCCACTCAAGTGACGCACCCCTACTAGGGACTGTATGGAAGAGCACCAGTAAGCCAGTGACTCAGCCCCTGTAATAGGGTTAGAGGCAGAGAATCCCAGTGGAGAGAGGGGAGTTTCTTGCTGTTAAGACACTGATGCCCTTTGCAACCACGTACCTATGTGAGAGTGGATTCTCGGCCCTCACTAGCATGAAAACTAAATACAGGCACAGACTGTGTGTGGAAAATTATTTAAGACTGAGACTCTCCAATACAACCCAACATTGTTGGTGCATCCTTTCAAGCACACCCTTCTCATTAACCTGTGGTGAGTTATTCACCATCTTTGATGAACAAATAAGGTTTTATATGTAAGATGGCTAAATAAAGAGCTAAATTATTGATTATTATTATATTATTATTTGTGCCCTGGTCCTATAAGAGCGCTTTGTCACTTCCCACGAGCCGGTTTGTGACAAAAACTCATACTCATTCTTATGTTCTTATGCAGGCTTACAATGATGGCAAAAAAAAAAATAAATTTGAGAGTGTGCTGACCCTGGTGCTAGGGGGGATACACAGCGGGAGGTTGAATGTTTGAAGGGGTACAGGACTAAAAAAAGTTTGGGAACCACTGGCCTAAACCATTTCACCTGTCATCGCCACTTTACACCACATTTTAACATACAGAAAACACATTGGTAATTCATCCATATGCCCATGTGACTCAGTCTATAGTTGTGTATTTACAAATCTTTGCATTGGTTCCACAAACCAAATCTTACATAGTGAGATTTTAAGTTGCCAATGCAACTTAACAGTTGCATTGGCAACCGTTGTTCCTGTTTGAGTACATCTTTGGGCTTAAGGTCCTTGAGGGCTGTAGGCAGCAGAAAGTGTGGGAGCTTTAGATGGGATGATAGATGTCAGTCAGGGATGCCAATTACAGGAGAGTGGATCCTCAGCATATGTGCTAAATGGAGCAGAACGTCCATCCCCTGAGTGCACCATGGCAGAGCCGATGAGTGGCCACTTGGGACCCAGCCAAAGACCCACCCATCCCATAGCTCATCTCTGTCTCTCAGTGTCCCTCTGTGTCACTCATATAAGTATGTAGGCCTACCATACCCATCTCTGAGGGACATGGATAAAGCAATGGGTTTAGGGTGTGAAACTCATTGCGAGGTTCCAGCACTACTGCATCAGCCAAACACTGGCATCACTGAACAACTTGTATCCCACATTAAACTAAGATATGAGGATGTATTAATCTTCAACTGTCTGTGCCAGATAAGGTCAGGAATGCAATGCGTAGTTTCATAGTAAAATATTATATAAAAAGAAACCAGCAGAGTAGCCCAGACTCCCCCAGCAGAGTAGCCCAGACTCCTCCAGCAGAGTAACCCAGACTCCTCCAGCGAGTAACCCAGACTCCTCCAGCAAAGTAACCCAGACTCCTCCGGCAAAGTAACCCAGACTCCTCCAGCAAAGTAACCCAGACTCCTCCAGCAGAGTAGCCCAGACTCCTCCAGCAGAGTAGCCCAGACTCCTCCAGCAGAGTAGCCCAGACTCCTCCACTAGAGAAACCCAGACTCCTCCAGCAGAGAAACCCAGACTCCTCCAGCAGAGAAACCTAGACTCCTCCAGCAGAGAAACCCAGAATCCTCCACTAGAGAAACCCAGAGTCCTCCACTAGAGAAAAACACAGACTCCTCTCAATCCGTTGCCTCATTTACATTTTAGTCTCACTAGAGCTTGATCAATTCCACCTCTTCATGTGACACAGGGATAATGGGTCTCTGGTGCAGGCTGTGGCCAGGTACTCCTCTATAACTACCCAGGCTAGAGAGATAGGAGCTAGCGATGCTATCTGTGGACCACAGTAAAAACAAAAGGGTGTCATGAAGACGCCCAGTGGGAAGTGACATTAACTTGACACAAAGTGGTCTCATCTGATGCAGCCTACAGTCTCCTGTGGATTCTCAAGACAGGCCTGTGAGACAGTGGAAAAATGTTCATCGCTACTCTCCAGCCTGGAGTCTACACATGTAATTCTACGACAGCAGCGATATCAGCCCAGATGCACTCGTTTTTTTGGTCGTTCATCAATCAAATGCCAAGCAGAAAAATCATCCAGAGACAGTACACTTGAGAAATCTGGTGCTTAGCAACCTACAGGACTTGACTGCAAATACCATAATATGTGTGATTTATTCAAAAATGCATTAATGATGCTTATTCTGAATATGCCATTCTGTCAGCAATATGATTTATCATACACAGTGAGGGCATGGTCATTTACTAAAGTATGACAGAATTAGGTTATTGAGCTGATTTAATTTCCAGAGGGAACCACCCCAGTGGGGGAAAAAAACACGATTTGCCAATTAACAATAATCTCTCCTGTCCTTTTCAGGAACATTACAATAACTGCAATAGCTTTTTAAAGCTAGAGGTTTAAATGAAGGCACAAAGTATGTCCATAATCATGAGTAAACTCTGTGGAAATTACAGAAAGTTAGTTGTTATGTGCTCATTAGTTTCTCCAGTGCTGTGTTTATGTACAGCTGCTGTCTATTTGGTAAAGACCACCCTAGGTTAACCTGTACATACAGTACTTTATGATAAATCACACTAATATGATCAGTTCATAATTGCAATGAAACAGACAAACGAGGATATTACAATAATCAGAATAAGCACCATTTTGCTTTGACATCAACCGAATACAGAATATAAGGGAAATGATGATAATGAATTATTGAACTATCAAGTGCATAAAGTAGGCCGTCATTGGAAATAAGAATTTGTTCTTTAACCGACTTGGCTAGTTAAATAAAGGTTAAATGAAAATATTTAACCCAGTTTAAAAAATTAAAAAATAAACGTCTGTAGTTAATGCAGAACAGGATGGTAAAACAAAGTACATTATTTCCCGGCTGTCAGCAGCGCTACTGATGTGCCATTCAAACCCCTGCAACACAGTGAGGATGCTCTGACAAGGGGAAAATCAGAAAGATGACAAGTAATCCTTAAAAATACCTTCTGCTGAAGATAATTAGTCATCTCTGCATACAACCATGAGTGGAATACCAAGTAGCTAGGCCGATAGCAAAAATATATGTGAACATCAATTTTATGTGTATATTTTTGTAGTTTTTGGGTCATCTTGAAATGGGGGGCCATTTTAATCAGGCAAGGGGAAACTGCTTAAAAAAATATGGTTTGGATTTTGAGTTGAGAGCTAATGTATTTTGCTGACACATCTGCCTGGCTCCATCACAGAGCTTATGGTCTGGAGGTCCCAGCTGTATGCCAGCACAGAGTTCATGCTTTAGTGTGTTAGTGTGAAATTTTAGTGTGTTTGTGTGTGCGTGCGTGCGTGCTCGCATATGTAAATGTGTGTGTATGTGTTTCTTTAAGAGAGAGTAAAACCAAATTGTGTATGTTTTACATGGTTGGGACGTGGGAAATGTGAGGGGGACTTGTGCTTTCCTAGCTCCTGTCTTGTCTTGTACACCTCCATTTTTCAATTGCCTTCTGTTGCTGTAGTAGGGCACAGGGGGCAGGAAGGTGGATTTGACCAAATCAATGTTTTGAAGACCAACATACAGTACCAGTCAAAGGTTTGGACACACCTACTCATTCAAGGGTTTTTCTTTATTTTTAAGGCCACCCTTTGCCTTGATGACAGCTTTGCACACTCTTTGCATTCTCTCAACCAGCTTCACCTGGAATGCTTTTCTAACAGTCTTCAAGGAGTCCCCACATGTGCTGAGCACTTGTTTACTGCTTTTCTTTCACTTTGCGGTCCAACTAATCCCAAACCATCTCAATTGGATTGAAGTGGGGTGATTGCGGAGGCCAGGTCATCTGATGCAGCACTCCATCACTCTCCTTTGACATTTTCTTAAAGTGCAGTCACAAAAACCATGAAGTGCTATGATGAAACGGGCTCTCATGAGGACAGCCACAGGAAAGGAAGACTCAGAGTTACCTCTGCTATAGAGGATAAGTTCATTAGACTAAACTGCACCTCAGATTGCAGCCCAAATAAATGCTTCACAGAGTTCAAGTAACAGACACATCTCAACATCAACTGCTCAGAGGAGACTGCTTGAATCAGGCCTTCTTAGTCAAATTTATGCAAAGAAACCACTACTAAAGGACACCAATAAAAAGAAGAGACTTGCATGGCCAAGAAATACAAGCAATGGACATTAGACTGGTGGACATCTGTCCTTTGGTCTGATGAGTCCAAATTTGAGATTTTTGGTTCCAAACCGCCATGCCTTTGTGAGACGTAAAGTAGGTGAATGGATAATCTCCTCATGTGTGGTGGTTCCCACCGTGAAGCATGGAGGAGGAGGTGTGATGGTGTGGGGCTGCTTTACTGGTGACAGTCTGTGATTTATTTAGAATTGAAGGCACACTTAACCAGCATGGCTACCACAGCGTGAAGGAAAAGTAGCCAACAATTCCTCAGCATATGTTGGGACTCCTTCAAGAAAAGCATTCCAGGTGAAGCTGGTTAAGAGAATTCCAAGAGTGTGCAAAGCTGTCATCATGGCAAAGGGTGGCTACTTTGAAGAATCTCAAATGTAGAACATACTCTGATTTGTTTAACACTTTTTTGGTTACTATGTGATTCCAGATGTGTTGTTTCCTAGTTTTGATGTCTTCACTATTATTCTACAATGTAGAAAATAGTCCAAATAAAGAAAAATCCTGGAATGAGTAGGTGTGTCCAAACTTTTGACTGGTACTGTACAAAGCGAAAAACTTAGCTATAATGGTACAAGCTGTATACAGTAGCTGAATTTCCAATTCACTTGAAGGGAAAGATGTGTAATACATCCATATACAGTGCCTTGCGAAAGTATTCGGCCCCCTTGAACTTTGCAACCTTTTGCCACATTTCAGGCTTCAAACATAAAGATATAAAACTGTATTTTTTTGTGAAGAATCAACAACAAGTGGGACACAATCATGAAGTGGAACGACATTTATTGGATATTTCAAACTTTTTTAACAAATCAAAAACTGAAAAATTGGGCGTGCAAAATTATTCAGCCCTTTTACTTTCAGTGCAGCAAACTCTCTCCAGAAGTTCAGTGAGGATCTCTGAATGATCCAATGTTGACCTAAATGACTAATGATGATAAATACAATCCACTTGTGTGTAATCAAGTCTCCGTATAAATGCACCTGCACTGTGATAGTCTCAGAGGTCCGTTAAAAGCGCAGAGAGCATCATGAAGAACAAGGAACACACCAGGCAGGTCCGAGATACTGTTGTGAAGAAGTTTAAAGCCGGATTTGGATACAAAAAGATTTCCCAAGCTTTAAACATCCCAAGGAGCACTGTGCAGGCGATAATATTGAAATGGAAAGAGTATCAGACCACTACAAATCTACCAAGACCTGGCCGTCCCTCTAAACTTTCAGCTCATACAAGGAGAAGACTGATCAGAGATGCAGCCAAGAGGCCCATGATCACTCTAGATGAACTGCAGAGATCTACAGCTGAGGTGGGAGACTCTGTCCATAGGACAACAATCAGTTGTATATTGCACAAATCTGGCCTTTATGGAAGAGTGGCAAGAAGAAAGCCATTTCTTAAAGATATCCATAAAAAGTGTTCTTTAAAGTTTGCCACAAGCCACCTGGGAGACACACCAAACATGTGGAAGAAGGTGCTCTGGTCAGATGAAACCAAAATTGAACTTTTTGGCAACAATGCAAAATGTTATGTTTGGCGTAAAAGCAACACAGCTCATCACCCTGAACACACCATCCCCACTGTCAAACATGGTGGTGGCAGCATCATGGTTTGGGCCTGCTTTTCTTCAGCAGGGACAGGGAAGATGGTTAAAATTGATGGGAAGATGGATGGAGCCAAATACAGGACCATTCTGGAAGAAAACCTGATGGAGTCTGCAAAAGACCTGAGACTAGGACGGAGATTTGTCTTCCAACAAGACAATGATCCAAAACATAAAGCAAAATCTACAATGGAATGGTTCAAAAATAAACATATCCAGGTGTTAGAATGGCCAAGTCAAGTCCAGACCTGAATCCAATCGAGAATCTGTGGAAAGAACTGAAAACTGCTGTTCACAAATGCTCTCCATCCAACCTCACTGAGCTCGAGCTGTTTTGCAAGGAGGAATGGGTAAAAATTTCAGTCTCTCGATGTGCAAAACTGATAGAGACATACCCCGAGCGGTAATCGCAGCAAAAGGTGGCGCTACAAAGTATTAACTTAAGGGGGCTGAATAATTTTGCACGCCCAATTTTTCAGTTTTTGATTTGTTAAAAAAGTTTGAAATATCCAATAAATGTCATTCCACTTCATGATTGTGTCCCACTTGTTGTTGATTCTTCACAAAAAAATACAGTTCAAGGGGGCTGAATACTTTCGCAAGGCACTGTATATTGAAAATGCTGTGCTAATTGTTGGATGGTATTCCTCAAGAACATCTGACTACTGCAGAGACTACTGATAAAATAGCCAAGGACATGTTGGTTACTTGTACAGCATGTTAGGCTACAGCAAAGAGCATTACAGATTGAAAGGCTTTTGTGAAAGTTAATTTAGGAGCCTTGACCAGTGAAATAGCTGTTTCTCTTCCTTTTTCTGCAACAGTAATTTCTGAGCCTCACTTTGTTCTGTACCTGGACAGAAAGTGCTTATTTCAGGCAGAAAGCCTATTATGTTCTTCGTATTCAACATCCTGATACGGTCTCCTACTGTCAGTGATGGCTTTATCCCGTTCCCCCAAAAGCACATTACCATCTGTATATGTTCAATGGAAGATAGAGCGAGTCATTATATTTGCACAGCCTACCTTGCCGGCATCATTGCTATTGTCCAATCTTTAACTGAGCAAAAAAATGGAATGGATCTTGAATTATGTCGTTTTACCACTTTTGGGGGGAACTTTAACTATTTCTTCTTTCTGGATGTTAGTAAAACCTGTGATTTTCCTAAATAATGTTGCAGCACTCGTTGCCTGTCTTTGATAGAGTGGAAGATTTATATTACATCTGACGAATGAGATGCTGAAGTGACCAGCCCTTGTCAATACTGTTTACATGTCTGGACATGCATTCCTCTAATAAAACTGAACATATTCTCTCTGTTTTGTAATTTTTGAAGTTGTATTGTGCTATCTATTGTTCTGTGACAATATGACCACGGAACAAATCGCCATGGTGACTACCCTTAAATGCACCTGCAGTTGATTCAGTAAAGCAAGGGCTTCGTGTTGTACTATTCCTGATGTGCAGTTTAGCTCCCTTTCACTGACCTGCTGTCCCATGTCTGAGAGGACTGCTGAAATGCTGAGTGGTCTGATTGAAGGTCCAGAGAGACCCCCCTGCCCAGATGGAATGAGCTAGCCTGTAATGAATGGGGTGTGGGGAGAATGGTTACTGCCTCCCTTGGAGGGGGGTCAATTAATAATAAGGTCTTTGAAAACCCTCTCAAACATTTCTTCACATGTTGTCACCCCATTAGGTAGCAGTAATTTTGGATTTCACAGGGTCTTGCACTGTTATGCATTGGAGAACCCCCACCCCCCCATGTTTATGCTTGCTTTGGCACATAACTAATTCTAATTTGACTGTATTACACTGTCTTTTAGTGGGCAAAGACAAAGTATATTTATATTGCAGTGTTAGCAGGTCCACTACATATCCGGGTTCGATTCCGGGCTGTGTTGCGACCGGGAGACCCATGAGGCGGCGAACAATTGGCCCAGCGCCGTCCGGGTTCGGTGGGGGTTTGTCCGGCCGGGATTTCTGTGTTCCATCGCGCTCTAGTGACTACTGTGGCGGGTCGGGCACATGCAGGTGGACACGGTTGCCAGGTGTATGGTGTTTCCTCCGACACATTGGTGCTTCTAGCTTCTGGATTAAGCGAGCAGGGTGTCAAGAAGCGTGTGGTTGGCGGGTCGTGTTTCAGAGAACGCATGGCTCTCAGCCTTCACCTCTCCCGAGTCCGTACGGGATTTGCAGCTATGGTACAAGACTGTAACTACCAATTGGAGAGAAAAAGGGGTAACAAAATATAGACAGTATGAAGTTTACATACACCTTAGCCAAATACATTTAAACTCAGTTTTTCACAATTCCTGACATTAAATCCTAGTAAAAATTCCCTGTCTTAGGTCAGTTAGGATCACCACTTTATTTTAAGAATGTGAAATGTCAGGATGATAGTAGAGAGAATGATTTATTTCAGCTTTTATTTCTTTCATCACATTCCCAGTTGGGTCAGAAGTACATATACTCAATTAGTTATTATTATTAGTTATTATTTGGTAGCATAGCCTTTAAATAGCCTTTAAATTGTGTAACTTGGGTCAAACATTTTGGGTAGCCTTCCACAAGCTTCCCACAATAAGTTTGGTGAATGTTTGCCCATTCCTCCTGACAGAGCTGGTGTAACTGAGTCAGGTTTGTTGACCTCCTTGCTTGCACACACTTTTTCAGTTCTGCCCACAAATTTTCTATTGAGGTCAGGGTTTTGTGATGGCCACTCCAAGACTTTGTTGTCCTTAAGCCATTTTGCCACAACTTTGGACATATGCTTGGGGTCATTGTCCATTTGGAAGACCCATTTGCGAGCAAGCTTTAACTGCCTGACTGATGTCTTGAGATGTTGCTTCAATATATCCAAATAATATTCCTGCCTCATGATGCCATCTATTTTGTGAAGTGCACCAGGCCCTCCTGCAGCAAAGCACCCCCACAACATGATGCTGCCACCCCCGTGCTTCACGGTTGGGATGGTATTCTTCGGCTTGCAAGCATCCCCCTTTTTCCTCCAAACATAACGATGGTCATTATGTCCAAACAGTTCTATTTTTGTTTCATCAGACCAGAGGACATTTATCCAAAAAGTATGATCTTTGTCCCCATGTGCAGTTGCAAACCGTGTTTTTTTTATGGCGGTCTTGGAGCAGTGGCTTCTTCCTTACTGAGTAGCCTTTCAGGTTATGTCGATATTGGACTCGTTTTACTGTGGATGAAGATACTTTGTACCTGTTTCCTCAGCATCTTCACAAGGTCCTTTGCTTTTGTTCTGGGATTGATTTGCACTTTTCGCACCAAAGTACGTTCATGTCTAGGAGACAGAATGCGTCTCCTTCCTGAGCGGTATAACAGCTGCGTGGTCACATGGTGTTTATGCTTGCGTACTATTTGTACAGATGAACGTGGTACCTTCAGGCGTTTGGAAATTGCTCCAAAGGATGAACCAGACTTCTGGAGGTCTACAATTTTTGTTCTGAGGTTATGGCTGATTTATTTTGATTTTCCCATCATGTCAAGCAAAGAGGCACTGAATTTGAAGGTAGGCCTTGGAATACATCCACAGGTACACCTCCAATTGACTCAAATGATGTCAATTAGCCTATCAGAGGCGTCTAAAGCCATGACATCATTTTCTGGACATTTCCAAGCTGTTTATAGGCACAGTCATCTTAGTGTATGTAAACTTCTGACCCACTGGAATTGTGATACAATGAATTATAAGTGAAATAATCTGTCTGTAAACAATTGTTGGAAACATTACTTGTGTCATGCACAAAGTAGATGCCCTAACCGACTTGCCAAAACTACAGTTTGTTAACAAGAAATGTGTGGAGTGGTTGAAAACGAGTTTTAATGACTCCAACCTAAATGTATGTAAACTTCCGACTTCAACTGTATATAAAGTAACATATGATGGAAAAGTGACTTACAGAAATGTTTCACATTTTAGCAGACGCTCTTATCGAGAGCGACATACAGTAGCAATTCGGGTTAAGTGCCTTGCTCAAGAGCACATGGACAGATTGTTCACCTAATCGGCTTGGGGATTCGAACCAGCAACCTTTCGGTTACTGGCCCAACTCTCTTAACCACTAGGCTACCTGCTGTGTGCGTCCACCTTAAGCAATTCTAGCCAATAAAAGAAAATATACATAATGACACGTCACACTCAAACGCACACACACACACAGATACATTGATATTTAAAGGGCTTTGGGTCACGCAAAGAACCTACTATAGCTGACCCTATATAGCAACACATTTCACTGCACCAGTGTATGTGACACTAAAACATATTTTTTTAGTTTTTTTGTATAAAGTGCTGGTCATTTGTGAAATGTGTTTCTGCATGGCTGGGTAGTCAGTGGGCCTGAAAAATGAACAGTGTTCACACTGATGATAGCGCCATTATGGGAACTCCTTGGAGAGGGACAACAGAAACTCAGGTCTTCCTTGCTGGCTGCAGCTATTACACTCCATCTAAATGGCTTTCTGGGGGAAGAGGATGATGAAGAGTACTAGAGGGGGAAGCAACTATTAAAATACAATACATAAGACTTGTGAGTAGACCTAAAAGTTCAGGCAACGGATCTTGGGTGCCTCAATGAAACCATTAACGGGATGGTCTCATCTCAAGTCCATACAGGAATACGTGAAATGACTGTGATCAAACAATGATCCTAGTAATATCTGTTATTATAATGTCCTATTCAATCACACCGCTCTCTCCACCACCAATCTTTAATGAGAACATGGAGCTTATATTCCCCAAAAGTTCTTCAGTCGATGATGAAACTATTTTTCCTAGTAATGGGGGTGAATCCTGAATCCAGAATGTCCAGTCAACAAGTTTCCAAAATAAATGGGAGCCTAGCAAAACATGGCTAAAGGGCTGAGAGCACATTTTTAATTCATTTAACCCAGAAGTAGCAGCTTGTCCTCCCACCCTGCCATCTGTGTGCTGGCCACCGGCCCGCTCCTCCAGGCAGACAGCAGGACCAGGTCGACCAGGCAGGTCCGCAACACTACACTGTGTTCCTTTTCACAGAAACACAAGCTTTACATTGACATGAGAGTGTCATACTGTTCTCTTGATTTCACTGTACAAACAGGCACTCTATGGTGGTGGTGAATTCCCTATGGGTCCTAACTGAGGATGAGGAAACTGTTGCTCTAAGCATTTTATTAAAATAGATATATATTTTTAATTTAATATTAAAACATACAGTCTACCTGCTCAACATTTACATTGCATTCAGTCATCTAGCAGACACTCCCATCCAGAGCGACCCACAGGAGCAACCTGGGTCTAGCGCCCCACCCAAGAGCACATCGACAGATCTCCGACCAAGTCAAATCGGGAACCCGAACCACACACCATATATCTTTCAGCTATGCTGTGATTAACATAGATTCAAATTGTATCTAATCAAATACAATCCACAGATTGTGAGTTGAAGATATACGAATACTCTTAGTAAAAGTATTTATCTATTAGTAATTGACTGAGCAGGTCTCTCCAGATCTGCCAACAATGCTATTTCTAGGGTCAATTTTAGATTCAGCCATTCCTGAACCTGAGACCAGAAACAGGCTACCTGAGGGCAGCAATCTCCCACAGAATACCTGTTTGTTCCTCTCAGATACAGTACATCTTCCATTTTACTTCATTAGTCTGGATTTAGCTCTAATTGTGTAACTGCAGAAAATATTGGTTTAAAAATAGATGGATGAAAAGCTGGCTTTCGGAAGGCAGGAAACTGCCAATTTTAATCAATTCCAGGAAATCCACTTCCATGCAGCTTTTTTCTGTAAATCATCCTGATCCACAGATGAAATTGCTTGTCATTTCAGGGATTATGATGTTCCAATCAAATGACATCTCCAAAGGCCCTGTGTGTGAGTGAGACAATAGAAATTCTATCATTTCAAAATTGCTCCCCAGTAGAGTTCTTCACGGGTTCGGGTCTGAAATTCATATTTTCTATTGGGATCGGATCTGGATCTGATTATCCTCTGGTCTGTTTGGTCCAACTTTTTGGACCTGAGAAGTCCTCTACTTCACAGCCCCTCAATGTAAACTGCACAGTACATCCCCAAGGAGGTGTCACGCATTAGTCACACATCTTTACTCTGCTGCTATTCAACAATATCATATCTCAGTCATCTACATTATAGCACACGTCAAATCAAATCAAATTATATTTTTCACATGCGCCGAATACAGTGAAATGCTTAACCAACAATGCAGTTTTAAGAAAATACCTAAAAAAAAGTAAGAGATAAGAATAACAATTAATTACAGAACAGCAGTAAATAACAATAGCGGGGCTATATAAAGGGGGTGCCGGAGTCAATGTGCGGGGGGGGGCACCAGTGTCGAGGTAATTGAGGTAATATGTACATCTAGGTAGAGTTATTAAAGTGACTATGCATAGATAATAACAGAGAGTAGCAGCATCTTAGAAGAGGGGGGGGGGGGCAATGCATATAGTCTGGGTAGCCATTTGATTAGATGTTCAGGAGTCTTATGGCTTGGGGGTAGAAGCTGTTTAGAAGCCTCTTCGACCTAGGCTTGGCACTCTGGTACCGCTTGCCGTGCGGTAGCAGAGAGAACACTCTATGACTAGGGTGGCTGGAATCTTTGACAATTTTTTGGGCCTTCCTCTGACAACGCCTGGTATGGAGGTCCTGGATGACAGGAAGCTTGGCCCCTGTGATGTACTGGGCCGTATGCACTACCCTCTGTAGTGCCTTGCGGTAAGAGGCCAAGCAGTTGCCATGCCAAATCTTTTCAGTCTCCTGAGGGGGAAAAGGCTTTCTCGTGCCCTCTTCACGACTGTCTTGCTGTGCTTGGACCATGTTAGGTTGTTGGTGATGTGGACGCCAAGGAACTTGAAACTCTCAACCTGCTCCACTACAGCCCCGTCGATGAAAATGGGGGCTTGCTCGGTCCTCCTTTTCCTGTAGTCCACAGTTATCTCCTTTGTCTTGATCACGTTGAGGGAGAGGTTGTTGTCCTTGCACCACACGGTCAGGTCTCTGACCTCCTCCCTATAGACTGTCTCATCGTTGTCGGTGATCAGGCCTACCACTGTTGTGTCATCAGCAAACTTAATGATGGTCTTGGAGTTGTGCCTGGCCCTGCAGTCATGAGTGAACAGGAAGTACAGGAGGGGACTGAGCACGCACCCCTGAGGGGCCACCCGTATTGAGGATCAACGTGGCGGATGTGTTGTTACCTACCCTCACCACCTGGGGGCGGCCCGTCAGGAAGTCCAGGATTAAGTTGCAGAGGGAGGTGTTTAGTCCCAGGGTCCTTATTTTAGTGATGAGCATTGAGGGCACTATGGTGTTGAACGCTGAGCTGTAGTCAATGAATAGCATTCTCACATATGTGTTCCTTTTGTCCAGGTGTGAAAGTGCAGTGTGGAGTGCAATAGAGATTGCATCATCTGTGGATCTGTTGGGGCGGTATGCAAATTGGAGTGGGTCTAGGGTTTCTGGGACAATGGTGTTGATGTGAGCCATGACCAGCCTTTCAAAGCATTTTTATGGCTATAGACGTGAGTGCTACGGGTTGGTTTTCATTTAGGCAGGTTACCTTAGTGTTCTTGGGCACAGGGACTATGGTGGTCTGCTTGAAACATGTTGGTATTATAGACTCAGACAGGGAGAGTTTGAAAATGTCAGTGAAGACAGTTGCCAGTTGGTCAGCGCATGCTCGCAGTGCACGTCCTGGTAATCCGTCTGGCGTGAATGGCCTTGTGAATGTTGACCTATTTAAAGGTCTTACTCACATTGGTTGTGGAGAGCATGATCACACAGTTGTCCAGATCAGCTGATGCTCTCATGTATGTTTCAGTGTTGCTTGCCTCGAAGTGAGCATAGAAGTTATTTAGCTCGTCTGGTAGGCTTGTGTCACTGGGCAGCTCTCAGCTGTTCTTCCCTTTGTAGTCTGTAATAGTTTGCAAGTCCTGCCACATCCAACAAGTGTCGGAACCGGTGTAGTACAATTCAATCTTAGTCCTGCATTGACACTTTGCCTGTTTGATGGTACTTTGGAGGGCATAGTGGAATTTCTTATAAGCTTCCGGGCTAGAGTCCCACTCCTTGAAAGCAGCAGCTCTACCCTTTAGCTCAGTGCAAATGTTGCCTGTAACCCATGGTTTCTGGTTGGGGTGTGTACATACAGTCACTGTGGGGACGACGTCATCAATGCACTTATTGATGAAGCCAGTGACTGATGTGGTGTACTCCACAATGCCATCAGAATAATCCCGGAACATATTCCTGTCTGTGCAAGCAAAACAGTCCTGTAGTTTAGCATCTGCTTCATCTGAAATACTTTTTTTATAGACTGAGTAACTGGTGCTTCCTGCTTTAAATTTAGCTTGTAAGCAGGAATCAGTACGATAGAATCATGGTCAGATTTGCCAAACGGAGAACGAGGGAGAGCTTTGTTCACGTCTCTCTGTGTGGAGTAAAGGTAGTCTAGAGTGTTTTTCCCTCTGGTTGGGTTCGGGTTAGGGTTAGGGTTAAAACTGACTTTAGTTTCCCTGCATTAATGTCCCTGGCCACTAGGAGAGCCGCCTCCGGATGAGTGTTTTCCTGTTTGCTTATGGCGGTATACAGCTCCTTTAGTGCGGTTTTCGTGCCAGCATCGGTCTGTGGTGGTATATAGACAGCTACGAAAAATACAGATGAAAACTCTCTAGGTAGATAGTGTGGTCTACAGCTTATCATGAGAAATTCTAACCTCAGGCGAGCAAAACCTCGAGACTTCCTTCGATATCATGCACCAGCTGTTGTTTACAAATATACATAGGCCCCCGCCCCGTGTCTTACCAGAGGCTGTTGTTTTAACCTGCCGATATAGTGTAAAACCCGCCAGCTGTATGTTTTTAATATCGTCATTCAGCCACGACTTGGTGAAACATAAGATATTACAGTTTTTAATGTTCAGTTTGTCCCATTTATTTTCCAGCTATTGAACATTAGCTAACAGTACGGATGGCACAGGGAGATTAGGCACTCGTCGCCTGATCCTCACAAGGCACCCCGATCTCTTTCTGCCAAATCTCTGTTTCTTTCTCCAGTGAATGACGGGGATGAGGGCCTGTTTGTGTGTTTGCAGTATATCCTTCCCGTCCATCTCATTAAAGAAAAAATATTTGTCCAATTCGAGGTGAGTAATCGCTGTTCTGATGTCCAGAAGCTCTTTTCGGTCAAAAGAGACAGTAGCAGTAACATTATGTACAAAATAAGTTACAAACAATGCGAAAAAACGAAACAAAATAGCACGGTTGGTTAAGAACCAATAAAATGGCAGACATCCTCTCCGGCTCCGTCTTTCTAAGAGCAAACAGGGACTTGACTTTGAAGTCTGTAATCTTAAAACGACTCATGATGGAGAATGAGTTGCAGTGTAGCATCCACTTGGACTTTCCCTCTGCGGGCTGGCCAAGTTCTATTTGTACTTTTTGCCATACAAAGGAAATTATGCTAAATGTTGGAAAGTGGAGTAAATTGCTTTTCTTTGACAGCCTCCTGGGAGTGCAAACCTTAGACCGTTAGCTGTTATGAATTACATTGGCCTATTTAAATGAATCCATCAGAACGTAGGTGCTTTTGTTTGAACAGTTTTCTGTCCAAAATAGTGAGTGGCCCACTTCCTCTCACTGAAAGGTTGTCCTTTTATTAGACTGGACGTTCGGATCTGGAATGCTGCTTAGGCCTACATACAGTACATTCAAGCATACACAGACACACACACACGTTTGTGCTGGGTCACTATATGATTTCAAGAATAGTTTTTTTTCTCTCTCTCAGCGCTAATGGTGCTCTCTCTCTCTCTCTCTTTCTCTCTCTCTCTCTCTCTCTCTCTCTCTCTCTCTCTCTCTTTCTCTCTCTCTTTCTCTTTCTCTTTCTCTTGCCCTCTCTGCAGTCAAATGAAACACATCAGTCTTTCTTCCACTTCTGACGTGAGATGTCATGAAGGTTATCCTGCACCTGCAGAGCCTGAGATCAATGAAGAAACAACCACAGAGATGCACTTCCTTTCTTTTTCCAGAACGACATATTTTTATTCTTTGGAGCAGATAGTTCTAGCAGAAAAAGTTGAATATTTTAACAAGATCAATAATAATAGGTCTGTGCTGTGGTTGTTTTTGGAATCTTATATAGCAGGAGATATTTTAAACTCTATGAAGTTTAATCCAAAGTTGGAACCTCAGTTTTGGTCAGTGAACCTATAACCTTCCCCCTGGGCATAGACGTCAGTTCAACATCTAGTTTTGATTTACATTTGGTTGTGAATTCAACGTGAAATCAACAATCATAAAATCACCAGGTCATTGGATTTAGGGTAAACATTGGGTGAAAAAAAAAAAAATCCCTTACGTTCATGACTTTTTTCAAATCCAATTAGTTTTCCATGTTAATTCAATGTTATCACATTGACTTGTTTGTTTGAAATGACATGGACATAACGTTGATTCAACCAGTTTTTTCCCCAGTATTTTCACTCCGAGGCTGTGAAATACAATGCTCCTTATGGGAAGCCTGGGTGTCAGCATCACAACAGAAGCAGTACATTATAATACAGTAACTCCTGCTTCAGTGTGGCCTTAATTACTAGAACATTAACTGTAGTAATTAGGCCAAGCCCACAGCAGGTTGGCAGTTGGAAGGTTGTCTGGTGTCGCGCCATTGTCATTAAAGAGGGTTTGTGTAAAAATGATAACAGGCTGTCACACTGTTGATATACAATGTCTTACTGGGTTTCTAGGTTAATACTCAAGTGTTCTGCAAAATGAAACGATAATAGCATGGCTTTAGGACAAAAATAACCTTTACATATTGAAACCCTATTTGAGGATAAAGATACATCCAGTTCTGTTTCATTTGCTTAGCTTTTGAGCAAGGTCGGTTCGTTGAATGTAGTTCATTCACCTAATAAGGATCAATGACACAGCCTCAATACCCTTTAGGACCCTTAACACCTCTCAGCAAATTACACCTGACCTTAGAGTGACGTTTGTCAGCAGCAGACATTTAAACTAAAAGGGATGACAAACAAAGGTGCCAAACTCTAAAATTGAGCATAGATGTCTGGACATGAGTCATGGATGCCAAAGTAGTTCTGTGAACAGTGAAGTTTCATTGCGACATGATTAATCAGATGAGCAGTCTGGATTAGTCTGAGTCGGGTCTCTGTTGGCAGCATCTGTGGTCTTGCTGAGACCAGATAATGCTTCTTGAGCAGATGTCCTTGTTTCATAAGCACAGATAGCAAAACAAGGTATTCCAGATGGTCTCAGAACACAACCACTCATAGCATTAGAATGACTGTGCAACCACTTGCTAGTCTCAGCGAGCCTCTTCCAACATATGGGTGTTATAAAGGGATATTTCAGCCAAATTATGACATTTCATGTTTGTTTTCTTACTTTGAAAGCAGTCTACGGACAAAGAGGGACTGCAAAAGAATCCAAGCTATGGGTTTGTTTACCTAGCCACTGCCACCAACTGCTAATAGTTACTGGGAGTCCTGTCCTGCACAATGGCATCCCATTAAAGATAAGACATGGAAAGATTTTCTTTGACTAATTGCTGTCCAGGTGCAGACTAGGTACGCTAGTCAGTCACACTCAGATCCAGCCATTTAAACAACTACATCAACTACACCAACTTTAACTACACCAACTTTAAACATCTGCTATCTGAGCAGCTAACCGATCGCTGCAGCTGTACATAGTCATTCGGTACATACTGTAGCCCACCCAATTTACCTACCTCATCCCCATACAGTTTTTAGTTTATTTACTTTTCTGCTCTTTTGCACACCAGTATCTCTACCTGCACATGTTCATCTGTAACTCTGTGTTGTTGTCTGTTCACACTGCTATGCTTTATCTTGGCCAGGTCGCAGTTGCAAATGAGAACTTGTTCTCAACTAGCCTACCTGGTTAAATAAAGGTGAAATAAACCATAAAATACATCGTGACATCCACAGGCTCATTGTCTGCTGGGAGCCACAGGAACGATTCCAGTTCTATATTTATCCAAGCTGAAGCAGGAGATTAGCTCGTACTGACCACTTCACATGAGAGTGACATAGGCACTTCAACAGCTGCCATCTCCATCTGTAATAAGACCGCAGTCAGCACGTCAATATTGGCTAATCTCCTATACGACTGGCTGGATGGTGGAGAATTTATTAAGAGGCTCCTACAGCCAATGGTAATGACTCAATCAGCGACGTTAAGTCTGGCAACTGTTTTGAAAATCATCTCTTAAACGTCTCAAAATGTTGCTCACTGTCTTAGAAAATGTTTTTAAAAAATCTAAACTTTACTCAAATAACTTTATTGTAAGAAGTCATATTTAATCTGATTAGCTAGATAAAGTGGGTTAAACTTGGTGGAAGAAAAAAAATCCTCTGTATCTTAACTTGCCCCACTCAATGGCCAATTTGAAGATGGAAAAGAATGAAGCTGAGGGTCCCGATAGTACCTCTAAAGTACCTGTAAAGACCTTCTGTTTGAGCAAACATTTAATTTGGCGCTGACACCATCGCCTCGCTGCTGATGGATGGTGTCGAAGGAGAACAATCTCCATAGAAAGGTCAGCAGAGTTTGTGTGTCAATAAAAACGTCCAGGGACAGATTGGGCTTTAATGAAGAGCCATCTCAACATGAAGAGAAAGGCAGGGCTCTTCTCCTGCTGATAGATGAGCTAACAGGGCTGCTAAATGATCGCGCTAGACAGCCAGGTTAACTCTCACTACAGGGAACAAGGCGTGGCGTAGGACGACTGAGGTTTTATTAGCTAAGTTGAATGAACGGGAACACAATCAGTCTAGACTGAATGGCTGCAAGTGGATGCTGTTCAAAGGAATTTCTGCAAGTTTACGATGATCTATGCAGCCTCCTGTATGTTCACTAGAAATGCTGACTGGATGAATGACCGATTGGGTTCTAACCTGGGTCTCCTCTGCGTTGGGTGACACAAGTGTTAGCCCTCTAAGCTAAAACCTAATCATAGTAAGATCAAGAGAAATGCGACATTCAAATAATGCAACCATGGATATACTGTACCTCACCACAAAAATCTTGAGAAGAAACAGATTTATTGTAAATATGATTTTAGATGTGTACAATACAATGGAGTTTCCGCTTCCCAGCTTGCACATACATTTATGACAAGTAATATTTCATTTTGTTAGGATACAAAATCAGTTGTGCTTCACGAATAACATGATCCACTGACAAAGAGCACCATCGTCTTCCCACTCCTAAAGGTTGGAACCAAGACCACTAGCTGCATCATGAATGCAATTCAGCCTCAGCCAGGGGCACAATTTAGTTCAATGAGGATTAGGTAGAGAATGTTTTTTTATTTAGATTGAGAAATGAGCAAAGTTTGGATGTAAATAGTTAAATCATTTCATAGGACATGATTTAGAGTCAACGGCCATTGTGCTATTACTTTACAGTATGCCATTATGTAGCATGATGACCAGTCAGCTGGAATGTTAATCTACACGTCATGTACATGTTTTATGCAATTATATCAGTGGAAGCTATTTGAGTGAGGGAGTTATACTTCACTACTACACATAGAAGTGTTACTCTAGGTTCCCTCCATGACTGGAACAGTATAATAGGTGCACTCTATCTACAATCAATGGAGCTGTGGACTTTTGCACATGTTTTAACACTGAGAAACCAGATACATTTTCTGGTGATTATAGTTTTTTTTTAATGAACTCTTGTTGGATATGATATTGTTATTGAGAGGGTCCTTTGAAGTGGAACAGTGATTTCATATCATGCTATACGGTATAATATTATGCATCAATCTGTTCCTAGACCAGTCAGTATTTTGACAATTAAATTGAAATGCACATTTCATTTGGACACAAGGCACAGACTTATTCTATGGCCCTACCAAAACATCACCTTAACTATGTACTGTACAGCCATACTAAATATGTCTCTATATTTATGACCTAAAGAATCAGCCCTTTTGCAGTCAATGCAAATTTGCAGTATTTTTCCTTGCCATTTTCATTGTTGGACATTGTTTTGTATAGACAAATGTAATACACAAATATGCATCCATTTTTTTTGCATCACATCATTGGTATTCTGAAGTCTTCTGTCTTATTGGTGCAAATGTTGAACTGATATGCGTTGTATATATTCCAAAAACTGCATATATGACAGGTCTAGTCTAGACAATTCTACATACAAGTGTCTTGTGTCTTGAAACAACAATACAACGTGTTGCAGTTTGTGTGACTGTGAGTTTCGTCATGCAATAGCAAAATAAAGATTTGAACATATTTATTATGAGAAATGAGATGGTGGTTGGTTGTTAGCATATTGCAGCAATCTACAGTATTGGTGCATTACGTTTCACTGACAATGTGATAACACACTCAAAACATATAGTTGTGTGCCTGGACTATACAATACATACAGTATCTGGTTCAAATGTGGTTAAAAATACAAGCACGTATTGTATAGTAGGCCTTAGCAAATCAGTATTGAGGATTGTTCCCTTAGTCTAGTTTTTCGTACTGTACCAACCACAAAATAAAAATACTTTTTGTCCACCTCTAATGCTTTCCAAAGTTCTAAAAGTAGGGAATGTGACTCACGGCTATTCTTACCAGATCTCATGTGGTGAGTAAGAGAATGAACGACAAGCTGCTGGCTGTCACTCCTCCAGCCATTAGAGCCACTTTGTCACTGGCAGACAGACTAATGGACAGTTGAAAGCCATGGAAAGTTGAGAGGCATGATTAAGACATGCGGACAAAGTGTGGGCTGCTCTTGAATCAGTGGGCAGTGACAAACGCAACACATGGCAAATTGCATCAGAAGCCCTTTATTTAAAACACTTTTTTTGGTAAGTATGGCATGCTAATGCACTGTGCCGCTCGTGTGGGCTCCCAAGAATGGAGTGTTGGGAGAAAAATGTACTATTTTTCATCTGATGACGCACAACTAGCCCAATGGAAAAGACAGGCACATCTTGACCTGTGTGTTTGTACATGTGTACTCTCAGGTGTTTTAGTAGGCTACTCCAGATATTCAAAATGAACACATTTTATTTTTATGTGTATATCTTATAAAGTTGATGAAACTGTAGATTTTCTTTTTAAAAATAATAATAAGAAAAATAGGGAAACCATTTTTTAAAAACAATTATTAGTACATAACGTATTGCAATTTCTCTTTTACAGAAAGCTAGTTTGTTTTGTGCATGCAATGACATCAACTCATGGTGATTTCAGAGGACCTTCTCTGTCTTAATTCAGGGCTTGATCTCATACTAAATGAAATCCATCCACTCTATTTACCCAGGCTGTACCTTTTTATGGCTGTTTCAGGAATATCTACTACCCTTTAACATCTCTCTGGGTAGCCGTAAAGGAGCCCTCAGTAGTTGTCTACTGCCACAACAGTCTGAGATGGGGGGCCTGGCTCTAGGCCATGTAAAGATTTGGTAGTATTGATGGAGGTGGGTGAGAAACAGGCACCACTGCACAACATTAATCCCATGATAATCAATTTGGGAGTTATCATAAATATATGGGCAATATATTCACAAATGTATTGGCAGTGACGTTACATGTATGGAAAGGACACAATTCCTTCTGTGTTTTCTCTATCATTGTTCTAAGGTACCAAGGTAAAGACACACACACACACACACACACAATGCATTGTCGAATGGAAACAAAAATAAAGAATGTGAAATGATAGATGTAACAGTTGTGGACCTGTTTGCAAGATGAAGACATTTATGTAAATTCCACACCTTAGACAATGGTTTATAAGACGAGCTCTTTGATTTGAACAGTATTTCATAGTTTTCTCAGAGAAAGGCACAGCCCTAACACCAGAGAGAGCAGAGTAGGGTGTGTATAACGTTGTGGCTACAGAACTGGTTTGGTGCAGTCTCATCCACCTCATGCCCTGTAGTTTCTGAAGGAGAATATACAGTCCATATCTGAAATTGTCACTGTTTCCCGATAGATGTAATCATGAGCCCGAGGTTCCCGAGCATGAGCATTACCAACAAGTCCCCCCCACAGTATATACACTACACAACATCTGAGGAAATGTCAATCAATGTTGAGGAGAACAATGTATCCCTTTACTATCGGCTGCTCCACTCCTCTGCTCCACTGCGTCTAGATCTAAACCTACTGGCTTATCCGCGGCGGATTCAATGGAAACTACATGAGATGATACACATTTTCAGGCCCTTTGAGATCTCAGTTAATACTGACAATAGGAAAAGTCTATTGCCACTGGGCTTTTGTCCAGTTCCAGTCTCTTCCACCACTGCATGGCTCCAGGCTCATCCTGGCTAACCTGTCCATCGGAGGTCAATCATTACTATGCTCTGCTCACTGATGTTATTAGTCTGACTTGCAGTATATGATTTGTTTGTATTAGTTGCAATATAATCACCAATACAGTGATGACCGAAACCTTGGAGGTTTGGAGTATGTTGTTGTGGTCACTCTCCCCCCACTGGCAGGAGTCCCACACATGCCTGTCACATGCACAGTCAGCCACACGCATTAGTTGACACACAGCACCCCTAGAGAGGGGCTCTCAATCCAGGACCGCTGTTCTACTTCAGCCTCTACAGCAACCTTCTGACCAACTCTCTTGCGCTCTCTCTCGCTCTTGCGCTCTCTCTCTTTCTTGCAGCTGGGGTTATAGTGGTTATGGTGGTGGGGTGGGCTCTCAGATCAGACAGTCACTTCTGTTTTGCTGTTGCTGACAAAGTAGGGCTGCGGGGGCATGTAATGCTGGCTGCGCGAGGTGCTGTGCATCTCGTTCACCTGCTCTATGGTGCAGTGTTTCTTAGTGCCGTGGCTCTGCCGGCGGCCCACCGTCTCTGAGCCGTCCCAGTTCTTCTGCATCCCCGGGTTGGCGATGGTGTTGGAGCCATAGGCCAGGGTATGGGAGCTGCTGCTGTGGCTGCTGTGGCCCTTGGTGCTTTTGGACTTGTGTCCGTTCTGCTTTAGGGAAGGCTGTAAGGGAGGGCTGTAGGGGTTGCTGGGCTCCTGCTCTATGCGATGCATCGGGTGCATAGGGAGACTGCCCTTGGCTGCCATCTCTTCCATGTGCCGCCGGTTGGTGTAGAAGTTGTCATTAACCTTCTCCGCTGGAAACAGACATACACACATACACAAGAGCAAAAAAAAAACATAAATGAAAAAAATATTGGAATGACAGCCATTTTGTTAATGTCATGCACAGACAATAGCAAATATTCAGGTCTTTGCTTTGGTGAGATTTATTTAGATTAGTTGAGATATTGAAGTATTTGAGGATTTTGGACTGTTTCCAAATCTATATTTATGCACATGCCATAATAATCCTAAACTGGGATAGATTACATATTGTCATGTGGGGTGAGGAACAGTTGAGAAAATGGTAGCTAAAGGTTTTTTAAAGGATACTGAGGTGAATAGTACATTTTGCCTGAGCCGTGTTGAATGTTGTTGATATGGACTGTATATCATCATACCATTTGAATATAAATGTAAATGATTTTCCCAACAATGCCATTATCATCTGGAAACATGCAGGCTTTAGCTAATAGTAAACAACCCCCTCCAGACTGGCTGGGGAGTTTGCTCTTTTCAAAGCTGGCTGTGTGCACAGTTGTATTGTAATATGCAAATGAATATGTCCCTGAGCATTCTGGAATGTTTACTTGATTTCTATAGTATATTTAATATATCCTTTAACTATCGGACATTATTTGCCCATAACAGCCACTGACATTGTTACATGGTGTCATTTGACATGTCCAATCTGGTGCAGACCTGTTCTGAAAACATTATCCCCTCACTAATTGTGGAGCAACGCCATACTCTACAGCGTTAGTTATTTCCCTGTGTGACATTTCAGACTTTCTAATTAAATGTCCTGCCGGTGACCTTTAATCTGTTATGATACCCTGGTGGGCGGAGGGAGAGGCAGACGGCCTCAGCCTCAATGTTCTGGATCGGACAACGCCATATTAGAGTGAGACTCGTCTCAAACAAGAGAGGAGCAGTACAGAGCTCCCTCTGCACAATGTGCTTTCATAGCGTACACATCAATGGCCCACAGCTTAATACACATCAGAGAATCAGAGAGCAGGGAGGGGACCACATTGGTTCATATAGACTCAACCCAAACAGTTTAATAAGTTTCCCCACCGGCACTCATTCCTCTGTTCTCCCTCCCATCCCCTAGTCACCGGGCAGCTCTCATTAGATACACTACCATTCAAAAGTTTGGGGTCACTTAGAAATTTCCTTGTTTTTGAAAGAAAAGCACACTTTCTGTCCATTAAAATAACATCAAATTGATCAGAAATACAGTGTAGACATTGCTAATGTTGTAAATGACTATTGTAGCTGGAAACGGCAGATTTTTAATGGAATATCTACATAGGAGTACAGAGGCCCATTGTCAGCAACCATCACTCCTGTGATCCAATGGCACGTTGTGTTTGCTAATCCAAGTTTATTACTTTAAAAAGGCTAATTGATCATTAGGAAACCCTTTTGCAATTATGTTAGCACAGCTGAAAACTGTTGTTCTGATTAAAGAAGCAATAAAACTGGCCTTCTTTAGACTAGTTGACTAGGCTCAAAATGGCCAGAAACAGAGAGCTTTCTTCTGAAATTCGTCAGTTTATTCTTGTTCTGAGAAATGAAGACTATTCCATGCGAGAAATTGCCAAGAAACTGAAGATCTCGTACAATGCTGTGTACTACTCCCTTCACAGGACAGCGCAAACTGTCTCTAACCAGAATAGAAAGAGGAGTGGGAGGCCCCGGTGCACAACTGAGCAAGAGGAGTACATTAGAGTGTCTAGTTTGAGAAACAGACGCCTCACAAGTCCTCAACTGGTAGCTTCATTAAATAGTACTAATAGCAGTAATAGTAGTAGTAATAGTAGTAATAGCTTTTTCTTTGCAACTCTGCCTAGAAGGCCAGCATCTCAGATCTCAGCATCTCACTGTTGATGTTGAGACTGGTGTTTTGCGGGTACTATTTAATGATGCTGCCATTTTGAGCCTGTAATCGAACTCACAAATGCTGATGCTCCAGATATACTCAACTAGTCTAAAGAAGGCCAGTTTTATTGCTTCTTTAATCAGGACAACAGTTTTCAGCTGTGCTAACATAATTGCAAAAGGGTTTCCTAATGACAAATTATGTGCTTTTCTTTCAAAAACAGGGACATTTCTAAGTGACCCCAAACTTTTGAACGGTAGTGTATGTTTCCCCACAGTCTTTGTATCCCCTAATGATCCGTCTGCAGCTTGACGCCTCTACACTAGATTAGCAGCAGTCAGAGAAGTTTCATCTGATTGTCTATGATGTCACAGAGAGAATCTGGTGAATGTTCCACATGCCCGCCGCCACACCATCCTCTGTGGGATTGAGCCTCTGCAACTCTGACAGCTGCCATCTCATCCAGCCCCATTTATGGCGAGGGGCTTTGAAGTTCCTTTAGTTGAATCGGGCCGAATCCATAAAGAAACCCCTGTTTAATTAGGGTGATAACACTATCAAATATGTCTTCATCACTTCTTTTAATTCCCCATCAGAAGCAGATCTGGTTTCTGATGCCTGTCTCTCTGGTTTATTAATCAGAGCGTTTATCAGCTCTGCTAGCTCACGCGCCTGTTTCTCCTATTGGTCTACGGAGAAAACGACTGACTGTTTGAGCATCAATCAGTGTAAAAAGAAAACCTTAGAGATAAAGTCAACATGCTTAGACATTGCTTTCCTGTGAGCCTAATTAATCATTCCCTTTTTCTAAATTTCAGAGGCATTAGTTCAGCACCGTGGCATTTTGCTTCAAATGGAGAGGCAAAGATAACAGGGAATGTCTCTGACATAACTACATGACGAGGAAATCCACAATATCCCCTGGCACACGACAGCCATACATAAATTAGAATCCCAATCTAATTCGCTGTCAATGGCATACACACAATACTGAACTTGCAGAGATCTTCATGTAGACTTGTATCCTAAATGAATGCATCAAAGAGAAGGCTGCTTGCAGAATTGTCATGTTCATCTCAATTATAATTACAGCTTTTTTGGAGAATGGCATGAGAAATAATTAGCCTAGTGTTTACAGCCAGAAGAGCGGCAGGCAGATCCAAAATGTCTTCAGACACCTCCCTGGTGGGGCTCCCGCTCCTTTATAAGTTAGCCAGTTCAGATTGTAAATGTCTGTGAGAAATCCAATTCTGTGACCTTACAAAAATCACTGGGGGGACAGCGGGAGAGAATAATTGATTGCTAGATTTTGGTTGATCATTTCCCAAACCTTGGATTTAGCACTCAGGGAATTGAGAGGTGAGGCATAAGACACATTGCAGTAAATAATGCTTTTCTCCGGTGCAAGGGGTGGGTCAAGCTGTGATGTTTAATTTATTATAGTTTCCCTCTCAAAATGTTATAGAAAATCTATTTTCCAATATAATGTTGAAGGATAACTGAAGAGACATGGTTTCATGATCCTAATATCAGTTCTGTGGTCAATACGATCTGACTCTCAATGTAGACCTTCACTAGTTGATTTTGGTACTGTAACAGTGACTGTCCAACATTTCACAAGGTTCCTCATTCATGATTTGCAGCAGCAAAACTATAGGTGATATAGAACTTCTTTTTTTTTTTACGGTTTTCATTGCCGCCTAAGAGCAACAAAGGCAAAACAATGGACAAGCCTTGAGACGTGAAATTTGAGAGACAAATCACTTACATTAATTTTCCTAAAAGGTAGGCTATTGTCCTCCCTTTCTGAAAGGCAAAATTCCACATCTGTTATCCTGTCTAATTTGAAATAAACCGTTTACACAGTGTAAATATTTTTGTTGAGAGCCTCTCTTTCTTTGAGGTTTTTCTTTAAACGGAAAGTGTTACATAAACAGTGTCTCTCAGTAAGTAACCATACAGCATGCTAGGATGGAGACAGAGACCAGGCTAACTGATAATTCCAGCAGGCAGCAGAACATATCTACACTAGCTGCTTGTTTTTTTTTTTGCTCATCATTTGAGATCTCCATTGTGTTAATTAGCCCACATTTAATCATGTCATTTGAGTGTGATTACATGGAAGTTCGACACTTCAGAGGCGTATGCTCATTTGAGATCTCGGCTGATATTTATAATCCTCACGTCCTCTTTTATGAGAGAGATGCCTTCAATTTAACAGATGGCCAAATAAATACTGTACCATTCCCATCCATTTCAGTGGAATGGTTTCCCTTTCTCACATACTATAGGTATGCATGGCATGTGCAGTACCAGTTAAAAGTTTCTTAATTTTTTTACTATTTTCTACATTGTAGAATAATAGTGAAGACATCAAAACTATGAAATAACACATGAATCATGTAGTAACCAAAAAAATAAGAATGGCGCCTGAGAGGATGGCTGCCTTTTTATTGGCTCTTAACCAACCATGCTATTTTGTTTGTTTTTAAGCATTTCACTCTAAGGTGTAGACCTGTTGTATTCGGTGCATGTGACAAATAAAATTAATTAGATTTGATTTGAAAAGTGTTAAACAAATCAAAATGTATTTTAGATTTTAGATTCTTCAAAGCAGCCACCCTTTGTCTTGATGACAGCTTTGCACACGCTTGGCATTCTCTCAACCAGCTTAATGAGGAATTATTTTCCAACAGTCTTGAAGAAGTTCCCACATATGCTGAGCACTTGTTGTCTGCTTTTCCTTCACTCTGCGGTCCAAGTCATCCCAAACCGTCTAAATTGGGTTGAGGTCGGGTGATTGTGGAGGCCAGGTCATCTGATGCCCTTACACAGCCTGGAGGTCTGTTTTGGGTCATTGTCCTGTTGAAAAACTAATGATAGTCCCACTAAGCGCAAACCAGATGGGATGGCGTATCGCTGCATTCTGTGGTCACCATGCTGGTTAAGTGTGCATTGAATTTTAAATAAATCACAGACAGTGTCACCAGCAAAGCACCCCACACCATCACTCCTCCTTCTCCTCCTCCATGCTTCACCGTGGGAACCACACAGGCGGAGATCATCACCTACTCTGCGTATCACAAATACATGGCGGTTGGAATCAAAAATCTCACATTTGGACTCATCAGACCAAAGGACAGATTTCCACTGGTCTAATGTTCATTGCTTGTGTTTCTTGGCCCAAGCAAGTCTCTTCTTATTATTGGTGTCCTTTAGTAGTGGTTTCTTTGCAGCAATTTGACCATGAAGGCCTGATTCACGCAGTCTCCTCTGAACAGTTGATGTTGAGACATGTCTGTTACTTGAACTCTGTGAAGCATTTATTTGGGCTGCAATCTGAGGTGCAGTTAAGTCTAATAAACTAATGCTCTGCAGCAGAGGTAACCCTGGGTCTTCCTTTCCTGTGGCGGTCCACATGAGAGCCAGTTTCATCATAGCACTTGATGGTTTTTGCGACTGCACTTGAAGAAACTTTCAAAGTACTTGAAATTTTCCGGATTGACTTACCTTCATGTTTTAAATTGTAATGATGGACTGTCGTTTCACTTTGCTTACTTGAGCTGTTCTTGCCATATGGTATTTTACCAAATAGGGCTATCATCTGTATACCACCCCTACCTTGTCACAACACAACTAATTGGCTCAAACGCATTAAGGAAAGAAATTCCACAAATTAACTTTTAACAAGGCACACCTGTTAATTGAAATGCATTCCAGGTGACTACCTCATGAAGCTGGTTGAGAGAATGCCAAGAGTGTGAAAAAATGTCATCAAGGCAAAGGGTTTGAAGAATCTCAAATATAAAATATATTTTGATTTGTTTAAAACTTTTTTGATTACTACATGATTCCATGTGTTACTTCCTAGTTTTGATGTCTTCACTATTATTCTACAATATAGAAAATAGTTTAAAAAAAAAGGAAATCCCTTAAATCAGTAGGTGTCTCCAAAGGTTTCACAGGTTCTTATATTGTACTGTGAAATATATGCATTTAATTAGATTTGAAATGATGATTAAATTCTATATTACCCCTTTTGATTAGCTGATGAAATCTGATTAGCTATTTTGATTGTGAAGTTAATCAGAGAAGCAGCTCAGCGCTTATTCCTGTATTCCCATATCCGCAGATCTTAGAATGAGCAATAACTGTGTCTCTTACCGACAGCCTTGAGGGAGGCGTACTTATTGAGCTCTTTCCCAGGTTGCTGTTGCTCATAGGGGCTAGGGATCTGTCCCAGGGAAGGGTAGGGGTGGGGAGGAGACCCTAAGCCTGGCATTAGTGATGATCCTGGACCCACACTGTTCATCTGGTTAGCCTCTGTAGGGAGAGAAAGAGAAAGATGGCAGAGAGAGAGATGTCAGTCTGGCAGAAAAAGTAAAAAATGTCATTAAATATTGATGTTCCATCTGAGTGATTGAGATTATGGGCCCATATAAATGCTACAATGTAGTTAGCAAATTTGATTGTGCACTGTTGTATTGTTTTCCCACTTAAGTGAGGCAATATTCTTTACCTTTTACTGCAGTGGGCTAAAAACAGGGTCACACAGTGTTTCTTGGTAGTCTTAAACATATCTACTTTGAAACCTCACTCATATGGCTATGGGCTTAAAAAAATAAAACACCATGTCAGATATAGTTGAAATGTATTACATTTTGAGTTGGCATCCCAATATTACACTTTATATACATCACATAAGATCATTGACATAGAAACACCAGATTTTCGGTTACTTAAAAAAAAAAAAAATGTTTATAGATTTAGAAATTATGAAAAATATTAATAACATTCCACCCATGAGGCCACTAGCTAATTTGGCTGTATGAAAGGGCTATCAGCAGAATTTTTGAAATCAGTGATTCTTCCTTCCTGTCAGTGGTGAGATGTAAGAGCTGGTGTCTCCCAAGAAAGCTGTGGAAGTCGAGACCTGATAGTGTAAGCTGCCTACGTGGGGTCTATCTCATTGACCTGCCAACACAATTGTTATATTCTCTTCATGTTAGCCCCGGGATACAAATAATTAACTGTCCATCGCTCCGAGCTAGATGGCCCTCTAGCCAGCTCACTGTGCTAATCCTCTCCCAATCGAATTGCTTTGGTTTCCTCCAACCAAGTCTCAGCCAAAACCAACAGCAGCGTAGCTCAGCCCCCAGCTGTCTCTCAATAGGCCTGATAGAAATCAATTTGACGGATGGATAAGAATGGACAGAGGTAATTGCTTCAGATCCTTGGTAACATTGCACCCCCGTGCTGGTTGGCCTTCCCTGGGGACTCAGCTGGAGAGAGAGAGTGTGATGACTGCTCTTTATAAAATGGTACTAATACAGCATCCAGCATGCAGACATCTGCTTAATTGAGGAGTGCATGGAACCATGGCAAATTGACTGGCCCCCTGCCTGCTGGCATGGCAGAGCAACCAGATGTTGTGGGCATCATTTTCAACTGGCCCCGCAGGACCCAAAGGAGATCAGGAGACAGCAGACTACACCCACGCCCAGGTGTCAGTTTGGGGGACGGTGAACCTTAATAACTCCAGGAATACTACAGTAGCTATCTACAGTGGAATATCAATAACGTAAAGTTAACTAATAGCTCAATATTGATATTGTGTGTAATAGCAGAGTTCCATCAAATGCATTCCCCCAGTTTGGCTGTAGCAGTTACTGATTAGTCAAGGTAATACTGTACATCCATTCAGTTGTATCCGTATTCATGTTGCACATGTAAACATAACTCTCTTCCATGACTGATGTCCACAGCCCACTGTGAGGAACAATACCAGGACCTTGAGAGAGTAGAGTCATTGTAGTAGACATTGTAAGTGCCCATAAACTGCTGCTTGGGCATGTTGAGAACACTAATGAGTTTTCAAAGTACAAGCAATCTGTTGAGCAGCGAGCGGATTTAACATATGGCATGCTGTTAGTAACAACAGCTTCCTATGTATGACCACACATTCAACAAGTAAAATAGAATGGTCCAGCACTGCTTGAAGTTCTGGATTCATTTGAAGGCTACAACAAATTGTAAATAACACCTAGAAAAATGGAAAATAATGATCTGACTTCTTATGGGCCCTGTGTGTGTTATTCTTAGGTATCCTGTGTGTGTGTGTGTGTATCCTATGTTCTTTTCTCTCCTCTCCTCACAGGTGGCAATCATCACTCCCCAATCAGTCACCAATCAATCATCAATCAGAAGACACACCTCCTATTGCCATTACCCTATCACATTCCCTTTCCCTTGGTTTAAAAACCCTGTCCCATGTTTCCTCTAGAGCTCAATCTCTCTGTCAATCTCTCTATGTCATACAATCTCTCGGTAGCGTTCTTGTTTGTTTTTAGCACCTCCATATCACCTTGTCCCCCACCTGTGATGATTGTTTTTGTTATGGTGTTTGATGGTGGGAAAAGGGGGAACCAAGACATACATGGGCATACATTACCTGTAGGAATACTTTGTATAAAAACACTAGTTAGAACTGGGCGGACCACCCACTGTATTTTTGGTTAGTTAGCTGTTGGTGAAGTAGGCTAGTCTAGCTTAGGGGTGTTTTTGAATACTTATTATTTATTTCCTTGGGTCCAGCTCAGCTCCTTTTCCTGCTCCCCCCATTACCGTGTGTTTTCAAATAAACCATGAGTGTTTGACGGTAATTTAGTTGTCTGTGGTTATTTCGTTCTCACTTTTACTTTTTCACTATTATAATTTGCATGAGATATGTTACGGGTCTCGTTACCATCTCCCCTAGACTGTCGGGCCAAAAGGGATTCGTAACAGTAATATACAAACAATATTAAGTAACTGTTTATTATTATTATGATGAAATAAAAAGACAGGTCATTCAGATATTATTTATAGTGAACAAGTATTCATTAAAAAGAGTACATGAAAAGGAGTTACCTTGGCTGTACCTTTTGAGACTGAGATAAATGACGAACTATAAACGTCTGCTTTAGAAAATAGAGATGACAACCTCCAGTTCATTACTCATCTCACAGATATGAACGTTCAGTAGTAGAGGAACTGGCAACATTTACTCCAGTGTGAATGCTTTTTTGATATATAGTTGTTGTGTTCTTACTACGACACAAACCGTAATAAATTATACTCGAAACAGAGATAACGTTGACATGACTTTCTCGTTCAAACTCAAGTTCGAGCACAGTGTGTTCATGCGCAGGCGCAGTACTCAATTAGTATCAATGCTCTAGGTTCCACAATAACAACATACATACATACCTATGATAAATGCTGTATAGTAGTATCACATATCATACTTAACAATAATTATGGCCAGAATTCAATCATTTCTGCAGTGTGACCACCCTCCTTTGCTTCCCCAATCATGATGATCAAAACAGGCTGTCAACTTGTATGTTATACATAATAACTGGCCGTGATGAATGGCATATTTGCGGAGGCACACTGAGGCCAATTAACAACTTAACGACTCGTTTGCAAGTCAACAGGTCAACATGTTCTGAGAGCAGATTTCTCTGGCAAGTTTACACTTCGGTAGATTGCCAAAGGGAGGATAATAAGGTGAAAAGGACATACAATCCCCATTACTTATGCCCCAAATCTTACCAAGCAGTTCGCATTATAGGATTTACATCTTGATTGAACTGTATGCTACTGTACACATGCATCTCTCTGCTGCACTGATGGTATGAGGGGAGAATACACACATGACGATCGCTGAGTAGTCAACATCAATGTTTGTAATGATTGTGATGATAAAATACAGGTTAAATCAAATAAAAATGTCTTACCTGGAAGATCTGTTGCATTATAATACCTCATTTTATTGTTGCCATGCAACATCTAATCAGGCACACACACCACAGTGTGAAAAGCAAAGAGCCTCTTTTGCTCGGTTTCATGTTAGTTAGTCGATAAGGAGGTCAGTGGACGGGGAACCCTGTTTGCCAGTGCTGCAACTAGTGCACAATATTCCATTCTAATTAGCTCCACAACTAATATACTAAATACATTTGCATTTACACATTTAGCTCAACACTATCATCAGCTTTGGACAGCGGACAATGAGCCGTGAAAGAAATGGATCAAATCAAATCTAGGCAAAAATGGTTCTGTCTGGGAAAAGACTGATGCCAAGTGGACTGAAATAGATGTTCTGATTTGAAACCGGGTCTTGGTAGCAATGACCATTCGTCAGGGAAGAGATGTCAGCTATCGCTGAAATGTCAGCAGAGCTTTTGTTCTCCTCGTCTTCCCGGCTGGCAGGCGATTTGATTGGATTCTAGTCTATTTTTCCCAGACAGTTACTTAATGAATATGCCAGCTTTAGTTACGCATGCTTCCTGGCTCATGACTCAGCAGCAGCCATTGGAAGGTTTCTCTTCTACAGATGATGAACACAATCATCGCTGGATCTACAGGTCCGAAAGGCTGAAGGCTGCAGCGATGTAAGCAAAGATGTCTAGTCTGACTAGTCTGACAGCCGGGCCAAGAGTGCTGTAGCCAACAGCAGGTGCATTAATCCATTTTGGTTGGAAAGGAAAGAAAAATATGTTTCACGATAAGAAAAGTTGCATGATCTTTCAGAAGTTCAGAACCAAAATGTAGGAATGGACGGCATGAAATCAACGTATCCCCAGAAAAAACAGCATCAACTGCAAAATAAAATTGCAGTTCAAAATAAACTTTTGTTTTCATAAAAATAAATGATGAAATCGATCCTCTATGTTTATTTCATGCTTATCCACAGGGGAATAAATGTGAAGAACGGGAAAAGAAACTACCCTAGCAACTTGCCCAACCAGATTTGTAACTAAAGGTTCCATGAGGGCTACTGACTATGATAATCAGCAACGTTGGAAATTCTTATGAAATACTGCACTGCCTCCTGGAAACATATTTCCCCGGCTGCACAGTGGTCCCAATAGATACGCTCCAATAGGAGATGGTTCGGAACAACAGGGGAGTAGAGCTTTCAACAGAGGTCTGGAGGGACCCCAGCATGAATGAATGATGATTGTTGAAACATTCCAGTGTTTTCTGTGGGAAAAGACAAGGGTTTAAAGAGGAAGAGACCATTGCACAGAACTACAATGTACTTTAAAGAGAGGAGAAAAGGCTTTTGAATGAAGAATAGGGAAGGTGTTTATTTTCCTTAGCGAGTCCAATTAATATGAAAGAGGATAGTGTAGCAAGAGTTAAAAAGTGGGAGGATAAGGTCAGGGACAGGAGGCGTGAACCAAACATGAAACAACTGTCAGCACCACTTCAAAGGGACTAATGTACTCTCCTCTGCCACTGAAAAATAAGAGATGGTACAAGTTTAACATTATTACTTTTTTAACAAGTATCAACTTTTAGAGTCCACTATGCCATGGTGCAGCCTCTCCATGATAATAAAAAATATAATAATAGTGAAATAGGCTAATTAGAAGCTCATTTCCCACCGGTCAAATAGATGTTTCCGTGCTGTGCTAATTACTTTGTAAAGGAGCATGAAATTATCTGTGTTGTCTCATTAAAATACATACAGGGAAACTTTACAGCTCTTTCACTACACCTGCTAATAGCGGGTCAGGTATGGCTCTGTGACTAGGTGAAAACAATGAGTGGTTTTCAAGAATCATTGTTCTCTGAAATTACCCCACCTCTGGAAATGTGGAAATCTGAAGTACAAGCTGTTACTTTGGCATTGAGCTGCTAGTTTAAGGAGGAATACATCCGTCCCTCCATTGTCTGTGTACAATGGATAAAATCCCATTTAATCTGCCAGACATTTGTCCTCTTTTACACACCATTTCTTCTAAATTACTGGAGTCCCACTTCAATTCACTTTCCATCTGTCTGCCACTGGTAAAAAAGTGGTCCATTTGTGAAAACTTTTGTAAGGTTAAAGACTCAAAGGTTGTTGCAGGAGTAAGTGAATCAACACTACAGACACAGATACCTTCCAAGAACTCATAAAAAATGCAAGAGTTTATTTTGGGATGCTACAATGGGAAGGGCACTCTCATTCACAGGTTATTTCCAATTGGGGAGTGAAAGTCTGCAGAAGGATTAGTCCTAAGACCTCCAATAACATGTACTGTATAATTTATTAGCAATACTTCATCATATTTGATGCACACTTGTAGTTTCATCAGATGATTTGGCATTGCTTTGTTGCAATTGAACAGAAAATAAATATAGAAAATAGAAAATAATATGAATACTTCCAATATACCTACTGCAAGGAATGTGATTTCAATGCCTTTGCACAGTTTGTCAGTATTTGATGTTGATTTTCACAAATGAATTTGTCTAGAATAGTCAGTGTGACATTTAACATTGAGCCTCTCGCTGAAACCTACCTCTGCTAGACGGATTTACAGGGTATTAGACAGTGCGCAAGAAGAAAGTCAGTCAGTCACTCTTATTTGCCCTGATGGAAGAAGTCTATATTCCATGTAAATGTGTGTCTAGCCCCTGGCTTTTCTTCTTTATACTCATAAAGGTTGGACAAGCTGAGCGATTAATAGCCAGGCCTTGAAGATTGATGAGAAAAACCTTTGACTCACCAGGGTAAAATATGACTTGACAGGTCATTTTATAGGTTGAATTTCCTCAGTTGTAATTTACATAAAATAGGCATATGCAGGGATGGAACATAACCGATCTGGGTGCAGATGATGGCATAAAAACAGTATCTGAATTCCTACAGACTGAGGAAAGCCATTGTCTGTGTAATCCAATCTGACAGGTGGAGCTCACTGTGAGGTAAAGCAGCAGAAGAATCAATACCGCCTCCTCTCTTCTCCTCTCTCGGAGCATTGTTCACTCCTTCTCTGTGCTCTACCTGCTTCCATTACCTTAAATTCATACGCATTCATCAGCTCACCTCTGAAATGTAGCCGACGCTTCCAGACTGGGGAGTGTTATTGAGGGCAACACTTCACTTTGTAAATGTTGATGTTTATGGCTTGATTGGCAAACTAGGTGAACAGGCTTCTCTCCAGAGGCAAGTTTGACTACGCCAACTAAGTAATGGAATCTACAACTTACAATGGCCTGTCTCCATAGTTCATACATTAACCAGTTGGCAACACCCACATGAGCAACAGTTCATACTCCCATTATTTATCTGCTGAGGGAGAACAGGCTCTGCTGCGCTCACAAAAAGCCTGCATGAAATGAACATTTAATGAACTTATATTCAGGCACTAAGTAAATCTAATGTATGCGCTTTGTCTTGTTGTATTACTGAATGAAATTGACGTTCCCCTATGCTAAGAGTATATTGGATGGACAACACAGTTATTTTGTCAAACTTGTTCATTACAGTGACACCATTGTATGTGCTTTATGAATGGATAATTCAGTAAACAGTTAGGTAAAAAATACAAGCACAGAATAACGATTTGCAAAAGGTACATTAAATATAGATACAACATATTCACTATTTTGTGCATTAAGATGTGTGTGCTGTGGTCTGGGTGAACTACTTAAAACCCTACATGATGGTGGGTTTGTGTGCACTATTTGTGATAATGGTACTCTCCATGCCACCAGCTGGGTCAAAGTTGTCTGTGCATGGAAGTGTGTGTTTCATTCGTCTATAGTACAGACACAAATGTGACTTCTACACAATAAATAATATGCAATGCAAAAGCTAATCACTATCTGCTCATCCAAGTGCTTGCATATTGCCATGTGCGACTTATGGTACATTAAATCATTAATTTAGACGAGAGAGAACTTAATTTGTATTCCATTAGTGGGAGTAAACCCTCATCTCACTTTTCAACCTTGTTGTATCAAGCTTCTCTTCTCAGCCTGCGAGCTTGACAAGGTGTTATCATTCATGTCAGGTACCAACAAAGATATAGAAGTACAGTATTAGTATGCAGCACCAGTATTTTTAAAGGAGGTTTGGCCCTTAGGCGGAAGCTTAACTGAAGTGTCTCAAAATGATCACAGCATTCTTTTGTCTAAAACCATTCAACAATGCAGATATAAAAAGAAAGAGATACAAAATGCCCTGTTAAAAAACAGGCATGTAACTGGAAAGAAAGGTGTTGATTTGTAACCGTTTTCCATTCATTGTAGGTAGTAGTAATCCATTTAAATACAGTTTCCTGTGACACTGTCTTGTGGGGAAAGGGCCTGCCAGACCGTCCGGCCGTGTGTGTTGGCAGCAAGGGAGAACTTTCTTCTCTTCGGCTGGCTGCCTAGAGAGAAAAGAGGCCAAGTGGCCACAGGTGCCCCTTGCTCACACAAGCAGGCCTAGAGGAGAGGGACAGGACAGTGCGTGTGGCCAAGATGGCCCCAGCAGCACACAGGACAGAAGTGGAGTGTAGCCTAGCCGCCAGCCAGCCAGCCACCCACCCAGAGGAGAGGCAACTAGAGGAGAGGGAACTAGAACAAAGCCCTGTCTGTCTGAGAGGATCTGTGACGCTGACACATGTGAGAACTCCCTCTGGACCATTTCACTCATTGCCAACCAGGCACCCACAACCCCTGCCATAGAGGCAGTATCCATCCTAGGGAGGCAGCCCAGGCATGGGTACACTTGACAGTGCCAGACATGGCTAGGGGACGAGGAGGGGAACAGGCGCAGGACTGTGCCCCATAGACACACCACTCTATCCCCTGCCCAGAAGTTAGTCAAAGAGACAGAAGCAAAACGCCAGGGAGAAAATAACCATTTTAGTGGAGCTGTTGTGCAGTCAAAACAACAGCAGTCCTCAACACATATGGGAAGGAAGCACAAAGCGTTGTCTCCCGACAATGTATTCTCAAGGCTATAATCTCAGGGATATAGCAGACTATATTCTGTATACAGGGTACAGGATTTTGTCATGTGTTTCTGAAGGCTTTTTCTGTTGATTGGGAGAAAGGACACTTTGTATGCTAACAGGCTTAGTTGTTCTATTGTAATATCTGTCCGTTGTAGCTAGTTGATCTAATGTTACAAATCCATCTGTGCTGCCCTGTCTTCCTGAATCTCACATACTACTGCAGCCGAACAAGGGGATTCATCTCCTGAACGCTTACCAACCAACTGAAGAGGGCTCAGTCACATAGCTAGTGCTGCTGTTCCTGCCGGTGCAATTATTTACCTCTCTTCTCCAGTTCACAAAATTACTTGTGTCTTTGTTTATCTCGTAACAATATAGTCTCTGTGTGTGTGTGTGTGTGTGTGTGTGTGTGTGTGTGTGTGTGTGTGTGTGTGTGTGTGTGTGTGTGTGTGTGTGTGTGTGTGTGTGTGTGTGTGCGCGCGCGCGCGTATATGAAAGCCACACCTTGATGTCCTCAAATACATCAAAACGACAGTGACGGTGATAGATTTTCCTGTGGGCGAAAACAGAGCACAACCCATTTAGTTGCAACCAGATGCCAACCTGCCATGAAAATGGAAATAACATGGGAGGTATGTTGTTGTACAACTGAGGCATTATCTACAAAGAGAGAACTACCAGACCCAGTAGAGATGTAATGCTACTGTACTACTATGACTGAAGGTTGACTGGGTATTACTATGCTGCTCCTGAACTCAGGGTCTCCTGGACTAATAACGTCTGGTGGTTTTGAGGTTGTAAGATGCATGATTGTGATTGTTTGGGTTTCTCTTCTGACAATGACCATTTCTTTCCCCCAAAGCATCCATTTGTTCCAAGAAACGTCTGGTCGTCTGTTGACATGAACTACCTCTGTCTTTGCTGACCTAGTAATAATTACAAAAGAGTAATGGTAGAACAGTAATTTTCACAACCACTATGACAAGCATTGTATGGTCAAAAACAGCAATATATTTTTCAGAGGGATGTGTTTCCTATGGTATTGTAGATTGTGGATACTATGATATTCATCATTTAGCTGGGAGTAAACTTAAACACTTACCACTTAAGAGGGGCTTGCCAACACTAGCCAACAAAGAAAAGATGACCAAAAAACCCTCTTTAAAGAGTAAGTGAAGAAAGCCCCCTTTGAAGCTGTGACCATTCTCAGTGGACATTAATATTACATTACATTGGATGTGATAGAACACCCAACAGGCCCTCTGTGTCATTTCCCAATCACCAGCCAGCAGGGAGGCAGAGTATCCTGAGCAGTGTGAGGATATTCAGAACAAGTGATCTAAGGTATCTGCAGTAACCCCCATGTTATTGAACTACTCAAAAATGCCATTAGGCAGTCCTAAAATAAATCCTTGTCATTGGTCATACATGAGGGTATTGGTTTTTGGGGGTCTGATCGGCAGTCCGGTATATGATAAACCTACAGCTTACTTTTAAAATACATTGTTGAACATGGTGTGTTGTTTTAATGTACTGCATAGGGAGGGATTCATGTTAATCTTTTTCAGATCACATTTTGCTGCAGGTTTAAATGTAGCTTACTAATAGCTGTACTATGACCCATCAGTGAGGCAGCCATAGGACACAGCGCTGAAGCTCCCATCCCATCGCTAGCTGCTCCTGAGCCCCTGATTTCCACCACCTACCTGTCAACATGTCAGCTGGCTGGTAATGAATGGATCATTATTCCAGGAGGGGGCACGGAAGAAAAAAAGGGGTCTCTGTTTAAAGAATGATTAATTATTCGCCTGTCATGGCAGCACCAAGAACGCCTGAATTCATTAAAGTGAATAATAATCATTTCAGCTGAAGGAGAAAACTCATCTCGTAGGCATACCTTGAGGTACAGTAGGCTTGATGTTCAGGGTACTATATGCCTGTGACAACCAGGCAGACGTTTTCTGAAAGATACTACCTTGTCCACACATTTCCGTACTCTACTTTGGTGGGTTTCGATGTAAGAGGAGAAAGTGGCAGCATTAACCAAAGAAAATGCTTATTCTACAGTTGATGTGATGAAAACAAAGAACTAAGCTGCCTATTAGGAATGTTCATTCATTATTAGTATTTCCCTCAAAGCATGATTATTATGATATTTAAGGGTGCCTCAAATGTCTATATGTATAGTTTTCCTCAGGGGAATTTCCCTAGATTAAAGTATTTTTTATCAGTTCAGTCTGAAGTTGAAAGGGGCAGAAAAAAATCTGTGTCGGCACAATTGTGTGAGATGGCCAAGGATACAGGCATGCACAATCCTATAGGAGTTGACAGTGTAACAGCAGACTGCAAGTGTATAATCAGGTCCTTTTGCCACTGTGGGGAAATTAATTCAGTCAGATATAATGTATTCTGCCTCTTAAATTAGTGTAATTCAACAACAATCACTTTTTTCTGCTCCTGTCTATTTTATCTACAACAGCAAAAATCCATGGACAGGCCACTTGGTCGTCATACCTTCGTTTCCATGGAGATGTCATGCATATTGGCACCATATGTATTAGTTCCATCATGTGACATAAGGGAATCAGAATGGAAACCACCTGAGCCATATACAGTGTCTTCAGGAAGCGTTCACACCCCTTGACTTTTTCCACATTTTGTTGTGTTACAGCCGGAATTTAAAATGGATTAAATTAATATTTTATTTGATATATTAATTACACTTTGTATGGTGTATCAATGTACCCAGTCACTACACAAATACAGGTGTCCTTCCTAACTCAGTTGACGAAGAGGAAAGAAACCATTCAGGGATTTCACTATGAAATGTACTTTATGTCCTGAATACAAAGCGTTATGCTTGGGGCAAATCCAACACATCACTGAATTACCACTCTTCATATTTTCAAGCATGGTGGAGGCTGCATTATGTTATGAGTATGCTTGTAATTGGTAAAGACAAGGGAGTTTTTGGGGATAAAAATAAATACATGGAATAGAACTAAGCACAGGCAAAGTCCTAGAGGAAAACCTGGTTCAGTCTACTTTCCAAAAGACACAGCAGGACAATAACCTAAAACACAAGGCCAAATATACACTGGAGTTACTTACCAATATGACATTGAATGTTCCTGAGGCGCCTAGTTACAGTTTTGACTTTAATCGGCTTGAAAATCTATGGCAAGACTTGAACATTTCAGTCTAGCCATGTTCAACAACCAACTCGACAGAGCTTGAAGAATTTTAAAAAGAATAATGCAAATATTGTACAATATTGTACAATCCTGGTGTGCAAAGTTCTTAGAGACTTACCCAGAAAGACTGACAGCTGTAATCGCTGCCAAAGGTCATTCTAAAATGTATTGTCTCAGGGGTGTGAATACCTATGTAAATGAGATATTTCTGTATTTCATTTTACAAACATTTGCAAAAATGTCTAAAAACATGTTTTCAGTTTGTCATTATGGGGTTTCTGAAGGCTCTGTATAGCATGTATGATCTGAAGCACTGGAAACCACTGACTCTTCTTGTATAAAAGAGGGGACTTTGTATTGTGAATGTCAAAGCGCTTAAAAAAAAATCATAGCCATGGTCTAATCATAACACAGTTCTTTCATAATCAATTAAAAGGTCTGACGAGGGTTAATGAACGTTTCAAAATTGGTCTTTGAAACAAAGGCCTCATTACTTGAATGTACTGAGTACTGAATGTATTGGGTCTACGGCCATTGCAATGGGAGAAAGCTTTCCCACTGGGCACAGACATCAGTGCAACGTCTGATTTTGATTTACATTTGGTTGAGTTATCGACTAACTTGAATTACATGTGAAATAAACCAAACATGTCATCCTGTCATTGGATTTAGGTTCAAAGTTCATTGAAAAAAAAGACTAAATTCCCTTACGTTGATGACTTACGTTGATGACTTTTTGCAAATCCAATCAGTTTTCCACGCTGATTCAATGTCATCACATTTGAGTTTTGGGGTTGAAATGACTTGGAAACAACGTTGAATCAACCTGTTTTTGCTATGTTGGTTGCAATTACAAAAAAAGCACAATATGCAGATAAAAACATCCAGAAAAAACACATTATTTTTAATAGATACCTTGATGTTGACACAAGTAAGCTCTTTCAATTGAATCCTCAATGCAGCAAGTGTTCAGTGTAATATAACATCAGATTGAAAACCCAGGAGGAGATGTTACTCAAACACATGCAGCCTCACATTAACCTAATTACTTGTGCTGCCACCTCTTCAGAGTGCTACTCTCTCACAAGACACAGTTCACACACAGACAGTCTTCTTTGGCAGTCAATGTATGCCATGGGGTGTCACATACATGGACATCAGCCTCACTAGATTAGAGACCCTGCATAATTCCCATCTAGTGGAATAGCCTGTCTAAGTGACAGCTTCTGCTAGCTGTGCTGTGCTTGCTTTACATGTGTGATAATGAGATTCATTCACCAGAATAACACTCTTCAGGCGCCTCAGCCTAAAGGGTTTCATTCCATTCCGATTCTATTGATGCCGTATTAGGCAAATTTGAAAATCAATTTGAATTAAACTATTTTCCTTGTTCTGATTATTTTTTTTAATTTGTTTACACCACTATAGCAACCCTGATTATGCTCTCTAGTCTAGTGTTTGAGGTTTCTTACTATTCTGGCTGAGGTACCATGCTACCATAAAAAGCCCTGTCAATTTCCTGTCTTGATGTCTGTCTACTAAGCTGTACCCAGTGGGTTACCTAATTCAAAACAATCACACACTGTGTTGCTGATTGAGCATATGTGCCTGCCAGTCAGTCTCAGCACTCGCGGCTTTAAGCACTTTAATGGCATTTCAGACTGGAGAACCTCAGTAATGTAAAGTTTTTTTTAGTCCCAGTGCTCTATGAAATGGCCCTGCTCCCTGCACAGTCACACACCCCACTCTCTGGGTTATTACCGCTCAGCCTGCATGGAGATGGAGTCAGCTCTTTAACAGCACAACACCTGGGTGTCTCCTCTCGCACACCTCCCTGCGCCTCTCCACATCTTCAACAGGGAGCTCACTGGGTGAGGCTATTCACACTGATACAATAACCCATCACGTCTTCTCATGAAACAGCAAGACACTGCTCTGCCTGTGTGACTTTTTACAAGAGAACAGTCAGTGTGGGAACGAGTGTGAATACCTGCTCAAAGAAACCTGTGCTGTCATCCCACTTTATTGAATAAGGGTTTCAGTTAGCATAACTAAACAACACTACCTCTATTCCAATACAGCACACACCTTAATAGTGACAAACTGCTCCTTCTGATTCTATAACGCCCACATTATACCAAACCAATAAAAAACAGCGTGTTGAATTCTAGTGGAATCACACACTGCTTTCACCCAATCCCTGGCCTTCTAAGGACACCTGAAAAGCTCTGTCACACTAAATGACACATCCCTTTTGTGTGCCGACACAGTGGAGATTGAAGAGGTCCTTGTTGCGTCAACTTGATGTGACGGACTAAGAGAGATAGTGTTGTGCTTGGAGGAGGTGGGAGGGCCACTGACAAAGGAAGAGATTACCCAGAACCCACCTCTCCACTCATCTACCCTCTCCAATCCACAGTGCTATTGTGTGAAAACGTATGGATCCTTCCCTTTACAGTGAGGAGAGACAATGCCAATGTGTGTCCATGCAGCCCACCTGATGGCAGAACTGGGTCTCCAATCCCTTTGGTAATTCCTACCCAAGGGATGGGAGAGAAATATGCCAGATCTTCACGCGAATACAAGCTACAAGCTTCAATTATCGGTGGAAGCTACACTCAAGAATCAAAGTGAAGGCTCTTGACCCAGAGCTGCCACATCCACTTCAGTTTTTGACAAAAAGCAGAAAAAAACACACTGTTGCCATTTGCTTATGCCGTCAACATAAAACTAGTATTCCCATTATTATTCTCTCCAAGTTGGATTTGTCCGTCTCACACAAACAAACAGCTTGTTTTTCATGTCAAACATTGACACTCCTTTTCAGCAGGAAAAATGCACTGCCATAAGTAAACATGTCATTTTACCTCTCTCCAATAACAGACGGCATGCGTTACAATCACTTCCAAACAAGCAAATGGGGAAAAGTCTGTCCATTGCCATTAGTGGCTAAAGCCTAGCTTGTGTGATTGCAACCGGCAGTCTGAGACATGCAATCCATAATAAAATAATACATCCTGCATCATCCACGTGAGTGAGCGAGTGAGTGAGTGAGTGAGTGAGTGAGTGAGTGAGTGAGTGAGTGAGTGAGTGAGTGAGCGAGCGAGTGAGTGAGTGAGCGAGTGAGTGAGTGAGTGAGTGAGTGAGTGAGTGAGTGAGTGAGCGAGCGAGCGAATTCTTGCGGGTCTGTGTATAGATGTGTGCCGGCCTGTTTGGGAGAGACTAAAAAGAGAGGGATGAGAAAGAAAGAGCCAGTTGTAAGAGATGGAGAGCAGCGCAAGACTTATACTACTGTTAGTCAGCGGCGGTTGATGATGATAATTATCCCAGTGTGTTAAATGATTACTGAGGCTGTGAGTAATTGCTTCAGCAGCTCACAGGACTCTCCAAAATGGACTTCTTTCACAACTCTCGTATCTGGAGCAGCTAAATCAGGCGAGCCAGGAAGGCAAAGGGTGGTGGTGAAGAAAGCCTTTTGAATTTCACAGCTGCCTCACTACAACCACAAAGACCAATCGGAGACTGTTGGGCACTTCAATAGGACTCCAGCATAGAATTGATGAAAATGAAAATGTCAACGTTCTCTTGCGTGATAAGGTTTACTGCTAGTGGCTGTTTAGAAACATTGTGTGTGTGTGTGTGTGTGTGTGTGTGTGTGTGTGTGTGTGTGTGTGTGTGTGTGTGTGTGTGTGTGTGTACAGAGGTAAAGATTGTGCATGATTGGTCCGATCACAGCAGTCAGACCCTCAGGCATCTGCAGATGGCATCCTGTTTATACCATCTCTGTATCTCAATCATGACCATACCCAATGCATTGCAGAGCTTCACATAATACACTATGCATCTTACCACTGGTTGTACTTTCCAATGTGTGTCAAACTATTGTTGTAGTGGCTACTCTCTATGAAATGAGACATTGGATGGGAGAGGCCTACTTACGGAGACTGTTCGCAGGTACCCTGTTGGCTTGCATGTTGTCATAGTGCTGTCCATGCACTCCAATGTCTTCTGAGTGTTCTCCTGGACCAGGCTGGCGCATCACCTGGGCTAGAGCCCTGACAAAAAACACAAACACCTCAATCAGCTGGTTCACTCAATAATAAAACGTGGCAAAGAAATCAAAATGGCTATGAAATCGAGCAAAATTACAGTAGCTCAAACGCTGTAAACCTCAATATTTATCGGAAATCCTTACAGGTCTTAATGTTTGAATAATGTAGATTAAATCAAATCAATTATTCTCATGCTTGTAGATGAACTACGAATAACAAATTATCATATGCTCTAAGGGTTTTCATTTGATATGCACAATACCATTTATGCTATATTGGGTTAGTGGGATCACCTTCCTTTGTGCATTGATAATATAGTTGAGAATTATGACAAATCACAATAGGGATCACAAGGCATGTTGAGACAAAGGAAACCCACTGAGCACAGACGTCAGTTCATCGTCTAGTTTTGATTTACTTTTGGTTGAGTTGTCAACTAACGTGAGTTCAACGTGAAATTAAAGTCATCACATTGAATCTTTCTGTTGAAATGACATGGAAACAACATTGAATCAACCAGTTTTTTGGGGAAGTGAACCTTAAGTATGCTTTCCCTTTAAAAAGAACAACAAATCTAATTAAAATGATGAAATCTAGGGCAGTGAGATATTTAAAAACAATCGCAGGTGTAATGGAGTAAAAAAGTGTATTTTAATGGCACCGTGTTGGTAGATGACATCAAGGGAGATGAGAGCATGGCTCATCACACACTATTACCTACAACACATCTGGTTTTACCAGGACATAGTGAGCATGGCTCATCACACACTACTCACACTACTACCTACAACACATCTGGTTTTACCAGGACGTAGTGAGCATGGCTCAAGACATCAGCGCAATTGGACAGGTATTCACAGTCACTCACAAATAAAATATAGTAGGCTGCATAGGTATTGCCTATGATTGCCAATCAAATTGTGGTCAGTAGAACTGACTGAGCATGTATATTTATTCTATATTTTAACACTTCCCACTGGTCAAAAATTGGTTGGATCATGAATCAATGTTGTTTCCATGTGTATGTGACCAATAAAATCTAATTTGATTTGATTTCAACCAACAAATATATGTGATATGGGAAAACTAACTGAATTTGAAAAAGGTCATCAAGGTAAGGACATTTCGTATTTATTTCACCCAACTTTTAACTGAAATGTTTTGTTGATTTTTGTTGTTGATTTCAACCAAATGTAAATAGAAACTAGAAATTGAACGGACTTCTGTGTCCAGTGGGTTATCACCTAGTTTAACAAAACAGAATATTTAATGCATCGAAATATTTAAGGAAACTTCTGACACCCAAATAAAAGTTAAATTCCTGCATTAATTTAGGCTATCCAAAGTTGTTACTGCATTGCGCACAGGGACTGCTGATGTTGTTTACTGTACACACACCTTGACATGTTTTCTCTGTGTGGACGGTGCGCCTTTTCAAGTCCAAGTTTTGTGAAAATCCCAACAAGGGCCATTATGGCAACAACTCCACATATTATATACACAATTAAGTTTGTCTTATCCTTTGTGGGGTCGTGAGTGGGGTCTTTTTTCTTAGGCGGGGGTCTGCCTGTCATCATCCACGGCGGCGTGTCATAGTTTTTGCAGGTGGTCTGGTCCAGCCGCGAGCTTGTAAACTCACAGCAGAATCTGAAGCCACAGGTCCCGCAGCAGTACAGGTAACTGCCCGTCTGGCACACAAACGGCGGATCCCACTGGCCCATCACATCGTAATAACCCCGGCACCTGTCCTCTGTATGCGGACTCTCCGAAACGCTATTCTCTCTGTTCAATTTTGACTCGTTGGTACCCGTTGGTACCATAATAAAGCCGTCCAGCTTCTGCCCTGGCTCCCCCTCCGCGTCGCATACAAGAACTTTCACCAAAAAGTAGCCAAGCAACAACCCCGCGCTTCTCATCATGTGCGTCCCTTTGTTACTTTTCTTCTCCACTGTAGACGAAGGAAAGGCGATGACCAGGTATCATAACAAGCTTGTACGCATAATCCAAGAACATGAAACACAGCCATCCGCGATGATTATCATGATTACGCAACGCAACTTCTGCGCGTAATTGTCCATCAGCGCACGGTGATGTTGTATGGCAATTTGTGTAAATGTTATATCTGTTCCAATTGCTTATAACAAAAAAACTGATGCGACAACAACACTTTTACAGTTGCTACAGGTATCTTGGATATGAGTATCTTGAATAGGTTTAAATCATTTCTCTGCGCTGCGCCACAGACATCCTCCGGTGACTGTCGGAGTCCTTATTGGTAGTTCACTCCAGGCAGGGGCAATATTACCGAACCAATTACCGACAGAGTGAGGAAGAAAAAGGAGGTGGAGACACTTGTGGTAGGTGGGAGAGAGACATGTATGCAATCTGTTGTTTTTATACAGCACAACATACTCATGCTCAGATTTAATTTTTTTCATAGTAGCCTACTGCAGGCTACAGAAAAAATATATACTGTATTCAGGCACTACAATACTGTCCGAATAGTTTTTTCTTTATATGCCTATAAAGTCGCAGGGTGCATTGAAATGATAGATTTGCAATGTTGCTGTTGTCTGTCAAGTCAAATGGGATTTCATGCATGTTGTATTTGACTGCTATTTGTGGCCAATATATCGCACCCTATTTGTTTCATTGTGTATTGTTCAATAGGCCACGGCTATGAAAAGAGCCTATAGGCCAAGCAAACAAGGTGTGATTAGTATTGGTGTGACCTTTGTCATTGTATTGCTGTAACTGTTTTGTCATTTCAGGTGATAAAATATACATAATCAATACAATTCGTCTGACTAATGACATTTGATTTGTATACCTGTACATTTTGGAATTCTGAATGTATGTCCCTTGATTGTACCACACACAAAAGGGCATGATCATATCATTATTTCTGTAAGACTTTTACTGTGGGTGTTGAAACCTCTAAAGCGCTTGATTATTGAGAACAACTCCCTAGTCAAAAAATCCTATAGGATTCCAATAGAAAAATGTAGAACCTATCCAATAGGATTTTATTCCTATATAATCCTATAGGGGTCCATTTGGAGTGGTTCCAATAGTTTTTATTTGATTGGAATCCAATAGGAGTTTTTGACTAGGTAGATGTTAAAGTGCTTCAGAGGTTTCAACACTCACAGTAAAAGTCCTAAATAAATAATTGCATGATCACGCTATTTTGTGTGTGGTACAATCAGGGGAGATACAGTACATTCAGCATTTCAAAATGCAGTGGTGTAAAGTACTTACGTAAAAATACTTTAAATACTTTCGTTGTTTTTTCTGGTATCTGTACTTTGCTTTACTATTTATGTTTTTGACTACTTTTACTTCTCTCCATTCCTAAAGAAAATAATGCACTTTTTTACTTCATACATTTTCCCTGACACGCAAAAGTATTTGTTACATTTTGCACGCTTAGCAGGACAGGAAAATGGTCAAATTCACAGACTTATTAAGTGAACTGCCTCTAATCTGGCGGACTCACTAAACACATGCTTCATTTGTAAATGATGTCTGAGTGTTGGAGTGTGCCCCTGAATATCCGTAAATTGAAAAATAAAAACTAGAAAATGGTGCTGTCTGGTTTGCTTAACCCTTGTGTTGTCTTAAGGGTTAAAAATGACTCGCCACGATGTTTAACAGCAGAGAAAACCCCCTAAATTATATTTTTTTCAACTGGAAATTTGATGACTTTTCCTAGTGTCCCCAACATGAGAAAAAGTGAAACATTGCCTTTGTTCATATTTCCATGAACACTGTACACCACCAGGGTACAAAGATTGTCTTAGGGTCATTTTTGACCCAGCAGTTATAAAATAATTTACTCGCCACAAAAACCACAAACACACACCTACACACACACCCCCACACACACACACACACACACACAATGAGAAATTGAGATGTGTGCTACTGATTGAACTCAGACAAAACTAAAACGTTCTTGTGCATGTGCAGCATCTCCCCTCCACGACTCCACACATGACTGAAGTTCACAAACAAAATAAAAACAATTTCAGACAAAATAAAAATAGACAAAAATGTCTTGAAAGTGTTGTTTACTAATGGGGAATGCAGTCAGACGCTATAAAGGTGCTGCAGATGACAGTCCCCCCAGTTCTCTCTTTGCTGAAGCCATGAGTGCACATTTCAGGTCGTAGATCAGATTTTTTCAGTTGTCCAGGAGGAACAAGAGAACAATGATTTAGAAGAGGAGGTATCTGAAGAAGAAGATGGGGAAGAATACAACCCAGAGCATGATGCATTATCTTCAGATGAAGAGGAAATCCCCCCAAGCTGAAAGAGACACATTTTTGTCAAAGAACAGCAAAATAACATGGTCCTTGTCACCATGTGACAAACAGGGCAGGATGGCAGCACAAAATGTCATAAAGATGACCCCAAGGCCCACTAGACATGCAGTTGCCCATGCCCAGGACATCGCCTCAACATTCTACATGTTCATCACACCAGCCATCGAAAACAATCATCCTGGAGATGACAAATTTGGAGGGTTTCCGTAAATATGGTAACAACTGGAAAAGGATGGATGAGATTGACCTGCGTGCCTACATAGGGCTGCTAATCTTAGCGGGTGTGTATAGGTCCCGAGGCGAAGCCAAATGTAGTCTCTGGGATGCAGAGTGTGGAAGGGCAATTGTCTGTACCACGATGCCACTGAAAGTCTTTCACACTTTCTCAAGAATGCTACAATTTGATAACCGTGAGTCAAGACCTGCAAAACATGTGAGAGACAAACTGGCGGCCATAAGAGAGGTCTGGGAGAAGTGGGTGGGACTTCTGCCATACCTCTACAACCCTGGGCCTGAAGTAACAGTGTAACATTCAGAGGTACATTTTTATGTTCATATCTGTAAGGTAAGTGATTTTCACTGTTAATTTTATTATGTATTGCTGTAATATCATTGATTTATGTGATTGTTTTCTGTGACACTGATAGTAATCTCTTTTGTCAAAAGGTCGCTGTCCTTGTCCTTTCCGGCAGTATATGCCCAGCAAGCCAGCAAAGTATGGCTCGCACAATCCTGCTACGCTTGTAAGGGAATACCCCCCTGAATTGTACAAAAATGAATGGCAAGATATTGGCATTGGACAAACCATATACACGATGTCCAATACCACCCAAAGCGGCGTTGATTCGTGCAAAGTATATGGCAAATGCCATATGGCAATTGCCAATTGTAACACCTCAAAAATCCAACAGGGGGCGAGTGCGCTCCACCGGGGTTTTTCATATTGGAAATGCAACCCAAGTCAACATCCAAAAGAAAAATTTTGAAAAAAGGATATTTTTTTCAAAAACTTTTCACCCCTTAAAAAAGTGCTTTCTGGGCCTTTTTTCGAAATTCTTTAGGTTTTTTTTGTCAATTACACATGTGTAAGAACTGTATGAATATACTTTTGTCCAATTTTGATATCAATTTTTTTTTTTTTTAATTACATGCGCATAAGGCATATGTTTTGTACATTTGCAATATGATTTCATAGGAAGTCAAAGGTCAAAAGTCAAAAATGTCAAAATTTGGTAAAAAACTTCACACATCCTTAAAAAAGTGCTTTCTGGACCGTTTTTCAAAATTCTTTCAATTTTTATGTCAATTACACATGTATAAGAACTTTATCAACATACTTTAGTCATACTTTATTATCATTTTTTTTTTTTTTTACTTGTGCATAAGGCATATGTTTTCTCCATTTGGAATATGATTTCATAGGAAGTCAAAAGTCAAAAATGTCAAAATTTGGTAAAAAACTTCACACATCCTTAAAAAAGTGCTTTCTGGACCGTTTTTCAAAATTCTTTCAATTTTTGTGTCAATTACACATGTATAAGAACTTTATCAACATACTTTAGTCATACTTTATTATCATTTTTTTTTCTTTTTACTTGTGCATAAGGCATATGTTTTCTCCATTTGGAATATGATTTCATAGGAAGTCAAAAGTCAAAAGTCAAAAATGTCAAAATTTTATAAAAAACTTCACACACCCTTAAAAAAGTGCTTTCTGGACCGTTTTTCAAAATTCTTTCGAATTTTGTGTCAATTACACACGTATAAGAACTGTATCAACATACTTTATTCGTATTTTATTATCATTATTTTTATTTTATTTTACTTGTGCATAAGGCATATGTTTTGTCCATTTGCAATATGATTTAATAGGATGTCAAAAGTCGAAAATTTGATTTTTTTAAAAAACTTTAAAAACTAAAAAAAGTGCTTTCTGGACCGTTTTTCGAAATTGTTTCGATTTTAAGACAATTAATCATGTGTAAGAAGTGTATGAATATACTTTTGTAAAATGTTATTATCATAATTTTTTTTTTTTACTTGTGCATAAGGAATATGATTTGTCCATTTGCAATATGATTTCATACGAAGTCAAAAGTCAAAGTCCAAAGTCAATTTTTTGGGGGGCCAAAATTGACTGAACTGATGAACTCGGGACGGCCGGGCAGTGATAGTTGTTCATTTACATCACTCGTTGTGTTGATTTCATCATGTCCATTTGGTGATGTTTTTTCACTATAGAATCATATTGCAAATGCGCGTGCAACTGGTAACCGAAAAAAAAAATGATGATTTCATTATGTCCATTTGTTTATGTTTCCTTACTTTTTCAAAGTCACTGTGCATTTGCAATATGTTTTACCATCACGAATTTGTCATGCTCAAAATTCAAACTATACTTTGCTCAAACTATACCTTTGTCAACTTGTATTATCATAATTTGTTTTTGTTTTACTTGTGCATAAGGCATATGTTTTGTCCATTTGCAATATGATGTCATAGGAAGTCAAAAGTCAAAGTCAAAAGTAACGATTTACCTCCGTGCAACTGGTGATCTGAAATGTGCAACTGGTGATCTGAAATGTGCAACTGGTGATCTGAAATGTGCAACTGGTAACCCCCCCCCCAAAAAAAGTTTTGTTTATGTTTCCTTACTTTTTCAAAGTCATTGTGCATTTGCAATATGTTTCAATGGGCAGGTACCATCACGAATTGGTCATGCTATAAAAATCCTGCAGGAATGTGAAATTGACTGGCCCGATGAACTCGGGATGGCTTTGCAGTGATTCTGGGTCATCTCAATCGCTCATTTGGGTTGATTTCAGAATGTCGCTTTTGGTGATGTTTTTTCACTATAGAATCATATTGCAAATGCACGTGCAACTGGTCACCCTAAAAAAAAAAAATTTTGTTTTTTTTTGTTTATGTTTCCTTACTTTTTCAAAGTCACTGTGCATTTTCAATATGTTTTTTCACTATAGAATCATATTGCAAATGCACGTGCAACTGGTCACCCCCCAAAACATTTTTTAGATTTTTTTTGTTTATGTTTCCTTACTTTTTCAAAGTCACTGTGCATTTGCAATATGTTTTTTCACTATAGAATCATATTGCAAATGCACGTGCAACTGGTCACCCCCCCAAAAAAATTTTAGATTTTTTTTGTTTATGTTTCCTTACTTTTTCAAAGTCACTGTGCATTTGCTACATGTTTTTTCACTATAGAATCATATTGCAAATGCACGTGCAACTGGTCACCCAAAAATAAAAAAATGTTGTTTATGTTTCCTTACTTTTTCAAAGTCACTGTACATTTGCAATATGTTTTAATGGGCAGGTACCATCACGAATTGGTCATGCTATAAAAATCCTGCAGGAATGTGAAATTGACTAGCCCGATGAACTCGGGATGGCTTTGCAGTGATTCTGGGTCATCTCAATGGCTCGTTTGGGTTGATTTCAGAATGTCGCTTTTGGTGATGTTTTTTCACTATAGAATCATATTGCAAATGCACGTGCAACTGGTCACCCAAAAATAAAAAATTTGGATTTTTTTTGTTTATGTTTCCTTACTTTTTCAAAGTCACTGTGCATTTGCAATATGTTTCAATGGGCAGGTACCATCACGAATTGGTCATGCTATAAAAATCCTGCAGGAATGTGAAATTGACTGGCCCGATGAACTCGGGATGGCTTTGCAGTGATTCTGGTTCATCTCAATCGCTCGTTAGGGTTGATTTCAGAATGTCGCTTTTGGTGATGGTACCTCACTGTTTAAACATATTGCAAATTTACAAGAGTCAAGTGGACAAGAGTCCATCAGTCAATTAGATATCATTCTGACACCAAACTGATACAAACTGACACCAAACCCACTTTTTCCAACTCGTTTAGTAGCCAACTATTACATACTTCAGAGCTGGCCCAAAATCACAACGCCTTGGGTTCAAACCATAAAAAAACCATAAAACACGTAGTTACGTTCTAGCTGCGGGTCCATTTCTTAAGTTATGTGTTGGCCTAGCTGAGGCGACCCCGAATCCCAAGTTTCGGCTCGATAGGTCATTTGGTGTCCGAGAAAAACCCTAATTGGTGCTGAAAATCCACTATTTTCCATGACTTGCTACGGGGTCCTTGAACGAGCTATCGGACAGAAACGTCGGGGTCCGTCTCTATGGGCCGAGCCGGTTTCAATGCACCTAGCCTTGCGTCTCTGAGACTTTTCTAAACGTCGTCATTTTCGTGATGGTCAAAATGAATTGAAGGTATTGCAAATGTACGAGGCTGTTTCTCGGTCCGAGAACCATCTAGAGCCACGTAACTCACCACGTAGCATCGACCGGAGGTCTAGAACAGGTTTCTAAAGTTTCGGAACTGTTGTAATAAAAATGAGTGGTGTCCACTGATTAAATGCAGTCCTTCTGCATTGTGAAGAGGGAAAACCCAGATATTCACAAAGTTTGTGATGAATGACAGGTTGTTTCTTTATGCAAAATAGATTTGGGGTTTAAAATTCAATCAAGCTGCATTATTTTAGGGGTTTGGTGAAGCTGGGTCATTTTTGAACCTCAGGACAAGGGGAGTATACAGAATGTTAAGACTACACAAGGGTTAATAATAAGGCATTTGAAATTATTTATACTTTTAATTTGACTTTTGATACTTAAGTATATCTGAGCAATTACATTTAGTTTTGATACTTAAGTATATTTAAGACCAAATACTTTTAGACTTTTTACTCAATACTATTTTAGTCATTTTCATTTAGTCATTTTCTATTAATGTATCTTTACTTTTACTCAAGTATGACAATTTGGTACTTTTTCCACCCCTGTACAGTCATACAAATCAAATGCATTCACAAAATTGTGCCCCTAACCGATAGGATTTTATTTTAGAATCCTATAGGAGTCCAATAGGACTAGTTCCAGGGGGGAATCCTATACTGTAGGTCAAATGTTTTTTTTGGAGATCAGAGTTATTTATTTTTTTACAGGACAGATGTAAGTAGAGGTATGGAGACAGATATAGAGAAGGGTACAGAAAGTGCTTAAGGGCACAGACAGTCAGCCGAGCCTTGGCTCAAACCCCTGTCGCCGAGGGGGCATGTGGTCGGAGTTGGGAGCTTAGACCGCTACACCAGACTCCAGCACACTGATAGGACATTTCTGTAAGATTAGGATCCTATAAGATTTCAATGTTTTTTTCTCCTATAGGATTTCTATTAATTTTGTCGATCGCAATTGTATAGATATTTACATTACATTCCAAAGGATTTATTCTCAAACCTTGGCTATACACTATAGTTAACTTCACTGCTCAATATAAGGAGCACCCACCCTCCAAACCTTTTATAAAAGTACCTACAGTATGAATGTGGACAGTAACACATGTGAACTACTGTATAATAACATCATAATCAACGAATATTGAACTACTACTATTGCAACTTTAAATGGTGACCTTATAGTGGGGAACCGCCGGTGATGTCCCCTCTACCCAGTAGCTGTCTCGTGCAGTCCCATCCCCCCATGGTCCAAGGGACATAACTTGAGTAAAAATTTGCATCTGGTGCATCTGCATCACACATTCAAGTTATTGTGCCAACCAGTAACAACAATTGCTGTGAAACCTACTGAGATTGTTTGCAAGGTTCTTTACATTTGTGTCAAAATGGTGTACTATGTGGGATTACAGCCAAACAGCATAGAACTTGATTAACAATTTGATGTAATCTTAATGTGGCACAGGTCATCATATTTACATTGTTCACAATATCTGGATCAGGTGTGACAAGAGGTCACTAGATTGGAACTGGTAGTTACATCCAGGGGGGAGATAGGGAAGCTAGGGAGGGAGCACCTTCTAGGGATGGAGGGAGGGTGGGGGGGGGGGCAGTTCTGGGGGGGAGGGAAGGATGCGGGGAGGGGTACAACCCTGGGAGGAAGGGAGAGAGGGAGGAACGGAGGGGAGGGAGGCAGGTAGGGAGGGAGAGGGGATGGTACAACCCTGGGAGGAAGGGAGAGAGGGAGGAACGGAGGGGAGGGAGGCAGGTAGGGAGGGAGAGGGGATGGTACAACCCTGGGAGGAAGGGAGAGAGGGAGGAACGGAGGGGAGGGAGGCAGGTAGGGAGGGACAGGGGGTGGTACAACCCTGGGAGGAAGGGAGAGAGGGAGGAACAGAGGGGAGGGAGGGAGGCAGGTAGGTAGGAAGGGACAGGGGGTGGTACAACCCTGGGAGGAAGGGAGAGAGGGAGGAACGGAGGGGAGGGAGGGAGGCAGGTAGGGAGGGACAGGGGGTGGTACAACCCTGGGAGGAAGGGAGAGAGGGAGGAACGGAGGGGAGGGAGGGAGGCAGGTAGGGAGGGAGAGGGGATGGTACAACCCTGGGAGGAAGGGAGAGAGGGAGGAACGGAGGGGAGGGAGGCAGGTAGGGAGGGACAGGGGGTGGTACAACCCTGGGAGGAAGGGAGAGAGGGAAGAACGGAGGGGAGGGAGGGAGGCAGGTAGGGAGGGACAGGGGGTGGTACAACCCTGGGAGGAAGGGAGAGAGGGAGGAACGGAGGGGAGGGAGGCAGGTAGGGAGGGAGAGGGGATGGTACAACCCTGGGAGGAAGGGAGAGAGGGAGGAACGGAGGGGAGGGAGGCAGGTAGGAAGGGACAGGGGGTGGTACAACCCAGGGAGGAAGGAGTTGGGGGGTCTCATTATCTTCAGGTGTTTCTTTTCCTCTACTTATCCCAACATAAAGAAGGGAAAGGGAACATTCTGGTTTTTGTATGCAAAGCTGACTATTATACATTAAATGACAGAAATGCTATTATCTTTGTGTTAATGTACCTAAACATGTCATTTCCTTCTAGTTTTTATTTGCATATAAGCACTGTATAGATGCTGTGCATTCAAAATGTTGTGTTATTATAACATTGTATGTAGTATTGTATGTTATATTGTAATGTCTAATTCAAAGACAAGAAGTTGCCTGAATAAGAATCAAATCAAATAACTTAAGTCTCCCTATAGGACTGCGAGAATCCTATAGGATCCAATAGGATCTCTTTTGATTTCCAATAAGAGAAAAGTAGTCCAATAGGATTCCGATGGGATTCTGATAGTTACACTATCATTGTGTAACTATCAGAATCGAGGACTTTTGGGTGTAACTATCATTACTAGGGCTTTGGGTGTATCATCCTCATAGCAGTTGGACACTAAAGGATATTTTAGGACGGTTTCATTACTTTGTAATGGATTTGTAAACAACTGCTGTGGAGCTGTGACATGACTTCCCAAGATAACAGTAGGCTACTATAGCACCTTATTATTCAGGTTGGATTGGGGGTTGTCATGGGCAACGGCCGGGTCAATGAGACACTTCAAGTGGTACTTGAGAGTCACTATGGGAGATCATTGAGTACATATATTGCCATAGAAACCCAGGTGCATAATAAGATAACAGTTATCATCTTCCTCTCCCATTACCTTGCCAAGAGTTTTTCTCCAGGCTCTGTCCATTACTACATTTTTCCAGCGGGGAACCGCGAGGGACTTTTAGTCTAAGGATTTATGATTTTTTTGGAAATATTTTTTGTATTTCTATTTCATCTTTACAGTAATTGCTATGATCTTCTGATTTCGTTTCCCCAGTTTGTGTTGGAAAGAGAAGGGTTAATACTGAAATAAATATCCAATCAGGATTTTCTTTGGGGGTCTTTCGGTAGAAAAATCTAGCTAGTTCAGCCAGCCATTGACTAGGCCTTCAGAAGCTGGAAAGAAGGCCTCTGCCATTCAACACTGACAGCGCAAGATAAAATAATCAGTGGCGCGAGCGGTAGATTTCCTGAGCTAGTAACTTTAGCTAGCTTGTGTTGTAGTAGTGTGACAATGTTAGTTAGCTTGTGTTGTACTAGTGTAACCGTGGTGATGGCGGCTGCAGCAGCTATTATCAACTTCAAGGTGGATGCTGTTGCTAATTTGTTAGCATCACCCTTTCCACGATTAACTCTCACACTTCTTTCAAATGTAGTTTACAAATGATCATCATCTGGTGAGTGGCACTGTTTGTTTTTGCAGCTCGCTTGCCGTTAGCTATCCCTTTGAAAGCAATGTAACATTGTTGCATTTAAACGTTAGATCACAGTTGAGTGGAATGAACATTGTAAAATATATTTGCAATGGGAAGTCACAGCTGATTTGTTCATTTCATTTTGACCTACTAGAGTGAATGGGCTGCTTATCTTTAACATTATTTGATGCTGTGTGTGACTGCTGTCGCCTGTTTATCTGTCTCTCCTTCAGCGCCATGGAGTGTACAGGTTTTACGGTCGTTGTCCTTTCAGCACCACGAGCCTGTCACCTTTGAGGTGACACTGTTGTTGTTGCTATTGGTGTTAATGTGATTCACAGGTTGTTTAAACAGTGTCTTCTTTGTTTTGCTGGTCACACTATTTTATGCTTTGTGTCCATGCTGGTTCTGTCTCTGTGTGCGCGGCAGCCCGAGGCATAGCCAGGCCTGTTTGATTCATTCATAATGTCGTCAAAAAGCATTGCTCTTTTTTCGCTAGAACTAGAATGGTCCGACTACAGAAGACATAATGTGAGACGCATTCAGTGATGCTATGTTTTCTGTTATATTCTTGATTTTTGAGTTTGATACAAGGTATTGGAAGATTTCTGGTTCCTCTGAAGGCCTAGTTCCTGTCCTATAGTCACGGTTCACCACTGTATTTTGCTTAAACTTGAAGAAATGGTTGTTGTAACACCAAACCTACTACTTATTGTGAGTTCAATCGTCAATGTACTCTAATTCCCCATTTGTAAAAAGGACATTGATAAAAGACCAGTTGCAAATGTGACAATCTGGGTTCATATCCTGGTCTTACCACAATACGCTTTGATGTTGGGCTTGGGGAGCTAGCACAATGCTTCAGCTCTCAGGCTCATCTCATGTGTTCACTGAACCATCTGTTTTACAGTCTTGAGCTAATATAGTAACACTAGTCAATGTAATTAATGACATGCAAATTTAAACATAAAATAATAATTGAATAAGCATTTCATAAAATGTTTCATAATGGCTGATAAAAATAACAGGCTTTTAAGATTAGACCATTTCCTGTTGCTCGTTGTTATTTCGATTAATATTTCAAAGTACTATGTTCCAAATTTCAGGCTAAATTAATCTTTCTTATGCAGCATGTTACAAATCCGTTATGTTTTGCAACTCATTGAACAACAAGGGCACAACCTGAACTATGAGTGATCAGGGGCCTCATTTATAAACATTGTGTGCGTAGAAAATATCCCCCAAACCATGCATGCGCCACTTTCCCGCAAAAGTTGGCAATTATAATAACTGAACTTAGAGTGAGAATGTCCTTAGCTCCACGCAAACTTTAGACCATGTGTGCATACATTTTCTACATATTGTATTGCAAGCATTGGCGACTCGTCCATTAGGGTATTAAGGGCAGTGCCCCACTTGAGATTGGTCAAAAAAAGTTTAGCATATATTTTTCAACAAAATATATATTATATCATTCAAGGATTATGTTTAAAATATCCATAAAAGTGTGGTTAATTTCTGTACATTTTAATGTTTCAAAAATATATAGTTCAAAACAAGCTGCTTAGTTACCTACTGCTCCGCTATCAGACAGCAGCTTCGGGCGTTTGGCCTTCCGCCAGCGCTTGGACTGCATTGCCAACTACAGTATACATTCCTTGTTATTGGGCGGGAGGGGGGAGGGGGGGGGGGGGGACTGCAGCAATGAGATTGCAGGATTTCATGACATGGTTTTCACAGCACTAAGTAAATGGACCGTCTTGGGTCGTTGAAATGAATGCCCAGGTTCTGGGTCTGTTCTATCAGATACTGAACAGATGGGGCTAAAGAGCAAATTGCAATGAACTTGTAAATAAATAATCATGACAGGAGCCTGGGACTTGAACCGGATATCCACATCCATGAACAGTTGAAGGACAGAGGGATACACTATCTAGAACCTTCTTGTGGATCTGGTAGGACAAAAAAACATGTCTCTTTGGCTGTGCCCAATCCACAACTCTGTTTTTTGTTCCCCCTGCCATTAGATGCTAGTTAGTGGACACTACAGTTGTGGACAGAAATATTGGCACCCTTGCACGTTTTTCAAGTAACTCACAATTTTCCCTAAAAATAAGTTGAAATTGACCTAAGTATTTGGTCTCCATAATTCTTTATTTCACTGTTAATATTACAAAACCTTTGTTTTTGATTTTGAACTTCATATATCCATTGAAAACTGAAATGGCACTGAGAAAATTATTGACACCCAAGACTTATTGTTTGGTAGCACAGCCTTTGGCTCCGCCCAGCCCGGCGGAGATACAATCTTCGGCAAAATCATTCACATGGAGATTCCTGCAAAAATATTATTTGAAGATGTAGCCATCGATGAGCTTTGTTAACCTCGGTACTGGCAGTTTGGCACTCTCCTTTTGTGCAAACTGCTCCAGTCCTCCCATATGTGAAGGGTGCCTTCACCTAACTGCTGTTTTAGATCTCCCCACAAGTTTTCAATGGGAGTTAGATCTGGACTCATTGCAGGCCACTTCAGAACAGTCCAGTGTTTTGTCTCGAACCATTCCTGAGTGCTTTTTTAAGTGTGTTTTGGGTCATTGTCCTGCTGAAACGACACTTGGTCCGAAATTGCACTCCTGATTTCATGATGCAATGCACACGTTCAAGGCACCCAGTGCCAGAGGCAGCAAGGCAACCCCAAAACATCAATGAACATCCTCCATGACTGACTGTAGGGAAGGTGTTATTTTCTTTGGAGTCTTCGTTTTGTTTTCTATAAACATAGAGATGGTGTGCTTTACCGAAAAGCTCAAATTTGGTCTTAAATGTCCAGAGGACATTCTCCCAGAAGGATTTTGGCATGTTCAGGTGTGTTTTGGCAAATTGCCGTCAGGCTTTTTTATGTCACTCTCTCAGCAGTGGCGTCCTCCTGGGTCTCTCACCATTTTACCCCCTTTCATTGAGTTGGCTACGGATGCTGCGAGTTGAAACCGTCATACCCTGTGTCCGAAGGTCAGCTTGAATCTGTGTGGCAGTTGATCGAGGTTCTTTCTCCACCAACTGAACAATCCTTCTCTGCAATCTTCCATCAAGTTTTCTCTTGTGTCCACGTCCAGTGAGTTTGGCTACAGTGGCGTGGGCCACGTCTTGATAACATTACGTACGGTGGAAACAAGAACATTAAGGTCTATGGAGATGGACTTGTAGCCCTGAGATAATTCTCTTGTTTTGTTTATTTTCTCCATGCTCATTGTCGTGACACAAAACAGGAGAATGAGTCCTTTTTGCGATTCAAACTGGTTGAATTAGTCATTTTTATATTGCAGGCACCTTCAACTCGCCGCGGGCGAGTTCAATTCCAAAGTAAAGGAGAATCACCTGCTCAATCATTTCTAACTGTAATGATGTGCGTTGATAGTCGGGAAGCAAGTTCAGGGAGTGAGTGTTTTAATAAATAAACACAACATAATACAAAACAAAAAACACGGACAAGGCACAGACATGACACAGGAACAGAAGCAATGACGACTCGGGAAGAAACTAAAGGGAGTGACATATAAAGGGCGGGTAATCAAGGAGGTGATGGAGCTCAGGTGAGTGTCATTATGCGCAAATGCGCGTAATGCTGGTGACAGGTGTGTGCCATAAACGAGCAGCCTGGTGAACTAGAGGCCTGAGAGGGAGCACACATGACACTAACTACTTCTAGAAGGTGGCAATAAAATTGTCCGTGCCACTTTAGTATTTCTTTGTGGAATAAGCTAACATTTAGTAAATTATTCCGATTTTTTTGTGGGGTTCAACTGCAAACCAAAAACATACATATACATACATGGACACCAAAATATATTTTTATTTCAACAGTTTTCTGGAAGAAATGTGCATTATTAGAAAAAAGTTAAAGGGTGCCAATACTTTTGGCCACGACTGCATCGGCATGCCAATTTCAAGTCTAACAAACGTTACTGGTGAGCTCATCATGTGTAACATTATGCCAGCTAGCTATCCCCCGTTAGCTTGTTAATTGGTTTTCACTTGTCGCATCTGTGCTTGTCACATGACGGGTCTGTAGTGGAGTCAGTTGAGAGCTTCCTCGGTGTTCAAATCACTAAGAACACTGTCGCAAAGAGGGCACGACAATGCCCCTTCCCCCTTAGGAGGCCGAAAAGATTTGGCATTGGCCTTCAAATCCTCCAAAAGTTCAACAGCTGCAGCATTGAGAGCTGGCTGCATCACCGCTTGGTATGGCAACTGCTTTGCATCCGACCATAAGCCGTTACATCACTGGGGTCGAGCTCCCTTAAATCCAGGACCTTTATACCAGGGGGTGTCAGAGGAAGGCCCTGAAAATTGCCAACGATTCCAGCCACCCAAGTCATAAACTGTTCTCTCTGCTACCACATGGCAAGCTGTACAGGAGCGCCTAGTCTGGGACCAAAAGGCTTCTGAACAGCTTCTACCCCCACGCCATAAGACTGCTGAACAGTTAGTTTATCAAACGGCTTCCTGGACTATTTGTATTGACCCCCTTTTTTTGTACGGACTCTTTTGCACGGGCTCTATGCACACTCACTGGACTCTACCCAGACACTGGCACTCCAACACACACATACACACACTACATACGCTCACACACACAAAACACCTACACATGCATGCATATTGTCACCATACACACACTCACACATACACACACTTTCACACTGTTTCACACTCTTCACATATGCTGCTGGTACTCTGTTTATTATCTATTCTGATTGCCTAGACACTTTTACCCCTACCTACATGTACATGTTACCTCAACTAACTTGTATCCCCGCACATTGACTCGGTATTGGTACTCCTTGTACATAGCCTTGTTATTGTTATTTTATTTTATATACACTATACAGTATATACAAAGTATGTGGACAACCCTTCAAATGAGTGGATTTGGCCATTTCAGCCACACCCGTTTCTGACAGGTGTATAAAATTGATCACACTGGCATGCAATCTCCATAGACAAACATTGGCAGTAAATTGGCCAGTACTGAAGAGCTCAGTGACTTTCAACGTGGCACCGTCATAGGGTGCCACCTTTCCAACAAGTCAGTTGGTCAAACTTATGCTCTGCTAAAGCTGCTCCAGTCAACAGTAATTGCTGTTATTATGAAGTAGAAACGTCTAGGAGCAACAACAGCTCAGCCGCGAAGTGGTTGGCCACACAAGCTCACAGAATGGGGCCGCCAAGTGCTGAAGCACGTAGCGCATAAATATCTTCTACCAAGCTTCAAACTGCCTCTGGAAGCAACATCAGCACAAGTACTGTTCGTTGGAGCTTCATGAAATGGGTTTCCATGGCCGAGCAGCCACACACAAGCCTAAGATCACCATGTGCAATGCCAAGCATCGGCTGGAGTGGTGTAAAGCTTGCTGGCATTGGACTCTGGAGCAGTGGAAATGCGTTCTCTGGAGTGATGAATCACTCTTCACCATCTGGCAGTCCGACGGACAAATTTGGGTTTTGTGGATACCAGGAGAACGCTACCTGCCCCAATGCGTAGTGCCAACTGTGAAGTTTGGTGGAGGAGGAATAATGTCTGGGACTGTTTTTCATGGTTCGGGCTAGGCCCCTTAGTTCAAGTGAAGAGAGTCTTAATGCTACAGCATACAATGATATTCTAGATGATTCTATGCTTCCAACTTTGTGGCAACAGTTTGTTTCATCAAGAAAATGCCCCCAGGCACAAGTGAGGTCCATAAAGAAATGGTTTGTCGAGATCGGTGTGGAAGAACTTGACTGGCCTGCACAGAGCCTTGACCTCAACCCCATCGAACACCTTTGGGATAAATTGGAATGCCGACTGCGAGCCAGGCCTAATCGCCCAACATCAGTGCCCAACCTCACTAATGCTCTTGTGTCTGAATGGAAGCAAGTCCACACAGCAATGTTCCAACATCTAGTCTAAAGCCTTCCCAGGAGAGTAGAGGCTGTTATAGCAGCAAAGGCGGGACCAACTCCATATTAATGCCCATGATTTTGGAATGAGATGTTCGACAAGCAGGTGTCCACATACTTTTGGTCATGTAGTGAATGGGTGTATTTTTTTCTGTTGTTCAATTGCACAGATCACTTTATATATCTTCCCAAAAAACAACCGGTAATTTGAGAACTTGGCATAATTTTTATGTTGTGCTTGGTTGACAATATGACAACCCCCCTGCCCCGGGTATTCAGTCAATTACGAGCTGCCACTGATTGCAAGCTTAGCAGGCAAGTAAGTATTTTGTGCAAATGGGGGATTTGATGACACACTTATTAATAAAAAAAAACACAACAAAAACAGAACACATATAAAGATGCAGCTATTTGCCATTATTGAGAAGAGTGAAAATCTAGGCCTATGTGTATTATTATTGGAATATAAAAATAATTAGACATGGGAATCTTTTTCCTATTTATTTTCATAACCATTGCAGACTAAATTCCTCACCTTTTCTGTCCGGGATCAGTTAATATTCCTGAAGTAGCCACATTACACATTTCTATGCGAATCTCTCAATCCCATAGAGAAACGCTTATAATACACAGTCGAATTTAACAGGTGAACAGACAGTTGATATTTTACATTGAAGTATGTTGGCTGCAGCTAGCTCCTACTATACATTGAAGTATGTAGGCTGCAGCTAGCTCCTACTATACATTGAAGTATGCAGGCTGCAGCTAGCTCCTACTATACATTGAAGTATGTAGGCTGCAGCTAGCTCCTACTATACATTGAAGTATGTTGGCTGCAGCTAGCTCCTACTATACATTGAAGTATGTAGGCTGCAGCTAGCTCCTACTATACATTGAAGTATGTTGGCTGCAGCTAGCTCCTACTATACATTGAAGTATGTAGGCTGCAGCTAGCTCCTACTATACATTGAAGTATGTTGGCTGCAGCTAGCTCCTACTATACATTGAAGTATGTAGGCTGCAGCTAGCTCCTACTATACATTGAAGTATGTAGGCTGCAGCTAGCTCCTACTATACATTGAAGTATGTAGGCTGCAGCTAGCTCCTACTATACATTGAAGTATGTAGGCTGCAGCTAGCTCCTACTATACATTGAAGTATGTTGGCTGCAGCTAGCTCCTACTATACATTGAAGTATGTTGGCTGCAGCTAGCTCCTACTATACATTGAAGTATGTAGGCTGCAGCTAGCTCCTACTATACGTTGAAGTATGTAGGCTGCAGCTAGCTCCTACTATAAGTACTGTCATTTAAAAAAAAATTGAGGAGCCGAGACAATGTTTCAGAATTTGCGAGCAGTCGATATAAAACATTGAATTGAAACGTTCTGCTGACAGGTCCACATGAATTTGCCATTGTTTTTTCTTACAGAAACTGTCACAGCCCTTTGCCAGGTACAGCATAAGTTAGTGCAAAATATTAAAAGATTCTGCCAACATCTCCAAAAACATTTGATAAAATTTGCCATTGCTCTTTCTTTTAGAAACTGCTGTGGCCTAATTCCAATAGTTCCAAATTATACAGCGTTGTTGTCACCATAAAAGGTGAATGGAGGACGTTTTCCAGGCGGAGTGATGATGCTTGTTCACATGCGCACAGTTTTACGCCAGGTCTGATTTATAACGGGAAACATACGTACGTACGTATGTGTAGCTTGCGCCAAGTTTATCATTCACAATATGTGTATTCTAACGCAGGCTATTCATTTTCAAAAATGGCACGTGCAGATATTTAGTGGGAAATTTAAGCAACGGTTATAAATTAGGTCCCTGGCGTGTAGTGTCGATAACTTAATTGCTTCAAACTCAGAAAATGCTTTGAATAGAATTAAAAGTTTCCCCTTAAGTTTTTGGTAATCATATTCAGAGCAGCTTGAACTGCTGTTTTTCCTCTCTATGTGTGGTAAATATAATATATGCATCCTTAACAACTAATTACTCCTCTCTTTAGTCTTTTATTACCAAGAAATTATAATGAAGGGGCCTTGTCAAGCATGAATTTGCGAAAAAGTTATGCATTTAATAATTTATTTTTAGTGAGGCTGCTTTTATCTAAGATTATGATCAGCCTTGTTTGAAAGTACCATCTGCCACCTGAGAAATCTCACTCATTCGGTGTTTGAAGTCAGTTCGTCCAAGGCACCGAAAACGTACTTTTATTTACAATTGGCTGTCATGGGAATATGGGCTGCTGCTCTTGTCTATTCATATCTTTAAAGTTCCCTGTAAACAGTTCAGCCGCTCCCCAGGGATGTTACTTTTAAAGTTGGTTTAGAGTAACAAACTGCAGCTTTATTAGAGCCTCATAGACACAGCTGGCGTCTCCTCATCACCACGACAGATTGTTAAGTAACAGGACATGTGACTGCAATGTTCGGAATAACACTGTACTCTAGTGATTCAATCTGGATACAAGTTCATTACACATCTTTCACAGGCCCACACCTGTTGATAGGTGGTTCATTAATCAACCTTCTACTGAACAGTAAAAAGCATTTACAAATTAATTATGTAGTAAACAGAATGTGGTACTTTTTAACCACCACCAGTGTCTGTCTTCCCTCTGTGCCACCTCTCATTTCTTTATCTCCATGTGACGGAGAGATCTACCATACACTCTTTCATTCAGAAAAGGCGTTGGTTCGTGTTTAACATTCGAGAGGCGGATGATGAAGGGGTTCCCTGGGGAGAACGTAAAGGCAGTGTCATCATCGAGCCTGAGGAAGGAATGAGTAATTCAGTATGCTGCTTTCTCCATCCACTCTCTGTTTCTCCAAACTCAAATGAGAGGAGCACTAGGGGCCCAGTAGTAAACAGCCAGGGAAATGTAGTCAGATCACATTCTAATGGAAAATTCCCGACAAGACACTGTGACAGATGCAGGATTACAGAAACACTGTCTGTATACTGGAATGTTTGGTTCAGAATTAGAATGAAGTTGTGACAAATTCATTCCTTGGATGGACTGAACAGGGCAAATACCTGTCGCTACATCAACTTCAACTTTACAAGTACAATGTTTGAAAATACAGGATATTAGAAAACACAACACAAATCTCCACTCTATAGAATCCATTTACAAACCTCCACCCTCACATGAACATACAAAGCCAAGACACATCTTTACCCTCGTTAAAAAGCACCATAATAGAACGTAGAAATGTTTCCCCGTTAGCTTCTTCCTCCATCAGTCTTAGTGGCCACCCGCTGGGCACACCACGACATTTCAAGGTGGAAAATTGGGTCGTATTTGGTTGAGACTTTGATCAATGGGATTTCAACCTTTATTCATCCACTCAAAAAGACAGACAGACGTTTGTTGAATTCCCAATGTGTTATCACTATACTTTCAACCATCTAAAAGCACAACCAAATTACGATGGAAAAACAATGTCACATTTTTGGTTAAGTTGTCATCTAAATGTGTTATCACCGCACGTTCAACCATTTAAAAGCACAACAAAGTTCAAATGTGTACACAATGTCAGATATTTTGAATTTATACAGCAACTTATTGTGTTATCACTAATAGCACAACCCAAATGACCTGGATTGCAGTTGAGATTACATTAAAAGTATACAGTACAAGTGATCAATGCTGTTCGAGATGCTGCTCAGATTATTATAGCAATTGTGAAGGTCTCCACAGTCCTGCGGCCTTTGCATACTATTTTGAACATACATGCTTTCTATGATTACATAAGAAGACATTTATAGTTACAGTAGGCTAACCTCAACATGTGGCCAAGGATGTGTTACTAATTTTAAGGTTGAATAAATACTGTTACGTTAGTTTGTAAGAGCCTTCACTTTAGGATATTTACTGTATTACAAAAGTATTGCAATGTGTTTGGTTCACAATGCAACCAAATATTAACACTTAAAGGATATATCTAATGCTTGGATAGTTTCATCTGAGCCACGTTTTAATTTTTGGTTGAGTTAGAGACCTGAATCCAACATACTTTTGGTCATGTAGTGTATGTGGACACCTGCTCAGTGAACATCTCATTCCAAAATCATGGACATTAATATGGAGGGTCCCCCCTTTGCTGCTATAACAGCCTCTACTCTTCTGGGAAGGCCTTCCAATAGATGTTGGGACATTGCTGCGGGGACTTGCTTCCATTCAGCCACCAGAACATTAGTGGGGTTGGGCACTGACTTTGGACGATTAGGCCTGGCTCGCAGTCAGAGTTTCAATTCATTCCAAAAGTATTTGATGGGGTTGAGGTCAGGTCTCTGTGCAGGCCAGTCAAGTTCTTCCACACCGATCTCAACAAACCATTTCTGTATGGACCTCGCTTTTTGCACTGGGGCATTGTCATGCTGAAACAGGAAACTGTTGCCCCAGACAATTATTCCTCCTCCACCAAATATTCAGTTGGCACTATGCATTCGGGCAGGTAGCATTCTCCTGGCATCCGCCAGACTGCCAGATGGTGAAGAGTGATTCATCACTCCAGAGAACATGTTTCCACTGCTCCAGAGTCCAATGGCGGCGAGCTTTACACCACTTCAGCCAACGTTTGGCATTGCGCATGGTGATCTTAGGCTTGTGTGCGGCTGCTCGGCCATGGAAACCCATTTCATGAAGCTCCCGACGAACAGTTCTTGTGCTGACGTTGCCTCCAGAGGCAGTTTGGAACTCGGTAGTGAGGACAGTGGATTTTTATGTGATACGCGCTTCAGATCTCGGCGGTACCGTTCTGTGAGCTTGTGTGTCATACTTCTTTGCTGCTGAGCCGTTGTTGCTCCTAGACGTTTCCCCTTCACAATAACAGCACTTACAGTTCACTGGGGCAGCTATAGCAGGGCAGAAATTTCACGAACTGACTTGTTGGAAAAGCGCCATCCTATGATGGTGCCACGTTGAAAGTCACTGAGCTCTTCAGTAAGGCCATTCTACTGCCAATGTTTGTCTATGGAGATACTGTATTACAAAAGTGGCTTTAATTCCAGTTTTTCTACAAATTAATAATTGATATGTTGGATTCACGTCTCCATCTCAACCAAAAATGTAAGTTAAAGAATAGGACTAAATCAAATCAAACTCTAAAGTGCATTTAAAGTCTGATTCAGTCTTATTCTTTAACTTAAATTTTTGGGTGAGATGGAGACATGAATCAAACATACACTGAGTGTACAGAACATTAGGACCACCTTCCTAATATTGAGTTGCACCCCCTTTGCCCTCAATTCATCGGGGCATAGACTTTTTACAAGGTGTTGAAAGCGTTCCAGACGGATGCTGGCCCATTTTGACTCCAATGCTTCCCACAGTCGTGTCAAGTGCTTCCCAAGTTCGGGACAAGGTTCAACATGTTGTACTCTGCATGCAACTGTTATTTGTCTGTTTGCGGCCTGCCTGTTAGCTTGCACAACTCTTGCCATTCTCCTTCGACCTTTCTCATCAACGAGCTGTCTTCGCTCACAGGACTGCCGCTGACTGGATGTTTTTTGTTCGACACACCATTCTGGGGAAACTCTAGACACTGCCAGCAGGGCGGTGCTTTCCGAGATACTAGCTCCAGTGCGCCTGGTGTGAGTATCATACCACGCTCAAAGTCACTTAAGTCTCTAAATTTGTCCATTCTATCGTTCAATCGAACAGTAACTGAATGCTTTAATGCCATGGTCACGTGACTCGCTTTCTGTAGGAGCGATCCGTTTTCGTGATTACCTAATAAATCAGACCCGTGAGTGTAGTTACAATCTATTATGGTTGTAACTGGTTTGGTTTCCGTGGTTGTAAATTGAACTGTATGTATTGGACTAGTGTTTATGGTAGGCTGACACTGCTTAATTGATTATGTGGGTCGAATTTGATCCACAGAAGTGTATTGTGCCGTATCACAACTTGTTGCTGTACTCATGAGCAGCATGGTTTTCAATGTTTTGAAGTGGGCCTGTAGGCCTATTTGTTTGGCAAGACAGCTTTGCGTGGCTGTTTTGGTTATTTGGATATCCATTCACTTTTTGTTTACTGAGTTTGTTTACTGTTAATGAAACTAGCCTAAATATAGATTGTGGCATGCCTTTATCGATCTGATATTCAAGCCTACTTTGTATTGCTGTTTTGTTCTGTTCACATTCATTCTTCCTCATGTGCAGTTGTGTCGCTATTATAAGCCAAAATGCTATTCATGCATGAATAACCAAGCTAATACTTTCAGCATTTAGTTTGCATTATTTTGGTAAGACAACTGTGTGTACGGGTACATTCACAGAGGTTGTTTGTAATAGGTGAATTACCCTATCTATCTTGTAGCCTATATTCATTACCAAAACGGCCTGGCTTTAGTGTGTAGGGTACTGTCCATTGCGCTGATACAGGGCCAACCTGTCACTTCAACATGGTCTCAGAGTCTCTGCATTTGAAATGTATGTTTATTTTGGTATAGCATGATAAGCGAAATTCAATACAATTCCAATTCAAGAACCCCCCAAAATGTAGCCCCCTGGAAGCAAAAAGTGTTCTCCTATGGGGACAGCCAAAGATCCCTTGTGGAACCCTTTTTTCTAAGAGTGTAGGCCTAAATAGTATCATTGGTTATATTTGACTATAAAGTATGGTTACATTTAATTTGCTCTATTAAACCTAACCTTTGGAATGACTTCGATAGCAACAGTGAATATAAGAGATCGCTCAATAATCATTCTCACGATAGCACATTGGTAGTAGTCAGTGACAAATATCAAAGCTAAGCTGGGCTTGGTTAAAACCCTGGATGGGAGACCAAATTAATGGCTGTAGAGAAATCAACTCTCCAGTAGGAAGTGTTGCCCAGAATGTTATTTTTTTCTGATAATGGATGAAACTTTGAAGATCTGACGTTGTTTCAAAGGTACAAATTCAACATATTTTATACAAGGTTTGTCTATGCTGAAAATGGATCAAATTACCTTGTGGTTGAAATGTCCACATCACACTACAGTTTGCACGTACAGTTCAGCCATTTATCAGACGTTCATATCCAGACCGACTTGCAGGAGCAATTAGGGTTAAGTGCCTTGCTCAAGGGCACAGCGACCAATTTCTCACCTAGTTGGCTCCAGGATTTGAACCAGCGACCTATCGGTTACTGGCCCAACGCAATAGGTTACCTAACGCTCCTGAATACGTTGACAAATTACGATAAAACAACATTGATTTTTATAGATTCAACCAGTTTATGCCCACTGAGCTCTGCTATTGCTCATGCCTAAATCAGAGCCTCCTTCTAGAATGTCCTCTACTATGCATGCAGAGTATGAGGCGGAAGCCGCCCACTGTACTTGTTGCCATCAAGCGTAACAAAGCAATTTGAGTATTTTTTCCCAGAAACACTCAAAGGGGAGGTATTTAAGATAGCATAGAGGAAGTGAAGCACAAGTTGTTAGGTTGGACACATGTCAGGTAAGAGCCTTCTGGTGTAGAGAAGAGAGTAAAGCAACAGCATAGAACTAATGAGAAATAATGCAAAATGTGACAGCAGATAAACTCCACAAAAATGTATTGTAAAATTTGATATATGAAACTAGTTTTACCAATGTCGAATAAAAAATACATACCTACACTGTCTTCCCATGGCTATGTTTTCCCATTTACAGTGAGAGATCTTGTCGGTTCCACCTAATTTCAAGGCTTCTCTGCTCATGCTTCCACACTGGGCAAAAACTGGTCGACCTAACGTTGTTTCCACGTCATTTCAATCAAAGAAATCAATGTGAAAAACTGATTGGATTTGCAAAAAGTAATCAAAGTAAGGCCATTTCATTATTATTTTTTTTAACCTAAATCCAATGACATGGTGACATTATTAGTTGATTTCTCGTTGAATTTACATTAGTTGACAACTGAACCAAATGTAAATGTAAATCGAAATCAAAACTAGACTGAACTGTGCCCAGTGGGTTCCTTCCATCCATGTTTGATGCCATCTCCCTGATTTTGATTGCGTTTTTACATTGCAGTACACACAATCTGGAATGTTTTTTATGGTTAACCTGGCAAAGCTGTGGAACTAGTGACATGCAATCAAATGTTGTTTTTAAATTAATAATTTCTATGGTGAGTGCACCATGCATGTGCCCGTCTCATTCAAAAGTGGGGGATTTTGTGAAGGGAAATAAATCTGCAAATTGCATTTGTTCCTCAATTCCCTTTTGCACCGTTGCTATACCATCTGGCGTTTCAAGATAAAACAATAAATATTATGTGATTTCAAAGAGCTTTGGATGCACTTCCAGGACTTCACTAACATCACCTAGCCATTCCTCCTCACAGGCTACCAGCACTTTGTACAACATAGGAATTCCAACAATGCCTGTGTTGTGTGTTAATATCTATTTGTATTACCTTGAGGATGGAGAATGGCACACAGAGCAAACACAGATGCAGGGAGCATACACACGTTTTTGGATTTAAGCGTCTGCCTCGATAAATATTCCATGAGTGGAATGATGCTGTAAGCGAACTGACCCCAGCATGGTATAGTTCCCACCCGGGCTTTGACTTTGACCTTTACCTTAATCTCTCAGTAAGAATTATCATTCTGCTCATTGTTTGATTATGCCGTGTTCTTTTCGATCGCCCCTTGTGAGGGTGGAACCTGACAAAAACATTTTACAGAGAGCAGAAGGACAATGGCTTTGACTGCTACATGTCTGAAGGATGGAGAGACTAACCATGGCTGATGGTAGGGTACTATACAAAGCAACTAACACCCTGAGACAATGCACCAATTAACAATAACAATGCATTATATAAATGCTGTACTATAGTAATACCTAACCTCGCTTGGTGTGAATGCTTTCCCAGTACTTGTAGTACAGCCATGGGTGATTGGCAGCACAATGCAGTTGAAGCGATGACAATTCAGATGTTTTCAGGTGCTCCCCATATGAATCAGGAAGAGGGAGTTCCATGAGTCACATTATCTCACCTGTCTCTCCCTCTCTCTCTCCCTCTCTCTCTCTCTCTCTCTCTCTCTCTAAGGATAGTTATTGTTTTGCTTTCCGTTCCCCCAGCATAACCACAGATAACTTTAGGGCAGCCATTTCGATGTGTTTAATCTGGCATGCAGGCAGCCTGAGCTCCCTCCCCTCCTACAAACAGTCTGTGATTGAGCTGGAAACCACATCATCAAAACTGGCCCTCCACTCACCAGGGCTGACCTGCCTGCCTGACTGCTGCCTGCTGGGTAATTGAAAAAGGGAATGAAATGTGATTTGTGGTCTGCAAGGAATCCACCTGATGGGGCTCACTATTGACTAGTCCAGGACTAATAAAGATATCAGGATATTCCCTGTGTGGATGTTACTTGAGGTAGAAACCTGTAGAGGCACACCATCACACACTCGGCGAGTGAACCCGTTATGCATACAGGTTCAAAGACAGTGTGAAATAGGTCACGCTGGGAGATTGTTGTGAGTGGACAATTCCATGGTAACGCTGAGACTCAGATTTCTCACTTAAAATGTTTGCCGAACACAAAACCATTGATTTCAAAGTTTAACAAACCATTCAACTCTATGCGCAATAACTACTTTTAAAGATGCACTCTGCAGAAATAGTCTAATAATTTCTGTGCCAAAACATGAAAGTATAGTGTATAGAATCATTGTACCGTCTAAAACGCTGTGAAAAATATTTTCCATAACCAAAAGTATTGTATTTTCAGCTGTTTGAAGCTGGTGTATAAAACTGAAAGTAAAATACGCAAAAACTAAACTTAAGAACGGGAACCATAGAAATAACACAGAGAGATCAGATCTACCGCTTCATAGACTTGCTTTCAATGAGAATGACAGATCTATAACTCCAATTTCTATGTGAATTTGGTCGGGTTGCCCCCAAAAATAGCAGCTTTAAGAATTTACTCCGAACATTTTACAAAAACATATTTACTGGGAAAACTGTGCAGATGCTACGTTTTTACACCCGGTAACAGAATTGCGATAAAGGAATTTCATCATGGGTCTATGATCAGTACTGCACAGAAATGCATAATTATGGATATGAATATCATTCTCTTCATGGTGAGGTATCCTAAATAGGTACACATAGGTAGAAATATGCTATATCCTCCTTTGCATATTTGGGTATTATTTACACACTGGCTATTATTTTTTATGAGCTCCACCTCCAAACAAAAGTTATATTTGGTTGGTCCAAACGGGACCAAATATAAACCAATCATAGACGTCTATGTTTCACAAGTATGGACATTGAAGAACAGCACAGTAGAGGTCAGTAGCGTACAGTGGAGTACAGTACAGTACAGTAGAGTTCAGTACTATACTATACTCTACTTTTCTTTCTGTACTGCAGTGGTTCCCAAACTCAGTCAGGCTTTCAACTTACTCTTGAAAGTTGTAATAGCAGAAAGCACAGGTGCAATTTCGAAGTTAGTTAGTGCATCAGCAGTTTTCCTCTTGTCAAATCAGTCGTTGCAGATCTTAGAGAGCTATTGATAGCTTGTCAGAATTATCCAGATCAACTAGCCCATGACAGTTACCGTTTTTTTTTATCCGGGTTTTTGGTCACACTTTATTTGCATAGTCCGGATTTATCATCTGTAGATGATAGTCGGTGCTGCTCAATGGGCGAGGATGCTGGTTACAGCAAACAGAAAGAGAGGGGGCTCATGGGTAGGTGTCAGTAAGAGCCAGAAGAGGTGACATTAATTGGAGAGAGAAGAGACGAGAGAGAGGGGGGGGGGGGGGGGTTGTCCAGACTTTTCCCATTCTTGCTTTGACCACCAGATAACAGAAAGAGAAGGAAAACAGTAATGATCTGAACATAACAGTATGTCAGTGAAGGTAGGACAGTAGCAGGTGAGCCAACTCTGGTTTGTGACTACTAGGATTTCCCATTGTAGCCAATTCAATTGCATAAATGATCTTACCAATTTGATAACACTTAATAATGAATAAACAAACTGTATATCAATTAAAACACTAACTAATTGATAGGTCTACCTTGTTACTTCTGTGACCTTTCATTATCCTCCCTCCTCACGAGGGAGAGAAATTAGAAAATATCTTAAAGATATGTGGCGTTTTGGTAACGGAATTACAAGGCACAAGGTAATGTTTCTTAAACTTACAGAAGGCAGAAAAATTATTCTAAACTAGTTGGCAGGAGTCTGTACTTTTGTTTTGATGTACTGTATTACTAATGTATTTTAAGACTTTTTTTGGAAATGTGTACAAATTAATGAAAAATGAAGTAATTAATTATTTAACCCCTTTGTTATGGCAAGTCTGAATAAGTTCGATTCTTATCAAGTCACAAGTTGCATGGACTCACTCTGTGTGCAATAATCGTGTTTAACATGATTTTTGAATGACTACCTCATCTCTGTAACCCCACACATACAATTATCTGTAACGTCCCTGTAACGATTCTCGTCCTCTTCTTCTGACGAGGAGTAGCAAGGATCGGACCAAAATGCAGCGTGGTATGTATCCACAATGATTTAATAATTTAATGAATACAAAATACAAAAGAACAAGAGAATCAAAATGAAAACCGAAACAGTCCCGAATGGTGCAAACACTGAAATGGAAAAATAAACACCCACAACTCAAAGTGAAACCAGGCTACCTAAGTATGATTCTCAATCAGGGACAACGATTGACAGCTGCCTCTGATTGAGAACCATACCAGGCCGAACACAGAAAATCCCAAATTCTAGAAAAAAGAACATAGACAACCTACCCAACTCACGCCCTGACCATACTAAAACAAAGACATAACAAAGGAATTAAGGTCAGAACGTGACAGTACTCCACCCAAAGGTGCCAAAATACCTGAACCTATAGTGGAGGGTCTGGGTGGGTGTTTGTCCGCAGTGGCGGCTCTGGCGCGGGACGTGGACCCAACTCCACCATAGTCTTTGTCCGCCTCTTCAACTGCCTCCGTGGCCTCTTTTGAGGGAGATTCCGGCAGCGCCGGAGTGAAGGACGACTCCGGCAGCGCCGGGGACAGGCGGGAGACTCCGGCAGCGCCGGACATGCGGGAGACTCCGGCAGCGCCAGACAGGCGGGAGACTCCGGCAGCGCCAGACAGGCGGGAGACTCCGGCAGCGCCAGACAGGCGGGAGCACCTGTAGGAAGGAGACGGAGAGACAGCCTGGTGCGGGGGGCTGCCACCGGAGGGCTGGTGCATGGAGGTGGCACCGGATAGACCGGACCATGAAGGTGCACTGGAGCTCTCAAGCACCAAGCCTGCCCAACCTTACCTGGTAGCCAGGCCAGTGCGGCGAGGTGGAATAGCCCGCACTGGTTTGTGCTGGCGAACCAGGGACACCATGCGTAGGGCTGGTGCCATGTACAACGGCCCGAGGAGACGCACTGGAGACCAGATGCGCTGAGCCTGCTTCATGGCACCTGGCTCGCTGCCCACTCTAGCCCGGCCGATACAAGGCGCTGCAATGTACCGCACCGGGCTATGCACGCGCACCGGGGACACCTCACGGCATAACACGGTGCCTGCCCGGTCCCTCTCTCTCCACGGTAAGCACAGGGAGTTGGCTCAGGTCTCCTACCTGACTTAGCCACACTCCCCGTGTGCCACCCCCCAATACATTTTTGCCTCTCAGGCTTCCAACCGCGCTGCCATGCTGCCTCCTCATACAACCGCCTCTCGGCTTTTGCTGCCTCCAGCTCAGCTTTGGGGTGGCGATTTTCTCCAGCCTGTGCCCAGGGTCCCTTGCAGTCCAGAATCTCCTCCCATGTCCAGGAGTCCTGCGATTGCTGCTGCTGCTGCCCGTTACCACGCTGCTTGGTCCTTTGGTGGTGGGTGTTTCTGTAACGATTCCTGTCCTCTTTTTCTGACGAGGAGTAGCAAGGATTGGACCAAAATGCAGCGTGTTTCAGGAAACAATCAGAAATTAAATGGAACTAAGCACAGGCAAAATCCTAGTGATAAACCTGGTTCGGTCTGCTTTCCACCAGACACTGGGATATGAATTCACCTTTCAGCAAGACAATAACATTAAACACAAGGCCAAATCTACACAGGGGTTGCTTACTAAGAAGACATTGAATGTTCCTGAGTGGCCGAGTTACAATTTTGACTTAAATATACTTGAAAATCTATGGCAACACATGAAATGGTTGTCTAGCGAATGACCAACAACCAATTTGACAGAGCTTGAATAATTTTGAAAATAATAATCGGCAAATTTTGCACAATCCAGGTGTGGAAAGCTCCTACAGACTTACCCAGAAAGACTCACATCTGTAAGTGCTAACTTATTTCTGTACTTAATTTTCAATACATTTGCAAAAAATTCTAAAAACATGTTTTCACGTTTTCATTATGAGGTGTTGTGTGAAGATGGGTGAGAAAAATCTCAAAAAAAAAAGGAATTCAGGATGTAACACAACAAAATGTGTAATAAGTCAAGGCACTGTACATGTCACGTCTGCTCCTACTCTTCCCTCCCAGGCGACAGGCTGCCCTGCATCAGGAACTCCTGTCATCAATTATGCACACCTGCTTTACATCGTCACGTGCTTCAGCGATATTGGACTCACCTGGACTCACTCATCAACTGTTTATTTCCTCCCCTATATTTGTCAGTTTCCCTGCTCTGTTCCCTGCTGCTGCATTGATTGTTTTTTGTCTTTGTGTTCTTGTATGCTGACGCTGTTCCTGTCTCGTCCAATGTCCGTTCTACATGAAATGTTTGACTCCCCATACCTGCTTCGTCTCTCCAGCGTCATCACATGTGACAGTACAGTTGTGGCCAAAGGTTTTGAGAATGACACAAATATTAATTTCCACAAAGTTTGCTGCTTCAGTGTCTTTAGATATTTTTGTCAGATGTTACTATGGAATACTGAAGTAAAATTACAAGCATTTCATAAGTGTCAAAGGCTTTTATTGACAATTACATGAAGTTGATGCAAAGAGTCAATATTTGCAGTGTTGACCCTTCTTTTTCAAGACCTCTGCAATCCGCCCTGGCATGCTGTCAATTAACTTCTGGACCACATACTGACTGATGGCAGCCCGTTCTTGCATAATCAGTGCTTGGAGTTTGTCAGAATTTTTTATTGTCCACCCGCCTCTTGAGGATTGATCACAAGTTCTCAATGGGATTAAGGTCTGGGGAGTTTCTTGACCACAGACGTAAAATATCGATGTTTTGTTCCCCGAGCCACTTAGTTATCACTTTTGCCTTATGGCAAGGTGCTCCATCATGCTGGAAAAGGCATTGTTTGTCACCAAACTGTTCCTGGATGGTTGGGAGAAGTTGCTCTCGAAGGATGTGTTGGTACCATTCTTTATTCTGTTCTTAGGCAAAATTGTGAGTGAGCCCACTCCCTTGGCTGAGAAGCAACCCCACACATGAATGGTCTCAGGATGCTTTACTGTTGGCATGACACAGGACTAATGGTAGCGCTCACCTTGTCTTCTCCGGACAAGCTTTTTTTCCGGATGCCCCAAACAATTGAAACGGGGATTCATCAGAGAAAATGACTTCACCCCAGTCCTCGGCAGTCCAATCCCTGCACCTTTTGCAGAATATCAGTCTGTCCCTGATGTTTTTCCTGGAGAGAAGTAGCTTCTTTGCTGCCCTTCTTGACACCAGACCATCCTCCAAAAGTCTTCGCCTCACTGTGCGTGCAGATGCACTCACACCTGCCTGTTGCCATTCCTGAGCAAGCTCTGTACTGGTAGTGCCCCGATTCTGCAGCTGAATCAACTTTAGGAGATGGTCCTGGCGCTTGCTAGACTTTCTTGGGCGTCCTGAAGCCTTCTTCACAACAATTGAACCGCTCTCCTTGAAGTTCTTGATGATCCCATAAATGGTTGATTTAGGTGCAATCTTACAGGCAGCAATATCCTTGCCTGTGAAGTCCTTTTTGTGCAAAGCAATGATGACTGCACGTTTTTCCTTGCAGGGAACCATGGTTGACAGAGGAAGAACAATGATTCCAAGCACCACTCTCCTTTTGAAGCTTCCAGTCTGTTATTCAAACTCAATCAGCATGGCAGAGAGATCTCCAGCCTTGTCCTCGTCAACACTCACACCTGTGTTAACGAGAGAATCACTGACATGATGTCAGCTGGTCCTTTTGTGGCAGGGCTGAAATGCAGTGGAAATGCTTTTTTGGGATTCAATTAATTTGCATGGCAATGAGGGACTTTGCAATTAATTGCAATTCATCTGATCACTCTTCATAACATTCTGGAGTATATGCAAATTGCCATCATACAAACTGAGGCAGCAGACTTTGTTCAAATTAATATTTGCGTCATTCTCAAAACTTTTGGCCACAACTGTACATCTCCCTACTAATCACAGATGAAATCTGCTCACTTTAAAGACTATGAATTTGAATGACAGAAATATCAATACAGTTGAAGTTGGAAGTTTACATATACCTTAGCCAAATACATTTAAACTCAGTTTTTCACAATTCCTGACATTTAATCCTAGTAAAGATTTCCTGTCTTAGGCCATTTAGGATCACCACTTAATTTTAAGAATGTGAAATGTCAGAATAATAGTAGAGAGAATTATTTATTTCAGCTTTTATTTCTTTCATCACATTCCCAGTGGGTCAGAAGTTTACATACACTCATTTAGTATTTGGTAGCATTGCCTTCACATTTTTTAACTTGGATCAAAAGTTTTGGGTAGCCTTCCACAAGCTTCCCACAATAAGTTTGGGGAATTTTGGCCCATTCCTCCTGACAGAGCTGGTGTAACTGAGTCAGGTTTGTAGGCCTCCTTGCTCGCACACACTTTTTCAGTTCTGCACACAACTTTTCTATAGAATTGAGGTCAGGGCTTTGTGATGGCCACTCCAATACTTTGACTTTGTTGTCCTTAAGCCATTTTGCCACAACATTGGAAGTATGCTTGAGGTCATTGTCCATTTGGAAGACCCATTTGTTACCAAGCTTTAACTTCCTGACTGATGTCTGAGTTTGAGTTTATTTTATTTTTACAGGGACAGTGCACATTAATCAACGCTTCAGTAAAAGTGCCGGTTTTAGCCAACCGGCTAATTTTCAACCTCAGTCCCTGGGCAGGTTATTAAAAACAATTACAATACAGACAATCATTAAGCAGTGAGCACACGCAGAGCAACATAGGACAAACAAGACATAGCATACAGACAGGGCAACATAGGACAAGCAAGAAGTAGCATACAGGCAGAGCAACATAGAACAAAAAGCAGCAAGACAAAATTCATAAAAGCAGCAAAGTGTTTCCACACCTCACAAGCTACAGACAACAGACAACATGGAAAGCGGCAATACACAGCTAGGGATTATGTTCACAAATCTGATTGACCTTTAGCCATGTATTCATACATTTTGTGAAAGTGTGATCGGTGGTGCAGTTGTATGTGTCTGATGGCAGTGAATTCCAGACATGGGAAGCTCTTATAGAGAAAGCGGATTTACTAAAGGTGCTTTTCCTTAAGGGAACTATACAGTCACCTCTCATGGCAGACCTTGTTGATCTGCTGCCATATGTTTGGGTTTTCTGTTGAACAAAAATATTGAGTGGAGGGGGAGCCAGGCCATTTAGCACCTTGAATACAAGACATGCGTCAGTGTATTGCACAAGATTTTCCCAACTCAGGAGCTCATGCTTTCTGAGGATGTAACAGTGATGATGGCTATTGGGCTTCCTATCAAGCACTTTGAGAGCCTGTTTGTAGACAGACTGAATAGGTTTTAATGTTGTACAGCAAGCTTGGGCCCAACTAGTCAAGCAGTATTTTAAGTGGGGGAGTATCATAGAGTTGAAGTTCAGTTTTGATACCTCTGTAGTCAAACAATTTCGTATAAATCGGAAATTAGCTAGGTTGAATTTGGTTATCTGAATGACCTTTTTCACATGCTTTTTAAAAGATAGGTTGGAATCAAGTATGATGCCAAGGTACTTAAAATCAGGTACCACCTGGAGCCGTGTTTCGCTCTGAAGCCAAACTGCATGGAGTGTAATGTGAAGGGGCTGTTGTTGAGGTGGGCAATCAGTTGTTCTGCTACACACTTTTCAACAACCTTTGACACCACAGGTAGTATACTAATAGGCCTGTAGTTACTCACGTCAGCAGGGTCGCCCGATTTAAAGATGGCCGTTATTATGGCCGACTTCCATACCCTTGGAAACACCCCGAGACCAATAGATGTGTTGGCGACCTTAGTAATGGGGCCAATGAGTGACTCTTTGTAGTTTTGAGTAGTCTTGAGATGTTGCTTCAATATATACACATAATGGATATATTGTTAGCTAATAGGTCCATCGGCCAATTTCTCGGGCCACTATTCCTATTTTGCCAATCGGCCTGGGCCCCTTTTCCTACACGAAGCCCTACTTATCCTTCACAACTGGACTACCGACGTAATCTGCCCGAGGTTTGTTTTTGCAACAGGCCCCTCCGTCGCGACGTCCCCTGAATGCCCATCTGCTAGCCTGCTATCCGCGGCCCGCTAGCTGTCTAGAGCATATTGAACTGTTAGCTGAATAGATCCATTTTCCAATCGGACAGGACCCCTCTGCTACACGGAACCCTACTAATCCCTCACGACTGGTCTATCGACGGAACCACACGAGGAGGCTAAAACGGAATTTCCTCCGTCGCGACGTCCCTCCAAGGCCCTTTTTGCTAGCTTGCTAGCCCTGGCCTGCTAGTTGTCTGAATCATCGTGTCTCCAGCCAGCCCAACCACTCACTGGACCCCTATGATCACTCGGCTCTGCATGCCTCTCCCTAATGTCAATATGCCTTGTCCATTACTGTTCTGGTTGATTATTGTTTTATTTCACTGTATATCCTCTAGCCCTGTTCAATATGCCTTAACCTACCATTTAGTTCCACCTCCCACATATGTGACTACATCACCTGGTTTAAATGTTTCTAGAGACAATACATCTCTCATCATCACTCAATGCCTAGGTTTACCTCCAATGTATTCTTATCCTACCATACCTTTGCCTGTACATTATGCCTTGAATCTATTCTATCGTGCCCAGAAACCTACTCCTTTTGCTCTCTTTTCCGAACGTACTAGACAACCAGTTCTTATAGCCTTTAGCCATACCCTTATCCTACTCCTACTCTGTTCCTCTGGTGATGTAAAGGTTAATCCAGGACCTGCAGTGCCTAGCTCCACTCCTATTCCCCAGGTGCTCTCATTTGTTGACTTCTGTAACCGTAAAAGCCTTGGTTTCATGCATGTTAACTTTAGAAGCCCCCTCCCTAAGTTTGTTTTATTCACTGCTTTAGCACTCTCTGCCAACCCGGATGTCTTAGCCGTGTCTGAATCCTGTTTTAGGAAGACCACCGAAATCCCTGAAATTTCCATCCCTAACTATAACATTTTCCGCCAAGATAGAACTGCCAAGATATAACTGCCAAAGGGGGCGGAGTTGCAATCTACTGCAGAGATAGCCTGCAGTGTTCTGTCTTACTATCCAGGCCTGTGCCCAAACAATTCGAGCTTCTACTTTTAAAAATCCACCTTTCCAGAAACAAGTCTCTCACCATTGCCGCTTGCTGTAGAACACCCTCTGCCACTAGCTGTGCACTGGACACCATATGTGAATTGATTGCCCCTCATCTATCTTCAGAGCTCGTGCTGCTAGGTGACCTAAACTGGGACATGCTTAACACCCCGTCCATTCTACAATCTAAACTTGATGCCCTCAATCTCACACAAAGGATCAATGAACCTACCAGGTACAACCCCAAATCCTTAAACACGGACACACTCATAGATATCATCCTAAACAATTTGCCCTCCAAATACACCTCAGCTGTTTTCAACCAAGATCTCAGCGATCACTGCCTCATTGCCTGCATCTGTAATGGGTCTGTGGTCAAACGACCACCCCTCATCACTGTCAAATGCTCCCTAAAACCCTTCAGCGAGTAGGCCTTTCTAATCGACCTGGGCGGGGTATCCTGGAATGATATTGACCTCATCCCGTCAGTAGAGGATGCCTGGTCATTCTTTAAAAGTGCCTTCCTCACCATCTTAAATAAGCATGCTCCATTAAATTTTTTTTTAACCAGGAACCTGACTATCCTTGACCAGCACAAAAACATCCTGTGGCGTACTGCATTAGCATCGAATAGCCCCCGTGATATGCAACTTTTCAGGGAAGTTAGGAACCAATATACACAGGCAGTTTGGAAAGCTAAGGCTAGCTTTTTCAAACAGAAATTTGCATCCTGTAGCACAAACTCAAAAAAGTTCTGGGACACTGTAAAGCCCATGGAGAATAAGAGCACTTCCTCCCAGCTGCCCACTGCACTGAGGCTAGGAAACACCATCACCACCGATAAATCCACAATAATTGAGAATTTCATGCTTTCCACCTGGCTACCCCTACCAAGGTCAACTGCCCGGCACCCACCACAGCAACTCGCCCAAGCCTCCCACATTTCTCCTTCACCCAAATCCAGACAGCTGATGTTCTGAAAGAGCTGAAAAATCTGGACTCCTACAAATCAGCCAGGCTAGACAATCTGGACCTTCTCTTTCTAAAATTATATGCCGAAATTGTTGCAACCCCTATTACTAGCCTGTTCAACCTCTCTTTCCTATCGTCTGAGACTCCCAAAGATTGGAAAGCTGCCGCGATCATCCCCCTCTTCAAAGGGGGTGACACTCTAGACCCAAACTGCTACAGACCTATATCTATCCTACCCTGCCTTTCTAAGGTCTTCGAAAGCCAAGTTAATAAACAGATTACCGACCATTTCGAATCCCACCGTACCTTCTCCGCTATGCAATCATGTTTCAGAGCTGGTCATGGGTGCACCTCAGCCACGCTCAAGGTCCTAAACGATATCATAACTGCCATCGATAAGAGACATTACTGTGCAGCCGTATTCATCGACCTGGCCAAGGCTTTCGACTCTGTCAATCAATCCAAATTCTTATCGGCAGACTCAACAGCCTTGGTCTCTCAAATGACTGCCTCGCCAGGTTCACCAACTACTTCTCTGATAGAGTTCAGTGTGTTAAATTGGAGGACCTGATGTCTGGACCTCTGACAGTCTCTATGGGGGTGCCACAGGGTTCAATTCTCAGGCCGACTCTCTTCTCTGTGTACATCAATGATGTCGCTCTTGCTGCTGGTGATTATCTGATCCACCTCTACGCACATGACACCATTCTGTATACTTCTGGCCCTTCTTTGGACACTGTGTTAACTAACCTCCAGACGAGCTTCAATGCCGTACAACTCTCCTTCCGTTACCTCCAACTGCTCTTAAATACAAGTAAAACTAAATGCATGCTCTTCAACCGATTGCTGCCCGCACCTGCCCGCCTGTCCAGCATCACTACTCTGGACGGTTGTGACTTAGAATATGTGGACAACGACAAATACCTAGGTGTCTGGTTAGACTGTAAACTCTCCTTCCATACTCACATTAAGCATCTGTCACGTTCTGACCCTAATTCCTTTGTTATGTCTTTGTTTTAGTTTGGTCAGGTAGTCTATGTTATTTTTTCTATGTTGTGGTTTTGTGTTTGGCCTGGTATGGTTCTCAATCAGAGGCAGGTGTCGTTCGTTGTCTCTGATTGAGAATCATACTTAGGTAGCCTTTTCCCACCTGTATTTTGTGGTTGATTATTTCCTGTTTAGTGTTTTTTTCATTCACCTTACGGGACTGTTCGTTTGTCGTTTGTTGTTTTGTTCAATGTTCAGTTATTTTATTATATATTACACTTACCACGCTGCGCTTTGGTCCTCACCTTCTTCCACCACAGACGATCGTTACAGCATCTCCAATCCAAAATTAAATCTAGAATCGGCTTCCTATTTTGCAACAAAGCATTCTTCACTCATGCTGCCAAACATACCCTTGTAAAACTGACCATCATACCGATCCTCGACTTCGGCGATGTCATTTACAAAATAGCTTCCAACACTCTACTCAACTAATTGGATGCAGTCTATCACAGTGCCATCTGTTTTGTCACCAAAGCCCCATATACTACCCACCATTGCGACCTGTACGTGCTCGTTGGCTGGCCCTTGCTTCATACTTGTCGCCAAACCCACTGGCTCCAGGTCATCTACAAGCCTCTGCTAGGTAAAGCCCCACCTTATCTCAGCTCACTGGTCACCATAGCAGCACCCACCCATAGCACACACTCCAGCCGATATATCTCACTAGTCACCCCCAAAGCCAATTCCTCCTTTGGCCGCCTTTCCTTCCAGTTCTCTGCTGCCAATGACTGAAACTAATTGCAAAAATCACTGAAGCTGGAGACTCATATCTCCCTCACTAGCTTTAAGCACCAGCTGTCAGAGCAGATCACTGCACCTGTACATAACCCATCTGTAAATAGCCCATCCATCTAACTCATCCCCATACTGTATTTATTTATCTTGCTCCTTTGCACCCCAATATCTCTACTTAAACGTTCATCTTCTGCACATCAATCACTCTGCTGTTTAATTGGGATATTGTAAATAATTCGCCACCATGGCCTATTTATTGCCTTACATCCCTTATCTTACCTCATTTGCACACACTGTATATATACTTTTTCTACAGTATTATTGACTGTATGTTTGTTTATTCCATGTGTAACTCTGTGTTGTTGTATGTGTCGAACTGCTTTGCTTTATTCTTGGCCAGGTTGCAGTTGTAAATGAGAACTTGTTCTCAACTAGCCTACCTGGTTAAATAAAGGTGAAATAAAAAAATATATAATAATTATAATTTTCCCTCCTCATGGTGCCATCTATTTTGTGAAGTACACCAGTCCCTCCTGCAGCAAAGCACCCCCACAACATGATGCTGCCACCCTCGTGCTTCACGGTTGGGATGTTGTTCTTCGGCTTGCAAACATCCCCCTTTTTCCTCCAAACATAACGATGGTCATTATGGTCAAACAGTTCTATTTTTGTTTCATCACACCAGAGGACATTTCTCCAAAAAGTACGATCTTTGTCCCCATGGGCAGTTGCAAACCGTCGTCTGGCTTTTTTATGGCGGTTTTGGAGCAGTGGCTTCTTCCTTGCTGACCGGCCTTTCAGGTTATGTTGATATAGGACTCGTTTTAAGGTGGATATAGATACCCGTTGTACCTGTTTCCTCCAGCATCTTCACAAGGTCCTTTGCTGTTGCTCTGGGATTGATTTGCACTTTTCGCTCCAAAGTACGTTCATCTCTAGGAGACAGAACACGTCTCCTTCCTGAGCGGTATGACGGCTGCGTGGTCCCATAGTGTTTATACTTGCGTACTATTGTTTGTACAGATGAACATGGTACCTTCAGGCATTTGTAAATTGCTCCCAAGGATGAACCAGACTTGTGGAGGTCTACCATTTTTTTCTGAGGTCTTGGCTGATTTCTTTTGATTTTCCCATGATGTCAAGCAAAGAGGCACTGAGTTTGAAGGTAGGCCTTGTAATACATCCACAGGTACACCTCCAATTGACTCAAATTATATCAATTAGCCTATCAGAAGCTTCTAAGGCATTGACATCATTTTCTGTAATTTTTCCAAGCTTTTTAAAGGCACAGTCAACTTAGTGTATGTAAACTTTTGACCCACTGGAATTGTGATACAGCGATGTATAAGTGAAATCATCTGTCTGTAAACAATTGTTGGATAAATATACTTGTGTCGTAAACAAAGTAGATGTCCTAACCGACTTGCCATAACAGTAGTTTGTTCACGAGAAATTTGTGGAGTGGTTGAGAAACGGGTTTTAATTACAGCCTACGTGTATGTAAACTTCCGACTTCGACTGTATGTAGTGGATGTGTTACCTATGTGAGGAGCTGCTGTATCACTCTGGGCACCGTTTGGAGTGTGTGTATGTTTGGTTGTGCTTGCCTGCATGTGTGGCTTGCTTGGCGAGATGGGTTTATGCTAACTAATGATGCACATTTCTGTACGGGCTCCAGGTGTGAGCCTAATTGTATCTTATTTTCCACATGAAGACATTAACACTCTAACCACTTTGCCTTTTAGCAATTCAGGTCTCTGCTAGAGAACATTTTCAGCTGTCACTATTAGCATACGCATCAGATGCATCTACTGTGTTGTCAACCTAAGTAAATACCATTAAAAAAAAACATATGGAATGAATGTAGTCGTGTCTTAAGAATATTTAGTTTATTTTGAAAAAGTTCTGTGTCATATATTTCAAAGTACATGTAGGGATATGTTTTATACTACAAATGAATATGCTACTGCAAGACCTAGGCCTTGCCTATTTTTGCTTCTCTTCAAATAAAAACATTACAATGTAATACATTTATTTATATAGCCCTACAGAAACCCAGCCTAAAACGCCAAACAGCAAGCAATGCAAGTGTAGAAGCACGGTGGCTAGGAAAAACTCCCTAGAAAGGCCAAAACCTAGGAAGAAACCTAGAGAGGAACCAGGCTATGTGGGATGGCCAGTCCTCTTCTGGCTGTGCCGGGTGGAGATTATAACAGAACATGGCCAAGATGTTCAAATGTTCATAAATGACCAGCATGGCCCAATAATAATAAGGCAGAACAGTTGAAACTGGAGCAGCAGCACGGCCAGGTGGACTAGGGACAGCAAGGAGTCATCATGTGAGGTAGTCCTGAGGCATGGTCCTAGGGCTCAGGTCCTCCGAGAGAGAGAAAGAAAGAGAGAAAGAGAGAATTCGAGAGAGCACACTTAAATTCACACAGGACACCGAATAGGACAGGAGAAGTACTCCAGATATAACAAACTGACCCTAACCCCCCGACACATAAACTACTGCAGCATAAATACTGGAGGCTGAGACAGGAGGGGTCAGGAGACACTGTGGCCCCATCCGAGGACACCCCCGGACAGGGCCAAACAGGAAGGATATAACCCCACCCACTTTGCCAAAGCACAGCCCCCATACCACTAGAGGGATATCTTCAACCACCAACTTACCATCCTGAGACAAGGCCGAGTATAGCCCACAAAGATCTCCGCCACGGCACAACCCAAGGGGGGGCACCAACCCAGACAGGAAGATCACATCAGTGACTCAACCCACTCAAGTGACGCACATTTGATTGATTTCATTTGTAGATTTGATTAGTACTAGAGTTATAGTAAGTAATACAGTCCAGTTACAGTAGAAACAGTAGAAACGAAAAAGAGACTATCAACCAGCAAGGCGCACAGGTCAAAGGATTTACTTTAAAGGTAGGACTAAGCACCAACATTTTATAAATAGCCCAGAGGAAAAACAATGGTATGCATAAACCACAAGTAGAGTAGCGTTATAGTAAGTAATAAAGTCCAGTTACAGCTTTTTTTGACACAGTAGAAATGAAAAGGAGGCACAGGTCAAATGCGCTCTTGACACTCTTTCCTACCCAAACCGTGCCATTCTTCCAAGACTCCTTGCTCACCGTGCTGGTTGGGATCACCTTCTCACTTGGCCCTGTTCTGCTTTTTCTCCTGCCAGGCTCCGATATCGGAGGCAGAGGATCGCAGTCGGTTTGGTGCGGTTTGCCTTTGTGAACTTGACTTAAACTCACTGTCTGACTTGACTCTCACCTTCTGACTTGACTCTCACCTTCTGACTTGACTCTCACCTTCTGACTTGACTCTCACCTTCTGACTTGACTCTCACCTTCTGACTTGACTCTCACCGAGGGGAGATTATATTATTTCCAGGCTTTCGTAGTAAAAAAATTAGACGGACCACAAATAAATATTTCTGAAAATATAAAAACAGATAGTAAAGGATATTCTTTGTATTTAATTTCTTGTACAATAAAAACATGACAGTGTAATACCTTTGATACATTTCATTTGTAGATTTGATTAGTACTAGAGTTAGAGTAATTAATACATTCCCGTTACAGCTTCTCCTGACAAAGTAGAAACAAAAAATAATTGTATTTTTCCCAGGGTAAAGGAGGATCAGGATTTAGAGCAGTACGCACTGTGGCCACAATTCTTACGCTGTTGTTCTAAATTCATTCACCCTCTTCATCCTCCTCTTCATCCTCATCATTCAGTTCATTCAAATTCAGTCATGAGGTCATGTGCGCAATGATCTGTTTCTATCACCCATTCATCCGTTGACATCATTCATTCAGTTAGATAAGAGAGAGACACGTCAGCACCTTAGTATCAACTCCTTCCGACACATTTGTCTTGGCCCGTTAGGGTAAAAAAAAAGTAAATAGCCTCTTAATATTTTTCTGCTTGTGAATTGAAAATTCTGACAACCAAACAGGACATTGCTTATTTTTTGCAAATATTTTTTCTATTTAAAAAATGTAACGTCAGTGGCCGTCGGCCTATGGCGGTTCTAGTGTTAAACATTAGTTATTGGGAAATGGAAAATAAAATTGTCACGCCCTGGTCGAAGTATTTTGTGTTTATCTTTATTTATTTGGTCAGGCCAGGGTGTGGCATGGGTTTTTGTATGTGGTGTGTATGTATGGGGATTGTAGCTAGTGGGGTGTTCTAGTTAAGTCTATGGCTGTCTGAAGTGGTTCTCAATCAGAGGCAGGTGTTTATCGTTGTCTCTGATTGGGAACCATATTTAGGCAGCCATATTCTTTGAGTTTGTCGTGGGTGATTGTCCTTAGTGTCCTTGTTCATGGCACTGTGTTCGTTTGCACAAGATAGGCTGTTTCGGTTTTCACGGTCTGTTTATTGTTTTTGTATAGTTCGTGTTTTTGTCTTCATTAAAGATGTATCGAACAAACCACGCTGCATTTTGGTCCGATCCTTGCTACACCTCCTCGTCCGAGGAGGAGATAGAAGAAAGCCGTTACAAAAATAAACTCTTCATAGAAAATTACGTCTTAGCAAACCTTATCACGCGAATACCAATGAGTGCTGACCTTTCTAACCCTCCGTGAAATGTAATGGTCCAGCAGCAGTACAGACGTCATAGCATTATTATGGCATTATCCTCCTTCTGATAGAGGTCACAACCTCTCAGACTGGGGGTGGAATAGCAGCCTTTCATAGACCACTGTTCTCGTGGCAGGTAGTCAGAGTAGCAGTGTGTATGAGAAAATAAGGCTGTTGAGTGGTACTGTAGAGAGGCCAAAAATGCCTTTTAGTCAGAAAGTTTCAGACGCACAGATATCATACCCTCTGAAAAATGCTAACCTCCCGTTATTTTAATGGTGAGAGGTTAGCAAGTCTTGAGAGTACGATATAGCGTCTGTAACTTTCTCACTCATCATTATTCCCGATTCATTCAGGACTAGCCATAATCATGGTAGCATCCACATTAACGTAGAAGTGTTTAGAAACATATTCTTATTTACAATAAAAGTTATTTACAAACATAAGTACACAATACATGATTTACAATTTGTTTCTATTGGGCACAAAATAATCTGAAACACAACCAAAACAAACAGATATGAATGAAAATACCCTCTAATTAGTGCTGACAGTTTGCACTTTAACCTCAGCCATTGTATCTTTTCAAATCCAAAGTGCTGGGAGTACAGAGCCAAAACAACAACAAATGTGTCAACTGTCCCAATACTTTTGGAGCTCACTGTATCTACAGAGGGGGTTAGGCGAGGCAATGATTCTGGTCAGTTTGCTGCTCTTTTGGCTTCTCTATGCTGTCTGTGGAATAATGCCAAGTGATGTGTCAATTAGCTGACTTTCGAGGGCTGCAAACAGACATGGCGATGGATACCTTTTTCAAGGAGCATGTTGTAAAACTGGACCGGGGTTCAATCCGGCGTAAATTGCTTCCGCTCCCGTTCTGCTTGATATCCACTCCGACTGCTCGTCTTCTTCTTTTCCCATCATCTGTGCTCTGTCGTGGTCTCCGTGTTGGGATAGGTGAAGCGAGGGATGATGAAGGGGTGTAGGAGTAGCAGCCGGACCTCCACAGAGGTCTATGGTGTCACGGCTTGCCATCATCTGTACACTCAAATGATCACAGTACAACAGCTGAGCACACAGGGTTTTCAACAGCTCTTTCAACGCTCAACGCTTGATCTTTGATAAGATGACTCGTTCTCTATTCCCTCTCTTCTTTTGTCTTTTTCCCCATACAGGGAGAAGAGGAGTGGAGCGGAGCCTGGAGTAGGAATGGTGGCTGCTCTCCAATTCTATGTGGTGTTTCATTAACACCCATACAAGAGGCTTGAGATGCATCAAACAAGTTATTAAAGTGAGGATCGCAGGAAAATATCATGGAAGAAAGGGTTGGCAAACTTGACACTGAGTGTGCCAGTGAAAAGACTTCATTGAATTGAGTACATGACCATGATCAGTAAAGACAAATGGCCCTCCTCCCAGCTGTGGTAAAGAGGAGTCAGGCTGCCTCTGGAAAACATCTGTGCCCCAAGCGCCAACCAATCCATAGCTATCCCAGGTAAACACAAACACTCTAGATGGATGGATGGATGTGACATACTGTATGAATATTTGGTCATGGAAGTAAACCGCTGCACATGAGTAAATGTGCATACATGTGGACCAGGGGAGATAAGCATGCCTGGGCAGATACAGGCCAATGAGACCGTGCTGGACAAGAAGGATTACCACTAGAGGTACGTATGGAAACTGGAGGTTACAGCTAGAGCTACAGTATACAGATGTAGGATCTTCATTTGAGTCAGTTTGCTATAGCAGGAAAAACGGGAACAGGAAATGTGAATTATTATGTGGATTACAATGAATGGACAATTTTGAAGGGGTTCAAAGAAAGTTCTCCTGCAACAGGGTGATCAAAATAAGATCCATCAGCCTCCTGCTGTTGAACTATGCATGCCGTCTGGGAAGAATGGATCTGTTGGGGATACATATTACATAATGTAATCATGAGGAATGTTCAACCATGAATGCTAAGTGAAGGCATCCTTGTAATCTCCAAGGTTCAGCAACCCCTTTAATAAATGGTGTTTGTATGTATACACCAATAAATCATGCAATCCTTGAGGTTTTACACTTTTCATTAATATGTAACATTCAGAGTTAAACCCCAATATATTTTGAAGAATGTAGCATACTACAATGGGCTTTATCGTAAACCAAAAACCCCTGTTGAAAGGAGTGGTTTTTAAACCGTCATAGTAAAGTTTAGTCCTAGAACTGTGATGTTTGGCCTATCATCTATCCTTTCTGTGTTCCATTGAAAATTCAGCTCCTCATGTTATAAGCTGACATTTGGTCAGCAGAACTAAGGCTCTCCTTTCCCGATGCTTCAAACCATACAAGATGAGTGATGGACCAGAATCTTAGGGGACCAGCTTTGGACTATGCAGATGTGTGGAGCTTACTAATGTTCATTACCTTTTACAAAATTGGTTGATGAGAGTCATGATCCCGATGCTGAAGATTCTGTTGAACATTAGATCTCTGATGTTTTTTAATTTAGAATTTTAGTTAGGATGCATGACCTACACCCTGTAATGTATGGTTTGCATGTTAAAAAGGAATCGGTTTGCATAATGCACACCCACATGAGATCCCCACAAACCTGACCCTATAGTATATTATCATTCATTTCATGCTATCAAATTAGTTCATTAAATTTTGATTGATGACGCACAGTCACATAACTGAGTTTCACCTTCACAGACATAAATTATGTTTGAAGAGACACCTTGAGGGAACAGACTGGATTGATCAACAGTTTTGGACACCATTCATTTAACAGAGTTGAACAGAGGCAATTTAAACTTTGGAAAAATGTCTGTCTGATTTGGAGTGAAGAAGGTTGTTTTTCCAATGTGAAGCATATTCACAGGGCTCCTGAGTGGCGCAGCGGTCTAAGGCACTGTCTCTCAGTGCTAGAGGCGTTACTACAGACCCTGGTTTGATTCCAGGCTGTATCACAACTGGCTATGATTGGGAGTCCCATATGGCGCCACACAATTGGCCCAGCTTCGTCCGGTTCAGAGTTTGGCCAGGGTAGGCTGTCATTGTACATAAGAATTTGTTCTTAACTGACTTGCCTGGTTAAATAAACGGGAAGTAGGGATGCTGAGGGTATTACAGCACCCCCTGTAAAATCATAATAAAAAAATATATATTAATCAATAAGAAAATACATTTTTTTTTCACAAAAGTAGTGCAATCGGCCATTACTAGTCCTGTATTAGAGGAATGATATAGCCATCTGTAACGCGGGCAAATATATATATATTTTTACATTGAACTGACAGCTTGTAAAACACCACTTTTTCTGTATTGTAATCTGTGTTTTCACTGATATCACCACTTGTCAGAGTCAAGTCCACACTCCATCCATATTTCATCTATCTTGCCTGTGAGCCAGTAATGTTGATGGATGACTTGTTTTCACAAGCAGGATAGACCGTGTCGCACTGTTGAATTATTGACGTGTCACAAGGTGAAATATAAACTTGACTGAGAGGAGCGTAGTAACAACGCTCCCAGACTCAACATCTCTGTCACACCCTGACTGATGTCACGATTTTATCCTCCTCTATTTTGCTTCTCTCTCACTTACCATTACCTCAATGTATCAGCCACACACAACCTCATTTCCAACATACGGAACTGCAGTCCCGTTATTCTGCAGAATTATAGAACTTGCTTGTGAAATTACAAGCCCATTTATATGTCATTCAAATTGGCTCATGCGCAAGAGATGTCTCTTCTTCTGATGACTGTAATTTAGGCCATCTGGGTGGAGATCAGATCAGGTTGACTTCACAGCTCAATCACAGCTCCCTTTCAAATGTAATTGTGATTTTCAAATGGTTCTGTCAACTTAGTCATAGAATGTCAATATCAACCGCAATTTACAGTGTGGAGGTAATTTTCTAATCTCAGTTGGAATGATAACAATTATGCATAAGGTGCTGTGTCGAAGTACTAAAGCTCTATCAAAGCAGTCAATTGTATTTGACTCTAACATGACTTTTGCACTAAACAACTACACAGGAGTATCAAATATCTTAAAGCTCATGTGAATGAATTAATTACATGTTGTCAGCAAAACAACTTCCACACTGTGAAAACCCTCGGTGTTGACATGCATCCAATCAACAGTAATTCCTGTCTCAGTAGTAATTTCTCTGGCAAAGTTTGTAATGGGTGAATGTTTTCTTGCTGTGCTGACTTGAGCAGAATCAGTATTCCCAAAGGGATGTGGACGTGGTTCCATCTGTATGTATGCATCCGCAGCGCAGCCTGAACCACAGTCAGCTTCCTCAGCCAGACCTCCAGGCGAAGCAGCGAAGGCACTGATGGGCTTGGGTGCTAATCCTACCTTATCCCCAGGACAACGCTTCCAGGTGCCAGAACCCAATACTGACAGGCACTTCAATCAAGGATTTTGTCTTTCGTTCTCTCTCTCTCTCTATCGCTCTCCTTCAATTCTTTTGTCGGTGTCAGTTTTTCCTCTACAATTTTCCTTATGGTGTATTAAGTTTTTGCATGGCCCCATGCTGAGTTTCTATTCTTCCTCCTCCCATCTCAATGCGCTTCACCAAGTTTTAGACCAACAAAAGCGTAAAGGCATGAAATGCTGTCTCTATTCATCCTGGCTTATGTCCCTGGTATTTTCACTTTGAAGAATTACTGCCTCATCTTGGACACACTATGAAGCTCCATTTTTTATTCTCAGCCAGCTGTCTGCATTAGCTGACCTTTCAGGGTTCTAACACTGGGACAATGGACCTGTCTTGTCTGGCAGTCTGCAGTATTCAGAGATCAGGACTGGATGGCGGCACTTCCAATTCAGCCTCCGAAAACCAGGCCCGGAATCCATGCCTCGTAACAGATTTTATTAATGCAGGAAGACGTTGATGGATTAGCCTTCCTTTGAGGTGCAGACACATCCTTTTCAATGACAGACTATAAATAGCTGCCTGTGAATTTGGAATATAAAATATGTGCTTGTGACATTTTAATGTTTTTCTTCCTCGCTTCACATCTCTATTGCTGAGATACTGTATTTAAACAGGAAACAAGTCATTTGGAAACTTAAGAGCCATCTAACTAATTTCCTAACTCTAACCTTCAAATGTAATAACAAGGCAATACAATCATCTATTCTTATGACTTCAACAAAAATTGTATATGAAGCCGTTGTGGGAGGCTTATTCTCCCTGATCTATTTGCCCTGGAGGGTGCTAACGATCATGCTGTCGGGGGTCTGGATCCTCTTTCACCTACTGTACGTTCATCACGATCAGAACAATCCATTTCCCATTCACTGTTTCTTTCATTTCTTCACGATGCCACAATAACGAATTTAACAAGGCTTCTCTTTTTCAGAATTGTTCATGTCCAAAGGTTGAATATTTTTTGTTTGACCTTTTGTCAGATGGTCATATAATCCAAGTTGTCCGAACGACAACATCAGCATCATAACAACACATGAGTCAGACATCTTTCTGCTCGTAACCATTGGTTTGCTTTATATTGCGCTTGTCACACGCAGAGAATGAACAACTTTTCAGATGTGTTTTTTTTTCTGCTCAGTTTCAGTGAGCCAAATGCCCGAAAGAGTCTTGTACAGATGCTTGCTGAGAAACCCAATCTGTTTACAAGCAGACAGAGACATTGGCTCGCTTGATGCCCAAGTTTTCCAAAGACCTCAAAAATATCTTAAAGAGGATTGACCATAACATGCAACACCAAACCTGGCTCTTTTTATATAAACCTGTTTTATTCAATAAGATGGATAATAAGATGAATACAATGAGAATAGTGTATCTTGAGAGATGATCGTCATCATGCATTATCTGTCAACGACTTGACCGTACAGTTGTGATGTATTATGAAGGCGTAGGCGCATGATAGTATTGCGACATCAACTGGGGAAACAAGCAGAGCATCTGAAATGTGTCCTACTTCACATTATTTTGACATTTACTTTTCACAGTAAATCTATCTCATCAAACCCAGAAGATTGCTCAAAGAGGTACTTTTCCCTGTTTTTTCCCCTCTCCAATATCTGCCATACTGCTGTAATTACACACTATTAATTAAGCAATGAGGCAATCTGGATTGCAAAGCAAATGAACAGGTTTTCAAACCAATATCCATGTGCTGATACACCGACAAGCTGTTCTTTGAGCTCTGTGTGTGAATCCACTTTGGAAAATGTCAAATGTGTGTGTGAAGATTTTTCTGTGAGCTTTTTTTCTTCTGTAGATGCAAGCAGTGTTACTGCATATGGTGACACTTGTGCTTCAAGGTTACAACTTGCGATCCACTGTAATAAGTCAAAAACGTCCCCAAATGTCATGGCAAATAGTCCTAATACATAGAGAGCTCATTATATGGCATAGCCTGTCTTGGAGATGGTCTCAGCCCACTGTGCTACTTACTGTATACGGAAGCAGACTAACAAGCAGAAACCTCATGTGTGCACACTAATATGTAGCCGCAGGGCTAATTCAGGGGCTATGTATTCCAGCAGTACAGTTGGCTCCTCTGTGCCAGGAAGCATCTCTTCATCTGTAAACCTTTAACTAAAAGAGGGAGCTGGGAGACTTTACAGATTGTGGATGAAGAGCAACATCTCTAGTAGCTCAGTGATTTGGGATGATCATTTTATTTGATGTCAATGAGCAGTGACTCTTATTAAGAGTGACAATCACTGGTGGATTGGGAGTGCCTTTGGACACGGTGTGACATGTCTTATACACGTTCCTTATTCAGTTGGGTGTGGTACGTCCAAACATATTTGTGTGTCAAAATCACCCGTGTTTTATGTTTCCTCCTTTTCCCTGTGGTGTTCTCTATCCATGGAGACCAGACCAGAGTAATGAGCTCCAGAGAGAATTCAGCGTGAGTTAAACGCCGTTCATCTTGAACATTAATACACAACCTGAACAAACATTTGAGGTCTATTGTGAGTGGAGTGCCTGTCATCATCCTGTTCTTCACTCAATGACTTCCCTTACAGTTGATCTAACGCTTACATGCTGACCACACCGCTTGTGTTGCTCGCGTGCACGAGCATTGCAAAATAAATGTACACATACACGTTATTCAATCATTGCACCCACACTGCTCGCGCACGCCAGTGAGCGTCTGCGTTGCCAGGCGCTAAAATAGAAGTTGCTTCTATTTGTCGTGCAAAACGGGCTGCAAGTCCTGCCTCTCTCATCTCCTCATTGGCTTTTAGAAGCATTTGCCCACGTGCCATCTCCTCATTGGTTATTTTTGGAGGAATAGCAAAGTTGCTATTCCTCCAAAAAGTTATTGGAAATGTTCTTGCACTATTTCTGATGTCTCTCCTTAAGCAAAAAGTTAAGAAGAAATTAGATTAATGAAAATAAAGTTATTGGAAATGTTCTTAATTCCAAGATAGCTAAACCCTTGTCTTCAACGCAGGGCAGTGAGAGAAAACGCTCATAAAAGCAATTGAACATGTTTAATTCACTCACAAACATAATCTGAAAGTTTTAGTATTGATTCATTTAAACCCCGGAACATGTTTTAGAACAGTATTCTTAGTAAGAAATATGCTAACCGGATTTCCATTGCTAGCTAGATAGCTAGCTAAAACGGTTGCCTAGTTTAAGAAGATTTGTAAGAAGATATTTGAGAAGTTCGTCAGAAAATCATTAAATCATTAAATGTTGGTGAGGAATTGCACTTACAATTGCACTCACTTTTTAATGAAGCTTTTATGAAGCTTCTTAATTTAAGTTTTTACGTAAGAAGTCTTTTGTGAATCTGGGCCCTGCACGCTCCATTGTGAGTCCTTCTGTACCGTTACCCCTGAAATGTTCACACTATCACACAATTTGAGATCCTGGCCCTTGATCCGGAGAGGGCACGGGACAGGTGGATTGATAGGACTTTGCACTTGGCAGGGTTCAGTGACATTCTGCTTGCATGAACCCACATGTTGAAGTTGTTCAGGGCCCGGCTGCAGTGGGCTGATGTTTCCTGTTATACACATGCGGACCAGATTTAGATTGTCAGCATATTTCAACCTACTGTTGACATCCTGGGCTGCGCTGTCAATGACCGCAAGGAAGATGAAAGAGCCCAGAAGAATTCCTTGAGCCATACCTCCTTCGGCTCCTGTCAGCCTGAGAGGCTGTCTTGGTAGTGTGCCTGTTGTTTGCGGCCGGTCACACACTGCAGAGCCATGCTATGAGGACAGGTCTAACACTCAGTTGGATTAGGCATTCAACGGCAATGGTGTGGTCGATTTTGTCAAAGGCTTTGAAGAAGTCAGTGTGGATTAATGTGGTTATGGTGAATGGGATGTCTGATTGCTTGTATAAACAGTCCAGGAGGCATAGGTAGATGAACTTTCTGGGGTCTATGTTGGGTGTTATGTCTTCCTTCATCCAAATCAAATCAAATGTATTTATTAAGCCCTTCTTACATCAGCTGATATCTCAAAGTGCTGTACAGAAACCCAGCCTAAAACCCCAAACAGCAAGCAATGCAGGTGTAGAAGCACGGTGGCTAGGAAAAACTCCCTAGAAAGGCCAGAACCTAGGAAGAAATCTAGAGAGGAACCAGGCTATGAGGGGGGGCAGTCCTCTTCTGGCTGTGCCGGGTGGAGATTATAACAGAACATGGCCAAGATGTTCAAATGTTCATAGATGACCAGCAGGGTCAAATAATAATAATCACAGTGGTTGTCGAGGGTGCAACAGGTCAGCACCTCAGGAGTAAATGTCAGTTGGCTCTTCATAGCCGATCATTCAGAGTATCTCTACTGCTCCTGCTGTCTCTAGAGAGTTGAAAACAACAGGTCCAGGTTCAAGGTAGCACGTCCGGTGAACAGGTCAGGGTTCCATAGCCGCAGGCAGAACAGTTGAAACTGGAGCAGCAGCATGGCCAGGTGAACTGGGGACAGCAAGGAGTCATCATGCCAGGTAGTCCTGAGGCATGGTCCTAGGGCTCAGGTCCTCCTCCGAGAGAAAGAAGTTGGCAGTGTTACGCCCCTGAAAACAGGGGAGAAATAATCACGAGAGTGATATGGTATTGTTTTCTCAATGCAACTTTTAGTTCAATCATTTTACAAAAGTAACACATTACAAAACAACAGAAAAACCATTATACAAATAACACAGCAAAATATCTTATTAACAACGCACATGTTCATTCACAATCGACATAAAATGGCAGCTACTCTCAGTACGATGCTATTCTTTGCTACAACCGAGCAGGGCTACTATTACTCTCTTCAAACTTAACTCTAACTTCCTCAAGATGTTACTAAGACACATCTCAAACACTCTTGACATGTTAGCGAGTTATAACATTTAAATTACTCTTTTTTATCATCAATAACGTACCTGAAAACAGGGGAGAAATAATCATGAGAGTGATATGGTCTTGTTTTCTCAATGCAACTTTTAGTTCAATGAGAAAAGACCGCGATTTCCCCGGGAATCGATCTCCGGCTCATAGATTAAGAGCATTTCGTAGATCACAGATTAACACTTTTAGGCACCACAAAATAAAGTAATCAATATAACGTTTACACATTACTCACAATTCGTACCGTTTGACAGATTTTAACGTTAACACAATTATATGAATGTTATCAATCTCTATCAACTAATACTGAATGCATCTTTTTAACCTTAGATGTTTTACGATCCTCACATACTATAAACTTACTAATACTTTTTAATGTATAACAGGCTATGAATATTTCCTTTAACCTGTCACACTCTTCCCGACAAAATAAATGTTGTCCCAACATTACCAACATTGTCTTCTTCAACAGTCCGTATGCACTGGACCTAGAAAATCCTCTTCTGTAAGGTAGTACTTGAGCAGAGGTCAAGGGTCACAGTTCAAATATAACTAACAAGTTATATTCACAGTCCATATCTGTTGACCAGCTATATAACATAAGCAGTATTTTCTCATACTATTGATCAACAGTCCATCAATTTTAATGATCTATATGCATAGTCTGCAAATTGTATCTTTTGACAGTCTGTGAAATCAGACAGTAGTCCATGGTCAAACATGTCAACTCTGTAGCCTCATGTTTGCTGAAACCCATACATGTAAGGTGGCTGAAAGTAACACTGCTGTAGTGGTGGCAGCCATGGAACCAGTCCTGGTGCAGGGTAGACAGGGAACAACTGTGGCTGTGGCTGTATACTGTAGCAGGAAGGGATACCAAGCTGATCATAGGTGATACGTCTTGGAGGGTGTCTCTCTCTTTGTGGCAGCTGGTAGGCTGGTTCCTCAGGTTCAGCAGCATCAGTTAATGAAGGAAAGGCACTTGGTGGACGATCATCAGGCAAATTTTCAGCAGGCAAGTTCATCTCCTCAGCAGGCAGGTCTTTAACTGTTGTTGTCTCCTCCAGCCGCTTTTCAACAAGAGGCTGTGCTGGTAGCGTATCATGGACTGGCACTGCAACTGTCTGTCTCACTGTTGGGGGCCTGTGTTCCCACTCTCTCGCTGGTTCAGCATTCCTCTCCTCAGGTACTGTAGGAGATGTGGGAACCTGTAGCGGCTCATGATGAAGGTCATATTCATCCCCGCTGTCTTCATCAGAATCTAGAGGCTGTGATGCAGGCTGGTGTCTCCTCGTTTTCTGACTTTTGTCCACTTTGGTCATTTCTGGTTGTGTCTCAAAAGGTAAGTGGTCACAGGACATGAGCAGGTTTCTGTGCAGGACCCTGGAGCGTCCCCTACCCTTTTCTGGTCTCAATTCATAAATCGGCAGGTCTGAACCCATTTGTCTCACCACTGTGTGAATTGTATCTTCCCAATAGTTACGGAGTTTTCCTGGTCCTCCTCTTGGTGTCAGGTTTTTAATCAGAACTCGCTCGCCAGGCTGTAGCACTGAACTCCTAACTTTAGTGTCATAGTACTTCTTACTTCTTTCAGCGGCTTTCTGAGCATTTTCATTTGCAATGGCGTATGCTTCTTCCATCCCTCGTTTCCAGTTCTCCACGTAGTCTCGCTGGTTACTGGAACCTGCCTCTGTGCACAATCCAAAGAGCATATCAATTGGAAGCTTGGGTGATCTCCCAAACAGAAGATAAAATGGTGAATAGCCAGTCACTTCGCAACGGGTGCAGTTATAGACATAAACCAGTTTGTTCAGAGACTCCTTCCAATTTGACTTTTGTGTCTCAGTTAGTGTCTTTAACATTTGCAACTGTTCATGCGTTCCATTAGTTTTGTCTTGTTCCCTGCACACCCGGTTTTCATTCCCCAATCACACTACACATATTTATTCCTCTGTTGCCACTCATGTCTTTGTGTGTGATTGTTTCGTGTTACATGTCATTTTTGACGCGCTATTTCTGGTGTGTGTTTATTTCCATGTATATTTCACAAGGTATGTTTATTTGTTTGTACTTTCTTATTGTGACTGTTTGCGCGTTTTTGCACTTTGGCATATTGGATGGAGGTTTCGACCCAGTGGCGTCCATCTGTTGGTTTCTTCTGCCTAAATAAAGTGTGCGCCTGTTCACAACTCTCTGCTCTCCTGCACTTGACTCCGCTCCCAGTACGCACACCATTGACAGAATCACACACCTACCATGGAGTCAGCAGGAGCAGGTTCCCCGGTCAGAGGAGTCGAGGAGCGCATCCAGGAACACTCAGCTATGCTGCATCATCTCGGTGCCATGACAGATTGCGTGGTCCAGACCATGGACCTCTGGGAGAGACAGGAAGTCTCTCCAGCGCCTCAACCAGCGCAACCGGGGTTACCTCTACCCGTTCCGTCCGGATCCAGTTCCAGTGGGATGCATCTCTCCCTTCCCAGAGAGTATGATGGGACGGCTGCACAGTGCCAGGGGTTCCTCCTACAACTGGACTTATACCTGGCCACCGTTCACTCAGCTCCCTCGGGAAGGGAGAGAATGTCCGCCCTCGTCTCATGCCTCTCAGGGAGATCTCTGGAGTGGGCAAATTCCGTGTGGGGAGAAGGAGACGCGGCGTTGGACCACTTCCGGGCCGTTTTCGACCATCCACCCGAAGGTAGATCGGCGGGGGAACGGCTCTTCAATTTGAGGCAGGGGACGAGGAGCGCACAGGTGTTCGCACTGGAATTCCGGACATTGGCCACCGGAGCAGGATGGAACGACAGGGCCCTCATCAACCACTACCGAGGACGTCCGACAGGAGTTGGCCTGCAGGGATGCCACCCATCACCTTTGACCAACTGGTGGATTTGTCCATCCGGTTGGATAACCTGCTGGCCATCCGCAGACGTGTAGAGAGGTCTCTGTCGGTTCCATCTTCCAGCACTCCCGCTCCAGTGTCCATGGAGCTGGGAGGGGCTGTGCGTAGGGAGGCTGGAGGAGGGGCCTTCACGTGCACCATCTGTGGCCACAGAGGGCACACTGCCGGTCGGTGCCGGGTTGGTCCCTCTGGGAGTCGAGGCAGCAGGCAGGGCACTCTGGCGTCACCCCAGGTGAGTCTGCACCACTCTCATCCAGAGTCCTCTGTTGTCCACCTGTTTGTACCTGTTTGTTTTCCTGAGTTTTCCCCGCATTTCCAGCATAAGGCGCTCATCGATTCAGGCGCAGCTGAGAACTTTATTGACATAGCGCCAGCCTTTAGTTTAGGGATCCCCATTATTCCTGTGGTTAGACCTTTCCCGGTACACACTCTGGACAGTCGACCATTAGGGTCCGGGTTAATCATGGAAGCCACCATCTCCCTGGCCATGGAGATGCAGGGTGGTCACGAGGAGAGAATCAGTCTCTTCCTCATTGATACTCCTGCGTTTCCCGTGGTACTAGGCCTTCCCTGGTTGGCTCGTCACAACCCCACCATTTCTTGGCAACAGAGGGCTCAGGGAGGTGTGTAGGGGTTTCTGTTGGTGCTACCACGGTGGAAAGTCCAGACCAGGTCTCCACCGTGCACATTCCCCCAGAATCAGCCGATTTGGGTCTCACCTTCCGTAAAAAGAAGGCGACTCAATAACCACCCCATCGACGTGGGGATTGTGCGATAAATCTCCTGGTAGACTCTGCACTTCCCAGGAGTCACATGTAACCCCTGTCGCAAGCGGAGACTGTGGCTATAGAGACATATGTCTCCGAATCCCTGCGTCAGGGGTACATTCGGTCCTCCACATCACCCGCCTCCTCGAGTTTCCTTTTGTGAAGAAGAAGTATGGAGGTCTGCGCCCGTGCATTGACTATTTTTATGAGTACCTCATCATGCCGTACGGGTTGATGAATTCTCCATCAGTCTTCCAATCCTTTGTAGACAAGATTTTCAGGGACCTGCACGGGCAGGGTGTAGTGGTGTATATCGATGACATTCTGATATACTCCGCTACACGCGCCGAGCATGTGTCCTTGGTGCGCAAGGTATTTGGACGATTGTTGGAGCAATGACCTGTACGTCAAGGCTGAGAAATGCCTGTTCGTTCAGCAGGCCGTCTCCTTCCTAGGGTATCGCATTTACACATCAGGGGTGGAGATGGAGAGTGACCGCATTGCAGCCGTGTGTAATTGGCCGACTCCCACCACGGTAAAGAAGGTGCAGCGATTTTTAGGGTTTGCCAATTACAACCGGAGATTTATCCGGGGTTTTGGCCAGGTGGCTGCTCCCATTACCTCACTGCTGAAGGGGGGTCCTGTACGTCTGCAGTGGTCGGTTGTGGTGGACAGGGCTTTTGGGCACCTAAGAGCTCTGTTTACCTCGGCTCCCTTGCTGGCCCATCCGGATCCCCTTTTTGGCATTCATAGTGGAGGTGGATGCATCCGAGGCTGGGATAGGAGCCTGGCTCGCTCGTTCAGTGCTTCTCGAAGAAGCTCAGCGCGGCGGAGCGGAACTATGATGTGGGGGACTGGGAGCTGTTAGCTGTGGTTAAGGCTTTGAAGGCGTGGAGACATTGGCTAAACACCCTTTTCTCATCTGGACTGACCACCGCAACCTGGAGTACTGAATCCTCGTCAGGCCATGTTCCTCGTCAGGCCATGTTCATGTTCGTTTTGTGTTGACCCTTTCCTACAGACCAGGTTCCCAGAATGTGAAGGCAGACGCACTGTCCCGGCTCTATGACACAGAGGAGCGGCCCATGGATCAGACTCCCATTCTCCCGGCCTCCTGCCTGGTAGCGGCGGTAGTGTGGGAGCTGGACGCGGACATTGAGCAGGCGTTACGTACAGAGCCCGCTCCACTCCAGTGTCCCGTCGGGCGTCAGTACGTTCCGTCTGCTGTCCGTGTCCAGTTGATCTATTGGGCCCACACATCATCCTCCTCTGGTCATCCGGGGATCGGTTGGACGGTGCGCTGTCTGACTGGGAAGTACTGGTGGCCCACCTTGGCTCGGGTTTATGTTTCCTCCTGCTCGGTGTACACCCAGTGTAAGGCTCCTAGACACCTGCCCAGAGGTAAGCTACATCCCTTACCCGTTCCACAACGGCCTTGGTCACGGATCTTCCTCCCTCACAGGGAAACACCATGATCCTGGTCGCTGTGGATCGTTTCTCTAAGTCCTGTCATCTCCTCCCTCTGCGCGGTCTCCCTACAGCCCTACAAACTGCGGAGGCCCTGTTTACACACGTCTTCCGGCACTACGGGGTGCCTGAAGATATAGTGTCTGATCGAGGTCCCCAGTTCACTTCGAGAGTCTGGAGGGCATTCATGGAACATCTGGGGGTCTCGGTCAGCCTTACCTCAGGTTTCCACCCCGAGAGTAACGGGCAGGTGGAGAGAGTTAACCAGGATGTGGGTAGGTTTCTGCAGTCCTATTGCCAGGACCGGCCGGGGGAGTGGGCGGCGTTCATGAGATGCAGAACTCGCTCTGCCAATCCTCCAATAACCTCTCCCCCTTTCAGTGTGTATTGGGGTACCAGCCGGTTCTGGCACCGTGGCATCAGAGTCAGACCGAGGCTCCTGCAGTGGACGATTGGTTCAGGCGCGCGGAGGAGACACGGGAGGCCACCCATGGTCACCTCCAGCAGGCCGCGCTGCGCCAAAATACCTGCGCAGACCGTCACCGCAGTGAGGCCCCGGTGTTCGCACTGGGGGACAGGGTCTGGCTCTAGACCCGAAACCAGCCCCTCCGTCTGCCCTGCCGGAAGATGGGCCTGCGGTTTGTGGGGACATTTAAAGTCCTGAGGAGAGTGAACGAGGTATGTTACAGGTTACAGCTTCCCTCCGATTACCATATTAACCCATCGTTCCATGTGATTCTCCTCAGGCCGGTGGGCACTGGTCCGCTCCCGGAGTCTGAGGTCCACTCACAGTACGCACAACATTGACAGTTCCTGTAGAATCTGAAAAGTGTTGAATTCTTTCCACGGCCACATTCCTTTTGACGACGAGTGATTTGATCTGTTTTTTTGCAGTACGTGTTTTATCTTTCATTAGTCAGTACAATTTTCACTCATTTGTGTTGGCAGATATTGATTTCATAGTAACATGACATAATACAGACATACGACATACAACATTGTGAGCATTAACCTTGTATAAGCTAGACCATGACACTGTCATTTTCATTATTGCTCTATATAGTAGTGGAGCACTGAAAGAGATGTGGGTTCAGTATATGACGTATAGTGGGAAGAGTTAGGTCTACAGCCCACATTGAAACCTCAGTAGAGAGCCTCAATGGGAGATTTAGTGTAGCTAATAGCATGGTACTGTGCTGGTAATGTGACACTGTGCTGGTAATGTTAACTGTGTTTCTCATCAGGACACCAATGTTTTTTCCTTTGTTGCTACAGAGGTGATTCCATGACTATGTTCAAATAATTTTGCAACATTTAGTCATAGGCTACGAATACCACACTTTTCTTATGTCTGTTGGTCCTAAAATTTCTACACTCCAATTTCCAACATAAAAATGTATAATCTAGTTTAGGCTACATTATGGACCAAAACTGACCAGTCGACAGGTGACAAAGTTCATATTCCATATTGATGAGTCACAATCTCAAGCTTCCAACTACTGCACTTCTTTCCATGATATTGTAAAATCACTGGGGTTTGTGATCAGCAGCATTGAAGGCAGCTGCTGATGGTCTGAAGAAGTCTGCCTCGGTCTCCTTGTTCTGCACATTCAGAAAGCAGGGAGGGCTAATGCAGAGGGACGTTGTCATGGTAACAGATGAAAAACAGCCATGGATGACCATGAGTGACGAAGGCCTGCCAGTAGGATGGTTTGTATTGTGGAAGTTGTTTCATGACCTGATTTCATACCCCACTGCATCACGTTGAGAATTTCCACAAACACAATAAAAAGTAGCAACAGTGCTAAATCAAGATTATAGTATAGCACTGAAGTACACAACTCAGTGTTTTAATACTGCTTCTCACTCCCATTCAAATGTATGTAATCAAGGCTGACGTTTGACGTTGCTGTGTTGCATTTGTCAAATAAATTCAGACAGCGTTTGGGTGGAGGAAGACTAACGATGAGCAGAACTTTGAAATAAAATAATGCCGTTGTTTTTCTCTGCATAACCTCTTATTTCACCCTGTCTTGGGCTTGTATTTGATGAAGCCCAGAATAGCTCCTCAAGTAGCCTTTTCACTAAAAAGACACAAACACAGGGCCGTAGTTGAGATGAAACATCATAGCTTTGTCCTTATCACAGTCACAGTTTGTCAAACTGACCTAGATTTCCTTTGAAACGGCTCATTTAATTATTCCCTGTGCTGTTGTCTCTTTTTGGGTATTCCAGTTCCAACAAGCCAAGAGAAGATACAGCACGGTTTATTCCATACACACAAATGATCTGATGGTTATTCACAATGGACCGATTTCAGACTCCATAAACAGTAGCTACTGTTTCTATTGTTGTTGTGGACAACCTTGGGATTCACTGTCATTTGCATGTGGTCTCATCACTATGAGGAAAGAAAGTGAAAAACATAAAGCAGACCGAGCCACAACATTTTCAACGCGGGAGGATTGGGAGGATTCCATTTAGATTCTGTTTCCAAACAGGAGGCATGCATGGGAATGTGTGTTGCTGAGTTTGTGTGCACAGGGAGCTTGTGAATAATACCTCGTAAACGTGTGACACCGTGGGATATGCTACAGTAGTAGAACTAGATTCAGAGGGAGTATCAAAACACAATGTCTTCAGTAATTAACCTTTATTTAACTAGGCAAGTCAGTTAAGAACAAATTCTTATTTTCAATTTAAGAACCAATTCTTATTTTCAATGACGGCCTAGGAACAGTGGGTTAACTGCCTTGTTCAAGGCCAGAACGGCAGATGTTTACGACATTTTTACGACAGATTTTTACAGATTTTTATTCGATCTTGCAACCTTTCAAGTTACTAGTCCAACACTCTAACCACTAGGCTACCTGCTGGATTAATACATTTACCTAGGCTATTTGGATGCTTTCATTCAAGAAGCTCATTGTTGTCATTACATTGTGATGATGCAGCTACTGTGGAGCTGTTGTCCTCAGCATGCACAGGACTATAGTTGAGTGTCTGCTGTTCCGTGAGAGAGAAGTGCGACTCACAGAGAGCTCTCATTACCATGACTCCAGAGAGCTAGACTGAAGCAAACCCCTGATTGGGGCATAATAACATGGTCAGCAGGCAACACTCTTTGACAAGGGGTCAAATGAGGCTCAGGCTGATAAACAAATGGGACCTCTTTTCCATCGTCCGTATTATTAAAAAGACATTGATTTATTCAAGTACAAAAGGCCTTTGTTGTAATTTGCGGGCTTTTCATTGCCAGTCATGATGAATGCATGTGTTATCAGAGGGGTTGGGTTAAATGCGGGGGACACATTTCCGTTGAATGCATTCAGTTATACAACTGACTGGGTATCCCCCATTCCCTTACTTTCCTTCTTGCTCTAATACATAGTCACAACTCTGTAACGGCTCTCGTCGAAAGGAGTGGACCAGAGCACAGCGTGGAAAGTGTTCATGATTTTATTATCAAAAAACACTCAAACAAAATAACAAAGCAAAAACGAAAGCAAACAGTTCTGTCAGGTAACAGACACTTAACAGAAAACAAGACCCCACAAAACCCCAAAAGAAAATGACCACTTATATATGATTCCCAATCAGAGACAACAATAAACAGCTGGCTCTGATTGGGAACCACACTTGGCAAAAAACAAAGAAATAGAAAACATAGACTCTCTCACCAAGTCACACCCTGACCTAACCAAACATAGAAAATAATAAGGATCTCTAAGGTCAGGGCGTGACAAACTCAGAATAAAGGCTTGAAACAAACAGACTGAATATATTGACAGTATTGAATAATTTTGTTTTTTCTTTGTAAAGTAGTCAAGGGATACAGTGCACAGACACAGTAGTAGTGTGTGGGTAAAATCACTGGGGAAGCCAAGCCAGGGGAAAAAGCCATATTACAACCGATGTGTTGTGATAATTGTGTTGTTTGTTCTATAACCTGTTCGTTCACATGCCTTGCCACCGTGACAAATACTGTAGGCCTAAAGGCCGATACAATAACAAGACACAGTGGCAGAAGAAATTCAACCATGTCTTTGTTTCATTACAAAACCGGAGAGCAACATCTGTCCGGTGGAGTCCACAAAGCATATTGGATATAACAAACAGTTACATGACCTACAGCATGGTCAATCAAGTTAATATTTCAGACATATTCGGACTAATAAACCACTATCGATTTAGAATGTTATTTTATTTTATTTAACCTTTTTTAAACTAGGCAAGTCAATTAAGAACAAATTCTTATTTACAATGACGGCCTACCAAGAGGCAAAAGGCCGGAGAGTTACCACAAGTCGAAAAGAAATTGGCGCTATCTCTACAGTCGTGGCCAAAAGTTTTGAGAATGACACAAATGTTAATTTCCACAACGTTTGCTGCTTCAGTGTCTTTAGATATTTTTGTCAGATGTTACTATGGAATACTGAAGTATAGTTACAAGCATTTCATAAGTGTCAAAGGCTTTTATTGACAATTACATGAAGTTGATGCGAAGAGTCAATATTTGCAATGTTGACTCTTCTTTTTCAAGACCTCTGCAATTCGCCCTGGAATGCTGTCAATTAACTTCTGGGCCACATCCTGACTGATGGCAGCCCATTCTTTCATAATCAATGCTTGGAGTTTGTCAGAATTTTGCGTTTTTTGTTTGTCCACCCGCCTCTTGAGGATTGACCACAAGTTCTCAATGGGATTAAGGTCTGGGGAGTTTCCTGGCCATGGTCACAAAATATTGATGTTTTGTTCCCCGAGCCACTTAGTTATCACTTTTGCCTTATGGCAAGGTGCTCCATCATGCTGGAAAAGGCATTGTTCGTCACCAAACTGTTCCTGGATGGTTGGGAGAAGTTGCTCTTGGAGGATGTGTTGGTATCATTCTTTATTCATGGCTGTGTTCTTAGGCAAAATTGTGAGTGAGCCCAATCCCTTGGCTGAGAAGCAACCCCACACATGAACGGTGTCAGGATGCTTTACTTTTGGCATGACACAGGACTGACGGTAGCGCTCACCTTGTCTTCTTCGGACAAGCTTTTTTCCGGATGCCCCAAACAATCGGAAAGGGGATTCATCAGAGAAAATGACTTCACTCCAGTCCTCAGCAATCCAATCCCTGTACCTTTTGCAGAATATCACTCTGTCCCTAATGTTTTTTCTGGAGAGAAGTGGCTTCTTTGCTGCCATTCTTGACACCAGGCCATCCTCCAAAAGTCTTCGCCTCACTGTGCTTTCAGATGCACTCACACCTACCTGCTGCCATTCCTGAGCAAGCTCTGTACTAGTGGTGTCCCAATCCCGCAGCTGAATCAACTTTAGGAGACGGTCCTGGCGCTTGCTGGACTTTCTTGGGCGCCCTGAAGCCTTCTTCTCAACAATTGAACCGCTCTCCTTGAAGTTCTTGATGATCCCATAAATGGTTGATTTAGGTGCAATCTTACAGGCAGCAATATCCTTGCCTGTGAAGCACTTTTTGTGCAAAGCAATGATGCCGGCACTTGTTTCCTTGCAAGTAACCATGGTTGACAGATGAAGAACAATGATTCCAAGCACCACCCTCGTTTTGAAGCTTCCAGTCTGTTATTCGAACTCAATCAGCATGACAGAGTGATCTCCAGCCTTGATCTCGTCAACAATCACACCTGTGTTAACGAGAGAATCACTGACATGATGTCAGCTGGTCCTTTTGTAGCAGGGCTGAAATGCAGCGGAAATGTTTTTTGGGGATTCAGTTCATTTGCATGGCAAACAGGGACTTTGCAATTAATTGCAATTCATCTTATCACTATTAATAACATTCTGGAGTATATGCAAATTGCCATCATACAAACTGAGGCAGCAGACTTTATTCAAATTTGTATTTGTATCATTCTCAAAACTTTTGGCCACGACTGTACTATTGCAGCACCATTTCAACTTCAACGTTTTAACATTATCAAAGCACCTATGCTTTGTCTAATACAGTGACAACTAAGATACCAAAAACAATTTAGTCCAATGTAAGCTAAATATCATGTGTCTGTCCATGGCACTGACTCCTCATGTAACGGCTGTTGGTGGAAGAAGGTGAGGACCAAGGTGCAGCGTGGTACGTGTTCATACTTTTATCAATGGAACTGAACACTGATTAACAAAAACAACAAAGAGAACAACCGAAACAGTTCTGTCTGGTGCAGACACAAAAACAGAAAGCAACTACCCACAAACACAGGTGGGAACAGGCTACCTAAGTATGGTCCTCAATCAGAGACAACGATTGACAGCTGCCTCTGATTGGGAACCATACCAGGCCAAAGACATAGAAGTACAAAACCTAGAACAAAACATAGAATGCCCACCCCAACTCACGCCCTGACCAAACCAAAATAGAGACATAAAAAAGAAACTAAGGTCAGGACGTGACAGCAGCCCCCCCCCCCCCCCCCCCCACCACCCCTCCCCCAAAGGTGCGGACTCCGGCCGCAAAACCTGAACCTATAGGGGAGGGTCTGGGTGGACATTTCACCGCAGTGGCGGCTCTGGTGCGGGACGTAGACCCCACTCCACCTTAGTCTTTGCCCACTTAGGTGGTGCCTCTGGAGTGGCGACCCTCGCCACCGCGGGCCCCGTATAGGAGGGAGACTCTGGCGGCGCCGGAGTGAAGGGTAACTCTGGCGGCACCCGAGTGAAGGGCGACTCTGGCGGCGCCGGAGTGAAGGGCGACTCTTGTGGTGCTGGAGTGAAGGGCAACTCTGGCGCCTCCGGACTGACGGGCGGCTCTGGCAGCTCCGGACAGACGGCGGCTCTGGCAGTTCCGGACAGGAGGGCAACTTGGTTCTAGGAGCAGGCACAGGACTCACCAGGCTGGGGAGACATACAGGTGGCCTCTTCCTTGGCCGAGACACTGAATGCACTGGGCCGTGGAGGCGTACTGGAGGTCTCGAGCAACGAGCCTGCACAACCCGTCCTGGCTGGATACCCCAAATCCAAACTGGCTTCCCATTACACTTTTTTTTTGGTGCACTAGGACCAAACACAGTTGAACTCACTCAGTTTAGCTCAACGCTGATTGGCTATAAAAAAAAAGAAATCATAATAATATATATATATATATATCAAGGGAGGCCAAATGCTTGCTGGCTTCCCTTGCATTCAATGCTACGGTCTGCAAAAATATCATACTATTTTTGACCAGACAGCATCAAATAGATGGGCTGCACATACAGAGACAGAGGGGCGCTGTTTCGCTTGCTTGGATGCTTTCTCCGGTGAGATACATCAGCCTCTTGCGAATCTAAGGAAAATTATGAAACACGAGACAAATTATTTTATGTGTTCATTTCTTTTTTTAATTGGTCATTTTTATTGGGGAACCTATGAATACAAGCCACTGCACAGACATACAGTACATTTGATATGCAGATAATTTTATGGGGGGGAAACTAGGCGGTAAAGCAATACAAAACAAACACATACAAACAACGACATACAGTAAATCATATTCCATCAATCAACTCCTGTGTTTTGACGTAAAAGTGGCCAAAACAAGGTCGACAAAAGCCCTATAAATTGCTACACTTACTAATCTTGGTGACATCAAGGTCAGTTTTTGCCGTGGAGAGAGCTGTGGGGCAATGATGCGCAGCAGCAGACACTCAGCAGAAGCCATTCAGATAGTCATCTGGGGCCCATGCAGCACACAACCTCCCTGTATGGTGAACATGTTAGGAGCTACATCAGACAACTGACAACAAATACATGCTACATCATTGGATGTCTTATTTAGAATGTCCTAATATGTGCACCGTACTGCAGAACAACAGGGATGCAAGGAGCCTGACATGCTCCAGGTCGGTCTGCTTCAAAGAGCCACAGAGCAGATGAGTCTCTGGTGGACCATCAGACTCATTCGGACCAGGATGAGAGTTCACTTCTACCCTAACAGTGTGAAGCTTTGGAGGAGCTAATGAACCCCCTGTTTGTCTGTTGGGAGTAAACAGAAACATGTCTTGACTTGCCTCTCCAGTTTTTTTTAAGTGGTGTGGCTGCAGTGCATCCAGTCTGCCTCTTTCGTTTCACCTCTCTCTATCCTCCTCGTCCTCTTTCTCTCTCCCCAGTGGAATCCTGAAGTTCAGCCAAACAAATACTTATGCAACTTTCCCTCACCTACCCGCACACCCTGTAGTGAAGGGAAAATGGGTGGTTTTGTAAGAGTATGATGGGTAGACAGCCAGTCCCTCTCAACAGCTGGAAGTCTGATCAGGCCTTCGGAAGTGACTGCTTCAGAGCAAATAATGATAGAATCTATTGTTCAGAAATAAAGAGACTGAAGGGTTTATTGCAAAATGCCGGAATCAGCTGGCTCTTTATTGCGCCAGACCTACAGGGATTTTAGGCCTGAAATGAGCAGCTCATTCATTGATGACAGAGAATCATCAAACATCACCAAAAATGTTGGAAATGAATGAAAGGGAAAAACTGCTGTGATGTACTCGATGTCGCTAATGCTCTACAGAGTTGGACTTGGTTTATAATACAGTCAGGGGGGAAGTCATCTGATTAAAACATAGCTTTTCTCAAAAGCTTTGAAAGTTACAGCTGAGAAACTGGAGCAGGTCTTTCTAAATAAATATTTAAGCTCCAATCCCTTACATCCCCGAGACATCTTCCCTCTAAGAAGCCCCTTTTGCCATTTGCTGATTTACCCAGCGTTTGTTTCCCTGTCGATAGGCTTCTTCCTTTTACCAGAAAGACAGCTGCAGGTGCTTATTTTAGCCGTCAATCACAATTTACCTCTTGAAAAAAAAAGACAATCTCTTTGTTGGCAGTGCATTTGCATAACATTATGTCTGATAGACCATGTTGAGTAGGGAGGGAGGGAGGGAGGGAGAGAGAGAGAGAGAGAGAGAGAGAGAGAGAGAGAGAGAGAGAGAGAGAGAGAGAGAGAGAGAGAGAAAGATCACCATTAGTGCTGAGAGCATTAGCAGTGCTGAGGGGAAGAACTCTGTGCACCTGACAAAGTGGAGATACTACACAGACCTGTGCTGTTGCGAACCTTGAAAGGCTTCCCAGTCAAATGTGACTCACTGTGACAACGACATGTGAATGACCATCCTCTACACTGCTCCCAGGTGTGGTGGACTGGTGAGCTCTGCCAGGCATATTGCTGCTGGTTTTTGTTTTCGATTTTCTG